>NW_028274815.1:79203685-79809232 GCF_037043125.1 Eumetopias jubatus | reverse complement strand
ATTCATTTTTATGTACTTTTCCTATCTCTTGAGGATTTCTGACGTCTCCCCCTCCCCGCCCCATGTCTTTTCCAAACTCAAGACCATCCTGTAAGCCAAAAATTATCTCAAATGTAATCCTCCCGATCTTTCAGTAGAATCTTCCTCATCCTAAACTAAGTTGACACCAGAGTCTACCCTCTCTAGTTCCCAGGTGGGATTCTGTGTACCTTTGGGGTGGGATTGGAGGAGAATCCAGGACAGGAAGCTGGGAAGCCTGGTTATCTTGGTTCTTAATGCCAGAAATACTGAGAACAACTTTATGACCAGCTTTGCTTAGAGCTCAATCCAGAAGTGTGTGTTTGGGTATGTGAAATAAAGGGTATCAGTTAGCATAATAATTCTTGTACAGTTAATTCGTGGTGGTTCCCATATATATAAATAACAATAATTCATATATAGATGTTTCATCTATGTGTGCACATTTATCGCATAGCTATTAAAAGCTTTATTATAATACTCAAACTTGTACACATAATTTTAGCCTTTCTAATATTGAGTTTTTGTGGTATATTTAAAACTAAAAAACAATAACACAGAACACTGGAAATAAAGGTAAAAATTATGGTCCTTTCATCCGATAGCTATATACTCCCAACTAAAGCTTTGAGAGAACAGAAGCAAGTAATTCATGAAATTTCCCTGTGGAATATGCTTCTCTTTGCAAGCTCTGTGTTTTGTGAGTTCTTCCACATTTAAATGTGTAGCAGGAAAGCAAACTTTGTATGTCAAGGGCTGAATGGATGGGAAGTAGACCTAAAATAGAAGGTAGCATTTAATTCTTGCTCCTGCCTTATTGGTGAAACAGAAGGACAGTATTGGGGGAAGAGACTTGTATTTTAGGTGATAATTTTGATTTGCTTTCATTTCTTTTGCAGAGTAACCCTAGTGGCCCCGCATGGTCCTGGTGGATCCTGGCGGTGTTGCCATTGGAACGCAAGGCTCAGCTGGCTATTCTTGGCATGATCTCCCTTAAAGAGCGTCTGCTTGCCATTCGGCGAATATTAGTCATCATCACGCGTAAGATGAATAGTCGGCAGGAGCTGGTTAATAGCAGGGAGAGAAATAATTAATTTTCTCTCTCTCTCAAGGTTTCTGGAAGCCCTTGTACTTTTGTGAAGAGTGCTAGGCATGGAGAATATCATCCCATTCATCATGCTTTGTAAAATGCTCGTTGATAGGGTTACAAAATGGAACACTTAGCAAACATTGACTCCTACTCAAATGTTAAAGGTCTGTGCCTCACGGAACCTGACTCTGTGCAAGATTAGTCTGAAGTTTGAATGGAGCCCATGGTTGGAAAAGAACCTAAGAGAATCTCTCAGAAGCAGAGGCTCTAGGGTGTAGTTCACTGACAGCAGGGAACACCACAGATGGTTGACGAGTGGTTTAGGTTTTGCAAGAAAGAAGGACCCTTTCCCCAGTGAAGTGTCTTCCTGCACCAGATGGAAACAGCATGCTTTGGTGGCTAGACAGGAAGGGGAAACCACATTTTTATCTGGAAGCAGATTTCTCAGAACACAGGCTAACTGAAAATGTGCTTAGGCTTTGTGTGTCACTGTGAAGTTGTCTGTGAAGTTGAGGAATCAAACTGTGGTCCAGTGCAGGAGCCCAAATTAGTCGTCACCCAAGAAGCTGTAGCTGCTCGATAGAACTGTGTTTTGTGTCCGGCGGTAGTTCAGATATTGTACATTGCATGTTGTAATCAAATGAACGTCAGAATACACAAAGGTGTACCCTGGATATAGAAAAATCTGAGAACAGTATAGGTGACTTGAGGATATATATTCCTACACAAGAAAGAGTGAGCAAAAGTTAGCTAAAACTCTACATGCATTGGTATGTCAACATACAACCAAACTAGTGCAAAAAATTCCTTGAAAACATAACCCTGTCTCATTATTTGGTGGGTACTAAGCGTTTAGGAAATTGTCCTCTTGCTACTAGGATTTGCATTGGAAATTAGGCCCATCAGTAATTTGAGTTCACCATCCATCCACTCATATATGAAGACATGAAAAAGCTGCTATGGAATGGGCATCTATCTATTCCAGGAAAACATACCAGGACAATATGCAAGAAGCCGGAGGTGGGGATGGGATGTAAATAGTCAGCAAGTTTTTCCTCCGTGTTCAACTTAAAACTTTTCTTTGTGTCTTTTGAAAAGAGGTTTCAGAAGTGATCAGACCTGGTGTTATCTATTAAAGAACAATACATGACAACTTCAGCCTCGGATGGATGTTGGTAGTATTAATCGGAATAACCATTTGAACCTGAGATACTGAATTGTTCTCACTGGCCTAACCAGCTGGTGCATTGAGTAGGCTACTTGGTCTATGCTGTAGATAGAATGGAAAGATGATGAGAACCAGGCCAGGGAATAAAGCACAGCTTTCTAAGTTTTGCTGTATTCATTCAAGGTGTATGACATTTGAGTTTTAACAAATATATTTCATAATGTCAAAAGTTGGTTGTTTATCAATCCATCAAGCATTTTATTAGAAAGACTTTATAATTGTGTTTCATTTTAATTGTAGAAGTTTTCAATAGCTAAAGCTCAGTTTCATTATGGGAGTGAGAAAATATTATTCTTATATAACTTAGTCATGAAGTGAAAATGTGAAAGTATTTCCAATCAGATGTTTCTAGTGCCTCACTTCCTGCAAATCTCAAATCTCATCTTGAACATGGTTTAAAGGCAGTTTCGCCAAATGATTTCTAAAATATTTTATTGATTCATGTGTTAATGATAGTATCCAACCTTCTTAGGCATTGTATCTTAACCTGATCATCTAAAAGAAAACAAAACTGTCTAGTATGCCAGAGGACCTTTCTTGGGAATGGTTCATGGACATGGGTATGCACTGACCATTCTCTTTCTTTCTCTTTTGGAGAATTTTTCCTACCTTAAAACCATATCATTGCTGTTTCCACCTGAGAGTATGTAAAATAACCACAGTGTGTTCACAGTTTCCCCAGGAGCCTTCCTGAAGTTAAGTCCCTGTGCTCAGCGTACCAGGGCTTGTCCTGTACATCAGATGTTGTTGCTTTCTCAGCCTTACTCTTGAAATGTCATTACTGGCACAGATCTCTGACCAGAACCACTAACTTATCTTTTCCTGATTCTGTCTGCCTTTTTCTCAGTTGTCAGCTCTTTCCAAGTGTTCTTGTGTAAAAGCCTGTTTGGCAGTAATGATGTAGCTAGAACAGCAAAAGTTTCTGTTGTCTGTCTTTTGACACCCAAGGGAATGGACTGTGACCATTTCAGGCTCTGTCCAGCATCTCACCTCTGCCTAGAGCAGAGCAGGATCAGATGGGCACTTCCTGAGCACTTAGATGATATTCTTTTTTTTTTTCTTTTAAGATCTTATTTGTTTATTAGAGAAGAAGAGAGCATACGCTCGAGAGAGCACAAGCAGTGTGGGGGGCAGGGAGGGAAAGGGAGAAGCAGACCCCCACTTAGCAGAGAGCCCGACGTGGGACCGACGTGGGACTTGATCCCAGGACCCCAGGATCGTCACAACTGCAGGCAGATGCTTCACTGACTGAGCCACCCAGGCGCCCCTGAGATGACATTCTTTATCAGGAAGTTGGACCAGGGAAATAATATCTCAAGTCATATTATGAGGGAAGCTTCCTTTTACAAACTTAAGGAAACCTAAACTCCAGTTTGCCACAAATTTGCTACAAATTTAGCTAAAGCAGTGGAACAGCTCCACCCCCCCATACCTCTTTTCTATCATGGAGATGTCATTTCTAATATTTCTCAGAAAACAAGGTCTCATTCAGAGTCAGAACATTCAAGTTTAATTTTACTGAAAATGTTCCAACACTAATGGTCTAGTTACATCAGAATAAAAACAGAATCTACTTAGAGTAATAATAAGAGTGTGGGGGGAGGGGCGCCTGGGTGGCTCAGTCGTTAAGCGTCTGCCTTCGGCTCAGGTCATGATCCCAGGGTCCTGGGATCGAGCCCCACATCGGGCTCCTTGCTCGGCGGGAAGCCTGCTTCTCCCTCTGCCACTCTCCCTGCTTGTGTTCCTTCTCTCACTGTGTCTCTCTCTGTCAAATAAATAAATAAAATCTTTAAAAAAAAAAAAAAGAGTGTGAGGGGAGTAATTTTTCTTCTTTAAGTATGGTACTTGAGGCACATTCTGTACACTCTGTTAGGTGTTTTTTCATTTCACTCTCCTAAGTGGCTTGACTCGTAATTCCATCCCTGCCTACGTCTCTGAAACACAACTGATATCCTGATGGGCAGTGTTCTGAAAGCTCATGAGATTTTTAGGATATCACATTCCCTATGTGTCCTCATCTTCAAAATTGAAAGTTAGAATACTTTTTTAAAGTTCCAAATTTAAAAAAATGTAAAATTTTAAGATTTTTCCATGCAACCACATAAGTGGTTCATAACCAATTCATGTGCCAACTTTTGGAGTGTTATCCCATTTTTATAACCACAAAGATGTCCTTTCTTCTCTTAAGCATCACTGCCCCCCCGTCTCCCAAACCAAAAAGCACCAAAAGTGTTTAGTAAGTTGTATCTCAACTATTAACATATATCAAGTCTTACTACAGGACTTTTGAATCGTCAAGGAACAAAATTATAGATGGTAGAATTACCACGAACTATGATAGTATCATTTTGTCATAAAATTATTTGAAAATTGGTAGTTGTTATAATCACAAAAATACTCCATTGCCTGGACTAGCTGTATTACATAGAAGTCATTATGATTTTTAAATTGCTTTTAAAAAGTACTCATCTGTTTCTTCTTCTTTTCCCCTTTTATGTTAAATTACTTTGATAGGTACCACTCTTTAAAATTTAGCTGCTACCTATCAAATATTGTGACAGATACAAAGAAGAAAGATGGAGCATTAGGAGGGAAAATAAATGTTGGGTGAGTTTTGTTTAAGGCATGAGGTTTTATTTTTCCTAAATACTCCCATGGAATAGGGTAGAAAGGTCCCCATCTCCCATTCTCAACATGGATAGCAGTGGCAGCTTGCAGAAAGAAGCTCTTTCTCTGTAGCTCTGCCCTTATGAGAAGACCCTGTTCTGATTCTGTGACTCATCGAAACTAAAAAGCCAGGGAGACTAGATCTGAATGAGTAGGATGAGCTGTGCCAGCCATATGGGAAAAATTGAACCCTGATTGTTGCCCAGTATCACCTCGTCCCTAATGGGGCTAATGCTTCATTCTGGGCCATTGCTTTCTGACTCATAGGAGGTATTTCCACCTTTGCAACTCCTCCTCTTAACTTCACCTTAACTTTGGCCTCTCAACTGCTAAAAAAAATTACCAAGTCTGCTGAATCCTGACAAGTAGCTTTTAGTAGTGGACCTGCTTTTAGGTGAATATTAGCATATTGAGTATTAGAATATTGCAGTAGCATAAACTATTGAAAAAATTCATTTGCCTCCACTGCAGATAGACTAGTTGGGGACGTAGCTCTGATTTGTGCCGAAGACTTAATTTCTAAGTGGCTGGGTGACAATGCAGAGAGGTCCATGCCACTGAAAGAGAAATTTATTGTTACTCATATTTCCACTAGAAATGAGAGGCATGCACTCAGGGCCACATGGGGAAGCACCAGAGCCAGAAGGCAGAAGCAGGAGTGTGGGGGAGAGCCTTTATTGTGTTTCTGTGGGAAACACCAGGCAGGGCAGGGGAAACAGCTTGGGATTGTCTAGTTTGAGTGGTGGTGGGTTTGGGCTATACGGGTGGGATCTTCTCTGGTATTGTGCCCTGGGTGAGTAAGGCCGAGGACTCTTCATGGACTGTTAAGAGCCAGACAAAGGAGGTGGCTCAGAGTGTGGGCTCTGGATTGGTTGGTTCTCATATGAAAGTTATGCTTCCTCATGGACCCTTTGCTGCCTCTGACTGACCAGCCCAGTGAGGCCCCCAAGATGTCAAAATATCATAAAGTCTTTTTTAACACATGATTGATGATTGTCCTCTCATGTTTTGACATCACAATAAGGAAACTTTGGGATGATGATAATGGAGACATTAAAGAGTAAGGCGTACGTTACCTTGAACAGCACCAAAATTTTTTTTTTATTATTATGTTATGTTAGTCACCATACAGCACTTCATTAACTTTTGATGTAGTGTTCCACGATTCATTGTTTGCGTATAACACCCAGTGTTCATTGCAACAGGTGCCCTCCTTAATATCCATCACTGGGCTAACCCATCCCCCTACCCCCCTCCCCTCTAGAACCCTCAGTTTGTTTCTCAGAGTCCATAGTCTCTCATGGTTCGTCTCCCCCTCCGATTTCCCCCCATTCAGTTTTCCCTTCCTTCCCCTAATGTCCTCCAAAGTGTTATGTTATAAGAGTAGGAAGGAGCAGCACAGGCAGAGGTGTAAGGAGTCCTTGAGGCTGGCCCATAACTAAGGTTCCCATTTATGTGTATTAGCCAGGATCATAGATCTGGAGTCTTGAGGGGGTTGGTCTTCAACACTGTCTTAGCAGAGTTGTAAAGAGTATGAAAAGTATGAGTATGATAATAATATCTTGATCTATTTCTCGAGTCAAGATGGCAGGTCCAGCAGTTATGCTATTGGAGCATATGATAATTTAATAAATACATTAACAATTAAGCAGTAAGTGTGTGTAACCAAGGGAAAGGAGTGTTATGACTAGAGACATTGGGTAGGAGGTTCTGGTGGAAAGCTGGAGAGGGCAGTAGAAGGAGAGTGAGTGAGTGGTCCTCTCCCAGAGACTTGAGGGGTTGACTGAGAGAAGGCAGGTGCTTCCTGGGGAAAGCAATAATCACCATTCATTTTTGGAATACTTTACAGATAGTAACCTCCATCAGACTTCACTTTAGGCATGGGAGCGTAGGGGTATATGTTTTGGCAGAGAGCAAGGAATATACCAGGGTTATGTGCTAAACAGGCAGCAAGCTCAGAAACATAATAGAATCCCTAATATTTAAGGAAGAGAAGTAAAAATGTCCTGTGTCCAATTTGTGACTTAACAAAAGCAGTCTATGGGCATAAATTCTAGTGTCCAAAATAGAGTTGTCTCCAGTGGCAATCCCCTGGTCTGGGAGATGTCATCTGAGCAATGAGCTTCTGGGCCAGAGTGATGTTGTCTAGGGTGTGGGACGTGGAGTATTCATTTTAAGTGGGTACCCACTCAGGTTGATGTGGGTCTCAATGTTTGCTATGTTTGCTTGAAACAGTGATTTATTTGAGGTGTTTGCAAACCAGTGAAAGCAACCAGACCAGCAGTAATAAGACCAACAGTCAGTAGAACAGTGGGCAGCTACACCTGGCAGAGTTTTTGTTTTTGATTTTTGGTTTAGGTTCACTTGGGTCCCTTATCAGTTGAGCAGCTGCCTGGCCTGTGGGAATGTCTTTGATTAATGGGTCCCAAGAAAGTATGTGCCCTCAATCTGGCCTTTAGCCCTTGTGGGATGGGGGCAAAATAGAAAAATTTATAAAGACAGGGGAAAACCTTGTTAAAGGGACTAACATATAATGAGTTTTTAATATACATGAAGGCAACACATATCCCCCTTTATTTTTTTAATTTAAATTTTAGGTAGTTAACATGCAGTGCAGTATTGGTTTCTAGAGTAGAATCCAGTGATTTATCACTTACGTACAATACCCAGTGCTCATCACAAGTGCCCTCCTTAGTACCCATCACCCATCTAGCCCATCCCCTACCCACCTGCCTCCATCAACCCTCAGTTTGTTCTTTGTTGTTAAGAGTTTCTTATGGCTTGTTTCCCTCCTCTTTTCTTTTCCCCCTTCCCGTATATTCATCTTTTTTCTTTCTTAAATTCCACATGAGTGAAATCATACGGTATTTGTCTTTCTCTGAGTGACTTATTTCACTTAACATAGTACACTCTAGCTCCATCCATGTCACTGCAAATGACATTCTTTTTGATGGCTGAATAGTATTCCATTGTGTGTGTGTGTGTGTGTGTGTGTGTCTGTGTGTGTGTGTGTGTATACACACCACATCTTTTTCATCCATTCATCAGTCAATGGACGTTTGGGCTCTCTCCATAGTTTGACTATTGTAGATAATGCTGCTATAAACATTGCAATGCATGTACCCCTTTGAATCTGTATTTTTGTACCCTGTGGGTAAATCCTGGTAGTGCAATTGCTGGATTGTAAGGTAGCTCTATTTTTAACTTTTTTTTTTAGTAATTTTTTATTGTTATGTTAATCACCATATATTACATCATTAGTTTTTGATGTAGTGCTCCATGATTCATTGTTTGTGCATAACGCCCAGTGCTCCACGCAGAATGTGCTCTCTTTAATACCCATCACCAGGCTAACCCATCCCCCCACCCCCCTCCCCTCTAGAACCCTCAGTTTGTTTTTCAGAGTCCATCGTCTCTCATGGTTTGTCTCCCCCTCCGACTTACTCCCCTTCATTCTTCCCCTCCTGCTATCTTCTTCTTTTTTTTTTCTTAACATATATTGCATTATTTGTTTCAGAAGTACAGATCCGTGATTCATCAGTCTTGTATAATTCACAGCGCTCACCATAGCACATACCCTCCCCAATGTCTATCACCCAGCCACCCCAGCCCTCCCATCCCCCACCACTCCAGCAACCCTCAGTTTGTTTCCTGAGATTAAGAATTCCTCATATCAGTGAGGTCATACGATACATGTCTTTCTCTGATTGACTTATTTCACTCAGCATAACACCCTCCAGTTCCATCCATGTCGTTGCAAATGGCAAGATCTCATTCCTTTTGATGGCTGCATAATATTCCATTGTGTATATATACCACATCTTCTTTATCCATTCATCTGTCGATGGACATCTTGGCTCTTTCCACAGTTTGGCTATTGTGGACATTGCTGCTATAAACATCGGGGTGCACGTACCCCTTCGGATCCCTACATTTGTATCTTTGGGGTAAATACCCAGTAGTGCAATTGCTGGATCGTATGGTAGCTCTATTTTCAACTGTTTGAGGAACCTCCATACTGTTCTCCAGTTTGCATTCCCACCAACAGTGCAAGAGGGTTCCCTTTCTCTGCATCCTCACCAACACTTATTGTTTCTTGTGTTGTTAATTTTAGACATCCTGACAGGTTGAGATGGTATCTCATTGTGGTTTTTGATTTGTATTTCTCTGAGATGAGTGATCTTGAGCATCTTTTCTTGTGTCTGTTAGCCATCTGAACACATACCCCCTTTAAATAGAGGAAAGTGCAGTTAGAAAACTTTTTTCCACTTTATTAAAAATGGATAAATATAATTACATACATTCTGAGTGTGCAGCATGATGATTTGATACACATGTACGTTGAGATAATTAACACATCTGTCATTTCACATAGTATGTGTGTGATGAGAATGCTTAAGATGTACTCTCAGCTGCTTTCAAGAACACAATACTATATAATTAACTCTAGTCCCTGTGCTATACATTAAATCCTCAGAACTTTTATAGTTGAAAGTTTGAACCCTTTGACCTACATCCTCCCATTTCCCCTTCTCTCCAGCCCCTAACAACCACCATTCTATTCCTTATTTCTATCAAATCAGCTTTTTTTTTTTTAAGTTTCCATATATAGTGATACTGTACAGTATTTATCTTTCTGTGTCTGGTTTATTTCACTTAGCATAATTCATCCCTGTTGTCACAAATGACAAGATTTCCTTCTTTTTAAGGCAGAATAATACTCGTGTGTGTGTGTGTGTGTGTGTGTGTGTGTGTGTGTGTGTGTGTGTGTGTGTGTATCAGATTTTCTTTATCCAATCACCCACTGAAACACATTTAGGTTGTTTCCGTATCTTGGCTCTTGTGAATAAGTTGCAGTGAACATGGGAGTGCAGATATTTCTTCAAAATACAAATTTCATTCCTTATGTGAGTTCATTTCATTTCCTATATGGTTTACAAATATTTTTCTCCATTCTATAGGTTGTCTTTTCAATTTATTAATTATTTTCTTTGCTGTACAGAAGCACTTTAGTTTGATGTGGTCCTACTTGTTTATTTTAGCTTTCCTTGCCCGTGCTTTGGGCATCTCATCCAAAAAGAAATCATTGCTAATACCAATGTCAAAGAGTTTCTTCTCTTCATTTTCTTCTAGACGTTTTTATGTTTTCAGGTCTTACGTTTCAGTCTTTAATTCATTTTGAGTTAATTTTCATAAGTATAAGATAGCTGTCCAGTTTCATTCTTTTGTGGATATCCAGTTTTCCCAACACCATTTATTGAAGAGGATATCTTTTTCCCATTGTGTTTGTTTTCTTGGAACCCTTGTCAGGTTTACTTGACCATATCTACATGGGTTTATTTTGGTGCTATCTGTTCTGTTCTACTGGTCTATGTGACTTTTTATGCCTGTATGACACTATTTTAATTACTGTAACTTTGTAATGTAGTTTGAAATCAGAAATATGATACTGTCAACTTTATTCATCTTTCTCAAGATTGCTTTGGATATTGGGGTCTTTTGTGCTTCCATATGAATTTTGGGATTTTTTTTTCTATTTCTGTGAAAAATACCATTGGAATTTTGATAGGGACCACACTGAATCTGTAGATCACTTTGAGTAGTATGCACACTGTAACAATATCAATTCTTCCAATCTAAAAACATAAGATACCTTTCCATTTATTTGTGTCTTTAATTTCTTTCATCAACGTCTCACATTTTTCAATGTACAGGTCTTGTATCTCCTGGGATAAACTTATTTCTATATATTTTATTGTTGTTTTTTTGATGTAATTGTAAATGGGATTGTTTTCTTAATTTCTCTTTCTGATAGGTTTTGTTAGCATATAGAAATGCAATTGATTTTGTATCCTGGGACTTTACTGAATTCATTGATTAGTTCTAACAGTTTTTTGGTAGGAACTTTGGTGTTTTCTATTTATAAGAGATAATTTTACTTTTTCCTGTCTAGTTTGAATGCCTTTTATTTCTTTTTCTTGTTCAGTTGATGTGGCTAGGATTTCCAGTACTGTCTGTAATAAAAGTGGTGAATGTGGGCATCCTTGTTTTGCTCATGATCTTAGAGGAAAGGCTTTTAACTTTTCATTGTTAAGTGTGATGTAAGCTGTGGGCTTGTCATACATAGCTTTTATGATGTTGAGAAACATTCATTTTACACCTAATTTGTTGAGAGTTTTTATCATGAAAAGATGTTGAATTTTGTCACATACTTTTTCTGCATTACTGAAAAGATCATATACATTTGATCCTTCATTCTGTGGGTATCACATTGGTTGATTTGCATATGTTGAACCTTCCTTGCATCCCAGGGGTAAATCCCTCTTGATCCTGATGAAAATCATGTAAATCATGGGTAAATCTTTTCTATGTGCTCCTGAATTTGGTTTACTAGTATTTAATTGAGAACTTTGTGAATCTATCTTCATCAGATATATTGGTCTGTAATTTTCTTTTCTTATAGTGTCCTTACCTGGTTTTGTATCAGAGTAATAATAGCCTTGTTAAAAGGTTGGAAATGTTCCCTCTTCTCCAATTTTTTGAGATGGTTTGAGAAGGATTGGTATTATTTAAATGATTGATAGAATTTATAAGTGAAGCTATCTGGTTCTAGTCTTTTCCTTTTAAGAATTTTTGATTATTCATTCAGTGTCCCTGCTTGTTATTGACATGCTCAGCTTCTCTATTACTTCATGATTCAGTGTTGGTAAGTTGTGTATTTCTTTGAATTTATCCATTTCTTCTAAGTCCTCTCATTTGTTGGCATAAATACTCGCAGTAGTCTCATAAGATCCTTTGTATTTCTGTGCTATCATTTGTGATGTCTCCCCTTTTGTTTATTGTGTATTTGCATCATCTCACTTTTTTCTTAGTCTGGCTAATGGGTTGTCAATTTTATCTTTAAAAAAAAACCTCTTCATTGATCTTTTCTGTTGTCTTTCTTGTGATTTGCACACTATCATTGCAGTATTAGAGTATTTTGAATTTGACTATATATTTATCTTTACCAGTGAATTTTATATTTTATATGTTTTCAATTACTAATTAGCATCCTTTAGTTTTAGTTTGAAGAACTTCCTTTAGCATTTCTTGTAACGCGGGTCTAATGATGATGAATTCCCTCAGTTTTTGTGTATCTGGGAAAGTCCTTTCTGAAGGACAGCTTTGCTGGGCAAAGCATTCTTGGTTGGCAGTTTTTTTCTTAGTGTACTCTGAATATATCATCCCATTTTCTGCTGGTCTGCAAGGTTTCTACAGAGAAATCTGCTCATAGTCTTATGGGGTTTCCCTGTATGTGATGAGTCTTTTTTCTCTTTGGCTGTTTTCAAAATTCTCTTTGTCTTTGATTTGTTTATTGATTTATTGATTTATTTAGGAGGGAGAGAGAGCAAGAGGTGTGGGGGAAAGGGAGAGAGAATCTTTTTTTTTAAGATTTATTTATTTATTTTAAAGAGAGAGAGTACTCACACACAAGTTGGCAGAGGGAGAGAATCTCAAGCAGACTCCCCACTGAATGTGGAGCCCTAAGTGGGGCTTGATCACAGGACCCATGAGATCATGACCTGAGCCAAAATCATGAATCGTATGCTTAACCAACTGAGCCACCCAGGCACCCTGGGAGAGAGAATCTCAAGCAAACTCCTTGCTGAGCATGGAGCCTGATGTGGGGCTCAGTCTCACAACCCTGAGATCATGACCTGAGCCAAAATCAATATTCAGATGCTTAACTGATTGAACTACCCAGGCATCCCATCTTTGAGTTTTAAGAGTTTCCTTATAATGCGTCTCAGTGAATATCTCTCCAAGTTGAATCTGTTTGAGGACCTTTGAGCTTCATATGCCTGGATGATTCCTATCTCTCTCCCAGTTTGGGAAGTTTTCTTCCATTATTTCTTTAAATGATTTTCTGTCTCTTTGTCTCTTCTCCTTCTGTGACATTCATAATATGAACATTTTTTAAAAGATTTTATTTATTTGAAAGAGAGTGAGTGAGAGAGAGAGTATAAACTGGAGGGGGGGAGGAGCAGTGGGAGAGGGAGAAGCAGACTCTCTGCTGAGCAGGGAGCCCGACCGATGTGGGGCTTGATCCCAGGACCCTGGGATCAGGACCCGAGCCAAAGGCAGATGTTCAACTGACTAAGCCACCCAGGTGCCCCAGTATGAACATTTTTTGCTTGCTGGTGTCCCATAACTCACATAGCTTTCCTCCACTCTTTTTTTGGCTTCTGATTGGATAATATCAATGCTCTGTTTTGAAGTTCAGAGATTCTTTCTTCGGCTAGTTGAGCTTGCTATTGAAGCTCTCTGTTGCATTTTTCATTTAATTTATTGTATCTGTCACCTCTAGAATTTTTGTGTGGTTCTTTTTTATGATTTCAAATTTTTTTTGAAGTTTTTATATTATTCATGCATTAGTTTCCTGAGTTCATTGATTTGTGTTTTCTTGATTTTCACTGAGCTTCCTTAAAATAATTATTTTGAATTCTTTTTCAGGTAACTCACAGAGTTCCAATTCTTTGGGGTCAGTTGCCTGAAAGTTATTGTGTTCTTTTTGTCATGCCATGTATCCTTGCTTTTTTTCTGTGTTTTTAGTGGGTTTATATTGATGTCTGAGCATTTGAGGGAGAATTTACCTCCTCCAACCTTTTCAGACTAGTTTGATGGGGAAAGCTTTTTACCTGAATGTGGGCTGTGAGGGCACTAGCTGAGTAGGGTGCATTTCTTGTTCTGGAGAGAGTACAGTGGCATAGTCTCTACGCAGGTCTGTTAGATGAGGTCGGTGTCAGTAAAGGCTGTGGGGATCTTTGGTGGCCCAGACTGTGGAGGGCTCACCGGTGGCAGTGGTGGCTAGGGCTACTGCAGTCCTTGGTGGTAAAGGTTGCTGAGGTCCTCCTGTTCTCCTTTGTTGCCCATGGAAGGAAGTTCTAGTTGAGAGCATCCCTCCTGACACCCAGTCAGTACACTGATCCTCAGTGGAGCTGTGGTCCAAGGCTGGGTTGCATGCAGAACCACCATTGTGCACAGGTGCATTTGCTGCAGCTGGGACACCCGAGTCTGAGGTACTGGCATTTGCAGATCTCCCATGGAACCAGGGCCTGGGTCTGGGGCTTATGCATGACTTGAGCCCCAGGAGCACGGTATGCAGTAATGGCACAGACCCTAGGATGACCGAGTACAGCAGTGGCCTGGGCCCAGGGGGGTGGGGGACAGCATCAGCACATCCTGGGGAGAGTGTGTCAAAGTTCCAGCTCTGACCCCAGGGGGCAGGGGGCAGAGGGCAGAGTAACAGCAGCTTGGCCCCAGTTATGCTGGATCAAAGCTCCAAACTGAGGAACCCGAGAGGGAACACAGAACTGTTGTGGCATGGCCTGGGGATGGCAGGTCAGCGCCTGGACTTGGGACCTGGAGGCAGGGCACAGAGCAGTAGTAACAACAGCCCAGCCCCTGTGATGGAGAATCAATGCACTGACTTAGGACACAAAGGACGGTCATGGCAGGGCTGTGACTTGGGACCCAGCAGCGGCAGCTCGGCCTGTGATGGCAGGTCAGACCATGGCCTGGAGACGATGCATAGAGCAGTGGCAGCTCTGCCCTAGTAATGGTGGGTCAGAACCCCAGATAGAACCCTGGGGTGGGATGCAGAGCTGCGGCAGCACAACCCTGTGCTGGTGGGTCAAAGCCGTGATGTAGGAGCCTGGGGGCAGCTCTCACCACAGGGACTGCTCCAGCCCCAAGAAGGAGACCCTGCGTGACTGTTTGCAGCTCCGTCAGCTGGGCTCAGCGTTGGCAAAGACTGTTGGGGTCCTCAGTAGCGAAGGCCGTGACTGTCCCCTGTTGGGGGCCCCTGCTCTCCTTTCCCTGTGGGGTGCGATCCCTCTGAGTCTCTCTGGACTGAGGGTCGGGGTGGTGCGGGTAAAAATGCTTCCTACACTTTTCTATGTGGCCATCCTCTGGTTTTGAGCTCTGCAGGGTTTTTGCTGCTGCTTTTTTATAGTCCAGGGCTTTCCCGGAGCTGTTTCCATTGGTGTGTAGTTATTTCTTTGTTGCTTTTGTTGTTTTTGTGGGAGAGATGAGCATTGGGACCACCTACCCCATCACCTTGCCAGATACTTTGGTGGGGGAGTTTTTTAAAGTTTGTATGAGAGGTGAATCAACCAAGAGTCCCTGAATTAAGAGACATTAAGGCCTGGGGCATGATTGGGGCCATCGAGGGGTCTGTTTGCTAGACCCGAATTTGAAAAGGAGTTATTTGAGGAGATCATTATTTTTCAATTAAACTCATTGTCTGGGACCTACCAGGGACACGAAAGTTCTGTTGAACACCTTTTCCAAAAGCCTAGCATTGCATATTCTGAGAAGTGACATGTGTATCTTGGTTACTATTCATAATGCCTGTAACCTCCACGGGAATAAGGAGTGTCCTGGCAAGGGCTTATGTTGTGGGCCTAGTATATGTGTGAGTTTGATTTGTGTTTTAGAGATCTGTGAGGGACAAGATTTTTATCCTGACAGGGACAACCTTAGGCAGTGGCAAGAGTTGTGATATGTATGCAGATGGGGCTGTTTGCTGAGCAGAACATCCAGTGCTAAGATGACTGCCTTAAAGTTTGGCCAAATGTGCCTACCCTCGGGCTCCCATCTTTTATTAGAGGGACATCCTGGCTAGGAGATAGAAAGTTGCAGTGTTCCTCTGAGCTCTCCATCATTTCTAGGAAGGTGGGCAATGCCATTCATGTAGTCTGTGAACTTTCACTGCTGTTCACTCAGTTAATCCCAAGGGCTCCTCAGGTAGCCAAGGGTCTGGGGAGGGTGACCTCCTCTCACACAGTAGTATCTGGCACGGGACTGAGGACAGGGGAGACCACCCCCTCCTGTAGGTGGACTATGTCAGAGAGCCCGAGTTTGGCTCCATCCTATATCCAGGGAGGCCTCAGTACCCATGTGGACCTTGTGGGGTGCTACTTTCTTGACCCGGGAGCATCTGGATACAGAGATACAGCCCAGTGTCTGGGAGAGCCTCTGTTTTCAGGAGAGTCTGGTATGTGGCCAGTCACTTGTTGTTTTAATGGTACACAGCATGAGGCTGAGAGGGTCAGTTTCTTGCATCTAAAGCCTTTGGGCCACTTATAGCCACATCAGTGACCTGAGAGGGGGTTGCCCAGATCTTTTGAGTGAAAGAGTCTCTGAGGGCAGTGCCCATTGATGTTAATTTGGTCAGATTTCAGAGGTCTTTTTGAAGGAGCCCCATGTAAGTGGGCTGATCTGTAAGTAGCAGCATCAGTGAGATTAAGGACAACTTGTAAATGAGGACCATGTGGTCATCAGAACCCAAAAAGTACTGAAAGATGTTGGACTTGTGTGTCCTTGGTGAGTGTGTCAGATGAGTCTCCTTGGAGCAAGGATGGCATCGTTGTGATGTTGTGCCTGTGCTCCCAGAGAGGATGGGTGCAGCAGAGATCTTGTCTGCGAAGTTGCTGAGGTAGCGCACAGGGAGCCTGGAGAAGGTGGGTGTGTCCCTCTGAGGTGAAGGCGACGTGTGCCTGAGAGACTATTGCAGTAGGCACTGAGCAGAGTGTACTAGCCGAACCTCTAAGAGCAAAATATTTACCAGTTACTGATTGAACAGAATTAGTAATTTTACGACTATTGGATATTGAGTATTGGGGCCCTAATGCATGGGACCACCACAGCAAGATGGCAGAAATCTACCATGGAGGACCTTTATGTTCCCTGGGTTTAAGAGCAGGCAAATTTGGGCTGCAAAAATGGAGAAGCAACTGGGATAATCACCCCTTTGTGAATTAGGTTTTATAGAATAAATTTTAATTCTTGAAGGACCTTATTTACTTACTTTGGGCCAGGTAAACTATTTTAACGGTGTTGGGTGGGGGAATCACGGAGTCTCATTTTTATCAGTCTAATTTGTAAGTGACAAAGACTTACATTAATTATAATTTATTATTCATTATGTTAGAGTATCTGTACATGGGGTATTTTAGGGGAGTTGGTATTCTCCTTACAGGAAATTGAGACAAAACTACAGTTACAGTGAGGCATACCTATATTTTTTTCTGTTTTCTATTCAGTTACTTTTTTTCAGATTAGAAGAGCTACAGTGTCTAAACTTAGCAGAATCCTCAGGTATAAATAACTATAATCCACCCTCCCCCCACCCCGTGTTGATTAAGTCTAGGGCGTTTTGTCATTGGTGCATTTTAGCAAAATGTTCAAGTTAATTTAGAACCTACATCTAAGGTTGTAGAGGCACAAAAACCAATGAACACTTTTTTAATCTCTTGGTTATATAAATATTTTAGTATATAAGTCTTATATATTTGCTCCATATGTAATTATTCTACATAATTTGTTATATGAAATTTTGTGGTATCATTTGTTGTTGCATCCAAGAGAGCAGTGGCAGCAGCATCCTGAGTTTGTGACCATGTAGTTTTTTTTTTTTTTTTTTAAGATTTTATTTATTTGACAGAGAGACACAGCGAGAGAGGGAACACAAGCAGGGGGAGTGGGAGAGGGAGAAGCAGGCTTCCCGCGGAGCAGGGAGCCCGATGCGGGGCTCAATCCCAGGACCCTGGGATCATGACCTGAGCCGAAGGCAGACGCTTAACGACTGAGCCACCCAGGCGCCCCATGACCACGTAGTTTTAAGGAGGCTTGTATCGTGCTGATAGGCATCAGCACTCACGAGTGCCCAGACACACTGGCCAGGAGATTTGCCATCTTGGATGAATTGAGAACATTCCTCAGGTCCTAGGGGAGCAGGGAGAGACGACTTCTCTGTCTCGTCCTTTTTCTCCTCTTTTTATTGAGGTGGAATTTACTTTGAACAAAGAGCTACTGGTCTCCATGGAAGGAGTTTCTTATATCGCATTGGGTCTGGGGACAAATTGCAATGTCAGAAAGGCAAGTGACCACAAAGAGATCTGCCCTCGAAGTAACTTTTTTTCATTTTTAGAAAGACAGAGAACGTGAGTGGGGGCAGGAGCAGGGGCAGAGGGAGAGGGAGAATCTTAAGCAGGCTCCACGCCTAGTGGCCCAATGCAGGGTTCGATCTCACAACCCTGAGATCATGACCTGAGCCGAAACCAAGAGTCAGATGCTTAACCAACTGAACCACCCAGGTGCCCCTTGAAACAACTTTTTAAGCCTTTGGGGGGCCGTGGTTTCCATGAGGAGGGCGCTCAGCATCATGTCACTGATGGGTCCCTGTAGTGTACTAGGAGCTAACACTTGGACTTCTGCCAGAGACACTTTCTAAAAGAGAGATCGTCTGGATGAAGTTGGCATCTGTGTGATGGGACCAGTTGCTCACAAAATGAGGAGGGAGGTAACTCAGGCGAGCAGCCCCAACGGACTTTGTCATTGCTGGCTTAGTCAACCGGCTTACATCCCCACACGGTCTGCTGGAGGAAGTCAGTCCTCGCTCCTGGTTGGTAAAAGCCTCTGCCTTGTGTGTCGGTCCGGTTATTCTAGTCCCTGAAGGGTCATCGGTCCAGAAACTAGACATATCAGGGTGGGGAATCATGTGGGAGCCATGGGTCCAGTTATGTATCCCACAAGGTGCCAAGTCGGGAACATGGGTTACCATCAGCCTAGGCTGCAGCACCTAAGAGTAAATGAGGACTGTAGACATGCACGCCGTTGAGGTCCTCCTACAAGTGAGGCTGGAACGCCATGTCAGCATATGGTAGCTGCCTGAGTACAGGTGTGCCCGCGGCTGGCGGTGGGGGCTACTTAGTGAGTCAGGAGCGGTGAAGAGGCATGTCCCTCTGTCAAAACCAGTCACCCTTCTTGCTGCACCAGTTGTGATAAAATCTACCCACAGGATTTTAGTTTCTGGAGGTGACTGAGTGACAACATGGAAAAGCTAATGCCATACCACAAAAGGCCACAGGGAGACGCACCAGAGCCACTCAGGAGGCAGAAGCAGGCGCACTGGGAAAGTTTGGGGGAGAGCCCTTAGTGTTTTTGCAGCAAAGGCCAGGCAGGGCAAGGGAACATTTTAGGATTGGCTAGTTTGGGTAATGTCCAGGGGCTCTTGGCTATAGGGCTGACTGACCTCTAGTTGTGGGGTGCTGACCCTGGGTGATTAGGGCAGAGGAATACTGCCTCCTGGAGTGTAAGAACCAGATAAAGGAAGCAGGTGAGAGTGGGGGCTCTGGATTGGTTCGTTTTCACATGAAGGGTGTAATCGGTAGGGGGGCCCTTTGTTGTCTCTAAGAACTGGCCAGACCAGACCAGCAGTCTCTCCACAGTCAGGGAGGCCCCAAGTTGCCAAAATGTCACAAAAGATTTAAAAAACATGATTAAAGAAGCTCATTCTAGCATTTTTGGCTACAGCCTCTGTAAGAGAGGTGTACTCTCCAACGAGTAGGTACTTCTGTGCAGGAGTGGGGCCTGGGCCAGGGGCACAGGCCTCTGTGTGTGCGGAGCTCAGCAGGGAGCCTCCTTGGCATAAGGCCGCCCCCAGGTAAAGAGTGCGAACCTGGGTAACAGCAGAATCCCCTGAGGGAGTCTAAGTCATGAGGCTGAGTCGGCATATGTGGCCCTTAAGGACAAAAATGGCATTTGCAACATGGATTATCTCTACCTTTTACTTTTGGGGATTATTTGAAATATTTCACTGGGGCCCTTGTCCTTTAACTCGAATAGTTTGGTCAAGTTTTGTATGCTAACGTCTGATCAGTGACTGGCTTAGCTCTCCTCTCATACTCCTCATCTCCTAGCTCCCCAACCCATACTTCACTGAACTCTGGAAAAAAAATTGTTAATAGGTAGGTTGGAAAGCTCTATTTGTATAGTTGTTCTTTGCTAGTAGAGGGTGGTGTCATTAGCATCTTTTATAGCTGTGAAATGATTTTACCAGTTAAAAATTTGATGTGTATTTTTCTCTTCTTAATTAGAAGAGCAGGTTTGAACCCATAAGTCCATGTAGATAAACTTAAAAATTATGCTTTTATCTGTTTAGAGATAGACAATGTGTTACCACATTCATGTAATGTAGATTATTCTTCTGGCCTTTTATTTTTTAAGCTCAAGTCAGGGTTAAAGATGTAATAACAGTTTTTGGCATTTTGTTGCTTAAGTGAGGCCAGTCTTAAATGTTACAATATTTATTTCATGTATTCTTATACTGTTGATTTTCATTCATTAAAACTCTATATCTAAGATGTGATATTTGGAGTAAATAAAATTACAGTGTTGTAAATGCTCTTTAATAAATAATTACACCCAAGTTATAGGGTACAATGACTGGAAATTAGATCAGTTCAACGCGTAGAATATTGTATTCATGTCCGATGGCTGCTCCATAATTACCACAAACTTGGTTGCTTAAAACAAGAGAAAGGTATTCTTTCACAGTTCTGGAGACTTGAAGTCCCAAATCAGGGCATCAGCACAGCCACACTTCCTCCGAAGGCCCCAGGAGGAATTCTTCCTTGCCTCCTCTACCTCATGGTGGTTGCTAGCAGTCCTTGGCTTGTGGCAACCTGACTACACGGTCTCTGTCATCACACGGCTTTCTTCGTGTATGTGTCCATGTCCCCCTCTTCCTCTATAAGGACACCTGTCATTGGATTTAGGGCCCATCGTAATCCAATGGGATCTTAACTTGATTACCTCTGCAAAGACTGTTCCCAGAGAAGGTCACATTCACAGTTCCAGTTGAATATGAAATTTGGAGGAACACTATTCAACCCAGTACAGATGTGGAGTTTTCCAGCTTAATTCAGTATTAGGAAAATAAGGGAAGGGGCTATCAGTGGCTTTGCCTTAAAAACAAAAATTACTTTTTGAGAATGGTTCTATCCAGGGCATGTAAGACTTTATAGGAACTAAGGCTTATACAGTTTTTTGGGGAGTGAATGGGGGGTAGGACTTAATAAGAAAAGGAATATAAAAGTGCAAATAGAGTTAGGTTATGAAAATGTATATTTATAAAGAATCTTAAAAGGAGTAAGTTAAAAATTTGAAAGCTGGCATATCACACTCATTGCAAAATACTGAAGACTATTTTTATTAATGGCATGGCACCTTTAAGTGCACCTTTTTTTTTTTATTAATGGCCTGGCACCTTTAAGATACATTTTCTTCCTTTTTTTTTTTATGTAGTCTTTTTTTTTTCATTTTTTTCACAGTCATTTTTTATTGTTATGTTAATCACCATACATTACATCATTAATTTTTGATGTAGTGTTCCATGATTCATTGTTTGTGCATAACACCCAGTGCTCATTTTCTTCCTTTTTTCTTTCTTTTTTTTTTTGATTGCATTTACTTTGATCATCTCTACCTATGATAATTTTGTATTAGTTTCTCGAGAGAATGATATTCAAATTCTTCCTCTCTTGTGGTTGTTGAAAGAACTTTATGATTTAGAAGTTTCTTTTAGTTTCCACAAGTTGTTGGTTATGCCATTTAAATTATTAGGATTGCTGCCAAATTTGGGAAAAACTAAACTGATGTTCTTTTATATATGAGCTGGAAGATTCAGGCATTTTCCAATGTATTTCATGGAGTGCCGAATCTTAAATCCTTTAGCACTGTCCCACAGAACTTTCTGGAATGATGGAAATGTTTATTTGTGCAGTCCAGTATAGTCGCCACTAGACCTAGGTGGCTGTTGAGCACTTAAGCTGTGCTTAGCGTGGCTGAGAAACTGAATTTTTTATTTAATTCAGTTTTTATTTTAAAGATTTTATTTATTTGTTTGACAGAGAGAGCACAAGCAGGGGGAGCGGCAGGCAGAGGGAGAGGGAGAAGCAGGCTCCCCGAGGAGCAGGGAGCACAATGCGGAGCTCGATCCTGGGACCCTGGGATTATGACCTGAGCTGAAGGCAGTCACTTAACCAACTGAGCCACCCAGGCGCCCCTTATTTAATTCAGTTTTAACATTGGCTTTTCATCCAGAAATTTTCCCATTCCCAGCCCCATGGCCCACCTCAGTGCCCTCTTCTTGGTCTCCCTCCGGGGCTGGTGACTGTGTTAGCAAACGGGGGCCTGAGCCAGTGAATTTGGTGAAACTAACCAAGGACATGGAGATATGAAAAAAATTATCTAACTCATCTACATATGTGTACTCAGAATGACTGTTTAATCAACATGTTTAAAAAAAAAGTCATACTATTCTGGGAAAAAAATGGTTCCTTTTTATGTTCTTGAGACTTGAAATATCTTTTCCCTTCTTTCAGCATGCGATCAAGATGTATCAGTCAGGATAGACTATGTGATGCTACAGTAACAAGCATCCCCCCAATCTCATTGTCTTCAAATGGCAAAGATTTATTTTTTATTTACATGACCTATCCACAAAAGTAGCTTAGAGATGATACAAAGTCTCCTTCCTATAGGGACTAACACCTTTTACCCCTCAGGATCCTCTGATACCCCTTGTACCCCACCTACCCTCCTGGTCACTAAGCCTATAATAGGATTAAATCACAGTGAAAGTCACCCAGGGATATTCAGAGTCTGATAAAGTGGTTGGGGAGAGTATTGCATCCCAAAGCAATAGAAAGATCTAGCCCATGTGTACCAGTAGAAGGCAGGCAACCTGATGGGATGGGATTTTGGGATGCTCCATCAAAGGGATTGGAATATATCCTGCTTAAAAGAAAGCTGATCAATTTGGGAGCAGTCTCCTAGGATTCAGGATGTATTTAACACACTAACAAGGACCTCAGGAGATGGGAGGGTGCCCTAATGAAAGGAGTCCCGGCAGCCCTAAAATCCAGCCAGACCTGATGGTAGGAAAGGGCATTAGAGAACTCAGCCCACTGATGGCAGTTAGGATTATGGACTTCCAAAGCAAGAGAGGCCACGTGACAGCATGGAACTGCTAGAAGCCAGGTGAACAGTTGCTGTAATATGTGGCGATGCCCAAGGTGTGGAGGGAGGGATGCTGTTGACCCATAGATACGAGGATGGGTATCAAAACAAGGGATCCCTAGGGCAAAATAGATGGACAGCCAACAAGGGAGCTACTCAGTCTGTACTGCTAAAAGAAATCAAGAGGTGAAGGAGAGTTGCCCCAATACAAATTCACATTCCTTTGCCCAACTTCCATATCTGAGTCAGTTTCAGGCCCAGAATCTGTTGAACGAAGACGATAACCAGCTCTCTGACGGGAGGGGACTGTAACGCCATGGTAAGTTTCCCCGGGTCCTTCCCCAAAGACACCTTCAGATAGACATTCATTCAGCTAACAGCGCACCAGGGGAAGAGGAATCCTCACATCTCAAGGACTCTTGGACACGGGATCCAAGCCCACATTGTTTTCCAGGCACATAAAGCACCATTGTGGTACCCCCACTGGAGTGGAGCATATGAGGACCAAGTAGTAATGTCCCGGTCAGGATCCAAGTCACCATGGGTTACTCGCTTCACAGATCTGCCCAGTGGCCATTTCTCTCATGGCCAAGTGTATAAACAGAATAGACCTACTTTAGTGTCCGGAGCCTGTGAGGTCAGAGCTATCCTAGTGGGAAAGCCAAGCGGAAGCCTCTGAAACTGCTCCCCCACTCCCTCAGCCAAGATGGTTATCTTAAAACAGTATCCTGTCTCAGAGGGATGGCAGAAATTTGTGCCACTGTTAAATATCAAAAGAATGCAGAGATAGTGGTCCCATCATTTCTCCATTTAATATACTAGTCTAGCCCTTGAAAAATCCTGGTGGATCCTGGCAAATGAGACCAGACTCCTCTAATTTATTTATTTTTTTTGTTTTTATTTTTTACTTATTTGACAGAGACACAGCGAGAGAGGGAACACAAGCAGGGGGAGTGGCAGAGGGAGAAGCAGGCTTTCTGCGGAGCAGGGAGCCCCACGCGGGGCTCGATCCCAGGACCCTGGGATCATGACCTGAGCCAAAGGCAGACGCTTAACGACTAAGCCACCCAGGCGCCCCGAGAGCAGACTCCTCGGAACTCAGCTGAGTATTAGTCCTGACTGCAGTCTGCCATGCCAGATGTTCTGTCTTTGCTAGGACATGTTCACTTGTGCTGAGGCCCATGGTATACAGATACTGATTTAGCAAGACATTTCCTATGAAGAAAGAGGCCCTTTGCAGTCACATGAAACAAATAATGTATACATTTGCAGTCTTGCCTTTGGACCAATGCTGACCTTCTGCCGTGTCATAAGATAGTCTGAAGAGCTCTGGACCATCTAGGAGTTCTACAGAACATCACAGTAATCCACTGCACGATGATCTGATCCTAATCAAACTGGATGAGCAAGAAGTGGCTAGCACATGGAAGGCCCAGGTAAAATACATGCATTCCAGAAGGTGGGAGAGAAACCCCACAAAGACTCAGGGCGTGCCACATCAGTGACATTTTGAAGGGGTTCAGTAATGAGAGGCATCCAGGGCCCCCCATCCAAAGTAAAGGACAAATTATTGCACCTGCTATGTGGAGAAAACAGTACAGAATCTTGAAAGCCTCTTTAGATTTTGGAGGCACCATGTTACATATCTAACCAACATGCAAGTAAGGAGGGGAGTAAGGAGGGGAAAACCTCCCAATGGGCAGAAGTTGGGGCACAACACCTGGTTGTCCATTTTGGGTGGAAAGAAAAGTAGGCCCAAATCAGAATAGATATGGACCCATGGGCAGTGACAAGTGGCTTGTCTGGCTTCAAGATCCTGGAAGGAAGACGACTGGCAGATGAGGGACAGGGTCTGGAGGAGGCATGTGGATGGGCGTACGGGAACAGTAGGCAGAGTGTGAGGAAACTCACGTGACCTGTAGTGTTAACTGCAGAGCATTCACCCCAGGAGAGGCACTGAGCCTCCAGGGGGGCAGAAGGATGCAGCCAGGCTCTTGATCCTCCCAGTGCTGACACCGTGGTGGCAGGGATGAAGGCTGTGAACAGGCCCAGTGACCCAGGCTTCCACTTACCAAAGCTGAGGTATCTACTGATGCCACCAAAGGTCCAATCTGCTGTTCACAGAGACACAAGCTGAGTCTCTGACCCGACCTAATCCCTCAAGGAGACTTGGTTGCGTACTGACTACGTTGGACCCTTTTACTCTGAAAGGGGCAGTAATGCATCCTGACAGAAATAGACACCCTGGGTATCGATTTACCTTTCCCGACAACAGAACCACCGCTACGTGTTTAGGGAGTGTGTGATGCACAGCATGGGGGGTGTCACGTATCAGGTAAGCTCTAGAGATCCTCTTCACGGCAAAAAGGCAGGAGTGGGCCTGTGGCCATGGACTCCTATCCACATCGAGCCCCTGATGGCGACTTGTTATGGCCTGTTATGGGAATATTGGCCCCTTGGAGATACTGCTTTACAGGAATGGGATGCCATCCCCCAGGATGTAGGATACATGTGGGATCCAGCACCTTTATGTGGTGCCATGTTCCCAGTGGGAAGAACGCACAGGTCTGGGAACCAAGAGCTGGTTCCAGGAACTCCCAGTGACCTACCTGGAGCATCCATACTTCCCATAGCCTCGTTTCGAGCTCTGTAGGTTGAGGCATCTTGGTTTCCAGAGGCAGATTTCTGCCCAGGAGCACCATCGGACGCATCGGATTACAAGCTGCCATTTCATCAAGACACGACAAAGTGACCAGCAAGCAGGAAGAGAGTCCCCATCCTGATGGTGGTAGTTGACTCTGATCAGGAGTGGATTATGCACTGGGGAAGAGAGGAATGGGGGGATCCATGTGGGTGACCCCTTGGAACTCCCTTGCTCAGTTTTGTTGGAAAAGGAACAAGTGCAGCAACCCCAGCCTATGAAGGGTGGGTAGCCGAGGGTGCGTACTTCTGGGTCAGCGAAGGCGTGAGAGCAGCAGATGTGCTGGCTGAGGTGAGGGAGAGTAGAATGGATGGTGCAGAGGGAGGTAGTGCCCCTCCGCTGTGGCCTTGGGACCAGCAACAGAGGCAGGAGCTGTAAAGCACCCTACCAATCTTGTTTTCAGTTTCCTCCAGGAAAAGAGGCCCGCCGGAATCTTGAAGGAGCTGCTTCCCAAACAGAATATGAAGAAATGCGTCTGAGAGGCACAAGGGCGTGGGCCGCAGTGAGCACTGGCATGTGCTGCCCAGATCCCTTTCAGGGCAGGACCGGTCGCTCTAGCGGCTGGGAGCGTTGGCAGCATGGAGCCTTTAGCCCTCTGACCCTCCCAGAATTGTCTCAAGTGCAGAGAGTTCCTGGGAGCTCACGTCCCGTGACTGACCAATCTGGGAGTACAAAGGCCTGGCCCTCTCTGCCACTCTTGGACATCTCTGAAGGATCATTCTGGCTCCAGAGCTCTCCGGGGGAGTCAGCCCAGGCTGCTGCTGGGCTTGTGCTGGCGTTCGGCTTCTCTCTCTGCCCACTTCCGTCTGCTTCCTTTCCCTTCCATAGTGTTGATTACAGGTGCATTCCTTAATAAACAATCTGCACACCACTCTCCATCCAGAGTCCTTTTCCCAGAACCCAGCCTGCAACATCACTCACATCAGGGAAACACATGGGCTGCAGAATGTGTTAATGACAAAAGCATGTATCTGTGACCAAATCAGACATTTGGGGCTATCAGCGACCTGGGACAGAACAAGGGCACAAAGCAAGGACTTGGTGGACTTCTCTTGGCCAGCAAGATTTCCTCCAAACCCAGACTGAGCCATGGAGGAAAGCCTTACCTTGGTTCCCAGGCTCCTCATGACTTGCAGCCTAAGAGCTCAGTGCCTGTCTAAGTGCCCACAGGCTGACTGTTGAGAGCCAGAGCCAGGGGTAGGCAAAAGAATGACCCCCCCCCCCCAAAGATGGTCCATGTCCTCATTTCAAGACCTGGGAAGATGTTAACTTACACACAAAAAGGGACTTTGCAGACTTGAATGAATTAAGGATTCTGAGATGAGACTATCCTGGATGATCTGAGTGGGCCCAAGTAATCACGAGGGTCCCTTGATTTGGGCCCAGTGAGACCCATGTCAGACTTTCGACCCCCAGAGCCGAAAGATAACAGCTTTGTGGTCATTTGTGTCAGCAGCAGCGGGGAACGCATACACTCCAGAATGGCTGTCTTTCCAGGACTTGGCCCACCCGCTTTGCCACCCTCTTGGCAGGGAGGGTGAGACCGTTCTGTCCAGAGAAAAACTGACTTCTTACCCCTTGGCTCTCCACCCAAGGTTGCTATGAGCTGCGCAGCCTGGCACTGCCCGAGCGCTCTGTATTCCAAATGAAACCGTGGAAGCTGACTTTGGAAAAAGTAGAAAGTGATGGGCCATTGTTTCAGAAAGAAGGGAGGGGGGAAGAAATGGAGGGGCTTAGACAGGAAACAGAAGCAGGCAGCTGCTTTCTTTCCCCTAGCAGCCACAGTGTTGCCGACTCCCCCAGACAGAGCCTGAAGCTGGAGGTCAGGTGCCAAGTGCACGGGCTTCCCCGGGACAGACGCCACCACGAGGGAGAGGCACAGGAGAGCAGGTCCATGCTGTGTTTCCGGGTCCCTTTACTTCTTCACCACTTCAAGACCCTTTCAGAAATGCATTTTTGAGAAAATGTCTTACTTCCAGGAAGAGCCTGAGGAGCAGAGCCTAACAATTAGCATCAACAGAGCCCTGGAAATAAACAGCAGACCCTGACAATCTCAGCTCACCACTGAGGGCCTCCAGATTGCTGCTGGCCAATGTAACTTTTTTGGTGATTTGTTTTCCGGAAGAGTACAATCCATGTGGCTGGAGCCAGGGCCTTGCAGCTCGAGGGAGGGAGGGGGTACTTAGGTTGGGGGATACCTGGTTTGTACCCAGAACTGGTTCTATGGTGTTTTCTTCCTGCCACCTACCTCCCGTCAAGGCAAGACCCCTCCCCCTCCCGAGATGAGGTTTACAGGAGAACAGGCTCTGAGAGGCCCTGAGGTCCCCCCCCAGGTCCCTGCTCCAATTGAAATCAACCCATGAATAAAGCTACATAAAAGCAAAATGTAGCACCCAAAGAAGTGACTGTTCTTCACCATGTGGCATTTTGAGCCATTCTTGCCCATGGTAGTGAGGGAGAGCTGCAGAGCCCACAGGAGGTGAGCCAGCAAAGCATGCTCCAAAGCCTCAGCCCGAGTCCAGACCAGGTGCATCAGCAAAGTCAAGAGGAAAAGGAGCTCAGACACAAGTCCTCCTGGTGTCTACCCCGGGTGGGCGACTAACCCAGGTCCAGCGGTGTCTAGGCCCCCATTTCCCGCTAGTGGGAGGGGGGCCTTAAGCTGGGCAGAAAGAGAGCCCCCCCAGCCTGATGCTCTGCAGAAACCACTTGAGGATCCTGAGTGTTCCACCCCTGGAAATTGCCACATCCAGATCAGTGGGAAGGGAGGGACCCTAAGCCCCTGTGTAACCAAAAGTGCCCCTCCTTGAGCTCTATTGGATTTAGGGGCACTTTAGCCAATGGAAACGTGGAGCCATTGTCAGTGATGACAACTAGTCCGGGGTCATTAGTATGTTGTATTGTCAATATAGTGGGTTGTGATCATCATTTCCAAGCAATGATATAAAACAGAAGAGAACAGAAAACTGCAGAATGCACTGCATACAGAATGTGTTTGGCTACAGTCCTGAGCAACTATGGTATGGCATGGGTTGTAATGTGAAATGTGTTTTTTTAAAGATTTATTTGTTTATTTTAGAGCACGAGTTGTGGGGGAGGGGGAGAGGGAGAGAATCTCAAGCAGGCTCCCCACTGAGTGGGGAGCCCGATATGGGACTCGATCTCACGACCCATGAAGTCATGGCCTGAGCTGAAACCAAGAACTGGATGCTCAACCAACTGAGCCACCCACATATTTCACCACACTCACAACTTGTCCTGCTGGATACTCAGGCCAGATTTCCTTTCCTGGAACCCACTTTTCTTCTTCTTCCCAGTCGTGAAGTGGGGGCTCTGCCCCCAGCATCGTGCATGCGGTGCTCCACTTCTAGAGAATGAGACAGAGGCCCCAACAGCCCACCTGGCTAGGAAGGAGCAGCATTTCTTGCCCCTCCCTACTCAAGGAGAGTGAGGACCCTGGTATCCCATAGGCCATTGTGCCCTAACACGGCACTGGGGACACACTGGGTGGAACAGAAGAGCAGTTAGCACTGCCTGGCAAGCAACTGAGCCACCAGCCACTGAGCCAGAACTAGCGGCTCCACAGGCCTGCAAAGGGCCAGACTCATTTGTTGGCCTAGGTCCCAGAAATGGAGCATCGGGGTACCCTCAAACCCATGTTCAAGACTGCACAGGTGTCACCTGCCCCAGAGCCCACTCCACCTGGTGGATTGTCCTCCTACTGTCACTGGGCCTGGAAGGAATCATCATAAACCTGGAGGAATGGGGGGGGGGACTGGCCTGAGGCATCTGTGCCCCCATCTGTGAGTGAACAAAATTCTATCCCAGGGATGGTCCTGGGAGAACTGCGTGAATCTCCCTTTTTAGAGGCATACCCTGTGGTCTGACAAAATCCTATTTGCTGCCTGGGAGGACACTCTCGTAGAGCCATGGAACACTGTTCAGCGAGGGGGAGGGCGGAGGACTCTTGGGAGGCGGATCAGTGGTGTGTTGGCGGCTGCTTCTGCGGTGGGAGGAGTGGTTTAGGATTAGCTCAGAGTGGGGCCCCACCCAAGCCACAGTGGTTCTGTGTTTGGGTGTCCCCAGTAAAGGAGAAGAGGAACAAAGTGGGTCTGGGACGTCAGGGGTTCGATGGCATTTTCCTGATGCAGCCTGACCTTTGGGAGAAATGCTGTTCCCTGGGAACCCTGCAGCTGTCTCTCTGAGTCTGTCCTCCAAGCCTGGCTAACATCAAGCCTGCTTTTTTCCCCTTATAATCTAAGCTGGTTTTACAATTTCAGTTTTGACAGATTCTTACTCTTCCACTGGGGAAGGTATTCAGAAATATATTGAACAAGTATTCACACTAAGCACAACTCCCTAGAGCACAGGCAGGTTCCTTGTATCTATAATGGACCTCTCAAAACAAGGATGGTCTTTTAACACGGTTACATACAACAGATGCCTACGGAATAAATGCATGCATGAGAGAATGAGTTACATGGGTTAACATTTTGAGGATTTTTATGTGCTAAGTGCTTCCTATATGCTAACGCATTTATTCCAACGTTATGAAAACCTCATGGGGTGATCTACTGTATCTCCATTCTGCGGATAAGGAAACTGAGGCTTTGCACAAGGTCACAGTAAGCGTGCAATTGGGACCTGAAGACAGACAAGACAGGTCAAACTCTAAAACCTATAGGCTGAGCTCAAGAATGATACTACTCCCTTAGCAACCTGTCAGCCTCAAAAGGCAAGGACCTTGTCCTAATTCGTTTGCCCACTATCTTGCACAGAGCTCAGCTTGAGGCGTTCATAGATATTTGATGAATCAATGAATAAAAGAAGAAAGGGAGGGACATAGAGAAGGGAGGGAGAGAACAGAAGGGAGGAAAGGGGGGGGCAATGAGGGAGGAAGCGTCCATTTTTGAAGATCCCTTCCGAAGGACAAGAGATGTTTTGCGCCATCTGCTGGACGCGCTGCAGTACTGCAAAGGCTTGAGTGCGCTGCCCGCAGGGGTTCCCGTCAGGCCTTCTGCGTGCACCTGATGGTTTTCCAAAGAACTTCACCAAAATAATAAAAGTCTTAAGTGAGACCCCATGACAAATGGCTTTAGGAGAACAAAGCGCAAACGCCATTGCCCAGGCAATTGATCGTGGAGTGGAATGCTTCCAGAGACCAGACTGTCTACGTTCCTCTTCATTATCAGAAATGCTAGGCAGAGTTGGACTTCCCTTTATAGGAGAGATGAGTGGGAAAATTCTGGTTGTCAATGCAGCTCCATTTTGTCACTGATCTATATTGTGCTTTCTCGTGATTTCCGTTGGATCGTCACTTGACAGTGTCACACAGTCTCATTTTAAGTTTCTCTGCCAACTAGATAACTTAAAAATATTTTATACTTTAAAATATCGGAGACCTCCAGTTAAAGGAACCCTGGAAGGAGTTCTTCTCTGAAGCCAAGAGCCTTTTTTTTTTTTTTTTTTTACAAACAAAAGGATTGGTCTATTTTATACATTTAAATGATTTCTTACAATTCTGGACTCAAGCATGCAAATAGTAAAAAAGGACAGACTGAAGGGATGTCAACCCGAAATAGCCCAGAGTCATGGGAAGATTTCACCCAGATTACAAGGTCAGCAGCAGGGCAGGAAGCAGAGAAAGGATCTGGGTGAAATGCACCTGGGCGAACTTGTTTATTTAGACGAGACTGTTAGAGCTAATGCTCTGTCCTTTATGACAGCAGTGGCGGGGGCAGAAACGCCCTACTCCTCAAAAGGATGTTGTAGTGTTGTTTCTCTCTGCTTACAATGAGGCATCAGTGAGGACTGCCAAGGATAAATCAATGATAAATGCCCAGGAGCAGCTTTGGAATAGAACTCTTATGGCAAAATACCTATACCCTGGGGAGTCCTGCGGTTCTGCCCCTGCGCCTGGTGCTGTAATGTTAGGACTGTTGCCGAAAGCCAAGTTCAGCTGCTGACTGCAAAAACCAATACTCAAGAGACAAGTGTTGGTTGGAGAGGAAAATTACTTTATTCGGGAGGCCAGCGACCTGGGGAGATGGTGGACTGATGTCCAAAGACAAGATAGGTCTGGGAGATGTCCCGGGTTCTGGGTTAAGGAGCGGGGTTTTTTAAAAGGGGAGATTCAGGGTAGGAGGTGAAATACATATTAATGAGAAGGGCAGGAAAACTTAAGACTACTCATGAGGAAAGATGGAGCGCGTGCATTGAGCAAACATAGAGGCAACATGCATCCCATGTTCACTTTGGGGTGGAGACTTAAAATCAGAACCAGGAGGAATTCAGCCCCTGATGTCAAGAGGTTCTCTTAGAGCAAGGACAGGGGCTATGGGCATGATCCGAGAGCCAGAATAAACTGGATGGGTCTTGGGCTCATTATCTTGGGTAAGGAATATGGAGCCTTGCTTGTTCCCAGGCTGGAACCATATCAGCAGACCTTGAGTCCAAGCTTCTGCAGAGACAGCTGGTGGATTTGACAGTGGGGTCTGGAAAGACACAGTAGCTGATTAGTGGGAAACAGTTCTCTGAAAAACAAGCTTTAAACTTTCTGCTGGTTTCAACCTCATTAATCCTACGTTGCTCGGTTTCAAGACCACGGAATCTGGAGTAAGATCTAGGTTCAGAGTTTGTCTCCATCTCTCACTAGCTGTAGTGCAGGTGACAACCTCACTAAGCTTCATTTTTCTCACCTGTGAAATAGAATAACAGACTCTGTCTGGCAGGCTATTCTGAGGATATATGAGATGGTGCACGTAAGCACAGTAGGCGCTGAAGAAATAGTGGGCATTGTAGTCACCCCTACTTACAGAGGAGGCTTTTAGTTGTGTCTTCTTTCTCCTTCTTTCTTTTTCCTTTTAAGAAAAGAAAAAAGAGTTATTTATTTGAGAGCGAGAGAGTGGGGGGAGGAACAGGGAAGGGGAGAAAGAATCCTCAAGCTGAGCATGGAGCCCGACACGGGGCTCGATCCCAGGGCCCAGGGATCATGACCTGAACCAAAACCAAGAGTCGGCTGCTCAAGTGACTGAGCCACCCAGGCGTCTCCCCCCTTTCTTTCTTAGCAAGGTGCCCAGCTTACAAAACTACAATTCCAAATCTCTTTTTACAGATAGGGATGGCCAATAAGAAATAAGGGAAGTTATTGGAAAATAGGAAAAACTATTTTAAAGGAAGTTCTCACCTCTGGCAAATGAAGTTTTACTCTTGCTCTTTCTTTTTTCTGCATGGAACTCAGAATCAATGGGTGAGTCTCTAGCAGCCATATTGTGACCATGATGTGACCCTGTAGATAGAATTTATTCTTCAGGGCTGATGAAGCAGAGGGCAGAGCAGTTGGGTCTCAGATGACATTGTGGAGACACCATAGCGGTCCTGGGCCACCTACCTCTGAGGGACTTCTGTTAATATTGATTCAGGCAGGCTGGGTCTGAAGACCCAGAGGGGTCCTACAAGACCAGCCAAGAGGGTCCTTGGTTTTGCACAGGATAGAAATCAAAGGTGAATTGGAGAAAGTGAAAACAGAGTTTGCTGAATAGTAATAGAGTATATCAGACATAATGTCTGGGAGACTCAGAAAGGAAAGGAGAATGAGTCTCCTGGTCACTTGGGGTTAGGGGTTTATATTGGAAAGGGGTCCAGGATATGTGTTCCTTCGGGAATCCAGGGTAGGGCCCAATCAAAGGCAAGTGAGAAGTGAATGATAGGTGTTATTTCATAAATCACCGAAGGTAGGGGGTATAAATGCCAGCATCAGCCAAGTTTTGTTTGAAGCTAAGGTCCGGCTCTTCTTAGATGTTATCAGGTGTCTGGGGGCCTAGGACAAAACTCAGAGGATGATGAACTTTCTTGCTTTCCCCTTGAAGTGGGAACATGGCTTCTTTGGTTTATTCAGATGCAAAATATAGAACATGAGTAAATGGGGCCTAGCAGAAAAACAGCAGAGACCAAGCCTTTCTAAAAATGGAGTGCCTTTCAGTTTCCCCATCTCAGTGTGAGAGAAAACAACCCTTACCTTCTTTAAGCCACCGTGACTTGACAGCCATATGCAAATCCTTGCTGGGTGGCTTTAAGGAGAGACTTCCTAACACTTCTAGGCCCTCACTTTGATTTATAAAATAAAGGGGTGTCTTAGATCATGCCCATGGACCTTCCCAACTCTCATATGGCGGGCCCCCATTTCCACTTCCTGAGTCTGGAGTTTATACCACAGCAGAGTTTCCTTGGTGGCACCTGCCTGCTTTTATCTTTTCTCTAGGAGGCAACAGCCTCGTCTGGGGTGGGGGCTGGGGGTGGTGGCCTTTTGGAGGAAGGAGCCAGTGGGGAGGGGAGAGGGCAGAAATGGACCTTGAGGTTGGCTGTCCTGATCATCGTATCACCATTTTGCTGTCCCCCAAATGCTGCCTTGAGAGGATGCTCTCAGCCCACTTGCTGAGTTCAAGGGTTCCTGTGGTCAGCATGCTGGAACGAAATTTGTTCCTGCAAGTTCAGCCTGTCTCTTCTCAGTCAGAGCTGCTGGTTTTGCCTGCCTCCTCGGTGGAATGAAAGCAAAACTTCTAGCAAAAGACATCAATCTGATGATTTTTTTTTTAAATGATGAACTATCAGCAAGTGGCTGCATTGGGAAATGGCCACATGGGGTCACTGCACACTCAGGAATGAAGGGACACCAGCCTTGGGGGTGGGGGTGCTGTCAGGCAGGGTTGAATTTGAGAAAAGAGCTGCCCGTGGAAGGGATGAAGTTGCTCCTTTCCTGCAAAGCTGAGCTGACCAGGACACAGTTGAGCCCCTCCCTAGAATCAGGAGGCAAGAGTCTTAGTGTAGAAAATAGACTTCTGGAATAATTACTGTTTTATTATTTTCGTTGTTATAGGATTTTGGATTTCATGATCTTTTTTTTTTTTTTTGGCTCACAGTTGATAAAAGCCATCAGTCTTTTCTCTAAAAAGGTCAAACGCCCACTAAAATAAATCTTTGGCTCAAAGTGTCCCGACGTGAGTGAGTGCCTAGCTTTGTCTGCTGGGTGGTTGGTTTTGGTGTAAAATAATGGCTATGCTAGCCCCAGAAACAGGTTTGAATCTCATGCTGGCTGGGTGACCTCAGGTGAGATGCTTCACTTCCTGGAGCCTTTATTTTCTTATTTATAAAGTGGGAAACCTGTTATCTACCTTGGTTTGGAGTTAATGTGCGTAGAACACCTGTCAGTACTAGGCGCATAGTGAGCAATCAACATGACCACGTTCCTCCCAAGGTGGGGAGCACAGGAAGAAGGCAGGCCTGGGGGAGAGGATGGTGGGCTCGGACACAAGTCTGGGTGTGTTCGCAGTATTCTGGGAGAGGCAGGTGGAGGAACAGCAGATAGGGAGCTCAGGACAGCTGGGACTCTCCTCTAGGATGGTGCAGAGGTGGGGCCACCCCCATGTAACTGAGCCCACCGCAAGTGGTGTGGACCAGTGGTTCCCAAACTTTAACAAGTTCAGAAGCATCTGGAGGGCTGTTAAAACACAGGTTGTGGGGAGGGCCCACCCCAAATACCATGCAATTTGTAACCAGTTATTTTCAGGGTCCACAACACGAGGCCTGGACTGGCTGCTCTCTGGTGGCTGGTCTAAAGCCAAAAGCGAACTTGAGAATTTCCAGTCGGCTTGAATCGTGCCTTAGGTAGTGTCTAGCAGGGCACCCCTGACCCTACACCATCATCTTGTTCCTTTATTTTTGCCCCCGAAAGATTTCGTTTGATCAAAGTGTTCTTTGGCTTTAAAACAGTTGAAGATCATTGGTCTAAAGCAGTGAGTGGTTCTCTATATACATTCCCTGATCAGCAACACCAGCACCTGCTGGGAACTTGCCAGACAGGCAGAATCTTGGGCTCCACCCAGACCCACGTATCAGAAACAAGTGGGAACCAGCAAGCTGGGGCTTAACAAGCCCCAGGTGATGTGGACGTCATTAAAGTCTGAGAAGCACTGATACAAAGGAAGTGTGGGCCCAATGCCCGTGCTCCATGGTAGAGGTGCTTCTAGGATCATTCTCCTTAGTGGCTCTTCCCTGTTTGGCCTCCCAGCCCCCACCCCTCCCCCTGCCCCTCATCAGACTCCTGGCATTGCTCTTCCGTTTCTCAGCTCCCTGCTCTGGCACCTGGCAGTGGATGGTGAAGGGCTAACCAGGCACACTCATTTCTACTGGTCCCATAAAGTGAGTAATGAAGTTCCCTCTTGGATTTCCACCCGCAACAATGCATGCTTCCTTAAGAGTCCTAAAAAGGAAGGGCGCCTGGGTGGCTCAGTTGGTTAAGCGTCTGTCTTTGGCTCAGGTCATGATCCCAGGGTCCTGGGATTGAGGCCCACATGGGGCTCCTTGTTCAGTGGGGAGCCTGCTTCTCCCTCTGCCTGCTGCTCCCCCTGCTTGTGCTCTCTTTCTGACAAATAAATACAATTTTAAAAAAAAGAAAGAAAGTAGGAACCACAGGGCTAGATGTGGATGCTGGGATATTTTGTGGCCTTCTAACACCCTCTCAATGGCTAATGGTAATGGTCCCTGTTGGTTGCACAATAGCAGTGTGCATAATAGCAGTGATGATAACAAGACAACAAAGAGAACCATGGCCGCTGACATTCGTGGGCCCTTCTGGGCGCCAGCCGCTGTTCTATACCAACTCACTGGCTCCTCCCCGTGAGCCACAATGTTCTCAGAACTGTTATCCCATTTTACCCAGGAGGGAGGTTAAGTGACCTGGCCCACATTCACACATCTGGTAAGTGAGGGAGCAGCCTGTGCAGCCCAGCTAGGGTGACCCCTGCCCTACACGGACCCCCCACCCCAGTGCTCTGCCCACGGGGCTGCGTGGAGATCTCTGAGGAGATAGTAATTATAGGCCAACTCGTCGGGACTGATCAGGTCTACACCTCTTAAATTATCCAGATACTCCTGTCAACTGAACATCCTCCCCACATTCTCAGATCAAGGAAGGAGACTTTGTGGGTTCTGAATTTCCATGTCAGTTTGGGAGGCAGTAAAGATGGCAAATCAAAGCACGGGCGTGGCTGTTATACTTGGGAGGCACGCTGGGGACAGCTTCTTAACCTCCCTGCACCTCAGTTTCCCCCTGCAAAATAGGGATGAGAATGGTGCCTGCTTTTCTAGGGTTAGTGTGAGGACCTGACGGGGGCAACATTCGAGAAGCATTCAGCACAGAACCAGGCGTCTAGCTGTTACTACGGGCAACCAGTCAAACAGACCGTCAGTCCGTCCTGAGCAGCCTGGTGCTGGACAGAAGCTTGGAGTCTCATCAGACACCAGAGGTCCTTGTCAGTGAGCAGAAGCAGAGGAAAGAAAGCCTCCTCCATTCCCGAGCCCGTTGTCCTGTGTCAGTGTTGCCCGCCATCAGCAGTCCTGAGAGCAGAGCCCTTCCAGAGCCCTTGCTCTTGTCTGGTGACAGCCATCATCCTGGCTTCATAATTGGGAGCTCAGGGCAGGGAAGCCAGGATGAAAGGGGAGGGCAGGGGTGGCCTGGCTCGCAGAACCAAGGGTGGGGGTGAGTTGAGCGCACTTGTTCTGTGCAGGGCAGGCCCTGACGCCCCTGGGCTTACCCCAGGCCTTGGGGAGATACTTTGTGGGCACTTTCCAGGTGCCAGGTACTTCTCTTTATTCACACACTTGCTCTTCCAACTGCACATGTCTTCCATTTACAGCTTTATTGTATTCACCAAGCAATCCAGGGAGAGAGGTCATGAAAATCAGTGTTGTCTGGGAGTCCCCAAAACTCCTGGAAGCTGAGTCCCCAAGCTCCTCTGGTGTGGAACCCCAGCCACAGCTGTGACCTGGTAACACTGCAGGGGACGTCCAAATGCTCTTGAGCATCTACCCTTGCCTTTTTGCAAAATCTGATCCCAAATTCCTCATCTCATCACCTGCTTTTCAGGCTTGAGTGCAGTGCTAGGATTTAGTACCAGTCCCTGACTTAGCTGGTTCACTTTTCAATTCATCAAGGTAGCTTGCAGAGCAACCCATCAGCCACTCAGGAAGCCAGCTGAGTCCCCGCATTTTGATCATGGCTGTGATCACTATGAACACACCTGCTGGGATGCGGCCGTGTGGAGCCAGGGCCCTGCCCTCCACTGGCTGGATTGACCAAGTCCAGGCAGACATGCCCACAGGGATGGGTGGGTCTGGCCAAGTGCAGGGGCTGGTGATCATCTCAGGTGTTCTAGATAAATACATGTCAAGCACTATCTCATGGGAGTTTACAAGTGGAATGTTCCTAAACATAGCCGAAAGTATGTCTACTCAAGGTAAATGAATCAGCAGTTCATGCAAACCATGGCTCTATAAATGAAGTGAAAAACATGTCCCAGCACTACCAAGTGTTCTTGCGAGTTTTTCAAGTGCCAGGAGTGTGTTTATTGCAGAATGAATAAATAAGAAAAAAATAGATACAATGATATATGCATGGAAAAGAGAGGTAAGAGGGATAAATATTATATAATATAGTTATATATAATTATATTGGTTATATATATTTATATATTAATACGAACACACTTTTCTTTCTCTCTCTTTTTTTTTTTCTAGAGAGAAAGAAAAAGAGCCTGATGGGGGAGAGAGGCAGAGGGAGAGGGAGAGAAAATTTAAAGCAGACACCCTGCTGAGCACAGAGACAGACGAGGAGCTCGATCACAGGACCCTAAGATCATGACCTGAGCCGAAATGAAGAGTTAGACGTCCAACCGACTGCCTCACCCAGGTGCCACTCCCCCCCACTTTCAAAGGAAAGCTAGCCCTTTATTCTATTTTAGGAAATCCTCACTACTCTTTGGTGTTGAAAATGTCCTTTCTCTCATGAAGTATTGCTGACAATCGATGGTAGTTTTCTTTTTTTAACATCCTAACTTAGTGAAAAAGTTAGCAACCCTAGGACTACCTCCCCAGATATTTCTGAAACTTGACTAGTCCATGAAATCTAAATCTGGGCACCTGCCCCAGTGCCCCCTTCCTCCTTCCACATTTCCTCCCACAGCCCCCACGCCCACTGCCCAGGGCCTGAGCTGCTAGAACTCCAGCTACAGCAAGGGGTCTGCCAGACCCCAGAGAAGTACCTGCCCAGATCTGGTTGCTAAGGAACCCGTAGAGCTCCACAGCCTGTGGGACCACCTGAACATCTTAACTCTGTCACTCTCTCCATCTTCCTCCAGAAGGAGCTCAGTGTAGGGACTGGGGAGGTGAATGGTTTTCAGTATCCTCTGCACACAATTCAGCCCCAAGCACACATTTCACACCTGCCTCGTGGCACTTGCCACTTCCTCATTAAAATGAGTGCAAGCTGTTAGGTGAGGGTCCCAAGCCAGGCCCATGCGTTGCTGAGAGGGGCTCCTGTCCAGGTCACTTTTTGCTCCCTAGGAGTGCTTAGCACAGGGTCTTGGGTTAGAATCAACTATGCCCAACCTCCAGAGCTTTGCCTGGAGGACATAAATACAGGTCTCAACAGCCATTCTGAGAACAGAGCACTGATTTTGTTGTAGTCACCCACGCTGGAGTGAAGGACTCTGGCCTCTCCTGTGCCCCTCCGAATCCGTCTTTTTCAGTTCTAAACCCCAGAGTGGCGTTTCACCACAACCGTGGGGCGTGCCTACAATCAGAAGCACCCCAGGGCCAGAGAAAGGCCATGGCAGGCAGCAAGAAAGATGGGGCTGGCTCCGCACCTGTGGTCAAGCCATCCCATTTGCCCACCCCGTTTCCTGGACCACACTGCCACATGGCTGGAAGGACAGCTGAGAAGGAAGTGCCAGCTCTGCTCCTCTGCAGAGAAAACTGGCCCTGGGTCCCTGAGGGCACAGTGAGCATGGAGCCAAGTGTAGGAGATGGGTAGGGAGCACGGTGCTCCCCGGGGGATGGGACCCAGTGGATATCAAGTTCTCACCCGTCAGATAAGGGGCCCCTGACCTGGTGTGAGAGAGGATGGGAGATTCCTTCCTCTTTGAGCCACGAGGAAAGAGAGATGACCCTACCCCATACCCTGTGTGCCGTAGGTGCTCCGTAAATACTGACTGGACCCATGACTGCTCCTCTACCCAAGGCCCCCGGGGTCTGTGTCACACCCTCAGCTTTTCCTGGAAGCAGGACTCTGCTTCCTCCTGCCCTGAAAAGTGCCTATTTTTAGCTTCAGTTCTTCCCCACAGCAGCACTACGGAAACGCTTCAGACACTCAGCTAGGACGAGTTCAGATTAGAGAACCGGGGGCAGGGGGGTGGGGGGGATGAGCCAGGCTCAGCATCCTGGGCATTAACGCAGGGTTTGGAAGAACCTGGGACTCGGGAGGTGCAGGAGTAGAAGGAATGCCTGTGCCTTGCAGAGGAAATGGTTCCAGGCCCCCTGGGTATCTGACCCACACCTGTGTACTTAATCCAGGAAAAAGCAGATTTGGGACACATTTTTGCAATCTGATGAAAATCTACCTTCAAAAGGCCCTGGATCCAAAAGCTAAAATGCAACGAAAGACGCTGCAAAGCCACAGGAAGTGATCATGAGTTTAATCAGATTCTCCCCCCAGCCACACCATAAAACTAACAATGGCGGCACCCAGGATGCCAGGGATGGTCCTGAGCACTTTACGTGTGTTGCCTCCGGATGGATACGATCACTGTCCCCACTGTATTGAAGGGGACATGGGCGCAGAGAGGCCACATGACTGGCTCAGGATTGTGCAGCAGGGACTAAGAATTCGAGCCCATACACTAGGCTCGTCCTTTCCTCATCTCTTCTCTGGCTCTAGCCTGTGAGGAGCTGTGAGGGTTAATTTTATGTCAAATTGGCTGGGCCATGGTGCCCAGATATTTGGTCAAACATTATTCTGGGTGAGTCAATGAGAGTGTTTTGGATGAGATTAGCATTTGAATTGGTAGACTTTGAGTCTACCTCCATAATGTGGATGGGCCCCAACAGTCAGTTGCAGGCCTGAAGAAAACAAAAGTCTGACCCGCCAAGGAAAAGAGAATCCCTCCAACCTGTTGGCCTTTGAAATGGGACATTGGCTCTTCCTGGTTTTACACAGCTTCTGGTCTTTGGGCCTGAGCAGGGACACTGGGTCTGCAGATTTGGGACCTGCCAGCCTCCATAATGATTATTCCCTTTAGTAAATCCTTTTCTATTTGTACTCATCCTATTGATTCTGTTTCTCTAGAGAACCCTGATGCGAGAGAGGAGTGCTTAGCACAGGGTCTTGGGTTAGAATCAACTATGCCCCACCTCCAGAGCCTTTCCTAAATTCTATGCTTTTTGCAGCCCCAGGGCGCTTAGTGCGGCCCCAAGCCCATGGTGGGGGCAACAACGGCATTTTGGGGTCTCACTGGGCACCTGGTGTTGGGGAAAGTCAGTGAGAAGCTAAGGTGGGGGAGTCAGTGTTCATCTGAGGAGTGGGGGCTGTAGGAGCCATTCACCCGGGCAGGAAGGAGCTATTCAGCCCTGAAGGTGCTTATAGTAGCAATTGGATGGTGATCATAGAAAGCAGACTGACCTTTGGTTGAGGTTTATTATTGTTTTTAAATTCTCTACAGACATTACATCCCTATTGCCCACACCAGGGCAGCCTGTCCCACCACCCTTGTAGGAAACCCTTGGAATATAAGGGTCATGGAAGCCAAGTATTTGGTTTAGTTGTTGTGATTTGGGTTATTTTTTCAAAGCCTGGATTCCCTTGGAATATACAGGTAAATATTCCCTTAAGACAACTGAAGTATCATGTTAGCCACATATGCAAAGTCACATGGGTAATCTAGCTGAAAAGAAACAGCTGAGGTATAGATGTTAACAATATATTTTATTTAACCTAGTATGTTAATTCAATATGTAATCCATATGAAATGATTAACGGGGACTATTTTCCTTTTCTCCCCCCTGCTCTTGGAAATCCAGTGCGGGGTTGAAACTCAGCACCTGTCTCAGTTCCCACTCCACCCTTCACGTGCTCAAGAGGCGGCAGGTGTGGATTCCCAACGGGAGGGCACAGCCTGAGAGCCCCCACCCGGTGAGAAAATGAATCTACAGAGAGGTGTCCACTCAGAGCATGGTAGTCGCTTGGCGGTGTTTTGTTTGCTTTTTATTTTTTTAATAGGACCGTTCCCCAGTCGGCGTGCACGTGTCGTTTAGCTCCAAGTATTAACTACACGCCGCCACCTGCCCCGGGCGTGCAAATCCTGCGTTTTTCTACAGCAAGAGGGGAATGCGGGCCTTCGGAAGGTGGAGAGGAGGTGCTGAGGGAAGAGGTGCTTCCCCCAACTGTCCCCCCAGCACTCCTTAATCACAAGGCATGATTCTACTTGCAGTGAGGGGGTGGAAGAGGAAGTCGGGGAGGCGGGTCAAGGGTCAAGGTGGGTGACCCGCTTCTCGTCTCCCCACCACTGCCTCCCTGCTGTTTCTTTGGTGGCACGGTTCTTTAAAGCCTACACTGCTTGGTTTTAGTAAAGGAACCCGTCTTGGGGTCAGCCCCGGGAAAGCGCTGTCACAGGTCCTGAGATCCGTGGTGGCACAAGAAGGAGCATGGCCGCGGAGCCGCCATACCCCTTGCGTGACCTCAGCCCCTCTTCGTGGCCAGAAGCAGCAGCAAGCTTTGTTTATGGCTGGAAGAGAGACCTGACCCCGTGGGGCGCCTGGCCCGCGGTCCCCAAGCCTCACGTCCTGGGCAGCGAGGGGTCGGCGGGACCACCCATCTGACGGCCTGCTAGCTCCCAAGAGACAGTCTGGGGTCATCCGTGACGCCTCGGCCCTGCTGTGCTCTGCCGTCCCGCCCTGAAGAGCCACGGAAAGGGAGGACCCGAGTGCGCTCCCCCGGCTATCTTCCTGGCCGTGGTGGGGACCCCACAAACCCTGACCTGGCCTGGGAATCTCCTTCCAAAATGTGGATGGGGGCAGGAGCAAAGCGGGAGCCTGGGGGGGCCCACGTGGACATCGCACCTTGAGGGGCCAGGAAGCTTGCCCTCACGTCCTGCCGTGGCCGCTGCTGGCGGAGGAGTGAAGCCTGAGCAAAAGCCCAGCCCACCTCAGTGGATTCCTCCTCCCCTCCCCCTCCTCCTCCCCTCCTCCTCCCCTCCCCTCCTCCCCCCCTCCTCCTCCCCTCCCCTCCTCCCCCCCTCCTCCTCCCCTCCCCTCCTCCCCCTCCTTCTCCCCTCCCCTCCTCCTCCCCTCCCCTCCTCCCCCTCCTTCTCCCCTCCCCTCCTCCTCCCCTCCCCTCCTCCTCCTCCTTCCCTCCCCTCCCCCTCCTCCTCCCCTCCTCTCCTCCTCCTCCTTCCCTCCCCTCCCCCTTCTCCTCCCCTCCCCTCCCCTCCTCCTCCCCTCCCCTCCCCTCCTCCTCCCCTCCCCTCCCCCTTCTCCTCCCCTCCCCTCCCCTCCTCCTCCACTCCCCTCCTCCTCTACTCCCCTCCCCCTCCCTCTTCCTCCCCTCCCCTCCCCCTCTCCCCCTCCTCCCCTCCCCCTCTCCCCCTCCTCCCCTCCCCCTCTCCCCCTCCTCCCCTCCCCCTCTCCCCCTCCTCCCCTCCCCCTCCCCCTCCTCCCCTCCCCCTCTCCCCCTCCTCCCCCTCTCCCCCTCCTCCCCTCCCCCCTCCCTCTTCCTCCCCTCCCCCCTCCCTCCTCCTCCCCTCCCCCTCCTTCTCCCCTCCCTCTCTTCCCCTCCTCCTCCTCCCCCCTTCCCCCTTTACCCTTCCAGGTCCCCTTTGTCCTCACCTGTAGGGACAGCCCTGGAAGCCGCTTCAAACTGCCTGCCGCCCTGCACTCGGGAGAGGACCTCATATTCTTCAGTGAGAACCCTTAAGAAGAGAGGCGGGTAAGGTTCAAATTATCATGCGATCCAACAGTCACAGAGGATCTGCTCTTCTGGGTTTGATTTCTGTCACTCACTACAGTATCTGTGCGATTCCTCCGTGGGGCCCTTGTACCAAGGGTTCATTCCTATTCCTATTGCTTCACAGTGTTCCGCTGTATGATAGACATACCCATTGAGGCGTTCGCTTAAGATCAGTGAACTTTTTGTGCCCCACTGTTCCTGCGTTTTCCCTCAATTGACAAAGTTTAAAAAGGCATGTGGGGAAGGTGCACCTCTATGAGCAAAGGCCAGCAGTTGCCCCCGGCTGAAATGCTGTCTCGCTCATTTGAATTCTCGCAGCAAACAATCTCTCCATGTCTGTGTAACCTATTGGTTTCCCCTCGTTGTTTAGAGTTATTTCTGCGTGTCTTCCATGCTGTACTGTGAGATCCTAAAGGGCAGGAGGCTTAGACGGTTAGTATCAGTGGTGTGCTGGTAAATGATGGATTACTGACTGTCCAAAATAAGCGTAAATAAATACATGTAAATAAGTTGATTACACATTTTAGTGATATAAAGGACCTATAGCACACAACTTACAAATAGTTATAAAACATATTCTCTATTATAAATTCTACATAGCTAATTGATTCTCACAGATTTTAAAAAACATTTTTTCTTGAACCCTGTATCCTCAGCCATCCCGTGGTTGCATTTCAACCACGAGCTGACAAGTGGAGTTGCTTTGGTACCTCCCATGATGTTTGTTTTTATTTTCTGCATCTGTTTTCACCTTATATTTTGAAAATTTAACAGCTTACCCTTCATTTTGGCATTTTAGGGGTCAGCCTCTGGAAAAGAATTTTACATTTACAATGAAATTCATACTCCTTGAGGATTAACAAAAAATTTTCTATTAGTGACATTGTTATTTAAGTTTAGAAAGGATATAATTTTAAGCTAACTGCCTTATTTTCCAGTTTATGTATCTAACTGCAGTGTGACTTGCTATTGCAAAATCTACTACAATAGTGTAACAAAATCAGACTACAAATAAATGCTTGATACTATCTGATTTGGCAAAGTAGTCACTCATGTCATTGTAAATGAGTGTAGTTTCACTGTAAATGTTGGCTGATATTTTTGTTTATATTAAGACTTTTTTTTTTTTTTTGAAGAGAGAGAGAAAGAGCGAGAGAGAACAAGCATGAGTGGGGCCTGGGAGGGGGAGGGGAGGAGCAGAGTGAGAGAGAATCTTGAGCAGACTCCACACTGAGCACATAGCCTGGCTCAGGGCTTGGTCTCATAACCCTAAGTTCATGACCCGAGCTGAAATCAAGAGTCAGATGCTTCACCTACTGCGCCACCCAGGTGTCCCTATTTTTGTTTATATTAATAAGAGGAAGGTGAAACAACAAACATGTATATTGGAAATTTACTCACTTGTCAATGTGAGCAATTTCTTTGCTAAATTGGATAAGAGTTTTCAAATACTAGAGGAACAATTTTACAATTGTAATAGCTACAGGCACAATACACTTTTAAGTTTAATCTTCATTATTAGCTTTTTCTCCATCACTTTTTCAAGTCTAGACAATCATCAGAATAATAAACCAACCCTTGGTTCACATTATTTACCAATTTCCTCTGTGTAAATACTCCCATCATGGTTGATTTCAAGATACTGACATGTCACAAAGAAGTGACACCTAAGCTCACTTTTGAAGCGTTAAGCATGGGTTAACTTGATGGATGACGGAGGGGTTGTGTTCCAGGCAGAGAGAAAAGCATGAAAAAATGTATGTGGCCCAGACAGAGCATGAAAGGCTGTGTCCAGCACCTGGTAGGCCTTGTTTACCCGCCAGAATTGATAGTAAATAAGAGCTAATATTCACTGAAAGAGTACACTACCAGTCACTCTGCTAAGCATGATCTCATTTGATCCTCATTAGAACCCTATGAGATAGACAATTTTGTTACCCCTTTTTGCACACTGTTGTGATTTAGAGCAGATGAATGACTTACCTAAAGTCACTCAGCTAGTAAACGGCAGAGCTTAGATTTGAACCTAGGTTAGTCTGACTCTAGCACTCTGAATTTCCCTATGACCTCTGAAAGACCTCTCCTTTCTTATAGAAATCTAGGCAGAAAGTGATGGGGCCTGAACCAAGGCAGGCTGTGATGAGGAGATAGGGAGGAGGGAAGCAGTAATGAGGAAATAGCCTCAGACAAAGTCTGTAACCAACTGGTTGTGGGAAGTAAGAGAGAGCAGGAGGGTGTATGACAGCAGAATTTTTAACTTGAACAGCTAGGTGAGCACTGTTGCCCTTAACCAAGGTAAGGAATAGGGGAGAGGAAGTAAGTAGAAGTGGGGAGGGAGATGATGAAGTGGTTTTGGATATGCTGAGTGAAAGGCATCCAGGTGGAGAATATCTAGGAGGCATCAGAAATATGGCCTGGACATTAGGAGGAAAACCTGGTCTGTTGGTCTGGATGTGGATATCATAAACCTGTGGGTGGTGGTCTCACCTGTGAACATGTGAAATCCTTCAGGAGAAGTGACATTTACTTTCGGTAAACCAAACACTAAGAACCAACAAGGAAGGATATTCCTCATGTCTTGATATGTTTTTACTTGGTTGAGCATTCCTGGAATGCTGATTTTAATTACTACAGATTCTATTAAACAATAAGAAAGCAATCTTTCTGGGACCTGCTGCAGTACTTTATTTTCAGAGATAAGCCATCTGTTACCTTCCACTTGAATGTAGAGCCTGCTCTGCAGACCCAGACTGGGAGCTGCCTTGCCCAGACCAAATTCAGAGGCTGTTTTCCTGAAGGCTTTTATTCCACTCTGTCTGGGGAAGAGGAGGGAATGGGAGACTTAAGATCCTGCTGGCCAAAAAAGGAAGATACTACCAATCCATGAAAGCTCTCCACTGGCCACAAGTCACAGAGAAGAACAGGTATTCTCATTCACATGAGAACAAGATCCACCCCCCACCCCACGCACACCCGTGCCTGTGGACTGTTGCCACAGAAAGTCACAGAAGGGCTTGAGTCAGAGCAGCCTTCATGAGGTGGTGGGCAGAGCCTGACTGGGGTGAAGAGTTGGCCAGGAAGAACAGAGGCTGGCCGGAAAGAAGAAGAAACACAGGGCCATGGCTTGTTCAGTCACCGAATGCTGCAGCAACTGAGGAGTTTCCACTGTTGCAGCTCTAGCCTGGCTCCCTGGCTGGGGTGGGTGTAGGGCGGGCATGGGTGTCTCTGTGCCTGTCTCTTTCCTTTTTCTGTCACTGCAGGTCTGGGAGATTCAGTTTCCCTCCCCCACCTCTGGGAGCAGTCTTCTTCTGCAAGCCTGGTTGCAGAGCCAGTGTGGACTCTCTGGCACTCTCTCCCTTCTTCTGACCCCCAAAGCATAGAGACTGGACTCCGCTGTGTCCAAAACTGCTTTGGTAATCCCTGTAATGAGAGACAGGGTTAACTTCTACTTGGGTTAACAAATGGAGAGGTGACAGGTTGACAGGATCCAAGGACAGATTTTTTAAGTGAAATATTGCATAATACAGAAAAGTGCTGAGAATATATTCCATACCATTGACTCCATTATCAACTCAATCAGATTCTAACAGGTTTCCATATTTGATTTGTATTTATTTCTAAGAAATGAAAAATGATAATAGGTGTGCTGGTGTATCTTCCACAAGCCATGGGGGGGCATGAGGGTATGCCCCTGCGTGGCCCTGCCTGCAGGCACACACACTATCTCTCTCTCACTCCCCGCTAGGCAGTGAGTGCTAGGATCTGACCTTCTCTTTCTCTAGCCTGGTCAACTCTTCCTTCGGTGCAGGGTACCGAGACCATTGAAAATGGGGCTCTTTTGAAAAACTAAAAAGATAAAAAGGAATCTCGGCCACTCACTTTGTCCTTAAACTTGGGTACATCCTTTGCACTGTTTGTCTGTCGTTCTTCAGTAAAACAAAGTAACCTTAACCAAGGATGCATTTTCAAACCTCGGCCACCTTCCACATTGCCCTATCCATTGCTCCCTGCAACATGCTGCCATGCTCAGCTTTGTGGGGGATTCATGTTGTGTGACTGTACCTCAATATACAGATCCATCCTCCTCTGGCGTACATTGAGGTTTTTACCATTTACTGTACTAAACAAAGCTACAGTTAACATTGTTTACCAGCCCTGGGCACTGTTTTTAATTTCAGGTGAACCAATGTGACTGAAATGGTGCCTCACTGTGGTTTTAATTTACATTTCCCTGCTCCTGGTGAGGCTGAGGATCATTTTGTGTGCTATTGATCATATTACTTTCTTCTACGAACTGCTTGTATGCCCTTGGTACGGATAGTTTCTTCATGTAAGAGAGCGTCTGTCCAACGTGTTTCTATCCCAGAGGAAGGCGCTGTAAAGAGGGCGAGATGGCAGATACTGGGTAAGGGTGAAACAGAGGTCCTGAGGAGGCAGGAAGAGATGGGACCCAGAACCTGGGAGGAAGATTAGACTTGGATTGGACAGAGGAACTTTCCTCTGCCAGGAAGGGAGAAAGAAATGACTGTTCACCAGGTGGAGGCCCCTGATGGGAAATTGAGGACACTCACGCTGGGCCTCCATTATCTCCATTTGCGTAGTTGTGGCTGGATGTGAGGCAGGCTGTGGGACTGGAGAAAGACCCTCTGGGGAACACAGTGGGGGAAAACTAACCAGACTGTATAAGAGAAGGATCAGGCAGGCTTTGAAGGGCCCGTTGACGGTTTGGTGTGGAGCAACGTTAAAGCCAGTATGTCCTCCTGGGGCATATGACATCTGCCCTGGGGTGAGAGGTTGTTGTTTTGATAGGGCTCTCAGCTATTCATAGGGCAGATAACTGTGGTTTTGTTTGTCTCAAAAAAAAAAAAAAAAGATTTAATTAAAGGTCTTTACAGAGCAGCATCCAGACTCCAGATCCAGCTCCCAAGGAGACCCCATTATGCTGTGGTTAACAGCTAGGACATGGGATGGGTTGTTTTTAGGCTCCGTGGCGCCTATCTGTCCCTGACATGATAAAGAGATATTCAAGAATCTTCAAATGGAAATGTCTTATCAGCAGAATGGCCCCAGAAACATTCAGTAAAGGTGTGAGGAGATTTGTCCAGTCAGTTTCCAGGCACCTCTTCCTTTCACTGGAAATAATTTTCAGGTGTTCTAACAGACTGGGGCTAATCTTGATTTCAGTCATGGTAATTCCACTGAATAGTTCCTTTTAGGAACATTTACAGATGAAGCCAACTTGTGTTTTAAAAGTGAGCATGTGTTCATATAAAACTATTTATATTTGTTTCCTGAATGGCTACCAGAACAAATTACCACAAAATAGGTGGGTTAAAACAACAGGAATTTATTCTCTCACAGTTCTGGATGCCAGGAGTGAAAATTCTAGGGCTTGTGTGGCTGGGCTCCTCTTGGAGGCAATGGGAGAGAATCTGTTCTCGGCCTCTTCTAGCTTCTGGTGGTTGTTGGCCTTCCTTGACTTATGGCCTCATCTCACTCCAGTCTCTGCCTCTGTCTTCACATGGGCTCCTCCGCTATGTGTCTGTGTCTCTCCTCTGTGTGTCTCCTCAAAGACACTTGTTATTAGATTTAGGACCCACTCAGGTATTCCAGAATGATCTCATCTCAAGATCCTTAAGTTAATTTCGTCTGCAAAGACTTTTTTTTTTTTTTTAAATAAGTTCACATTCACAGGTTCTGGGGATAAGGACGTGGACGTATCTTTTGGTGGGCCACCATTCAACCCACTATACTACTTGCTCAGGCAACCCTTCTAGAAACCAGATGTAACCTGAAGCATCTAAGATATGTGACTCAGGGTCCCCTGCAGAGTAAGAGCTGTTGGGGTCCTAGAGACAACCCCATACAGTCCCATTGTACAGAGGAGAATGTTGAGGTCCCAAGAGGGGAAGTGGCAGAGCCCAGGAGAGGCTGATGATAGTTCCTCTTTTCAGAAATAAATCTTATACCTGGAAACAACATTCACTTGCTCTGTCTGCAAATGGCAAACCTTGTTTGAACGTCTTTTCTTCAATCCAGAAGTCAAGGCCATGAGCAGACTCAGTGGTACATATTCACGGCAGAGTACAGGGAGCAGTAACATACTGATTTTGGCTGAAGCTCTTAATGCTTCTTGGCCTGTGTAAATGACTGTCCTTCTCTTAAATTGATGCCTGGAATCCATTTGATTTTTCTTGAAGAGCACAACTGCTTTAAAATGTCGTGTGTTGTAAACCTCTATAGGTAAACTGCAGTGTATGTCAGAACAAAGGCTTATGTCATCGTGAGATTTTTGTGGAGAGAGGTGGGGAGGTTGTTTGACAAGCTGGAGGAAGGACCTGTGTTCTAAATCATCTCTGATCTTTTAATTACTAAGCTGTGTGCCCTGGGCTAATTAATTAACCCCTCTGAACCTCTTATTCTCCACCTATAAAAGGGGGCCAGTGACCCCCAGCTCTCAGTTGGCTCCAGAATTGGTGAGACAGTGGTTGTGAAAGCACCTGGCATGTAGCCATGACTCAACAAATCACTTTGAATTTTGCTGTTGCTTACAATCTAGAAAGGAAGGTAAGATGTAGTACTTAATGGCTAATACCTAATTAGAGGTGTTAGACTCTGTTCCAAGTGCATCACATGTATTCACTCATTTACTCCTTTCAATGAGGCCGCCTCTGTTACTCTCATTTTACAGATGGGGAAACTGAGGCTTATGGCAGTGAAGTGACTTGCCGAAGGTCACAGAGCTACTCTATGTTAGAGCTGGCACTTGAGCTGAGGCTCATATACTCCTGAGCCTTGCTCCAACATTTCAGAAGGAACATGTTAAAGGAGGTAAAAAATGCTCGGGTGGATGTGAGGGTTCACAGCGAGAAGACAGCTCTGGTCGAAGACATGCAGAAAGGCTCCAGGATACCAGTGGCATTTAAAGAGCTGGGCTGAATTTTAACAGACATGGGTGTGCAGCACGAGCCTCTTAAGTCTCTGCACATGGACAGGGCGGCTCGTTCTCTCTAGGAGTACCTCTTTTCACTCTACCTCATCTTACCCTGACTTTTCTAGAGCTTCAGGAAGCAAGCTTACCCCTCTCCAACAGGGCTGGAGATGCTTTAGACTGGCCAGATTTCAGAGGCCAAGGAGATGGGGCTGGCCCTCAAATCTTTTTTACCAAGTAGGGTGACCATGATTTTGTTATTGTCCAAATCAAGACTGAGGAGTTATTAAGTCGTTAGTCCAGGACAAGAGGTGCCACTGGAGACTGTCCCAGCAAACCAGGCCATAGAGTCACAGTGTCCCTGAGCAGCCAGGTGCCTGGGCCTATACAACATAAGGGACCACAGCCCAACACAGCCCCTCAAGACTGTGTGCTCAGTTTCAGGGTGGCAGGGCCCACTGGTGAAGGTGTCCAAACCAAACAGGATGTGGCTGGCAGGAGGATCTCACAGTCCTTTGCTGGGGGCAACCGGGGAGGAGCGAAGGTGCCTCACCGCCCTGGATACACTGTAACAACACCCTGCAGCCCCTTTGTGTTTCCGGAATTGAGAAGACGCCCCAGGTAAAAGATCTCGAGGCCAAACTTTCCACCAACAAGGGACTTTCTCACTTGTGAAAGGAAGACACCACTGGGGTTGTTATTTGAGTAAGAGAGGCAAGAAAACCCAATGTCTGCCTCAGCCAATAGAATAACAGACAAAAATAGCCTTGTGGGTTGCTTTATTTCTTTTCCCTCAACGGGCCTTTGAGAGGTTTGTGGTGTGTCCCATGTAGTGATGTGCCCCGAACACTCTCAGTTCTCTTTTGCGGTGTCTCTGGAGAAGAGAAGTGGCGCTGCTCCCATGCCCCAGGAGCCACAGCTGTGCCTACACTCTTCTCTTCTTGTCCCCCTCAGCAGCTAACACCCCTCCAGGGGGCCCTGCCTGCAGAAGGGGATTGCAAGCGACCTTTCGGTTAAGTACTTGTGCATCCCTGAGGGGAGAAGCAGACACAAAGCAGGGCCCTGAGGATAGGATGAGGGCAAGTTAGCTTTGCTGGAACACAGAAGGGTTTGGTGACACTGGGTGCAGAGGCAGCTTGAGGAGGGTGGAGATGACAAACTTCCTTCCTCACACCAGGGCCCCAGGCCGGACTGTGCTGGGCTCAGTCACAACATCAGTGAAGGCCAGGAGGAAAGAGGTTCTCAAATTTTCCAGGGTTTGTGAGGCAGAGGGGGAGCAGGGCCGGTGGACACCAGTGTAAGGACCGAGGCCTGCCTCGCGCGTGGCCCCGCTCCGTGTCACTGAGCCCTTTCTGAGACCACACTGCAGTATGACTAACACACAACAAGTGCTTGAGCTTCTCTTCGGAGCAGAATTTATCCACTTACCCTCGGCATCCCATGAATTTGCTTTGTCTCAGAGGGAATAATTAACTAGTGTTAGTATGATATCAGAAAATTGCTAATTATGGCACAGCGATCTGAGAACTTGTGGAGCTATAGTTAGTGATGACAGAAGAGGAAAATATTTGACTGTTTTGTGCTGCACCCAGGTTCTCAGGAGGGGGTGAGAGACGAGGCTTGGCACTGTGCCACACACGGCACCGTGGTCCCCTCCGTTTCCTGTGACTTTGGAGCAAGGATAGTCGGCTGGGAGATGGTGTGAGGAATGAGGATGGTTGAGGGGCTTGTGTCACTGGGAGTTGTCCCCACCCCAGATGCTCATGGTGTTTCATGCATATTCACATGCACACTCACATTCATGCACACTCACACACAACCTCAAGTTTAAACACCTCATTCACACACACTTGCACACTTACTCTCAACCATACACATTCACCTGGACTTACACACCCTCACAGTTCACACACACTCACACATACTTTCACATGCCCACAGGTGTTCATGTATTCTCTCTCTCTCTGTCTCTCTCACATATACTTCAAATCAGATTAGAGTTCTCTTCCTGGTCCTGGAGAGAAAACGGTCCCACTTCAGTGTCTTGGGCTCATGCATGCCTTGAGGTTAGATCTGGAGCTGACCTTGGTGCCTTGAGAATAATTTCTCCATCTTTCATATTCTCCGAGTGTTGAGCGAAAGACTGAGCTCCAGGGCCGGGATGGGGTGGGGGAGTGGGGGGGTGTGGGAGGGGCAGAGAGAATTCTAGCAGTAGCACCAGATGTAAATTCTTTTTTTTCCATTTTCTAGTTCTATATTTATTTGTTTATTTATTTATTTATTGATGTAGTGTTCCATGATTCATTGTTTGCATATAACACCCAGTACTCCATGCAGAACGTGTCCTCTTTAATACCCATCACCAGGCTAACCCATCCCCCACCCCCTCCCCTCTAGAACCCTCAGTTTGTTTCTCAGATGTTTCTCCATCGTCTCTCATGGTTCGTCTCCCCCTCTGATTTCCCCCACCTCATTCTTCCCCTCCTGCTATCTTCTTCTTCTTCTTCTTTTTTTTTAACATCTAATGTATTATTTGTTTCAGAGGTACAGATCTGTGATTCAACAGTCTTGCACAATTCACAGCGCTCACCCTAGCACATACCCTCCCCAATGTCTATCACCCAGCCACCCCATCCCTCCCACCCCCACCACTCCAGCAACCCTCAGTTTGTTTCCTGAGATTAAGAATTCCTCATATCACTGAGGTCATATGATACATGTCTTTTTCTGATTGACTTATTTCACTCAGCATAACACCCTCCAGTTCCATCCACGTCGTTGCAAATGGCAAGATTTCATTCCTTTTGATGGCTGCATAATATTGCATTGTATATATATATACCACATCTTCTTTATCCATTCATCTGTCGATGGACATCTTGGCTCTTTCCACAGTTTGGCTATTGTGGACATTGCTGCTATAAACATTGGGGTGCACGTACCCCTTCGGATCCCTACATTTGTATCTTTGGGGTAAATACCCAGTAGTGCAATTGCTGGATCGTATGGGAGCTCTATTTTCAACTTTTTGAGGAACCTCCATACTGTTTTCCAGAATGGCTGCACCAGCTTGCATTCCCACCAACAGGGTAGGAGGGTTCCCCTTTCTCTGCATCCCCGCCAACATCTGTCGTTTCCTGACTTGTTAATTTTAGCCATTCTGACTGGTGTGAGGTGGTATCTCATTGAGGTTTTGATTTGGATTTCCCTGATGCCCAGTGATGTTGAGCACTTTTTCATGTGTCTATTGGCCATTTGGATGTCTTCTTTGGAAAAATGTCTGTTCATGTCTTCCCATTTCTTGATTGGATCATTTGTTCTTTGGGTGTTGAGTTTGATAAGTTCTTTATAGATTTTGGATACTAGGCCTTTATCTGATATGTCATTTGCAAATATCTTCTCCCATTCTGTCGGTTGTCTTTTGGTTTTGTTGACTGTTTCTTTCGCTGTGCAAAAGCTTTTTATCTTGATGAAGTCCCAATAGTTCATTTTTGCCCTTGCTTCCCTTGCCTTTGGCGATGTTTCTAGGAAGAAGTTGCTGCGGCTGAGGTCAAAGAGGTTGCTGCCTGTGTTCTCCTTTAGGATTTTGATGGACTCCTGTCTCACATTTAGGTCTTTCAACCATTTGGAGTCTATTTTTGTGTGTGGTATAAGGAAATGGTCCAGTTTCATTCTTCTACATGTGGCTGTCCAATTTTCCCAACACCATTTGTGGAAGAGACTGTGTTTTTTCCATTGGACATTCTTTCCTGCTTTGTCGAAGATTAGTTGACCATAGAGTTGAGGGTCCATTTCTGGGCTCTCTATTCTGTTCCATTGATCTATGTGTCTGTTTTTGTGCCAGTACCATACTGCCTTGAGGATTACAGCTTTGTAATAGAGCTGGAAGTCCGAATTGTGATGCCACCAGCTTTGCTTTTCTTTTTCAACATTCCTCTGGCTATTCGGGGTCTTTTCTGGTTGCATACAAATTTTAGGACTATTTGTTCCATTTCCTTGAAATAGGTTGATGGTATTTTGATGGGGATTGCATTAAATGTGTAGATTGCTCTAGGTAGCATTGACATCTTCACAATATTTGTTCTTCCAATCCATGAGCATGGAACGTTTTTCCATTTCTTTGTGCCTTCCTCAATTTCTTTCATGAGTGTTTTATAGTTTTCTGAGTACAGATTCTTTGCCTCCTTGGTTAAACTTATTCCTAGGTATCTTATGGTTTTGGGTGCAATTGTAAATGGGATCGACTCCTTAATTTCTCTTTCTTCTGTCTTGTTGTTGGTGTATAGGAATGCCACTGATTTCTGTGCATTGATTTTATATCCTGCCACTTTACTGAATTCCTGTATGAGTTCTAGCAGTTTTGGGGTAGAGTCTTTTGGGTTTTCCACATAAAGTATCCTATCATCTGCAAAGAGTGAGAGTTTGACTTCTTCTTTGCCGATTTGGATGCCTTTGATTTCTTTTTGTTGTCTGATTGCTGTGGCTAGGACTTCTAATACTATGTTGAATAGCAGTGGTGAGAGTGGCCATCCCTGCTATGTTCCTACCAGATGTAAATTCTGCTAAGATACTTAAACTCCAGGAAATGTTGGTATAAATAGTACTTACAAATTGTGCACAAACATTAAAAAACAAAAACCTTCAATTGAATGGGTATCTTTAAAAAAAAAGATTTTATTTGTCGGAGAGAGAGAGAGATTGCATGCGCACACAAGCAGAGGTAGGAGCAGGCTTCCCGATGAGCAAGGAGCCCAATGTGGGACTCGATCCCAGGACTCTGGGATCATGACCTGGGCCGAAGGCAAACACTTAACCGACCAAGCCACCCAGGCATCCGTTGAATGGGTATCTTATGTGGTAAATAATTTGTGATATGTGGTAAGTGCTGTATGCCATGGAGCCTCATGAACCTATGAGGAACCACCTACCAGGCTGTAGTCAACATTCAAAGTGTGTCTTATGTGCGGTCAGGGTTGAGAACCACTGTGAGCTTAGCTGGTAGCTCCCCAACTTTATTGCACATTAGAATGACAAATCCTGATGTCCAACCAAGCACCTGGATGTTGGTTTCTTATATCGTCCTCTAATAGAAGGAACCATGGCTTGTTGAAGAAATGATTGATTCTGGGTTTGGGGCAGGAAAAATTTAAGCCTGGAGAATCTTGTAGTACCAAAGAATAAGGAAGTGTTCATTACAATGATGCGAATATGTCAAAGGGACATAGGAACCAACTGATAGAGCTCCCAGTGGCCAGAGATGGGACAATTTAGGCAATGAGATATTGGACCATAAGCAGTGTATAAAATAAATATCCATGAGTGCATACTGATACAAATAAATAATTGAATAAATCAGTGGGAGAGTAGACAAATCTCTCATACAGAAGAATTCCAAATAATTTATGTAGGTACTCCTCCTACAAGGAGGTGGAACATAACTCCTACCCCTTAAGTGTGGGCTATGCATAATGACTTCCAGAGAGTATAATATGAAAACGGGGGGGAAAGAGTAACTTTACATTGGAGAAACCTGACAAACTGAACCTCAGCCAGGTGATCAGAGTCAACATCAACAGTGATAAGTCATGTATCTTTGATACATTAACCCAGTCTAACCATGAGAAAAACATCAAACAAACCCATGTTGAAGGATAGTCTTTGAGACACCAGACCAGTATTCCTCAAAACTGTCAAGTTGATACAAAACAAGGGAAGTCTGAGACTCTGTCACAGTCTAGAGAAGCCTAAGGAGACATGATAGACGAAATGGAATGTGGCATCCTAGGTGGTATCCTGGGACAGCAAAAGGACACCAGGTAGAAACTAAGGGCCTCTGTATAATGAATGAACCTTCATTAGTAGTAATGTGTCAGTACTGGTTCATCGGTAGGACAGGGGACCACAGTAATGTGAGATGTCAACAGTAGGGGAATAGGGGAAACTTGGTGGGGAGCATATGGGAACTCTCTGTACTACTTTCTCAACTTTCCTGTAAATGTAAAAGTATTCTCAAACAAAAAGTTCAGTTTTAAAAAATCCTGATTCCCAGCACACTCATACCAATGAATCCAGAGTTTCTGGTGTGGGAGTGGGCATCAGGACTTTTTAAAGCCCCTGGATGATTTTGACTTGCAGCCAAAGGGAGAACCTTCAGGCCAGTTAGTGCTACAGCCGCAAACAACTGTGGAGTCTCAGGTACTTAAAGGAACACAGATTTTCATGCCCCTCCAGCTACCCAGGTATAACACCTGGGAGGCAAGGGCGTGCTGTTCATCATAAGTGACTCAGAGACCCAGCCTGGTCGGGGCAGCCATCTCCAGTGCAGGGAAAGGAAATCTCCGGGTCTTGCAGCAGTAATTCCAGGCTCTGGAGTCCGCATGCCACTGGCTCTCATGACTCATTAGCTAGACGAGTCACATGACCCCATCCAACAACAAGGGGGGCAGGAAATACAACCCTACCATGTCCTCAGAAGGTAGAGAGCAAAAATATGTGGCAAACACTGCAGTGGCTACCACAAATGTGCAGCCAGAGCTTAGCAGGAGGGATCTAAACAGGAAACTTGTTCTTCCTGACGTGCGGTATTGACTGAGGGCCTGGATGTCAGGCCCTCATACCCAAGCCCTACCTCATACCTTGTTGGTGGTGGAAAATGGCTGCCTGTCCTGTATCCTGTGCCCCTGTCTCTGTCTCAGTGCCCTATTTAGAGCTCCATTCTCTCTCAGAGTAGGGACTCCCACAGCCTGGAGTCCCACAGAACCACCCCCTGGCCCAACAACTGGGGCATGAGGTCTCACCATCTGCTGACCCTAAGGCCCCTTGAGACCCAATTTCTGATGAGGATCTGCTCTGAACTCCGTGTTCTTGGGCTCTGCCCAGCTGTCAGGACACCTGTGACTGTGCAGAGCCTGCTGACCTGACAGCTGGGCTGAATGGCCACCTCTTGTCTGTGCCCACACAACTGCCACATGCTGCCTGGGAGACCAGATGCCTTCTAGGTATAGATTCACCCCTAGGGTCTGCCCCATCCCCAAGTTCTGAGTCCACCCATATGCCAGGGCTCAAACTACACAACTGGCAGTCTCCTGAAACATGAAGGCCTTTCTTTCAGAGAGCTCAGGGAGGGGCATGATCAAACTGATGACAAGCAAGACTACATGGAGAGGGAGCTGCATGAAGACACACCTAAATTAGTTTCAACCTTCCTGCAAATCTTTCCATGTTCTTTCCCTTGATCAACTGAAAACCCAGCATTAATTTAGTTCAATTCTGAAGTTGAACATGATGCCAGGGGCCATCATGTATAAGTGCCTGAGACCAGTAGTGAATAAAAGACATGGCCTGTGCCCTTGAGGAATTGTCTGTGGGGAAGATAAGTATTAAACTTAGATGTGAAAATATGAAAAGTGTGTGTGAGGGAGAAAGAGAGTGAGCGAGAGCACTATACAAGCTTATACAAAAATATGATTACCCTCGTCTAGGGGGTGATTACCCTTGCCTCCCTAAGAAAACGGCATTAATATGGAACTGAAAGCATCTGGTAGTGCTTGGCCAGACAAACAGGGTGTGTGCTTTAAAGATGGTCACAAATTCTTTGCTCCTCCTCCCACTGAAATATGGAATCTAACTCTTCTGTCCTTGAACCTGGGCTGGCCTTAGCTTGATCTATAGAATGTGGCAGAAGTGATGTTCTGGATCTTCTGAGGCTAGGTCATAAGAAGCCTTCAGTTTCTGCCTAGACCTTTTAGAACACTTGTCCAGGGGGAAGGCAGATGCCATGTAAGAAGTACAATTACTCTGAGACCACCCTGCTGTGAGGAAGCCCAGTTAGCCTCATAGAAGAACAGCGTGGAAGGAGATAACCAATCAGCCCCTGGCTTTTCTAGACATCCCAGCAGCCCTAGGCATGGGAATAAAGAAGCCTTTTGTTGATTCCAGCCCCAGCTATTATCTGACTGTAATGGAGTAAGAACTGCCCACATGAGCCCAGTCAGCCCACAGAATTGTGAAAAATAGTAGCAAGCTATTGACTTAACCCATTGGGTTTTGGGGTGATTCGTTACGCAGCTATGGATGGCTGGATACTAGGGGTGGTGGAGAGTTCCAGGCAGAGGAATAGCATGTGCAAAGGCCAAGACTCTGTGCCCTTAGACTTTTTGTAGAGAATAAGGCATCTAAAAACATCTTAGAACCAGCTCTGCAGGGCCAATTCCAGTTTGCACAGGACAGATACAGAGGGATTTTTAATCCATCCATGGATGGACTGAGGAGAGGAATGATTCACACACCCCTTGAGACTAGGGCTAAATTAGCTTGGGTATGGGTGCATTAAATTTCTTCTGGGCAGAGGGCCCACCAGATTTACAAGAAGTCTGGGAACCCTAAGAACCAGGGGTGGTGTTTTAGATTTTTAAAACTGTGTTTTCTAAGGCAGCCACAATTACGGTGGGAACTAGTAAGACGCGCTCCTAGCTGGATACAAAATACATTCTTTACAAAAGAATCAAGGGAAAGATTAGCATTTGGGCCAGCCAGTACGTGTTTTACACTTATTCTGTGTTGAATTAGTTTATAAAAATAAACATTCCCTCTTTGAGTTCTAAGAGTCTGTAGGGTTAAAATACATTTGGTAAAACTAAATGTGAAGAAAAGAACAAAAAACAAAAATCCAGAGGAAGCTGACAGAACTCTGAGGTCTGCTGGCCTCTCCCTGTGTCCAGATTGCACTTGGGGCCTTGGGAGTGAGGGGCCCTGGCTGTGCCCGAGCCTGTCCAGGGCTGGGGGCTGGGGGCTGAGGGCTGGGGGCAGGAGGCTGGGCCTCCCAGGCCTCACGAAAGTGAACAAACGAAGGTGGGAATAATCGACAGGATCTGGCTGTGCGGCTTGTTTTGGCCAAAGGCCCTCTGACTATTTAGCCACTTCTGCCTCTAGGTGGCACTCTGTAGCCACCTACTGCTTCTACATGAGCACCAGCCTGGTGACCCCCATCAGGCCTCAGACAGTGTCTCCCAAAGAACTGGGGGCTAAGCCAGTCCTGTGGCAATTAGGAAATTCCATGCAGTGCTTTCCAGAAGTGGGGGGGAGAGGAGGGTAGGAAGGCATCCTGCCTCCTCCAGGAGGGGCTCCCGACTAAACCCTGGGGTTTTCTCTTCCTGAAGTTACATAATTCACATCTTAAGACTCTTTCTAGCCAATGTCTGGCATCTACTTTCCTTTTCCCACCCTGTCACATTTTCTAACACCCGGGCAAAAGGCTCTTTCCAGAGCCAGGAGGGATTGCCAGATTCCCCCGCTTTTTTATTCCCTTCTGTCAGCACCTCACATCCTTTCCAACAGGTTACATTCACCTGCTTCCCAGAGGTCTGAATGCCCAACTACACACAGCCAGGATGGCTGCTTCCACCTTCTTGTAGCTCACGCTGCTTCAGACAGGAAGTAGTTAATGAGCCCACAGTGCTGCCTGAAGGAAGGGTGTTTTGAGTTCAGGAAGAGAGAGAGGACACTCTTTCTGCTCTGTGAACCCCTTTTCAGCTCAGACCCAGTCAGGAAGCGCCTCTTCTCTGCAGAGGCAAAGGATGGCTCTCGCCTCTGCTCTCAGCAGCAGGTCAGTGCCCAGAGCAGGGAGCAGAGATCATCAGACCCAGGGCAAGCCCGGAGCTATACAGGCTGCAGGGGGTACCACCATGGGTGCTCCAAACAGAGGAAGGCACTTTGCAGAGAGTGCTGGAGGAAACCAAGCCTTTTCTGCAGTCCTGCCAATAAAACCGCTGGGGCTCAGCTTTGAACTTGATCCTAGAAACGACATCCTAGCACAAATTTTGTAGGACAAGCAAAATCCAGAGAAGAGAAAATGCAGGACTGGCCAATGAAAAAAGCCAAGAAATCTGGATCGGCCCAGAGCAGATACAGTATTTTTTCCACATGAGGTTAAAGAAGTTCTCATGTGTGAGGAATTGAAAATTAATATCAGAATCTTTTTCCATTACCTAGAGATAGTTTTATGTAATTATGTGTAAGTTAACTGTGTAATAAAACTATCTTTTGTCCTCATTCTAGAGCAAGGGGCAGCTCTTCCTTTAGAGTCCTTACGGAGCCCATTGTTCACTGAAGCTCTTCTGGGATTTGTCACAAATATATTTTTGGTTCGTGTATCCAGAAGAGCAAACTGAGCCAACAGTCACGCTTATAGAATGTCTCTCTAAGAAGCCACATTCTTACCTGGTTCTTCAGGTAATCCACGTGTATAGTAGGGAACATTTAGAAACAGCCCATCTCTTCCTGTTTTCCCCCAAAATACATCCTGCAACAAGGGTTGATATGCAGGGATGTGGTCCCGGGGAGCAAGAGTGAAGGACAGGGGAACAAAGAGGGGAGAGGCGTGTTATCGAGAGGGGCACTACGAAAGGTCACTAGATGCTTGCTCTTTGGAACTCTGAAGAATCTTCTGAAGCAAGACTCAGAACTGTTCACCTGAACAATGAAGGAGGAGTACAGCCTCCCCTTCCCGTGCCTCACAGGTCAGAGGGCCCCCCACAGGGCATTAACTCTCTGCACTTGTAGGTGATAAGTATGTGAGATAGTTCCCAGAGGTGGCCCACAGCTCAGCAGCAGAGGGAAGACCTGAAGCAGGTGTGGTGAGGGGAAAAAGCTGGAAGTTCACACCTGTAGGAAGCTGGTTGAAACCTGCAGTGACCTTGTTTCCCCAGCAGTGGCTGTAAGAGGTGAGGCTGACAAGAGGGGTGGTGATGGACAAAAGGTGGCCCCGTCACAGGCATGAGCCTAAGCTGTGCAGGGTGATCAGTTGGTGTTCAGACCACACTTCTCCACGGAGAGCATTCCAAATAAGTGGTGGCTAGCTTACCCTGTGGGCCAGCTCACAAACAAGCTGCAACCTGGATGAATTGGTTGCACAGGGAAATATAACAAACATCAAGGCTTTTAGGATGGAAGACGACAGAAAAACAATCATAGTGAGTAAAATAGTATTTTTAGAGTTCATCTTGAATGCTAGTGCTTGAGGAAAGCAGGTTTCCTTGGTGAAATAGAATGAGGTAGTTAGAGACTCCTGGAGATGGAAAGGTGCTTCTGGGTACTTTTCAGAGCTTTAGAAAGAGCACTAGACCGTCATCGTATTTACCTCCAAGGCAAATGCCGGCATGTCCCTTTCCTGGAGGCACTTGGATTATCAACACCACTTTTATGTCATTCACCCCTAATTTCGGTTAATATTTGGTTCCCAATGGAAGGGAGAGAGGGTTAGAAAGTGGATGGAGATTTTTCTAATACAGAAACTCCAATGAGTTGCAAGAGAATGAGGCGGAAGACGTTCGAGAGAATATGGATGGGCATAGGAGGGGAACAGTGTCCATGGGGAATTAACTAGTTCTAGATAATTGTTCACTGTATACTTAAAGACCCAAGGACACCAGTGTGGAGAATGAGGGCTGGGGAGAGGTGGGTGGTGTATATGGGCCCTCCTCTCAGAAGGAAGCGGGGAAGCAGTGGGGAGCCGGCTGCAGGAGCTGGTCCTAGGGGGCGCTGTGGACCCAGGAGAGCTTGGGCTGATGCCTGCCAGATGGGGCTAGCAGGATTTGGCATGCAGGGCGAGCACAGTAATTGCTCATGTGAATGGAAACATGTTTCTTAGGGTGATGGTGCAGGGCCTGTTAATCCCAGAGATTAACTTGAATTTTTAAAAATGTTATGCTGATATCTCATTGCAGCAGAAGAAAAGCTTTGGGTGTTCTGTGGAGTCTAGATTCTATCTCTGAAATAGTCTCACAGGTAAAGATTTATATAAAATGCCCAGAGGAGGCTGTAATAGATTTTGATGCATATTTCATATTTTCAAGCCTGCCACTTGATCTCACAAACAGATTTATGAAAACGCAGTCTTTATTGTACAATATTCATGTTTTATTAAATGTGATCAACGTAGCGAGTAAGAGAGAGCCGCTGTAGCAGCCTTGCAGTGAAGCTGGAGCCCGACTGAGCTCCCCAGAGGCCCGGGGGGGACCTCCCTCCTTGGGTTTATTACCTCGGGGTCATCCTGCCTTGGGGAAGTCCCTGTCTCTTCTGACTCTCACTCTGCAGGAAAAGAACAGCACTAACTCCTTTTGAACCAAACAGAGTATTAATAACACCTTCAGAGACAGAGGCCTCAATCTTATCTGAGGTAGAAGGGAGTCTGGTTCCTTATGCAGTCTGCTGCCCTCGGCTTCACTAAGGAACCACATAGCGCGGAATTCCTCCTTCAGTCCACGCTCCCAGCTCCCCAGCAAAACCTTCCCTCCTTGGAAACCTGAGAGCGTTCGCTTCAAACATGGCTTTCTGGGCCTGGAATCAAATTGGCCTGGCTCCTCTCTGATCTCCCCAGTCTGTGAGCAGGGGGTCCAGGCAGCTGGAGTAACTCTACCCTACACAACCCGGCTTCTTTTTCTTTTCCAGGACAAGATTTATATGGCCGGTGTAGTCTTACCGCAGACATTCCCAAGAGAGGCCCTGAACACCCGCGTTACCCCAGCCCCTCAGCTCCCTGCAAGTTAACTTTAAGATGGGTTTTTAGATAAAGTTGGGTTAATACTTAAGGAAAAATCGAATGTGTGTGTGATTGAGAAACCACTTGATGGATTGCTCGAACCCTTATGGGCGGAGAGGGGGTGGAGGAGAGATGAAAGAACCCAACCTGCAGCCTGCAGTTTAAGATACTTTGTCCTCCCCAGTGCTGGAAGACTGACAAGCTTGGGCTTGGAGTCAGAAACAAGCCAGACTGGAGTCCTGGCTACATCAGTTACTGGCTGTGTGACCTGGGGTAGGTGACGTACGCTCCCTGTGCTCAGTTTCCTTACCTGGAAGATGAGGATAATAATGTCAAGGGGTTGTCATAACCTAGTGAATGTTAAGCACAGTCCCTGGCACAGAGAAAGATGTCAATAAGTGTTAGCTCTCATTATGAAGTCATTAACTCATTTAAGCCACAGAGCCAGTGGCTTTACTACTGTTGTTTGATACAGGTCGTTTTTGACAAGTGGCCAGTGTCAATATACTGGGATATGAGTCGGGGAACCAAGAAAGAATCCCCAGGCTGTTACCAAACCCCCACCTAATGCTAGAGTCCAAATGGGCTAGGTATTTGACTATGGTGTTGGGGGCAGAAGAAGTGCTAAGTGACACAAAATAATAAATTACATTGTGCACGAAGTGTACCCCTGCATCTAGGGAGCCGGAGACATTTTCCGCAAGATGGCTATGGATGCTGTGGGTGCAGGCATACACTTTTTCCAAGGTGGGACATAAGAACATGCACAGTCTACAGTGAATGCCCTTTTATTTACCTGGAGATGTCAGTTCCAGACAGCCTGGGGCTCGCTGCTGATCTGAATAGTAATCAGATTCTCATGTCTCCCTGTCTTTACAAGAACCCCAGACACTAATAGCATCCCCAGGGAGGGGCTGCAGTTTTCCAAGTGCCCACCACGGATGCACAGCTTGCCCTACTCGTCCTCATAGGCAGCAGCCAGGAATAAAAAGCATTTTTCAAAGTGGCTGGCTGTCTCATTTGGAAAAACAAAACAGAATAAGCACTTTTTTCTGTTGGACATAGTGGAGTGATGTTTGTATTTTTAAGCAATCATTCAAAATTACTTTCTATGGAATCTCAATTTTATTTTGTTTGCTTTTAAAGTCACTCCAGAAAATGCCTGACCTCTATTGATTTGTAACTCAGTGCCCTAAGAGACGGTGACAACAGCACTGTACCATACCCTAGGTCTCATAGACAAAGGGCCCCGCACTGGAGGAAACTCCATTGTGTGCAAACACCTGGAGAAAGGACCTGAGCTGTGGTAAGATTGGTTTTATTTTAATGTCCATGACATTAGATCTAGCCACTCTTTCATTCAGGATATATTTGCTGTGTGCACACCTGGATGGATTGAGACCCTGCCCTCACAGCTTCCATTCAAGGCAAGAGTCTGTAAACTTCAGCCTGAAGATCGTTTGGGCACTTCTTGCTGCCCAGGTTCTGGTGTTCAGGAGCCCCTGTTAACCTCCCCTCCGCAGCGGGTTGTGCTGTGGGTGCAACACAGGAAGGGAGGTGGAGGGCCCAGTGAGGAGTTTGGGGGCTGGGGCCTCCCTGTGGACTTCAGGCCTGTACCAGGCAGGCTTGTCTCCCAGCCCCTGGAAGAAGACAGATAATTACTGCGGGGACCTCTGGAGAGGTTTCCATTCCCACATCTAAATTTATTCCACCCGAGTTTTTTCTTTGCCTAAGTTTAATTGGCGCAGTCATTATGTCAGAGCGAATGTTATTATTTTAGTCAAAAGCAGTAAACTAGGAAAGACATTCTGTATGACAGTTCTCTCTGTCCTAAGGTCAGGAGCCTGATGAAAGAGCCGACAAGACCTGATTATGTACCATGGCCACCATACCAGACCTTCTAGGGCCCTCAAAGAACAAAAGGAAAACTGGCCCAAATAATGTTAAACAAGGTGGTGAATCTACACATATGTAGATGACGTGTGCATAGATAGAAAAATAGCTCTGCACTGCTTTACTCCTTGGGTTTGTTTGTTCTGTCCTGCAGGATTCTTCACGTATAGAGTGCCCAGCACGGTAACAGAGAGGGGTGTGTGTGTGTGTGTGTGTGTGCGTGTGTGTGTGTGTGTGTGTGTGTGTGTGTGTGTTGAATGAATGAATGAAATATGCAGTATCCACCTGTGTGGCTCTGTGCCATGCTTGTGCTCCACAAAGCAAATTAAACACTAGCCTCACCTTTTAGTGAGCTCGTGTCCTGACAGCCTGTCAGGTGTTGGATAACATGTACCAGTGATGGAAAAAATACAAAAAGGAATTCATGTTTATCCTTTCAACCAGCAACATGCATATCAGATTGCAGAAGAATTAAAATGTCTGTGGGTAAAATTACAGCACAAAGTTTTATGAAGTCATCAAGGTAAATCCTATTTTGCAAAATTGCCACAAAATTGTGAATGTTCTCATGGCCCTAATTCAGGATACATTCCTTAAACAAAGAACATCTTGGTTTGATTCCATTTGTTTTGAAGCCCGTATTCTACAGAATTATTTTTTCAGTATGGCATAAAAATGTAAGAATGGTAAGTGGAAAAATTAGATCATGGCTACAGGTAACAAATATGCATTGAATCTAATTATTATCTAATATTTGGGACTGTATGCTTCAGGCATCAGCTCCCTGTCTTTTTGTTTTTATTTACAGTTTGCCACTTAAGACTCAAATCTCTCCTGTAGGTAACACAATGCTGCCCTCAATGTATAGATGGTTCTTGAAAGCCTTCCTAAGAAGTGAGGAAAATGTCATGGAAGGCCCATGGTCCTATTTTGGGTTGAAAGCACATAACTCTGCCTTTACTGTATTTTAAAGATTTATTTATTTGAGAGAGAGAGAGAGAAAGCATGAGCAGGGCAGGCAACAGAGAGAGAGGGAGAGAGAGAATATCAAGCAGATTCCCCACTGAGCATGGAGCCTGATGTGGGGCTCCATCTCACAACCCTGAGATCATGACCTGAGCCGAAATCAGGAGTCAGAGACTCTTGAGCCACCTGGCTGCCCCTGTCTTTGCTATATTATAATGTGTAGCCTTATACCTGACAACTGTGGTTTACTGTCTATCTAGGTTTCTCTTTACAGAAGTTTGAAACTGAGCTGTTGTACTTTTGTTTGTGGGGCTGCCATAACAAAGTACCCCAAACTGGGCTGCTCAAATGAGAAACATATTCTCTCACAGTTTTGGAGGCTGTAAGTCTGAAATATAGGTGTCTGCAGGGTTGATACTTTCTGAGGCTATAGAGGGAAGGATCTACTCCAGGCCTCTCCTTGTCTTGTAGGTGATCGTCTTCATGTTCACAGGACATTCTCTTTGTATCTGTGTCTGTGTTAAGATTGCCCCCCCCTTTTTTTTAACAGTCATATTGAATTAAGGCCATTGTACTCCAGGATGACTTCATCTTAAGTATTTATGTCAGCAAGGACTCTATTTCCAAATAAGGTCACATTCTTAGGTACTGGGGCTTTACCATGAATGGGGGAGGCACACTTCAACCTGTAATGGGTATGAAGAGTTCTGTTGATGCTACATGATTTAAGTGACTGAGAAGGCCCCGCCACCCCCCTGCTCTTCTTCTCCATGTCCCCTCCCTGCTTGTTCCCAACGTCTTTCCCCATAGGTGTCTGAAGCACTCTTAGAGACTTGTCTGTTTGCATCTTGAAGATGACTTCAGCTTCAGAGATCTCACCCAGATTGTAGTTATGCCCAGGAGAGGTAGGAGAAGTCATTTTCATTTAAGTCTTTAGCACATTGGTTCTCAAACCATGTGCCTCGAAACTTCACTGCCAAATTCTGATCAGTGTGTGGATTTTTTTTAAAGATTATATTTATTTATTTGAGGGAGAGAGAGTGAGCAAGAGAGGGAGAGGGAGAGGGAGAAGCACACTCCCTCCCTGCTGAGCAGGGAGCCCGATGCCGGGCTTGATCCCGGGATCTGGGATCATGACATGAGCGAAGGCAGATGCTTAACCAACTGAGCCACCCAGGCACCCCCAGTGTGTGGATTTTTATAAAACTGTGCATTCATTCTATCACCCTGCTGTCTCTCAAAAGGGGTGTTGGGTTGGTGGGACCATGAGCTGTGGTGAGAGCTGGCATAATCTGCAGTGAGTAAGAGCTGAGAGGTGGGAGATAGGGTTAGGCACACTCTACTTTCTCAGTGTGGACATCAGGAGCTTGGAGTGTGGATGGTCCCACTCACACAGGGATGTGGGGCTGAAGCTGAAATGACCAGAGATGTTTTTTAGGCTCTGGGAAACAGTGTGACATTGTAGGAGTGATTGGTTTGTAATTATTGCTGAGGTTTCTAATTGATTTTTGAATATCAATTAAGATTAACCTTCTAATGTGTGCAAAAGGACATCACAAACAGAGATATAGGGAGAAAGCCTGCTTTTGGCCGGTACAGCTTTCCTAGTGGTCGGCTCACAAGTATAAAAGAATGCTGTGGGGTGTAGGAAGGAATGGGAGACATGCCTGGAAAAAGCCAAAAATCAAAGGCAGCAATATCAGAGCAAGAGGAGCCAGGTGAACCTGGCTTTGAACCCTGACCCAGCTTCTATCTGGCTGGATGACTTTGGACATCTGACGTCTCTGACCAGCCGTGACCTCCTCATTCATTCAATGCACACTGTAATGCCTGCCTCATGGAGTTGTGATGAGGGTCAAGCTGGCCCAGAATGTCCACAACTTCCACTACAACGGCTCTAATGTCATTGACTACGTCATTCTCTCTGGGCCCAGCCCTGGCTGGTGGTAAAAGTGTAAGCTCCGCAAGACTGTCACAGGTTCACTCAATGCCTGTGAACTTGTCTTTGCTACAAAAGCTGTTCTTAGAATGAAAATGGGCCTGGAGCCCCCTGCTCCCAGGGCTCATGACCTGCTGTGGAGTTCTGCATGCACCACCAGGACCACACAGCTTCCTGAGCAACAGGGGGGCTATGGGCAGGAAGGGGAAATGAGAGTGGCCAAGGCTGTGCACACCTGGGCTGCATCAATGGCCACGTTGTAGAGTAGGCCCTCCGGGGTGGCCTGGAACGTGGGGCTCTGGAGCTGTGTGTCAGTCATCACCTCATTGGGGCTTGGTTTGTTTTACAAACTTTTGTTTGTGTGATTTATGCCTCTAGTAACTCATCTTAACTGCCCTCCCTCCTAATGACTCAGTTCCTTTCTCCATTTACATTTTGTTTTTCCTAACATTTCTCTCTCTTTCTCTCTGTCTCTGTGTGTGTGTGTCTCTCTCTGTCTCTCCAATTTCCTTTAGTCAGAATAGATGGGGAAGCAGAAGGTCTGGGATGAATGAGAGAGAAAGTACTGGAGTGGGAAAGGCCACCTAGGTTATTCTAGAAATTTCTGTGTTTAACTAACTCAGAGGAGGTCTGTCAGCTCTCGTAGCACTGGTTCAAGCTGATGTGAGCAGCACGCAGCTGCCATTGCTAGGAGAAATCATTTGCCCACCCTCCACTTACCTGTCTGCTGAGTCCCTCTCAACTAGACCTTAAAAGGCCCATCTGCAAGTTACAGATAAGAAAACTAAGACTTCAAGAGACTTAAAAATTATTTGTTCAAAGACCCACAACAAGTTCAATTCTTGATGTGGGGGATCTAAGTAAACCTTGCCACATAGACTTGCCCATATCTCTCCTTGTTTATTCACACTGGAAATTAGTGTCCTAGAGCCTCTATGAAGTATCACTTCATGTGCCCACATGTTTACAGATATCATGCATAAGTCCTGCAAATATTCATTGGATGGATTTATGTTTCAGAACTACCCTAAGATGGGCTTTACCTCTTTCTTTTCTGATTAAATGGTACAAATTTATGTAAAATTCCAAACTGTACAGGAATGTATATAATCTCACTTCTAGAGACACACTGCCAAAAATTGGTGCAAAATTCTCCATCTTTTTTATACTGATATTAACTCTTGCTGTTGATTATTTTGGATATGAACTCATACCATTAATGCTGCCCTGAGTTTGCACGTTTCACTTTCCATATTAGTACAGAGAAGTCTAATGCATTAAGTCACATATAGTATTCCACCATGTGGATGTCCCAACATTTATTTAATCTTCTTCAGAGTTCTTTTGGGTTAATTATATGTTTGTAATACTTTTAAGTTTTTAAACAAAGCCACAAGGAACATACTTGAGTCTTTGAGCACTTATAGAAAGGTTTTGGAGGCATAAATATTAAAAGGACAAAAACTGGTTGAAAAAGTACCAACTTTAAACATTTCAGTAGATACTGCTAAGTTGCAAGCCAAAAAGGTGTATGGATTTACAGTTGTACCACCAAAGTACCTAGAGCACCCATTTATTTACTACACCCTCACCACTGCTGAACTTCATCAGCCCATATTTAGCTGTGTCAGTCTGATAAATGAAACAATACATCATTGTAGTTTAATTTGCATATCCTGATAATCTCCTCAGGAAAGCGGTCGCTGGGGCTTCCTGGGCAAGGGTTGGTTTCTTCCTCGTGGCCAGTACCTACTTCTTGACTCTTTTCTTGTCCCTTAACATATATGTGAATGTCGGGGACATATATGGGAAGTGCCTGTGAATTTTTAATAGAAGCCTCAGGAAAGCCTAATCAGAAAGGCAAATCTGATTCAAATTCATACCCTACAGCCTACGTTCTCCTCTAGGATTTTGATGGATTCCTGTCTCACACTGAGGTATTTCATCCATTTTGCATTTATCTTTGTGTGTGGTGTAAGAGAATGGTCCAGTTTCATTCTTCTGCATGTGGCTGTCCAATTTTCCCAGCACCATTTATTGAAGAGACTTTTTTCCATTGGATATTCTTTCCTGATTTGTCGAAGATTAGTTGACCATAGAGTTGAGGGTCCATTTCTGAGGTCTCTATTCTGTTCCATTGATCTTTGTGTCTGTTTTTGTGCCAATACCATGCTGTCTTGATGATCACAGCTTTGTAATATAGCTTGAAGTCAGGGTTTGTGATGCCCCCAGCTTTGGTTTTCTTTTTCAACATTCCCCTGGTGATTTGGGGTCTTTTCTGGTTTCATACAAATTTTAGGATTGTTTGTTCCAGGTCTGTGAAAAATGTCAATGGTATTTTGATAGGGATTGCATTGAAAGTGTAGATTGCTCTGGGCAGCATAGATATTTTAACAATGTTTACTCTTCCAATCCATGACCATGGAATGTTTTTCCATCTCTTTGTGTCTTCCTCAATTTGTTTCATAAGTGTTCTGTAGTTTCTAGAGTATAGATCTTTTACCTCTTTGGTTAGGTTTATTCCTAGGTATCTTACGGTTTTTGGTGCTATTGTAAATGGAATTGATTCCTTAATTTCTCTTTCTTCAGTTACATGGTTAGTGTATAGAAATGCAACTGATTTCTGTGCATTGATTTTGTATCCTGCCATGTTGCTGAATTGCTGTATGAGTTCTAGTAATTTGGGGGCAGAGTCTTTTGGGTTTTCCACATAAAGTATCATGTCATCTGTGAAGAGAGAGAATTTGACTTCTTTGCCAATTTGAATGCCTTTTATTTCTTTTTTGTTGTCTGATTGCTGAGGCTAGGACTTCTAGTGCTATGCTGAGAAATAATAGTGAGAGTGGGCATCCCTGTCATGTTCCTGTCCTTAAGGGAAAAGCTCTCAGTTTTTCTCCATTGAGAATGATATTCACCGTGGGCTTTTTAAAATGGTTTTTATGATATTGAGGTATGTTCCCTCTATCCCTATACTTTGAAGAGTTTTAATCAGGTAAGGGCACTCTATTTTGTCAAATGCTTTTTCTGCATCAATTGAGAGGATCATATGGTTCTTTTATTGATATGCTCTATCATTTTGATTGATTTCCACACGTTGAACCACCCTTGCATCCCAGGAATAATATATACAATGGAATATTACTCAGCCATCAGAAAGGATGGGTACCTACCATTTGCATTGACATGGATGGAACTGGAGGAGATTACGCTAAGCAAAATAAGTCAAGCAGACAATTATCATGTGGTTTCACTCATATGTGGAACATAAGGAATAGTGCAGAGGACCACCGGGGAAGGGAGGAAAAACTGAATGGGAAGAAATCAAAGAGGGAGACAAACCATGAAAGACTCTGGACTCCAAGAACCAAACTGAGGGTTGCAGAAGGGAGAAGCGTGGGGGGATGGGGTAACAGGGTGATGGGTATTAAGGAGGGCACATGTTGTGATGAGCACTGGGTGTTATACGCAACTAATGAATCGTTGAACACTACATCAAAAACTAATGATGTACTATACGTTGGCTAACTGAACATAATAAAAAAAACCCACAAATTCATACCATACAGTGCAAAGCAGAGATTAAGTGACTCTCAGACTAGAGGTACCACCTCCTGCTTCTGTTAGTCCAGCTAAGAGACAGGAAACCATCTTTATAGTTCATCACTGAGACCCTTTCTGGTGCCTTGACACAAATGGGAATGACAGTAGAGGGGATGGGAGCACTAAGGGTGGTTCTGTTTCATATGAAGGTGTCTTTTCTCCAGCCAGTCAGGCAACCATTCCAATAAGCATTCAGAGTGTGATGTCCCATATCAGGTCAAACTGGTGGGCAGAGGAGCATGGCCATGGAGACTCAGCCCTGCTAGACTGCTGCCACATGTCCTTTCCAATCTGTTTCCCCCCTCTGACCTATGGACTGACTTCTCAGCTCAGCACAGGGTAGGTACTGGCTCATTGTTTCCTTTGTCAGCTGTGGGTCTACATCCCCATGAAGACTAAAATTCTTGAGGGCAGAGACCAGGTCTTATCTTCATTCAGCACCTAGCCAACCCCAGCAAACTTCACCTATGGTGGGTGTCAGTGGTAATGAGAAGTTGTGGGGTGGATGAGTTCTAACTCTACTTTGGATCTGAGGGCTGTGATGTGCACAGGAGACCACTCTGCCCAGATTCCCCAGACAGTTTGACCTGCCTTTCCTCTCACTGGCTCTAATTTAACCTCATCTAATGAGGTCTGGAAATGAGCCATTTCCAGAAATGGCAAGAAACCTGACTGGTCCAGGTGGCCACAAGACCACCCCCAAAGCCAGCTTGGACCTCTGCCCCCAAGGGAAACTTTTTATAAAACATGTTCTGTGTTTCTCCTCTCAGACACATATTCCTGAAATTAGCATGTCATCACCCTCATTGGGGTCACTGCCTGATGGAAGACAAAACTGTATATTCTCATGTACCTGCAACTGTATCTGATTTTTTTCAAAAGAAAAATGTTCACATTTGTATCGACACATACATTTCTTTAATTTTTGAAGATTAGTTTTTAAGTTCCATGTTGCTTTCATAGTACTTGGCCTAGGCGTAATTAAACCTACTTTAGCTAAGATTCATACTTGAAAAGTGTGAATAACATAACTCATTCAATCCCACTTATAAAAAGAGGAAACATATGCAAAGCTCATTAGAGTTTCTCAGGCATTCTTTCAGGAATTAATTGCCAGATTTTATACCCCATTAGAATCGTTCCAGCTCTCTTAGAAGCCATTCCTAAAATGAGGACTTTATTAACATTTTTGAGCACACTTGCTCTATGACACCTTCTAAGAAAGGAAAAATTCCTTTCCTTAAATTTTCATGCCTACAGAAAAAATATTGTGGACTATAATATGAATGAGAACTTGTTGAGGGTTGTGATTGGTGAGGAGAGATTGTGGTGCAAAGTGCCCAAAAGACGATTGAGGGGTAAGAAGATAAAATTATGAGACAATGAATAATTCAGCCTGAGGAAGAAAGGCCCCAATGAGTGACTTAAACAAAGAAAGCTCATTTAAGTTCCCTCCATTATATAATTATTCATGCTAATTTTAGAGAAGAAAATTTAGAAGGAAAGAAGAAAAGTATCCATGAACCACCACCTAAAGATGACATTTTAACATTTTTCTTCTGTACACACGTATTTTTTACATTGTTATGATCAGATAATATGCATGTATAACAGAGTCATATCAGTGTATTTTATCTGGGTTCCCAAGACAGTTTGCTTCATGATTATGGCTGCAGTTTCCCTCCTTAAACCCTGTTCATTTATTTATTCATTCAGCAGATATTTATGGAGTCCTTCATTAAGGGCCAGGCCTTGAGAATACTGGAGTGAACAAGACATAGAGGTTTTTGTCTCTCATAAAATACATATTCTCCTTGGAGGAGACGCAGTAGGTGAGCAAACAAATGTTAAGGGTGATGGGAAGTCACTAAAAGTTTGTGAGCAGGGAGTAGCATAATCTGATTTATATTTTTAAAAATGATTTCCTTCCACATGGAGAATGGATCATAGCGAGAGAAGACCAGAAACAAGGAGAGCAGTTAGAAGTTGTTACAGTCATCTAGATGAGCAAGATGGTGGCAGAGATGGAGAGGAGAGGAATGTTTAGATAGTTAGGTCTGTCGAGCTTACTGATGTGTGTCCTGGATGTATTATGGGTGTAAGGCAAAAGGAAGAGCCCACATTGGCTGCTAGGGTTCTGGCTTGAATAACTGGGTGAATGAGGGTGCCAATTTTAGGAGAAGACCTGAGGAGAAGCAGATTTGAGATAAAATCAAGTCCTTTTGGAGATGGGCAAGGTGATAATTAGACATCCAGGTGGACATGTCAGGTTTGCAGTTTGATGCATGAGTCTGGAGTCTAGAGCCAGAGTTGTCTAACTGAAAATTATTGCCACAGGGACAATATTTATAGCTGTGGGACTAGATGAGGTCACTCGGGGCAAGAATATGAATGGAGAAGAGAAAGGCCCTGCAAGAAGATACCTTAACTTTTAGAAACTGAGCAGGAAAGGAGGAGCTTCTTGCTTCTTTTTCCAACCACATGCTCTTGGCCCCTACTGACAGGCTGGAGGATATGTGAAATAGGAGATAGGCTCCCTTATAAAGCAGTTATCCTATTTTTTTAATGAAGAAATATGTTACAAAACCATTCTAGAACCTCTTAAAAGTGTGGGAGTCAAAGCAGTATTCTACAATTTTGATTTATAAAAGATGATGGGGTATGTATTGACAATCTAGTATTTAAATTACATAATAAAAATATATTGAAATTATTTTATAACTACCTAATAAAAACATTTTATTTTTAAGAGGTGCTTTTAAAGTTGGTGAGCATATTCATGCAGTTCTGTGTATATTTTAAAATTTCCCGTGAAGCCTCCTTTTTGACCAATAAATAGTTTAAAAGTATGTTGTTTAATTTTTTTTTTTTTAAAGATTTTATTTATTTATTTGTCAGAGAGAGACAGAGCACAAGCAGGAGAGCGGCAGGCAGAGGGAGAAGCAGGCTCCCCGTTGAGCAGGGAGCCCGCTGTGGGACTTGATCCCAGGACCCTGGGATCATGACCTGAGCCGAAGGCAGCCGCTTAACCGACTGAGCCACCCAGGCATCCTTGTTGTTTAATTTTCAACTATTTAGATATTTTTCCCATTTTCTTTATCTTATGAATTCTAATTTGATTCCATTATGGTCAGAGAACATAACCTGTGTGATTTTAATGCCTTTAAATTTTTTGAGATTTATTTTATGGCCCAGGATATGGTAGGTCTTAGTAAATGTTCTATGAGCACTTGGGGAAAAAAAAAAAAGGTCATTCTGCTGTCATGGAATAGAGTATTACATATGTGTCAATTAGGTCCCATTAGTTAACTGCATGGTTTAGATCTTCTCTATTCTTCCTGATTTGCATTCTAGAAATTCTATCAGTTGCTGAGAGGAAAGCGTTGAAGTCTCCAACTATAGCTGTGGATTTGTCTATTTTTCCTTTCAGTTCTATTAGTTTTGCTTCATGGATTTTTAGTCTCTGTTATTTGGTGTGTGTATACTCTTTAGGATCATTATTTTTTCTCAGTAGATTGATCTTTTTTTTGTAGTATAAGGTCCCTCTTTGCTTCTGGTGATTTTCTTTGCTCTGGAATCCTTTTTTTTTTAAATCAGATATTAATATAGCTATACTGTTTCCATAATACTGTTTATATGTTATATATATTTCCATAGTTTTGCTTTCAACCTACCTATATCATTGACTTTGAAGTGATTTTGAGTGTGTAATTTTGCAGAGAGCACTATATATGCATATGTGACTTATCACAGTGTACTATTATCAACATTTTACCACTTAAAGTGCAGTGTGGAAACCCTACTTCTATAGAGGTCCCCCACATTGACCTAAGTATCAGATGGTGTCATTTTTAAAATTTTTTTTATTTTTTATTGTTATATTAATCACCATACATTAATTACATCACTAGTTTTTGATGTACTGTTCCACGATTCATTGTTTGCGTATAACACCCAGTGCTCCATGCAGAACATGCCCTCTTTAATACCCATCACCAGGCTAACCCATCCCCCTACCCCCCTCCCCTCTAGAACCCTCAGTTTGTTTTTCAGAGTCCATCGTCTCTCATGGTTCGTCTCCCCCTCTGATTCCCCCCCTTCATTATTCCCCTCCTGCTATCTTCTTCTTCTTTTTTTTATTTCCACAATCAAAATATGATTTATGAAACTCATACAGAGAAGGATGTCTATTTTATGTACCCTTATATGTTCTCTTTCCATTACTTTTTCTTCCTTCCTGATATTCCAAAATTCTTTCTTTTATTATTACCTTTCTGTTTGAAGAAATTGCTTCAACCATTTTTTTAAAGATTTATTTATTTTAGAGTGAGAGAGAGAGAACATGTGCAAGCCGGGGGTGGGGGGAGAAGGAGAGAGAGAATCCTAAGCAGGCTCCACACTGAGCATGGAGTGTGATGCAGGGCTTGATCTCACTACCCTGAGATCATGACCTGAGCCAAAATCAGGAGTTGGACACTTAGCAGACTGAACCACCCAGGTGCCCTGCTGAAACCATTCTTTAAGGGTAGGTATGATAACTGCAAATACTTTTTGTGTTCTAGTGTCTGACATTATGTTTATTTCCTCTTTATTCCTGAAGGATAGTTTGCCAGGTATAGAATTTGTGGTTGGCAATTCTTTTTTTTTTTCAGCACTTGAAAAATACGCCACTTCATTCTAGCATCTATGGTTTCAGATGAAGGCAAATCCACAATTTGTCATACAAATTGATGTTTCCCTGTAAGTAATGTGTCATTTCTCTGGCTGCTTTCAAGATTTTTTTTTTTTGTCTTTATTTTTCAAAAGCTTAATTATAATATGTCTCAGCATGGGTTTTTTTGGATTTGTCCTGTTTGGAAATTCGCTCAGCTTCTTGAATTTGTAGGTTGATGTCCTTTGCCAAATTTGGGAAATTTTCATCCATTATTTCTTTGAACTGTCTTTCAGTCATGGTCTTTCTCCTCTTCTCTGGGACTCTGATGTTACAAATTTTTGGATCTTTTGTCATTGTCATACAGGTTTTTGAAACTTTGTTCATATTTTCTCTCTTTTCAGATTGGGTAAAATCTATTAATATTTCCTCAAGTTGACTGATTATATCCTCTTGCATCTCCTCTCTACTATTAAGCCCATCTAATACTTTTTTAAAATTTTAGATTTCTATTTATTTATATATATTTGGATTAAATATTGGATTTTTCAGTTCTGTGATTTCCCATTGGTTCTTTTTCATGACTTCTATTTCTTTGCTGTGATATTTTTATTTTTTCATTTGTGTCAACAGACTTTATAATTGATTGCTGAAGCATTTTTATAATGAGTGCTTTAAAATCCTTGTTAAATAATTCCAACATCTGATTCATCTTAGTATTGGCATCAGTTGATTGTCTTTTTTCACTCAAGTTGTGATTTTCCTGGCTTGTGGTATGCCTGGTGATTTTTTTATTGTATCCTAGACTTTTTAGGTATTATTAGCATTTTAGGTTTAGCATCTAGCCTACTTTTTGTGGTCTGTGGTTACAAAGACAATTTAATTTTTGCAGCCTTCATGGTGCTATTTTGATCTGCTTGGTTTCTCTGGTGCTGCCACAGGGACATTTTTACTAGACAGGTGCCTCTAGATGAGAGAAGGGACCTCCAAACCCTGGAAATAAAGAGTGCTTCTTGGGCAGGATCTCCCTCGCTGGTGCCACCTTTCCACCTGGTGTTTCTGGGTGGGAGAAGGGATTCTCAGACCTTGGAGACAGACAGACTTCCTGGACCCAGGCCTTCCGATGGCAAGATCCCCCTTGCCAGTACAGTTAAACTTCCAGGTGTCTTTCAGTAATGGAGGATGTTCTCAAGCCTGTAGGGAAACAAAACAAAACAAAACAAACAAAACACTTCTTCTGGCCACTTTTTGTCAGCAGGGCTCCCGACCCATCCCTCTCAGCACATTTGGGTGGGTCTCTTCTTCCATCCAGGGGAAGAGTGGGCCATTTTCTGTTTTAGAGTTGGGACCTGAAACATGGGACCTCAGTCACTTTCTCCTAGTGGGTGGAGGGTTGTGGAAAAAACAAAACAAAACACATAGCCTGTTGTTCTTTCAGTTCTCAGTCTCTAATCAGTTCATCTTTCTCTTTCTACCTTTCAGTTTACCTTTCTTTTTTCCATGCTCTTCTTTGGTTGCCTCTGACATTAAAGAGATATTATTTGGGACCTCGGCCAAGCAGAGTTCTTAGACTTGACACCAAAAGTATAGTCCAATCGATAAGGTGGACTTCATGAAAATTGAAAACTTTTGTTCTACGAAAGACCGTGTGAAGAGGATGAAAAAACAAGCTATAGACTGGGAGAAAATATTTCCAAACCACATAGCCAATGAAGCAGTAGTATCTCAAAATTCAATAGCATCAAGAGAGTGAGAAGACAAGCCACAGACTGGGTGAAAATATTTGCAAAAGTCACATTTGATAAATAACCATTATCCAAAATATACAAAGAACTCTTAAAACCTAACAATAAGAAAACAAGCAACCTGAATAAAAAAATGGGCAAAGACCTGTACAGACACCTCACCAGAGAAAATATACAGATGGCAAGTAAGCATATGAAAAGATGCTCTACATCATAGGTCATAAGGGAATTGCAAATTAAAATGACAATGAGATATTATCACACACCTATAGGATGGCCAAAATCTAAATCATTGACAACACCAAATGCTGGTGAGGAGGTAGAATGACAGAACTATCATTCATTTTTGTTGGGAATGCAAAATGGGAGAGCTACCTTGGAAGATGGTTTGGCAACTTCTTAGAAAACTAAACATACTCTTAACTGTATTTTCCAACAACTCTACTCCTTGGTATTCCCAAATGAATTGGAAACCTATGTCCATGCAAAAACTTACACACGGATGTTTATAGCAAGTTTATTTATAATGGCCAAAACTTGGAAGCAACCTAATTGTTCCTTAATAGGTGAATAGATAAATAAACTGCAGCACAACCAGACAATGGGATAGTATTCAGCACTAAAAAGAAACGAGCTATCAAATCATGAAACGATGGAGGAACCTCTAGATGCATATTACTAAGTGAAAGAAGCCAACTTGGAAAGGCTCCGTACTGTATTATTCCAACTATATGACATTCTAAAAAGGTATAACTATGGAGATAGTAGAAAGATCAGTAGTTGCCAGAAGTTAAGGGAGATGAGGGAAGGATAGCAGAGATCAGAAGATTTTAGGGCAGTGAAACTTTTCTGTATGACACTACAGTGGTAGACACAGGTCAGTATACATTTATTCAAATCCATAGAATGTACAACACCAAGAGTGAACCCTAATGTAAGCCATGGACTTTGGATGATGATGTGTCAATGTAGGTTCATGAATTGTAACAAATGTACCACTCCAGTGGAGGGTGTTGATAATGGGGGAACTCTGTACTTTCTGCTCAAATATTCTATGAACCTAAAACTGCTCTGAAAAAATAAAGTATACTAAAAAAAAAAAAAAACCCCTCAATAGTAAGAAATAAATAAATAAATTCAATCAGAAAATGAGTAAAAGACCTGAATAGACATTACACCAAAAGGTATACAGATGGCAGATAAACACATGAAAAGATGTTCGACATCATTGACTTTTAGGAAAATGCAAATTAAAACCACTACAAACCTATCCAAATGGCTAAAATAAAAAATAGTGACATCACCAAATTCTGGTAAGGATGTGGAGAAACTGGATCACTCATACATTACTGGTGGGAATATAAAATGGTCCAGCTATTCTAGAAAGTAGTTTGGCAGTTTCTTACAAAACTAAACATGCAGTTACCATATGACCTAGCAATTGTACTCGGACATTTATCCCAGCAAAATGAAAATTTATGCTCATGGAGGAACATTCTCATGGATATTTGTAGCAGCTTTCTTTACAATAGCCAAGAACTGGAAATAACCCAGTGTCATTCAGTGGATGAGTGACTAAACAAACTATGGTGCATCCATGCCAATAAATACTACTCAGCAATAAATAGGAACCAAATATTGATACATGTAACAACTCAGATGAATTCCTTGGATCTGAGTGAAAAAAAGCAAATCCCAAAAGGTTACACATTATATAATTCCATTTATATAATTTTGTTGAAGTGAAAAAAAAATTAGAAATGGAAAACAGACTAGTGGTTGCTAGAGGTTAGGGACAGTTGGATCAGGGGAAGGAAGTGGGTGTATCTATAAAAGGTCAGTAATGGGATCTTTGTGGTGAGGGAGCTGTTCTGTGTCTTGACTATGGTGGTGGAAACATGAACCTACACGTGTGATAAAATTGAGTAGAACTCAATACAATACACACACACACGTGCACGTACATGTAAAACTGGGCAATCTGAATAAGATCAGAGTGTATCAACATCAATATCCTGATTGTGGCATTGTACTATAGTATTGCAGAATGTTACCACTGAATGAAGGCATCTCTCTGTGTTATTCTGAATGTGAATCTAAACTTATGTCAACTCCTCCGATTCCCCCCTTTCATTCTTCGCCTCCTGCTAGCTTCTTCTTCTTTTTTTTTTAAACATATATTGCATTATTTGTTTCAGAGTACAGATCTGTGATTCAACAGTCTTGCACAATTCACAGCGCTCACCATAGCACATACCCTCCCCAATGTCTATCACCCAGCCACCCCATCCTTCCCACCCCCACCACTCCAGCAACCCTCTGTTTGTTTCCTGAGATTAAGAATTCCTCATATCAGTGAGGACATATGATACATGTCTTTCTCTGATTGACTTATTTCGCTCAGCATAATACCCTCCAGTTCCATCCACGTTGTTGCAAATGGCAAGATTTCATTCCTTTTGATGGCTGCATAATATTGCATTGTATATATATACCACATCTTCTTTATCCATTCATCTGTCAATGGACATATGGACATCTTGGCTCTTTCCAGTTTGGCTATTGTGGACATTGCTGCTATAAACATCGGGGTGCACCTACCCCTTTGGATCCCTACACTTGTATCTTTGGGGTAAATACCCAGTAGTGCAATTGCTGTATCGTATGGTAGCTCTATTTTCAACTGTTTGAGGAACCTCCATACTGTTTTCCAGAATGGCTGCACCTGCTTGCATTCCCACCAACAGTGTAGGAGGGTTCCCTTTCTCCACATCCCTGCGAATATCTGTCGTTTCCTGACTTGTTAATTTTAGCCATTCTGACTGGTGTGAGGTGATATCTCACTGAGGTTTTGATTTGGATTTCCCTGATGCTGAGCGATGCTGAGCACTTTTTCATGTGTCTGTTGGCCGTTTGGATGTCTTCTTTGGAAAAATGTCTGTTCATGTCTTCTGCCCATTTCTTGATTGGATCATTTGTTCTTTGGGTGTTGAGTTTGATAAGTTCTTTATAGATTTTGGATACTAGCCCTTTATTTGATATGTCATTTGCAAATATCTTCTCCCATTCTGTCAGTTGTCTTCTGGAGACAAACCATGAGAGACTATGGACTCTGAAAAACAAACTGAGGGTTCTAAAGGGGAGGGGGGTAGGGCGATGGGTTAGTCTGGTGATGGGTATTAAGGAGGGCATGTTCTGCATGGAGCACTAGGTGTTATACGCAAACAATGAATCATGGAACACTACATCAAAAACTAATGATGTAATGTATGATGATTAACATAACATAATAAAAAAAAGTAGAAGATAAAGGTAAAAGACCTACTCAGATGATAATGGAATTTCCAAAAATTATTTTTCAGTGAAAAAAGTAGTGTACTGTAAATAATACAGTGCAACTGCTATAAAACTAAAAAATGTAAAATTGAAAAACTTGATGTCTATATGAGTATATATGTCAATGAGGAAAATCTGGTTGATTAACCCTGTTATTAAATGCTACATGGGGAAAAAGGCAGAAATATGACAGGAGGAAATAAAAAAGGAACTTAAAATGGATAAATTAATAAAATTGTGCATTTATGTAATACAAGCATACTTTTCTAAATAAATTAAAAGAAACATTTATAAAATAAATAAATAAAATTATGTCAAAATTTTAAAATTGTTTTTTAAAAGGTCAGTGAACCATTCAGTTTTTTGGGTAAACTGAAGCTGGGCTCTGTGTCTGGGTGCATATGTGTACAACAGAGAACAAAGCCTCATGTTTAGTATTTATGATTTTGGAATTCCTTCCTTCCTACCTGGCAACTCTGTTGTCCCTTCAATTCCTACTGGATTCTAAGTGGTAGGAAATGAGAACATAATGATGAAACATATCTTTGTCACTTCTCTTCCAAATACCATTGATTCTAACCATCCATACACACAGCAATCAGTTATCCATCCTAAAAAGAGAGAACTTGTTCTAAGTGAGGCTTTTCCTGTAGGGTAATGCTTTTCTGTTGTTGTTTGCTTTAATGAGAAAAATTGACGCATTATTATAAAAAAATCAAAGTTTATATATTTTAATACTCATTTATAGATGTGAAATATTACTTACTAAAATGCTAATAATTCTTTATAGTTTAAAAATTGAACATAAAACCTCTGACATGATTAACTTAAATAATATATGTAGTCCTAATGGAGAAGGATAGCAGTAGGGAGTGCATAGTGGAATCTTTATCTTTTTTTTTTTTATTTTTTTATTGTTATGTTAATCACCATATATTACATAATTTGTTTTGGTGTAGTGTTCCATGATTCATTGTTTGTTCATAACACCCAGTGCTCCATGCAGAATGTGCCCTCTTTAATACCCATCACCAGGCTAACCCATCCCCCTACCCTCCTCCCCTCTAGAAACCTCAGTTTGTTTTTAAGAGTCCATCATCTCTCCTGGTTCGTCTCCCCCTCTGACTTACTCCCCTTCATTCTTCCTCTCCTGCTATCTTCTTCTTTTTCTTTTTTCTTAAAATATGTTGCGTTATTTGTTTCAGATCTGTGATTCAACAGTCTTACACAATTCACAGCGCTCACCGTAGCACATATCTTCCCCAATGTCTATCACCCAGCCACCCCCTCCCTCCCACCCCCGACCACTCCAGCAACCCTCAGTTTGTTCCTGAGATTAAGAATTCCTCATATCAGTGAGGTCATATGATACATGTCTTTCTCTGATTGACTTATTTCACTCAGCATAACACCCTCCAGTTCCATCCACGTCGTTGCAAATGGCAAGATCTCATTCCTTTTGATGGCTGCATAATATGCCATTGTGTATATATACCACATCTTCTTTATCCATTCATCTGTCGATGGACATCTTGGCTCTCTCCGCAGTTTGGCTATTGTGGACATTGCTGCTATAAACATTGGGGTGCACGTACCCCTTCGGGGCCCTACATTTGTATCTTTGGGGTAAATACCCAGTAGTGCAATTGCTGGATCGAATGGTAGCTCTAATTTCAACTGTTTGAGGAACCTCCATACTGTTTTCCAGAGGGGTTGCACCAGCTTGCATTCCCACCAACAATGTAGGAGGGTTCCCCTTTCTCCACATCCCCGCCAACATCTGTCATTCCCTGACTTGTTAATTTTAGCCATTCTGACGGGTGTGAGGTGGTATCTCATTGAGGTTTTGATTTGGATTTCCCTGATGCCGAGCGATGTTGAGCACTTTTTCATGTGCCTGTTGGCCATTTGGATGTCTTCTTTGGAAAAATGTCTGTTCATGTCTTCTGCCCATTTCTTGATTGGATTATTTGTTCTTTGGGTGTTGAGTTTGATAAGTTCTTTATAGATTTTGGATACTAGCCCTTTATCTGATATGTCATTTGCAAATATTTTCTCCCATTCTGTCGGTTGTCTTTTGGTTTTGTGGACTGTTTCTTTTGCTGTGCAAAAGCTTTTTATCTTGATGAAATCCCAATAGTTCATTTTTGCCCTGGCTTCCTGTGCCTTTGGTGATGTTTCTAGGAAGAAGTTGCTGCGGCTGAGGTCGAAGAGGTTGCTACCTGTGTTCTCCTTTAGGATTTGGATAGACTCCTGTCTCACGTTTAGGTCTTTCAACCATTTGGAGTCTATTTTTGTGTGTGGTGTAAGGAAATGGTCCAGTTTCATTCTTCTGCATGTGGCTGTCCAATTTTCCCAACACCATTTGTTGAAGAGACTGTCTTTTTTCCACTGGACATTCTTTCCTGCTTTGTCAAAGATAAGTTGACCATAGAGTTGAGGGTCCATTTCTGGGCTCTCGATTCTGTTCCATTGATCTATGTGTCTGTTTTTGTGCCAGTACCATACTGTCTTGATGATGACAGCTTTGTAATAGAGCTGGAAGTCCGGAATTGTGATGCCGCCAGCTTTGCTTTTCTTTTTCAAGATTCCTCTGGCTATTCGGGGTCTCTTCTGGTTCCATACAAATTTTAGGATTATTTGTTCCATTTCTTTGAAAAAAGTGGATGGTATTTTGATGGGGATTGCATTGAATGTGTAGATTGCTCTAGGTAGCATTGACATCTTCACAATGTTGGTTCTCCCAATCCATGAGCATGGAATGTTTTTCCATTTCTTTGTGTTTTCTTCAATTTCTTTCCTGAGTATTTTATAGTTTTCTTAGTACAGATCCTTTGCCTCTTTGGTTAAATTTATTCCTAGGTATCTTATGGTTTTGGGTGCAGTTGTAAATGGGATCGACTCCTTGATTTGTCTCTCTTCTGTCTTGTTGTTGGTGTATAGGAATGCCACTGATTTCTGTGCGTTGATTTTATAGCCTGCTACTTTACTGAATTCCTATATGAGTTCTAGCAGTTTTGGGGTGGAGTCTTTTGGGTTTTCCACATAAAGTATCATATCATCTGCAAAGAGTGAGAGTTTGACTTCCTCTTTGCCGATTTGGATGCCTTTGATTTCTTTTTGTTGTCTGATTGCTGTGGCTAGGACTTCTAATACTATGTTGAATAGCAGTGGTGAGAGTGGACATCCCTGCCGCGTTCCTGACCTTAGGGGAAAAGCTCTCAGCTTTTCCCCATTGAGAATGATATTCGCTGTAGGTTTTTTGTAGATGGCTTTTATGATATTGAGGTATGTACCCTCTATCCCTATACTCTGAAGAGTTTTGATCAAGAAAGGATGCTGTACTTTGTCAAATGCTTTTTCTGCATCTATTGAGAGGATCATATGATTCTTGTTCTTTCTTTTGTTAATGTATTGTATCACGTTGATTGATTTGCGGATGTTGAACCAGCCTTGCAGCCCAGGGATAAATCCCACTTGGTCGTGGTGAATAATCCTTTTAATGTACTGTTGGATCCTATTGGCTAGTATTTTGGTGAGAATTTTTGCATCCATGTTCATCAAGGATATTGGTCTGTAATTCTCCTTTTTGATGGGATCTTTGTCTGGTTTTGGGATCAAGGTAATGGTGGCCTCATAAAATGAATTTGGAAGTTTTCCTTCCATTTCTATTTTTTGGAACAGTTTCAGGAGAATAGGTATTAATTCTTCTTTAAATGTCTGATAGAATTCCCCTGGGAAGCCATCTGGCCCTGGGCTTTTGTTTGTTGGGAGATTTTTGATGACTGCTTCAATTTCCTTAGTGGTTATAGGTCTGTTCAGGTTTTCTATTTCTTCCTGGTTCAGTTTTGGTAGTTGATACTTCTCTAGAAATGCACCCATTTCTTCCAGGTTCTCTAATTTGCTGGCATAGAGTTTCTCGTAATATGTTCTTATAATTGTTTGTATTTCTTTGGTGTTGGTTGTGATCTCTCCTCTTTCATTCATGATTTTGTTGATTTGGGTCATTTCTCTTTTCTTTTTGATCAGTCTGGCCAGGGGTTTATCAATCTTGTTAATTCTTTCAAAGAACCAGCTCCTAGTTTCGTTGATCTGTTCTACTGTTCTTTTGGTTTCTATTTCATTGATTTCTGCTCTGATCTTTATTATTTCTCTTCTCCTGCTGGGTTTAGGCTTTATTTGCTGTTCTTTCTCCAGCTCCTTTAGGTGTAGGGTTAGATTGTGTATTTGAGACCTTTCTTGTTTCTTGAGAAAGGCTTGTATTGCTATATACTTTCCTCTCAGGACTGCCTTTGCTGTATCCCAAAGATTTTGAACAGTTGTGTTTTCATTTTCATTGGTTTCCATGATTTTTTTAAATTCTTCTTTAATTTCCTGGTTGACCCATTCATTCTTTAGTAGGATGCTCTTTAGCCTCCATGTATTTGAGTTCCTTCCGACTTTCCTCTTGTGATTGAGTTCTAGTTTCAAAGCATTGTGGTCTGAAAATATGCAGGGAATGATCCCAATCTTTTGGTACCGGTTGAGACCTGATTTGTGACCTAGGATGTGATCAATTCTGGAGAATGTTCCATGGGCACTAGAGAAGAATGTGTATTCCGTTGCTTTGGGATGGAATGTTCTGAATATGTCTGTGAAGTCCATTTGGTCCAGAGTGTCATTTAAAGTCTTTATTTCCTTGTTGATCTTTTGCTTAGATGATCTGTCCATTTCAGTCAGGGGGCTGTTAAAGTCCCCCACTATTATTGTATTGTTGTCAATGTGTTTCTTTGCTTTTGTTATTAATTGCCTTATATAATTGGCTGCTCCCATGTTCGGGGCATAGATATTTACAATTGTTAGATCTTCTTGTTGGATAGACCCTTTAAGTAGGATATAGTGTCCTTCCTCATCTCTTATTACAGTCTTTGTTTTAAAATCTAGTTTGTCTGATATAAGGATTGCCACCCCAGCTTTCTTTTGGTGTCCATTAGCATGGTAAATGGTTTTCCACCCCCTCACTTTCAATCTGGGGGTGTCTTTGGGTCTAAAATGAGTCTCCTGCAAACAGCATATGGATGGGTCTTGTTTTTTAATCCAATCTGATAGCCTGTGTCTTTTGATTGGGGCATTGAGCCCATTTACATTCAGGGTAACTATTGAAAGGTATGAATTTAGTGCCATTGTATTGCCTGTAAGGTGACTGTTACTGTATGTTGTCTGTGTTCCTTTCTGATCTTTGCTGCTTTTAGGCTCTCTCTTTGCTTAGAGGACCCCTTTCAATATTTCTTGGAGGGCTGGTTTCGTGTTTGCAAATTCCTTTAGTTTTTGTTTGTCCTGGAAGCTTTTTATCTCTCCTTCTATTTTCAATGACAGCCTAGCTGGATATAGTATTCTTGGCTGCATATTTTTCTCGTTTAGTGCTCTGAAGATATCTTGCCAGTCCTTTCTGGCCTGCCAGGTCTCTGTGGATAGGTCTGTTGCCAATCTAATATTTTTACCATTGTAGGTTACATATCTCTTCTCCCGAGCTGCTTTCAGGATTTTCTCTTTGTCTCTGGGACTCGTAAGTTTTACTATTAGATGTCGGGGTGTTGACCTATTTTTATTGATTTTGAGAGGGGTTCTCTGTGCCTCCTGGATTTTGATGCCTGTTTCCTTCCTCACATTAGGGAAGTTCTCTGCTATTATTTGCTCCAATATACCTTCTGCCCCCCTCTCTCTTTTTTCTTCTTCTGGGATCGCAATTATTCTAATGTTGTTTCGTCTTATCGAATCACTTATCTCTCGAATTCTGCCCTCGTGATCCTGTAGTTGTTTCTCCCTCTTTTTCTCAGCTTCTTTATTTTCCATCATTTGGTCTTCTATATCACTGATTCTCTCTTCTGCCTCATTTATCCTAGCAGTTAGTGCCCCCATTTTTGATTGCACCTCATCAGTAGCCTTTTTGATTTCGACTTGGTTAGATTTTAGTTCTTTTATTTCTCCAGAAAGGGTTTCTCTAATAACTTCCACGCTTTTTTCAAGCCCAGCTAGTATCTTTAAAGTCATGATTCTGAACTCTAGGTCCGACATCGTACTAATGTCCGTATTGAGTAGGTCCCTGGCTGACGGTACTACCTCTTGTTCTTTTTGCTGAGGTGATTTTTTTTCATCTTGTCATTGTGTCCAGAGGAGAATAGATGAATGAGAGAACAAAATGCTACAACGTCCCCAGCAAATATACTGTATACAAATCAGAAAAGACCTGAAACCAGGGGAAAAGAAAGGGAAAGAAAGAAAAAAGAAAAAAGAAAAAAGATAAAAACAAAAACAGAACAATACAAAAAAAGCAGAATGTGATCAAATATGATCAGGCTAATGCATAGATCAGTGCCACACACTAGATTTTGGGCATATTTTGGTCTGTTAGAAAAAAGTACCTCCTAAAATTTTAAAGGAAGAAAGACATATATGTACAAAATAAGGGTTGATACAATGAAGGGATAGAAGATGACTGTAAAGATGAAAATTATAAAAGATTTTATGAAAGGACTTGATAAGATAAGAAGTTGTTTGAAAAAAGAAAGAAGATTTAAAAAAGAAAAAAAAGGGAGATAATGTGATCAGGCAGGAGACTAGAACAGAACCATACACTAGCGATTTAGGGTATATTTTTATCTGTTAGAAGAAACTGTATCTCAAAATTTTAAAGAGAGAACAACTTATATATATATGCCAAAAATAAGGGTAACTACTATGAAGTGATAAAATATGACTCTAAAAATGAAAAATAAAAAATGTTTTTTTTTTTTTTTTAAAAAGAGATTGATAAGATGTTGGTTGAAAAAGGGAAAAAGAAAAAGAAAAAAAAAACAGTTAACAAAAATTAACTTTGATGAACTAATGAATCATGGTAAAAAAAAGCCATGAATTCTATGTGCAGTATTCCCCTAGCGCTGGAGTTCTCCCGTTCTCCTTGATCGGTGAACTTGGTCTTGGCTTGCTGGCTGTTCGTGCTGATCTTCTGGGGGAGGAGCCTGTTGCTTTGGTTTCCAAATGTCTTTGCCGGAGGCTGAATTGCCCCGCCCTTGTCGGTCCGGGCTAAGCAAGCTGCTCGGGTTTGCTCTCAGGAGCTTTTGTTCCCTGCAAGCTCTCCGTACAGCCTTGGAGGACCAGGGCAAAAATGGTGGCCTCCCAATCTCCACCCGGAGGAGCTGAGAAATCGGGGCCCCGCTCCTCAGTGCGCCCCCAGAGAAAAGCAGTCACTCCCTTGTCCCTGGTCTCCGGCCGCTCTCCGTGCTCACCCAGCCTGTGACCGAGCGTTTGTATCTCTGGCACCCGACCCCGTGTGGAGTCTCCAAACCCAGCAGATCCCTGCGGTGCGTTCCCGCGCCGCTCCGCCCTGGGAAGGAAGGGGAGTCTCCCCGGATCTGCCACCTGTTGGGTCCCTGCTGCAGGAGCAGTGGCCCGACTGGGCCGTGGATCACAGTTTATGGCAACCCCAAGCTGAGAGCCCGCGCCTCAGCTCCGTCTCTGCAGCCGGCTTCCCCGCTCCGATACCTGGGAGCTCTGGCGCACTCAGGCTCCCCCGGTCTTTCTGTGACCCTGAGGGTCCTGAGACCCTACTGTCCCGCGAGGGTTCCACCCCCGCTTAGCCACTGGAGCGACGTCCCTCAGCGGAGCCGGCTTCTAAAAGGTCCGATTTTGTGCTCCGCGGCTCTATCACTTGCCAGAAGCGGCCGGCGGAGGCCCCTCCCCCACCGTCTATCCTCCCGAATATCGCCTTGGATTCACTTCTCCGCACGTCCTACCTTCCAGTAAGTGGTCGCTTCTCTGTTCAGATAGTTGTTGCTACTCTCCTCTTTGATCTCCTGTTGAGTTCGTAGGTGTTCAGAATGGTTTGATCCCTATTCAGCTGAATTCCTGAGACCAGACGAAATCTAGGTCTCCTACTCCTCCGCCATCTTCCTCCGCCCCCCGGAATCTTTATCTTTTGTTTGTAACCGAAAAGAGCTCAGCCAAAACATTATGTGAATATACACTTAATTGAACTTTTGGAAACACAAAGAGAAAACATCAAGTCAGTAATTTTGAGCAAAAGTAAAAATTCTCCGGGTTCCTATAGGATCTCTGTGGATGATTTCACTCCTTATCTAGATAACCTAGTGTCTTCTCCAGGGCTGATATTTTAAAATTTAGTATCATATTATGTTGTAAACATTTATCCAAGTCAATAAAGCCTTTAATAAACATAATTTTAGCAGCTTTATAAAGTTCAAATGATACATCATCATTTTCTTAACCATGAGACATACAGATTATCTGATACATATATATCTGGTATATTGTCTGACATATTATCTGATATATATGGTCTGATAAATACATACATTTCCATAGTATTTATCATGGTCTTATGTGATACTCCCAGCAGAATTGCCAGATGAAAAAGAATGAACATCTTGATGTAATATTATGCATTTTTTGTACAATTTTTTTTCCAAAGGTGTTCTTTAAATTTATATTCCCTAGAAGAGAGCTCAGCACCGGAAAGAAAGCCTTTCCAGAATCTGGTGGTGTTCGTTTAAAGAGAAACATGTGTTAATTTAGTAACGGGAAAATGGTATCCCATAGTTCTTTTAAATTGCTTTTCCTTGCTTGCTAGGTGGGTAATACTTTTCCCCTGTGTGTCTGTTAACAATTTGGAGTCTTTCTGAAAATTGTTCATGTCCTTTGAGTAATACCAATGAGTGATTCCATCAATTTTGTTGACTATGTAAAATTCCATTGAGAAGTGAAACTGTAATTTACTTAATCATTTTTCTGCTGTTGGACACAAGTTCTTTATGAATTCTATTATAAATTAATTATTTTATTCATACAGAAGATGTTAAAGAGGTGGCTTCTATGTGTTAGTCACTGTTTATATAGCAGTACACCAGTCAGACAAAGGGATTACTTTCAAGGAGCTTACATTCCCCTGCAGGTATGTAAGAGAGACTCTAAACAGGTAAGCATATGATAAGTCAGCAGGACCAAAGTGGTATGAAGAAAAGTAAACAGGGTAAAGGGAATAGAAGGGGGTTAGGTAGGTGGAATCTATGCTATTTCACAGAGTGTTCAGAGAAGATCTGACTAATGAGACAGAAAGAAGTAGGGGAGCAGCCAGGCAGATGTCTGGCAGAAAGTTTTCCACACAGAGGGTTTAGCAGATGCAAAGGCCCTGAGGCAGGTATTAGAAAAAGGTCAAGGAGACTACAATCTGGTTACTTTGAAGAAGGAAAAGGACTCCGTTGTAAGTATCAACTCTGTGGGGTCTTTGAGGGGTGACTTGATTTTTTTAAGAGCTCCCCAATTAAAAAAAGAACAGGAAAATATGAATATTCAGACCTATAACAAGCAGAAGGATTGAATTAATTAGTAAAGAGAAAGCTACCCACTGAGAATGGCCCATGCCGAAATGGCTTTCCTGTTAAATTCTACCAAACAAACATTTGAAGAAGAATTAATGCCAATTCTTAACAAACTCTTCCAAAGAGCAGAAAAGGAAGGAGCACTTCCCAACTTATTCTATGAGGCCTGTGTAATCCTAACATCAAAACCAGACCAAGCTATCACAAGAAAGTTACAGATCATTATGTCTTATGAATACGGATGCAAAAATCTTCAACACAATACTAGCTGATCAAATCAAGCAATATATAAAAAGGATTATATACCATGGCTTATCACAGGAATCCAAGGTTGATTATCATCCAAAATTTGATCCATGTCATACGTCGTATTAATAGAATAAAGGACAAAAATCAGTGGAGGTAAGGAATACATTTGACAAAATTCAGCACCCTTTTATTGTATAAACATTTGACAAACTAGAATAAGAGGGGAACTTCTTCAACCTGATGAAGGGCATCCATGAGAAACCCCCACAAACATCATACTTAATGGTAAAAGACTGAATGATCTCCCCCTAAGGTCAGGAAGAAAGACAAGGATGCCCACTTATACTACTTCTATTCAACATTGTACTAGAGATTCTAGTCAAGGCAATTGGGCAAGAAAAAGAAATAAGAGGTATCAGATTGTAAAGAAAGAAGTAAAACATATCTATTTGTAGGTGACATGATCTTGTATATAGAAAACCCTAAGGAGTCCACTAAAAGACCATGAGAGCTAATAAAGGAGTGCAGCAAGGTTGCAGGATAAAAGATCAATCTGTAAAAATCAGTTGTTATTTCTATACCCTTTCACTAAACAACCTAAAACTAAAATTCTGAAAATAATTCAATTTATAGTAACATCAAAAAGAAAAGCTTCCCACTATCTTCTCAGAATTTGGATGTTAACATTAGGGTGAGGAGCCTCAGTCAAGACCACAGCTGCAAGTGGCCCAGTAAGGTGATATTCTCAGCAGATGTGAGATGGAACAGGTTCAAAGTGTGGTGAGAGTTACTCTGTGTTCTTGTGAAAAACTTTCAGACCACACCCTTGTCACCCATAGGGATGTCCTTAAATATCCACAAGCAGGTAGAATTTGGGAATCCAGTATGCCTCCCTACCCCCCAGTCTCTCACTCAGAGAATTTTAGCACTATAAAATCTTGGTTCTTGTGACTCAGAAAAATGTTTTTGCAAGAGACATTTATACCTTAGTATGAATGAATTTATGATCCACATGTTGTATGCAGAGATGAAAATGGGAAGAGACTGGCTATCTCTGAGGACCAAAAGATAAACTGGGAAGCAAAGTATGATAAAAATAAACACTGATTCTCAGTGTTGACTTTGACCTTTCTACTAGTGAATAAAAAACAAAGGAGTATCTCTTATCCTTAGATAAAGTTTTATAGTTGATAAAGTATGTACATGATCTTATTTGGTCTTTATAAATAAGCCAGTGAATTAAGCATGAATGTGGTTCCCATTTTCAGGGGAGGAAAGTAGAACATAAAAGGTAATGGCCACCCAAGGCCACCCTTCATTAAAACTTAAGCCCAGGTCTCCGAACTCGAGATCATATGTTCTTTCAACTACACTGATGTGGAAAGAATCTACTCTGTCTACTTTCCCCCCCAAGATTTTAAATCATAGCTAGTACTCTTTAATACAATTCAATAATTCTTTAAAAAAATAATTTTAAAGGAGTTTCTTAGATTAACTGGAAAATGAAGGGAAGAAAAATGAAAGCACTCCTTTTATAAATTCATCACTAGGATGCTTCAGCCATTTTTTGCCCCAAAAGGCCACATCCTCTAGAGGATGTATAAAATTGTTATGCCATGAGCCTGTGTTTGAGAATTTGTGGTTTTAATTCAGGCCCTAGATGCAGCAGCCATGTTCTGACAAGTGAATTAAGGCATGTTTCAGAACTGGCTCTTGCTGGGAGGGGCTTTGATTGAATTACTATCAGTCCTAGGAGAAATGCTAATGATATTAGCATCTGTGCTGTTCAGAGTCAACAGGAATCTGCCTTACCCGGGAGTACCTGTGTTGGTGGCCTGAAAGTGGGTCAGGGATTTTTTTAAGATAAACTTTCTTAGATTTCCATATTAAACACTATGTAGGTCATTGTCTACCTAAGGGCTCGGTTGATACTGAAGCTGCTAGAATCAGAGTTGTGTGTGCTTCTGCTACACAGGGGTTTGGAGGCTGAACAAGCGGCTGCATTTGTTGTAAGGGGTGGGGTGCGGTGGATTAGAATGGGAGAAATGAGAGAAGGAAGTGCATGCCTGTCCCAGGTCCTCCTCCTGATAAGCAGCAACCTTGAGAGACACACAGTCCCCGGCGTAGGGCACTTGGATAAAACAGAACCTCCCAAGGCTTCATGAGCAACTACAAACCACACCCCCATTTCAGGAGTCCCTGGTCACTTCCATCCTTTTCCTTTGGCTGGCAAGGGGGCCCATTGAACCTAGAGAGGAGAGCATTGAGTTTGGGGGGTGCTATTAAGGGATGAACTGGGCACTGTGATCGTTTAGCAATGCAATTTTGAATCTCTGTACCTCTGTACATTGGAGCCCCGAGATGAAACCTGGGATCCTCCACCCTAGTTAGGACTCTGGTGATGAGGACACCAGATGGAGGGGAAGGATGACACCTCCATGCCTGCTAATTAGGTTTTCTGTGATCTTGGTGTTTCCTGTCTGCCTTTATTAAAACATTCAAGTTAGAGGAAAGCCATTCTGGAAAACAAAGGGATGTGTGTGGCATTGTGTTTTTATTGAAGCATCTGGGTGTTTTTTTTAAAACATATACCTTAAAAGAGTCAGACTTCCAAGGAGTGGAAAAAAAACAAATCATGTAAAATAACCTTGGCGATGTGACATCATTTCCTCAATTTCTTCATCAGTAAAATGAGGAAGATTTAGGCTGGACGATGTAATATCTGGGGGATTCCCTGAAGACCCTCTTCTGCTTCAGAAAGCCTGGAGTGTGAGGATGTCGGGGGAGAACGGCTAAGCCCTTACACTGAGGCTGTACCTAAGATTCTGGAGAGGACTCTGCGTGTTAGAGGGCTGTCTGACATCCTGGATGGCTGAGACGGGGTTCCTCTGATGCCAGTTCCAGAAGGAGTGCTTGGTTCTCTGCACCTGGTCTCCCTTTCATAGATGGGACCCAAGGCCCAGCTTTCAAAGTGAATACTTCTAACGCTGGTGAGCAGCAGGGCTGATGGGCCCGAGTTTGCATTCAGGCTCGACTACCAGCTGCATGGGGATAGGGGGCAACTTACTTCATTTCTCTGAGCAGCTCTAAATCTCTTTATCTGTAAAATGGGAATAAAGATTTTGTAGATTCTACTTCATGAGTTTGTTGTGAGGGTGAAATAAGCAGGTGGCCTGGTGTATAGAAATTTTTTCAATGAATGATAGTCATCACAGTGACTTTAGAGAAGCCCACAGGACTATATCTGGCACATTGTAGCTTTGGGCCTGGAGGAAGGTCACTGCCTTCAAACATCTGCATGACCATTACATGGGAGAATCTTAATGGTGGCCTTTGTGCTCTTGGCTCCAGCACCAGGTACAACAAGGCAGAAAGTGCTGAGGCCAGTGTGGGATTTGGAGCTTGCTTTGTGGGCATAAAGGAAAATGACAGGGATCAGCCTGGATGTCTGTATGTTTTCAATGGCAGAATATGACCCTAGAGGAAGGGCTAGAGGTTTCCTCAGCTGAATGGTTCCTTGAACATGGAAGAGGTTATAGTATTTAGTTGTGAAGAGTTGTGGAAGGGGATGAGAGCTGGGGATCATGAGAACTTTGGTGGATCCTGTGAGGGGCCAAGCAGATCCCCTTCAGGAATGAAGGACTTACGCCCCCAAGTGCCAGAGTGCTGCTGGAAGACAGTCGTTGGCTGTCCGCCCTCTTCAGGAATAACAGCTAACTAGTGCAGGGCTACAAAGGCCAGGTCTGTTCAGTCACTGGGCTGGGGACACCCCACAGGGCCTTTCCCGCTCCAGGGCTCCCTATGGGGTTGGCTAAGGCCTTCACGGGGACTGCATTGCAGCCCAGCTTCTGACCCTGCCCAGTCCTCTTGCCTGCCCTGCCCTTCCACAGGTGTTGGTCCTGGGGGCCCAGGGAAGAGCACAGAGGGTCCTTGATAGTGGGGTGGGGAATGGGGGAATCAGACAAAAAGGAGGAGGCTGGGCTGACTGATTTTTGAGGTGTCCTATACCTGTGATGGTAAGTTTGCATTTCACAAAACGTGATTCACAGCCCTGAGTAGCGTGGGATGCTCACTAATATGGCAGGGTTCTGAGCCCAGACCCCCTGGCCTGCATTTTTAACAAGCTCCAGGATTATCCTTCCAACCACTGAAGGAGAACAACTGCCTCAGAAGGTGGACCTTGTGCTCTTGGCTCCAGCAACAGGTACAAAAAGGCAGAAAGTTCTGAGTTGTCTGAGGGAAGTATGGGATTTGGCTGTTGCCTTTCCAGGCATAAAGGAAAATGACAGGGACCAGCCTGGACATAAGGCTTTCACAAATTCAACCCTCATTTAAAAGAACGTCAGCACCCACAGCTTACCTCTTTTTGGCCCAACAGGCTGTCCTCACGTCATCAGAATGAAATGACCTCCAGGTTTGAATGGTTTTGCTGTTCATATTTCCTGCCAGGCCTTTTACTCCAAATAGATTTTTTTGAAGAGGTAATTTATACAGGTTATATTGAAAAGCACGAGGGTCAGAGATTATTTGCAACATTCAAATGCAATTATCAGAGGATGTTGATTCCGATCCAAAAAAGGAAAAACCTCTAATCGACTATTAAATATTTATAGGTCTCCTTATTATTAATTTATTTCAGCAGGAACTCAGGAAAGCACCCAAATTTTATAGCTGAGCTAGTCATTCAGTTCTAAGCCTGGCCACACAAAATGAGTATGAATCATATCAGGAACTCGAGCAGTGAAAAATTCAAATGTCAGTTTTACAGTTCTCTTAGTCACCTCTTGAGCTGGCCTGCAGGCTTGCACCCAAACATCTCTCTGATCAGTCCTTACTTCAGCGAAGCTACGGTCAGGGCAGCATGCTCAGAGAAAAGCATGTGCTTCTGAGCACAAAGACCAGTACAGGCATCGGGGTCCAGCACTGGGTAGCCCTGTGACCTCAGGCAAGATGCTGCCCCTCTCTGAGTCTCATCTCCCTTGCCTATAAAAAAAAATGGGGCTTAAAAACTCTTCCCCTGGCAGATTTCTTATGGGGCTCCTGGCATGGAAGTTGCTAGCACACAAAAGGCTGCACAAGTGGTTACTATTCTATCTTCCAGTGGGATTCGCTGTACCTGGATGCAGAGTAGGCAGTTAGCTACCTGCTCCTGCCCACAATTGGCTTAAATGCCCAGAGCCCAGAGTGCTAGCTGGGGGTAGATAGAGAGGGTATGAAGGTACTCACCACCTACCTTGGGAAGGAGAAACAAAACGCCAAACGACAGTACAAGAAAGCAAATGCTTAGCATCAAATGAATGGCAAAGATTAGTATTCCAGGATTAATATTCTAGAAGCACGAGACCTGGGATGCCCAGGATGGCTTTCTAAGGCAGTGGTTCCCACAGTAGCATCATCTGAGGAACCTAAAATATGCTAATGCCTGAGCCTCACTCCCAGGGACTCTGATTTAATTGGCTTAGGGGAGAGCCCAGACATTTGCATTTCTCCAAACCTCTCCCTTGATTCCAGTGTGTGCCAGGTGGGGATCTGCTGTGCTAAAGAACAAGGTCTGGAAAAGGCAGGACTTATGTACCTCTGACATTTGAACAGCACTTTCCCATTGCAAGCACTCTCACCTACATGGTTTCAAGAGAACCAGACAGGTGGACAGAAAGGCAGGGGCTGGAGCAAGGGCCTAAAGGCCAGTATGGCAGTGGTGTTTCCCTTCCAAAGAATCTGGGGCTATGCCTTAGGCTCCCTGCTCCTGAGTGCTTTCAATTCCACTATTAGCACTCATTCCTTAGGGAGGAAGGACTGTCCCTTCAAACAGGAAACTAGTCCATAGAAAAGAGCAGAAATCAATCCACATCTTTGGACCTTATGCAGTTTGAGGATGCTCTCTCAAACAAATGATGCAAAATTACAACTACAAAAACCTTAAGCTTCACTAATTTAGGATAGACTAGCCCTTGGGAGGGGATAACATACATCTAGTTTCTCATCAGGTTAAATAACTGCCCAAGGTCTTAGGTCTAGTAATGAGTAGAACTGGCGTTGGAATCCAGGTCTAACTCCACAACCTCATAATCACTATTGGAAACACTGGTGTCTGCCCTATTTTGAATCATTGAAATATTCTTATTTGAATGTTGGTCCCACAAGTGGAAATTATTGCTTGTTCACAGTGTTTCAGATGAACATCCCTGAGTCGAGTCCTGAGTTGTAGTTTCTATTTCCACCCTAAGTACCATCCCAGAGGTGTTTCCCAGGAAAGATGCCAGAAAACATCTGCTACAGCGCAAAGCTCATGTCTACACTCTAAAGCCCTCCCTGAGAAAGCAGCCCCAGGCAAAACTCCAAAGCCAAGCGTGCAGAGGGAAACCTCTGGTGTGGCTGACTGTTGCCTCCAGCCAAGTTAGGGACATTTATGAGCTAGCCCTGCCAGAAGATTTTCTGGGATTTAAAAGCTGAGAACTGGAACTAAGTCCTTTTAGGGAGGCAAGAAGCCAGTGAAGATGCCTCTGCTGGCCAGTGGGGAGCTCGGGGCCCTGCCTGAGGAGCCCTCCCAGGGCCGGCTGATGGGGGAGGAGAGAAGCCTGTAGAGGGGCAAGGCGGGCAGGGCCAGGAGAATGCTCCTGCCCTGAGAACACAGGCCAACCCAGGTACTGGGAGCAGGAGAATGAGAGCACAACCCCCTTCCCCCTTCCCCTTCCCCAAAGGCCCCTACAGGCCTTTTGGTCTGTAAATGTCCTTTGCCTCCCTGCAAGAGGAGACATTCCTGCCTCAGCGTCTGTGGGTCAGGACTCTCAGCTCTCTCCCTTCCACACCCTGAGTGAGATTTTAGGTGAGACTGCTTATCTCTTTTGCCCCACATTTTTCCACTGAAAAATGGAAGGTAACTATAGCTTCTTTGCAGGGTGGTTATGATGATTATAGAGGAAGTATGCAAGAGATTGGGCACTGAGCAAGGTCTCAGTAACCCCCAGCTACACTTGCAACTAGCTCCTTAGGCAACTGTATTTATTATTTTTTAATGGGTAAAGGTAAGTGTGCTTACCTTACTGTGAAATAGACATCGAGGACTTCAGGGCAGAGATGGGGACCTTGCCCCTCCCTGAATCACGGCTGCCTCTAGAACATAGTGCCCTGCAGATAGGCTTAATGATCAAGAAACTTTTACAGATTGGCTTAGAGTCAGTAGTGTGCATGCTCAGAACTTGCACAGCTTGTAGCAGGCTATGACTGCTAACCTAGAGCCACCATCTGGCAATGTGATTGAAAAGCTTGTAGTAAAACCTGTAAGCCATGGTACTGGGAAAGCATGCCAGTGTGGGCCTGGACAGAACGCATGGCTCCCGGGCCAAGCCACACCAGGGAAGTCACAGGTAAGGCTTTGGAAAAATCTCTTCTGTTAAAAGGCAAGGATTCTTTTTGGCATCTTATTACAAATGGTCCTGGTGAAAAGTAGATGATGTGGAGGGCTCTGAGCTGGGAGGGCTGGAGTCCAGGCCTGGCTCTGCCGCTGGCCAAGTGTGTGACCTCCAGATGGCATGCCCTCACTGAGGTCCAAGAGACCTCATTAACCAAATGGAGGGGTGGCCTGTATGATCTCCAAGCTGCTCATGCACTTTATTTTACCTATTTGGAAAGCCCATGAAAAGGCATCTAATAAGCTAACTTTGACTTTATTATTGAACAATAAATACGTCAATGAATGAATGAATCAACCAACTAGGTATTTATAGAGGAACTATTAAGGGCCTAGTGTGGTTTTAAATACTTTAGGCATTCCAGAGAAATACCACCTACAGTTGGCCTCTCAGCCTCTAAAGAATCTACAGTAGAGCTGCTATCCATTGTCCCATCCACTGCAGTGGCCTCTCCATGTTCTGTTGCCCACATCTTTGCTTGAAACCCTCTCATGCAGACTGATCTTGGTTTCTAAGTGCCATTCTCTGATACAAGGAACCAGGGCTCCTTGGAAAAATGACTGATTCCTGGGCTGAGGCAGGGAGGTAAACAATGGACCTGGATCATCTTGTTAGGCCAAAAATTAAGGGGACATGTTAAAAGGCCTCAGGAGACAGGAGCCACCTTGAAAGTCTTCCTACTGACTAAATGTGGGACAGTTTGAGCATCAGAATAAATAAGGACAGTAATATATTTTAATGTAACATACATACATATTTATATACAGGGAAGATGGAAAGTCCTTTCTTACAGCAGAATAATGCCAACTAATAAAAGTGGAAAGAATGATGGAATTTACAAAGCCAACATTTTGCAAAAATGATGGTAATTATTGATGCAGGGAAAGAATCATCAATTTTGTTAAAATTATTGGGTGAAAATGTGATGAATAGCAGGCTATGGCTTAATAATTACCGAGGGAACATTGGTAAACTTACTACAGATGGGAAATCTAGTAGATGCTTTCTTCACCAAATGATCAGAATTCATATCACTGCTAATGGGACAAACTGACAGCAGATGCTGATACCCGAAGAAGGACAGTATCAATATTAAATGTCCTGAATTTGGTAATGGTATGTTATGGCAGATGGACACATAAGGTGGCCCCCATGATCCTTACTTCTTATGTTCTTGCCTTGTATGATCTTCTCCCTTGAGACTGAGCAGGACCTATGACCTATTTCTAACCACCGGCTTATGACAAAAGTGACTGGAGGTACATGATTACATGTCCATCATTAGATGGTTGCATTACATAGGCCCCATCTTGCTGGAGTCTCTCACTCCCTTGCTGGTTTTGAAGAAGCAAGCTGCTGTGGTTTTGAAAAACATGCCTTTGATTTCATCATTCCTATCCTTTCCTATAATTAAGAGGTAAATTAATCTTATCTTGATTTCCTATTTTCTGACATTTTGAACCTGAGTTCGCCTTGACTGTCCATGCTACTATCCATTTGTGTTTGAGGTCATGGGTTGAAAAGTTCATCTGAAGCATTGTGGTGAAACTGGAACACCCCATTATTTTCAGTATTTCCAAGAGAAGGGAGCATGCATTCATTGTTTTTAAGTGCATGATTTTTGTAAAGAGTCAGTTAGGTTTTGCTGAATTGGGATATTTAATGCAATAGCCTGTAATTGTGGGGAAGGTTCAGGCCACCTACTGGCTCAGGTCTCCCAGGGAAAACCATCCTCTGCCGGACTTGCTCTGAAAGGTCCTCAAACACCAATCAGAGTCTTTTTGACACACTATTTACGCAAATTTTGCTCCTGAAGACTTCTTAGAACAATTCTAATAGGAAAGCCTTACTGGCAAGATGACGATGATGATACCAGCAGAGGTCATTTGAAACAGCTGAGAAAGGAAAGTCTAAAGAAGAACCCCCCTTGGTCATTGAAATTGAGGCAAAGGGAGCTGAGCCCAGATGGGGAGTTTCCTGACCAGTAGACAGAATGCCATAGGCACTTGTGCACGTTTCAAAAAGAAGTATAGTCAAATAACTTCAGTGAAGATGGTATCTAGGGAAGGAGGGTCTTCAGAGAGCTAGATAGAGCAGGATTTGTGGTAAATGAGCTTCCCCAAGATTACCTGTGCATTGATGGGTCTGTATGTATATGGTCCCGTTTCCTAGGAAGGCAATGAAAATGAACAGAATTTGTGGCACTCGCAGGTGATGCAGGGCAGAAATAGCTGGTCAACATTGCCCAGCCTCACCCCTGCTCTTTGATCTGCACCATGCTGACTCAGCCGCAGCTGTGGATCCTGGACACCGGGGCTCGGGAGTCTCTGCGAAAGGGTCATTGGCCTTTTAGCCCATTATGTGTCAATGGCTGGCTGTGCTTTTCTCATGGAAATAATTCCTTTATTCCCAATGTTCCAGTTTTCTGATAACTTTTACACATGGATGGGTATTCCTTTCTTTTCCTGGACAGATGATGGCATTGTAACACTTATGTAGGAAACAAAGCCCAGCAGCATCTTCCCGTGTTAATTGAATCCAACGTTCTAGAAAAGCCTGAGATTCACTGTTTTGCCTTTCGTGTTCTGGGCGACGCAGATGAATACCATAATTTGTGTGTTTTCTGAAAGGGAGACATGAAAATCTTGCATTTATACTAAAAAGTATTCTCACCTCATTGAAATTCCGGCTTGAACTATCCACCCTGAACACGTCCAGAAGCCCTTTTCTCTAATTTTGGAAGCAGCGATCTCGGGAGAGAAGTTTTCCATCTGTCTCCTTATGATGCTAAGCTGTTCATGCAGTTCATTATTTATTACATCTCCCACTTTATGTTAAACTATGATTTTCTTTTTTGCTGGGCTTCAAGAATTCAGCCCGGTTGGTATAAAAATAGGGTTGGCATCTACTTTGCAGACTGATATTTTGAACAGCATATTTTGGAGGAGGTTTGTAATTATTCCCAAACTGCTTACTTTCTTAGCCAGTACTTGATATCTACTCTGGCTGTTCACACTCTTGCTGCCTCGTATGAGACTCATCTATGTGACATGTGTGTGCTCAAAGTCAGCAGTAAAGGGATATGCCATCCAAGGCTATGCACAGGTGTTGCAGGCTGGGTTGTCTGCCCCTGGAAGCAACAAGGTGATGTGGGATCATGTCAACGTAGCAGAGTGCAGGGTCTCACATCCACAGCAAATTCATAGCCTCCGAGTAGGCAGTTTGTGACATGTACTTTTTGAAAACAAACACATTAGCAGACAAAAGAACTGACATTCAAAATATCTACTGGCCCTCCAGGGCAGCCAGTGATCTGGCAAGGATGTGTTTATCAGGGCGAAGCTGCCTAGGCCCATGTGGAAAAGGATGCCTGGCTTCTCAGGCCTGGGGCCTTCAGCTGACTAGCATTCTCCAGGGCATCCTGCCCTTCCAGCCTGGCAGGGACACAGCTGAGCATACCGTGGGATGAGAATGCAGTCTTGCGCGTTCCAGCCACATCAGTGACAGCCCTCTAGGGGTCTGGAGGAAAGAACTAGAACCATGATGCCAGCATTCTTACAGTTACATCATTACTATTCACTCCTTACGAGCTTGACAGTTCTCCTCGTGGCAAACCCTGGCCACTCATGTCACGCTAACAGAGGCTAAGGATTGGAGACATAGCCAAAAAGGCTGACTATTTCATTGCAACCGAGTTGGATCATTTTCCACCCAGCATCTTGTTTATAGACATAGCCTATCAGACACAGGAAGGAAAAGATCAGTATCTTTTGCACCATAATTAATGTATCACTTTTCTCAATGAAACATTATCTATAGATTATTCCTCAAAAACAAAACAAACAAACAAAAAAAACCATGTTTGCAACAGTGACTATAAAGGTAACATTGATCCAGCCTGAATTGTATAGAAAATGTGAGCTGCTGCACCACCTCCCCACAGTTGTTCTTTGCATGTGCTAGTTCAGAATAAACAGACTTAATCTTTCCTGTCATACAACACTGTCTTTAATTTAATGGAGATGTTATTAAGATAAAATCTCTATTCAATTCCATATTGTACCATATTAACACACACAATTAGTAATGCTTTATCAGTTATGAAGAAAGATGGTGACTGCTTTTAAGCTAAATTATCTTTATCATGGTAGCACACGAAGGAAACTACAAATATTTACCCGAGTGTATGTTAATTCTTATTTAATTTTAATGCTGCTTTTATCAACCAAATTAACTAATGAATTTTATTAAAGGGAATGTTATTATAGAAGAGAGCTTCCAATACTGCATTCCATCTGCTTTTATTTATATAATTTTGATGGTTTCTTTTTCTCTTTCATTTCATTTCTAATTAAGAGGAACACATGGGAAATTGAACATTTGGGCTTTATTTTAGCAGAATTTGGAATAATTAGACCCATGTTCTTGTTAAGATAAAGATTGTCGGTGTTGGGACTGCAGGGTCCGTATATCGGTTCATTAGAACCCTTGCAAAGGACGCCCAATAAATAGGATGGGGTGATGGTGGGGGCCACAACTTTTAAACCCAAAGACAACATATGGCAAAAAAAACAAAAACAAAAACAAAAACTCACCTCAGTGATTTCACCCTTAAGGAAGCCAAGCAGCTCCTGTCTATAGTTTAAGAAATGAGAATTGTAGTCTAAAGGAGGAGAATATTATGGCAGAAAGCATCTTAAAATTCAGCTTGAGAGCATTCTTCCCAGCAATATATAAAGAAATTTTGCTTCCTTTGACTCTGGATCTGCCAGGGAACTTAGGACTCTATGATTCTAATTGTAAGGTGTGTGCATAGATGGGAGAGAGTGCAATAAAAGAAAAACTCTTATATTTCGTTTCTTGGACTAGCACCTTTTTGACATAAATTTTCTTGACCTTTTCTTCCCCGAGTAAAATATCAAGTGTAGGAGCAGCATGTTGGTGGGAATGAACATGTCTTCAGGGTAGCAGTTTGTAACCAGAATATACAAGCTCAGATCTTAGTGTATTTAGATTTTGAATTATTCTAAATTTTTACTTGCTTTTTGGAAACCTTCGGGGGGGCAGAACTTATGCCCACCTTTACTTGCTTTTAGGAAAGAAAACCAGAGTGATTGAACTTCTAGAAAGGTGCCTCTTAGCTCAGACTCAGTGAGTAGATGGAGGGCGGAGGTACAGCTGGTGTCCCACTCCCCAAGCATTGGGGAGTGCAGTTTGCCTGCCTCAGACATATCTTCACATTCATCAGACGCTAACTGTGCAAAAAATAGGCACTGTACAATGAGCTAGGCTCTTTGCATTGGCCCGGACTGGGGCCTGGACTAGCACTAAAAGCTGTGTGCTTGTGTAAGACTGGTTCTCAGGGAGATTGTGATGAAAGTGTATATTTTTTAAAAAGTTAGTGAATAGAGGGGCGCCTGGGTGGCTCAGTCGTTAAGTGTCTGCCTTCAGCTCGGGTCATGTTCCCAGCATCCTGGGATCGAGCCCCGCATCAGGCTCCTGCTTTGGCGGGAAGGCTGCTTCTCCCTCTCCCACTCCCCCTGCTTGTGTTCCCTCTCTCGCTTTGTCTCTCTCTGTCAAATAAAGAAATAAAATCTTAAAAAGAAAAAAAGAAAGAAATGCAGTAATCTTTAAAAAAAAAAGTTAGCGAATAGAATTATGTACACTTTCCATCATAGTCATTTCATGCTATGGTTGAAAGGTTGTTGTTTAGGACCCGGATTCTTCTAATCTTACTGTAGACACTTGCATGACCTTGAACAAGCCTCTTGGTCTTTCTAAGCCTCACTTCCTTATATGTAAAATAGGGCAAATAGCTGCCTAATCTACAAACTGTAACAACACATGGTCTCCTAATCTCCTAAAGAGAGTAAGAAAATGAAGTTGTTTTTAAATAGCTGAAAGTACTGCGCAGTGCAAACTATCATTGCCATTTTTTTAATTGAAATCTGAGTTATTTCTTACTCCAAGCTAAAAAGACCTGAACATATTATTGAAAAATAGGTTATAAACAATGTCTGTGAAGAAAATCATGTTCAGTTCCAAAAGAACCAAAACGCACAGCTCTGACAATCCATCTCTTGTTAGGATGCTCAGGAAATTAATAATGTTACAAACCTGAAAATAACCAAAGAATGCTTTATCAATTGGAAGTTCATGCATGCCAATATTGAAGTAACATTTTGCTAGTAGTAGGAGTAGGAGCAGGAGTAGAAATAATAGTAGTATCAGTATTTCTATTGAGTTACGACAGCCCCCTGAAAGCCAGAGTTATGATGGACAGCCTTACAAAACATTATAGCTGCCCTACATAATACAATATATCCAAAGCTTCTCTACTCCTTACTTAAACTAGCACTCCACAGCTATGGAAGACTCATAAAATTCAGAGCCTGGCAATTTATACTTAATCTCTATAAAGATTCTGTGTTCAGGGGAGATCCCCACTCCATGAGATAGCATTTGAGCATCATGTTCAGCTGTATAAAATGGCTTATCCATAGTAAACATATTAATTTGACCCCAAGGGAAAGAAGGTGAGAGTAAACTAGAGCGAGCCATTTACAGTCTTTATTTCTGAAGAGGAACCCTTCATTTATCTTCATCGTATCATCAGCCACTTGCAAAATACACAAAAATCTCATTTTCTATCTCTACAGACTGTGTGTCTCCTTACTTTGATACGTCTTGTTTTTAGGAAATAGCGATGTTATAAAATTACATTTTAAACAGGGAAAAAAAATCAGTCTCCATATAATTAGCGAATGTAACCAGATTACTTGCAATCAACATCTACTTAATGCCTTATTACCCTAATGGAAGTTATTGTAAGTGATGATAAAATTGTCAGAAAGGAGTTATGCTAAGTGATGATAAAATTGGCATTATTAAGTGATGAAAACCTTTTACGTTCTCCTTGGCTTTTTTTTTTTTTTCATCTCTAATCTACCCAAATTCATTTCTAATGAGAGAACCTGTAAGACCCATTTATGTCATTTTGGCCAGCGAAGGTGCTATGGACTGAATGTTCATGTCTTTCCAAAATTCATATGTCAGAGCCCTAATCTCCACTGTGATGGTATTAGGGGGTCGGACCTTTGGGAGGTGAGTAGGTCATGAGGTTGGAGCCCTCGTGATGGGATTAGTGTTTTATAAGAAGACAAAGGAGAGAGGCGATCTCCCTCTCTGCCCTTTGAGGACACAAGAAGGCAGCCATCTGCAAGCCAGGAAATAGGTTTTTGCCAGGAAGGAAACTGGCCGGCAGGCAGTTTGATCTCGGACTTGCCAGCTTCCCCAGCTGTGAGAAGTGAATGTTGTTTAAGTTGCTGTTAGTTATAGCCGCCCAGGCTGACTAAGGCAGATGGGAGTACAGCCCGTAGGAGTGCGAAGGCAGCGGTGAGATGGACAACTGCAAGAGCGCTCATGCTGGTGTCAGCGTGCTTTGTGTGGTTTGCCCATTGGGGCATTTCTCTTTGCTCCTAATCTGCGGTCTTGCTGTGGTTCATCTGTGACTACTAGGCTCTGGGGCAGAGAAATTCCTTCTCTGTATGTAACCAGATTACTTGCAATCAACAAAATGATTATTCCACCGGCAGAAGGACAACAAAAGCGACAGTGTGCACCAGGTGAATGAGGGAGGTCCTCCGGTCAGGGTCAGGTGGTGGCCCCGGGCCAGGAAGGGACAACCACCGAGGCCTTGCTCTCCCTCTGCCAAGTGAGTCCCTCACATGCATCTGGTACCCACGTGACTCCCTCTCTTTTTCTTAACACTTATTTGATTAACTGAAAGGAAAAATAAATAAATATGGATTTCTAAGTTAGTCCTAACTGACTCCGGCTCGTCCGCTAAAAGCCCTGATGTCAGCTTCGTGTCCGCGTGAATGACAGGGGTGAGGAAGATGAGCGTGTCTTCTGGGGTGAAATGAACAGCAAGTGCCTGGAGAAGGGCTTGTGTGGGAGTCTTTGGCTTGCAAGTCCTGAGTTATGATGTTCTTTAAAGAAAAAGCCATGGGATTTGAAACATGTTCCCCGCTAGAGTATAATCTCTGTGCGGGTCTTGTTTGCTCCTTTTTTCTCAGCACTTAGGACAGTGTGTGGGAGGCACTCAGCAAATACATCCTTGTTGAGTAAAGGCACCTATGGTGATTACTAGCACCCTGTTTGAAAATCAGGAATGAAGAAGCCAATTATCTGGGCACCCTGGGTGCCTCAGTCCATTAAGCATCTGACTCTTGATTTCGGCTCAGGTCCTGATCTCAGGGTGGTGAGATCGAGGCCTGCATGGAGCCCCGCGTCAAGCTCTGTGCTCAGATGGAGTAGGCTTGAGATTCTTTTCCCCTCCTTCTCCTTCCCCCTCTGCTTCTCTCCCCCCACCACCCGCTCATGTACGCTCTCTCTCAAATAAATAAATGAATAAATAAAATCTTAAAAAAGAAGTAAATTATCTCCTTCCAAATTTCACATCTTTTCATCACTCCTCCTTCTGCTTTTGTTACCTCTCTGTCTTTTGAGAGGCCAGCATTTGGAAGCTCTGGGTCATTTATTCTTCTTCTATTCACCATGTTTCATTAGCTGGCCAATCTTGCCCTTTCTGATAGATGGTGTCCTTTTTTATTCCCTCCCCAGTGGCCCTGGGCCGGCCCTCTTGCCTAGGCAGCTGCTCCGGCATCCTCACCGGTCTCCCTGCCTCCACAGCGCCTCCTACAGTCTGAGGCCGGATTGAGCTCTCTCAGGTGTAGCTGTGATCATTCCCTGTTGTTCAGGAGTTTGCTGAGGCTCCCCCACTGCCCATGGAATGATGGAGTCATTACTCATGCAGACATGTGAGGCCCTGCATCATGGAGCTCAAACTCACTTTGTCAGCCTTGCCTTTTCTGGGTATGTGACATTTTGTGGGGTTCCTTTGGTGCCAGGGATATTTGACAGGACTGTTCTAAAATGTAGATTTTATTATTATTCAGGTATGGTGAGGCCCACTGAAATGTTATGGAGACCCACTGAAAAGATAGTTCATTACTGTTGCTGAGAGGAGGGGTCATGCCATGCTATGCAGAGCCACATGGGGAAGCTCGTGTAGGTCAGGAGGAAGAGGGAGTGAGGGGAAAATGTAGGTGAGCAAGAGCCTTTATTGTGGTTCCTGTAGAAAGGAACAGGTGAGGCTGGGTAAACAGAATAAGCAAGTTGTGGATTGGCTGTTTGAATAATTTCAAGGGGCTCTCGGCCATCGGGGCTATACCCTAGTTGCCTGGTACTTGGCCCTGGAATTATTCTTTGGGCAAGGGGATAGTGGTCCTGAGTGTAAGAGCCTGTAAGAGGAGGTGGTTGGGGGTGAGGGCTCTGGACAGGTTAGTTTTCATATGAAAAGCTTGCTCACAGGCCCAGGAATTCTCTCCAGACTCATCCAGGTTCCAAGGTATCAAAGCATCAGGAAATACAGAAAAAACATGATTAATACAATGGTCTAAAAAAACCTGCAAATGTAGTCAGCCTCCTCCTATTAGTGGGCTTCCCCCATTCCTAAGACCCACTCCAATGCAATCTCCCCCTACTCCCCCCCCCGCCGCCCCCGTCCATCCAGACTTAATTTGCTAGAAAATGCTCAACGACTGATGGGAAGACTTGGCTTTTCCTGTTTGCTCCCTGGGGAACTGCTGATCCTTACACTTACGTGGATCCCGGGCCTCGGTCTCTGCACTGACTGGTACGTCTGTGTCTGAGAGCCTGTTGTGGTCCATTTCCTTTACAACTGGCTATTAAGAATCAAAACCAGTCATCTGTTCGGCTAGGTATTTGCAATTTGCCAAATCAAAGTGCTTAAAATAGTCATCTCAAACTATTTTGTTAATTTTTAATAGGTTCTGTCTGTGCAACTGGACGCTGATGCCTGAGAGCAGCCTCTCTGCTCAGCCTCCTGATTATTTAAGGACTTGGCCGAGCCCCCAAAGGCTTTTTTTTCCATGCCATAGACTTTTATTCCAGCTTTAGAATCACATAAATTCCACCTGATTACTCACTTCCCTATTTTGCTCACACTTAGTCGTTAATCAGTTTTATTGAAAACGGGGACGGAGCTAACTTGCCATTGCACGTGAGAGGAGTTTACCTGCAGTGTTTGTCTGAGGGGCCCCCACTAATGGATATCTTCTTATTTCAGGTTGTTGTTTTTTTCAGAAAACATATATGGACAATAAACAAAATGATGAGAGTGGGAGATTGTCATTCCTAATATATTCTTCAAAATCTTTCTTAAAAGAGATATGTCATTCTACCTTCTTAATCTATTTAGTGTATTTTAGTAGCTTTTATAAAACTTCCTATACATGTATGTGAAGCAGAGGTCAAGCATACTTATTAAAAACTATAATTAAAGTCTATTCCCTAACCTGACATTTACGTGAAAGAATAGATGTAAAAAAAAAAAAAAAGTCTTATGATTGAATTTTCCTCGCCCAAACTTCTGTGGCTGAGGTTGAGAAACACTCTCAGAGTATAATTTTGATATCTGCCATTCATTATGGTGGGGTTTTTAGTGCTCTGTAGATTTCTAGTCTGTGTGCAGATGCATACAAAAGAAAAAAGGACATCCAGCTCTGGGTAGTGAATTGCAGTTAATCTCATAGGACACAATCATTGCACAAAACATATAGAAGCACCTAATGTCAAATTTGCCTACTACTGAAGATGGTCAGTGTGGAACAGAGCTTGCTTGAGTGGATGATAATGATAATTCTGGTCACTGCGTCATTTAATTTTCAAAATAACCCATGAGGTAGGTACTCTGATGATCCCCACTTGACAGATGAGGAAACTGAGCTGAAGCTCAGAGAGACTGGTCTGCTGACTCTGCCAAGGACCGAGGGTCCTCTCCACTGGGCTCCCTCCCTCATCTCACTGAGAGTCAGCCATAGCCTTTTGCTCACTGCAGACATATGCGAGCTCACCAGAGGACACAGCTCAGCATCACAATGAAGAAAAAAAATAATTCATTACAAAATGCCATGGAGATTTCAGGAATACATCTTGGTGGCCATTTGGACTGGGAACTGCAGCACTTTGACGGTCCCCTGTAAACTAAGCTCCCTGGGGCAGGATATGTGTGACTTCCTTTTATCATCCCCACCAACCATTAGCCCAGGGCTGGCCATGCGGCAGTGCTCAGCTGAGGAAGACCTTGGTTGTGTGGACAGAGCTCCCACCTAGGAGATCACACAGGAATCATAACGCCTGCTTTTGACTCTTGGCTCCACTCTTTGCTGTGTGACAATAGGCAAGTCACCTAACCTCTTCTAATCTCAGCTTTCTCATCTCTAAAGATGGGGATGAAATCTGCTTCCTGTGGCAGTTGTGAAAACAAGTGAGAAAATTATTGTGGAAGTGTTTTGTAAACTGTAATTAATATAAATATAAGCATGCAAATTCCAGTTGAGTTGCAACACACTTTTGCCTAGGCACAGGGACCTCAGGCCACCTACTCCCCAGGCGTCTTTGCGGCCCCAGAAACCCTGATTTCTGAGCCCACGGTAGGCAGGTTCCCTGGAGTATGCTAAGAATAAAGGTGGATACACTTGGAATACCATAGGAACGCCAAGCCAAAACCCCACGCACCTAAGTCTGCTGGCTGTACTCTGAGGCGGCATGAACCATAATCTCTTAACATTTCCTGTCACTGTCACTGCATGCTGGCCTCCTCTCATGACCCAGCACTTTCAGTGGCCAGATGAGGCAAATACTGTTATGGTCCCCCATTTAGAGGTGAAGGGACTAAAGTGCACAGAGGCTGAGAGGTCAGCCAAGGCCATGGAGCAAGGAAGAGGCAAAAGCAGTCTACTGAACAAGATAGTCTGGTTCCAGGGCCCCCGCACCTGACCACTGGGCTGTGGATGACCTATGTCTACTCTCTGAAAGCTTCAGGAGTGATGTAGGGCCAGGGAGACCTATTCACGGGGGCCCAGTTATATAGGGGCTGGGGTGCCACAGTTGCCACTGGTTCATTAAAATAGAAACCTTCCTATGCACGTCCCCTACTCCCCAGCCCTCCTCACTTGAGCCCATGGAACAGCGAGAAATACCACACTTTTCCTCTGACTGACCTTTACGGAAGGTGGATCCGTTTCTGGCCAGGCCCCATAAAACTGGAGCCCTGGAGGCTTTTGCGCAGGCCAGTGCGGGCGCCCCAGACAGAGGGGAGGGCCGGCTGGCCTGGGAGGGGCTGGAGGACCGAGGCAAGGCAGTCTGGGCTCTGCTGGGGGGGGGCCCGGAGGGGAGGTGTTGGGTTTTTGTCTATAGTGGGGCGGCATGCACAGAACACACCATGAACTGCTTTAAAGTAGCATTCAGTACACAGTGTTGTGCAACCATTGCCTGTATCCGGTTCCAAAACATTTGCATTACCCCTGAAGGACATCTTGTAAGGGGAGGTTTTGAAATTGCGAGCGGTGAAGTGTATGATATAACCCCCCCCCCCCAACTGTGTCCCAACCTCTACCCCCAGTCAGGCCCTCTTGGCAACGCGTGCTGCTTCTGCATAAGTGGATTCCAGTGGGGGGCCCACAGGGAGCTCCCATCTGACTCCACATGAAGGCTGAGAACGCAAGAGATGAGACATTTAGGATCCAGGCTGAGAGTAAATCTGGGGTGTTCAGGAGTCAGCAGCAAGCCGCTGAGGATTTGGGAAGCTAAGCTTACCTCAACGCCAAGGTTAGTGAGGCCCCAGCTGACATGGGGGTTATATAAGTAATCGGTGTGCTTTTCAAACTAGGCACAGAACATCTCTAGTACATAAAATGCCTTCCTCAGAGCTGTACCCATTGTACCTTGCATCACAGAAGCGACTGTGCTTCAGACAGCTGCCGTAAATTGTCCATGAAGCAAAGGCTCTTCTCCGATTGGCTCTGGGATCATCTGCAGGGCGTACTCCCATCTCTCACTGTTCCTGCCTTGGGCTGATAATGGTGCAAAGCAGGCAGAGAGGGAGGAGGGGAAAGGAGCCGAGAGCCCCTGGCCTTGCCGGCTGTGGCTGCCGTGGGCAGGCGTGGTCTCAGGCTTCCTGGGGCCACAGACAGTTCCAGCGACAGAGTGGCAGTCTTCCTTCCACAGCCCGGCTGAGGCCAAGCTGTGCCCATCCCCCAGGCTGCTGCTCTGGCCCCCCCCCCCCCCCCCGGCCTTGTCTGGAGTCTGAGCCACATTTTTTATTTCCCTTCTGGTGCATTTCTGGTATTTCTTAGTTGCTTTACCGAAAAGTCACTTTGAGGAACGTCTCTATTCTTTAAAGCAAGGCATACCTATGTCCTCCTGAGCTAAAACTGTGTTTTATTGAGGATTCCCTTATATTGTGATTATTTAATGGACAGTCTGCCCTGCTGGGAATGGCAGCAAATACAACTATTAACCGGAAAAAAAGCAAAACAACAACAACAACAACAACAACAACAAAAACCCGTGCACTTTCTGAGACACATTTGGCAAATAAATCCAGCTTCTTACAAGAAAAGAATGTAATGAATTTTTCTCTATTTTTAGTCACACATAAATCCCTTTAATACATTTGAGCTCAAAACTCCATATTTTTCTTGGTCTGAAGTTAAATCTACAGGATAAGTTTAAAGGACAGCATATTTGTCCAATGCAATGTATCAAGGCTCCCCATGTGGAAAGAGAGGTTTATAGGAGTCTGGGTGTCATGGCAACCCCAGAACTGGGATCCTTGAACACATATGGGATGGGAAGAAAGGGCTTCCTCTCAGCTTTCCTGGGAGCAGAGAGGTTGGGGACAAAGTACCCACTGAGGGCCTGAGAACTCCAGTTTTGATATCCAGTCAGCATAGATGGGAGGGGATGATTTTGAACTCGGCCCCTAAAGATTTAAAAGGAAGTCCCAAGTGGCAGGGGAAAGGAGATAACTATATTGAAACGGAAGATGAAGGAGAGCTGTAGCACAAGGGTCCCTGTAAAGCCCTAAGTCTTCCTATTCAAGGATTAAATTTTTTTTTTTAATTAGTCACAGTTAGATGGAGAGCCCTTGCCTTACCCAGTGGTATGACCAGGATCATGTAGAGTAAAGGTGGTGCGCCCGACATTGGCAATCAGAGGTGTGAGTACATGGGCTTCATTAACAAGGGAGGCCAAGTCATGCCAAAATCCAAAGTTGAACAAGGGCCATACCATGTCACTGGCCCCACATTGGGCAGAGGCACGGGGCTGGGAAAAGTGACCAGGGAAGTGGGCTGGGAAGACTCACTTCAGAGGTGAAAGTTTCCAAAAGACACACATATGAGGAACCACAGAACTCAGCCAAGAATCTAGAAAGACTTTGCATGTGTGTTGGGGGAAAGAAGAGGAAATAGCAGGCTAAAGGGTTCAGCAGACCCACATCCCCTTGATGATGCCCTCAGGTTGCTGTGGTTTTGAGAGCTCCCCCCATGTAGATCAGGGCACCAAAACTGGAGTGGAGGAAAAGCATCGCAGCTCAGGTTGTCTGTAGCCCAGAGATCTCCTCATGTGTGCTGTATTTAGTGGATAGGCAGAGTTCAGAGTGTCTCAGACCCAGAAGATGCTGACATCACTAGCTGGAGAGTATGCCAGCAGCTCACCTCCCCAGTCTAACAGGCTGTGTGGCACATGCAGCAAATGCTCCTTGCAACAACAGCCGTGTCCCACCCCCTCCTCCCCAGGAACCAAATCATTTTGTATCACTGTATGCCTGGCAAACAGGCAGACAAATGGTACTGTTCCCTTGTGTGATGCTCTGTGCTTCTTTAAGCACCTGAACATGTTCTCATTCTGTCCCCATTGGCTCCATATGAGGCAAGTGAGGCAGAGATGTTCATTTTAGTTTATTTACTGAGCGGTCAAGCCACAAAGAGGCTCAACCGTTTGCCCAGGGTCAAAAGCCTTTCGGTAGAGCACAGGTTACTCTCGCCCTTTCTGATGGATTTTCCATGGCCCCACCCTGACCCCTGAGACATAGGCATCCTCTCAGAGTGATTTGAAGAATATCCTTTTGAAATGTACCTGGCAAGGATAAAAAATGAATTAAAAAAAAATCTCCATAAATGTAAAGATGACAAAATACAGAGAATATCCTCCATGAGACTGCCTGGTATTGACAGCACAAACCAACAGAAAATTGGAAATCAATCAATTTGCCAGGTCAAAACACTTTAGCATAAGCTCCCATTAAAGCCTTTTAAAAAGGGACCTTTGCTACTACCTTCAAGACCTTTAAATGCCTTTGTCTTCTCACTGCACTCTAAGTGTGGAAAGCAACCCCCTGAGCCCTTTTGATATGGTCACCAGGTGTGTCTGCTGGTCCAGCCGTGGCTAGGAAGCCACATATCACCCAACCCTTGGATTTTTACTGGGGAGGCAAAACAGTGCACAACTGTTGTCTGGTCTCATTATCAGACAGATATTTTGGTCCATGTAGAGTAGATGTAGGCTTTGAGATCTTTCTAACCAAATCACAGTAAGGAATATGCTCTAAATTTTACATCTAAACTTGAATCTAAACTTATTATTTGAATAATAACAAGCACCTGAATCCTTCCCAATCTACCACCATCTTCGTTCCCTTGAGGTCTTAAGTCTTCTGTTCTTCTTACAAGGATGGGAGAACCACATCCTTCACAAATGTTCCTTCTTTCATATGAGCAAATAGAAGCACCTAATCAATCCAAATCTCACTTTTTATGGAATTAAATTTTGAGATGAGGACATTTAAGCACGTTTTCTCTTAATTCAGAGCTACAGGGAAATCTAGACTGATCATGAAAGTAGTTTCCAACCTTTCCTATAGTATTAAAAACAACACGTGTTACATATGCCATTGCTGATGCCTGCCCTCTAGCTAATGTACCTGAAGAAACAAAGCAAAACTCCAAAATCACTGAGTACTTTTCTTTAGATTTTTATTCCCAAAACCAATTATTTAAGTGGAGATCTTCTGCCTTAGTGAATGAACGTGTAGCTGTGGTCTGCAAAAGGTAGCTGCCTCAGTAAACACATTTACATGTGCTAAGAACTGCAAACAAGGCAGAAACAGATATATATATAAAATAACCAACAGATAATCCAAACCAACAACAACAACAAAAAAAAAACCCTAAATTAAGTGAAACAAAAAAATCTTGAAAACAGTATTTTTCTTCCCAACTTCAGCCTCAGCTCCAGCATGACCTCTTCTTGGAAAGACTCTTGCATTAGCTGTCCTCTGTTTACCGGCCATCTCCCAGGTCCCTTCTTTCCCCTCCTCTACCCTGTTCTCTGCCCCAGGAAGCTGACCTCTGTAGAATAAATCACTCTGACTCCCTACCTGGTGGGTTTCTGGTTGGTTTGAGGCAATGAGAGAGACTGGCAGGAAATGGGAAGGCAGGAAGAAAGAGAGAAAGGTTGGGATAGTTCTTCCTTGTTTACCTCATACATTGGTGCCAGGTCTCTAATTTTGGCCAGGTCCCCCAATTCCAGCTCTTATTGGCTCCAACAGCACCATTTCTTCTTCTAGCCCTCTATCCCCAGGGGAGGGAATGGCTTCCCAGTGTCACAACAGCCCTTCTTGGTTCCTTAACTTGCCCACAACTCTGTGTCTGGTCCCTTCACCATACTCTTTGCTTGAGCCATCTGGCATGAATTCTGTTTCCTGCTGGGACCCAGACATAGATCCTCTTTACCACCCAAGATTAATCAGTCAACTACCCTCCACTGCCCCTCCACATTCTTCTCTGATCCCATTTATCACCTCCACTGTAATCATTGTGTTTCTGTTGGTCTCCCCATTAGACTATGGCCTCACTGAGAGCTAAGGCTGACTTATTTGCCTTTTACCCTCAACATCTAGCACACTATCAGGCCTATAATGGGCAGTTAATTGATATTGCTTCAAAGAACATGTAATTGTAGGTTAAACAAATAGAGCCTAAATGCTCTTCTGAGACAAACAACATACATTTTACTTTTCACTTTCGTCTGCACATGTACTAAGCACCTGCTACATGCCAGGCCCTGGGCTAGGTGATAGGGACAGAACCATGAACAAGACAGAAGCACTTATGACCCTCAAGGACTTTATAATCTAAGGGAGTATTGAGGGAGCTGACCAGAAAATGGGTGGTTACAATAATGTGATAAGTGTTTTGACTAGGGGAGAGACTAGGGGACTATATTTGAGTATAGTTCTCTCTCTCTCTTTCTCTTCTTGCTTTGTAAACAGCCAAGAAAAACCCAATCCAAATTGGAAGCGGGCCGTCAGGGGCAGTCTAAATCAGTGTTGGCAACTGCAATGCCTGCAGGGCTAGGCAGGCTATAGAGATGAGTTAATCCAGCGAGGTGGGAGCTGTGTGAGCTGGAGGGAGCGTGCCCCGTTTACAGTGCGCCATTGCCCTCAGCTCGAGCGAAGGGAGTTCTGTGGCTATGTGGTGCTAGTGTCTCTTCCCAATTTTTAAGGGAAGTGAAAAAGCTGGATTTTTATTTTTCAATGTCCAGACCGAATCCAAAAATATAAAAATACTAAGGGAAACAAACAAAATATGTCAATAGACCAGGGGCCACCGACTTTGCACTCCTGGCCTAAACCTTCGTCAACAGAATGAGCAAGAGTTAGCCAGGAGAAAAACCTGTGTGTGTGTGTGTGTGTGTGTGTGTGTGTGTGTATTGGGGGGCAGGGGCAGATGCTTCAGTAAAGAGGGTTCCAGGTAAAAAGAACAACATGAGTGGATACCCAAAACAGAGTCAATCTGGTAGGCTGAGAAATTTAGTTAAGCTAAAGAATAGAATGTGAAAGAGATGTGGTAATAGAGAAGGCCAGATACATGAGCAGGGCCAGATGATGAAGAGCCTCATACGCCTGGTGGGTGGGCACTGCTGATTGCCTCACCACTAGCCGTGCTTCTTTGCTATGCGAATCTCTATGTTGTTTAGCTACTACGCAGCATGTGGTTGAGAGGAGTGAATGCCTCTCCATGCCTCTCCATAGACCAGCGTCTAAGCTAATCATGATAATCCCATTACCTTTCCAAGGATTGGTTTAGCAAGACTAGTATTGCCTGATTCCAATCATTGATCTTCACTGCAGCAAGGGTAATCCTTCTAAAACTTAGATTTGAATATGACACTTGTCTCCTTAAAATCCTTCAGTGGCTTCCTACTACCTTCAGAATAAAGTTCAAACTCACTGACTTGGTGATTCACTTCATACACTTCCTGCAGTGATTTGGTGACTGCAATTCTCGCTGATGAGATAGTGGGGAAAGAATGCTCATTCAGAGAGGCACATAGAGGCAAGCATAACTCCCCCTTTTTCCCTGTGGATATATCCTAGTTCAAAAGGAAAACCAACCCCAGAAGACAAATCAATATGCTGGAAAGACAAGAGTAGCCAGATGGAGAGATCCTGCATTCATGATGAGATCATTGGGCTGATGAATTAACCAGAGGTCTAAAACTTCTCTGCCTGGGACTTCGGATTATGTGAGGTAGTACATTTTCTTATTGTTGGCCCCTTCTAAGTTGTATTGTTTAATAATTACTGTAGGAAGTGTATGAAGTGAATCACCAAGTCAGTGAGTTTGAACTTTATTCTGAGGGTAGTAGGAAGCCACTCAAAGATTTTAAGGAGACAACTGTCATATTCAAATCTAAGTTTTAGAAAGATCACCCTTGCTGCAGTGAAGATAAATGATTGGAATCAGGCAATACTAGAGTCAGGGAGAAACATGAATGTTTCATTTGGCCCAGGAAACTCTAGATTCCTTGAAGGTAGGAATCGGGTTTCATTAGTCCCTCACAGTGCTTTTCATAGGGTTGGTTCTCAGTGTTTGTCAGTGAAGGAGGTCAGTTACTGAGTGGTGTGGTGTATTCCTTCCTTTACTGTGAGAAAAGCTAGAGGCTGACCTCCAGCTGGGTCACATAGAAAATACCTAGAGGTTTTGTGCCAAGAATTGCCAGTTAACTTTTTTTAAATTTGTTTTCTTTCTTTCGATTTTTGGTATTTCTTTATTTTTTAATTTAATTTAATTTAATTATTTAAATTATTTTTATTTGAATATAGTTCTCTCTCTCTCTTTTCCTTTTAAGGTATGCAGTATTCTTATAGCCTAAAGCAGCTACATAACTTATGGAGCCCAAAGCAAACAATATTATAGGGCCCTTTGTCGAAAAAGAAGGAGAAAAGTATCATTAAAGGTACTAAAACGTACAGGTTTTTCCTTTCTTACTTGTATCTCCTCTGCTCGTGCATATGTGCCATTGGACTCCACTTATAAAACACAAGTTCAAAAAGTTACTAAGAATTTAAAGATGGTGAGAGCAGAGCCTTAGATCCTAAGCCTGAGACCCATTTGTTTTTTTTTTTTTTAAAGATTTTATTTATTTATTTGAGAGAGAGAGAATGAGAGATAGAGAGCACGAGAGGGAAGAGGGTCAGAGGGAGAAGCAGACTCCCCACTGAGCAGGGAGCCCGATGCAGGACCCGATCCCGGGACTCCAGGACAGTGACCTGAGCTGAAGGCAGTCGCTCAACCAACTGAGCCACCCAGGCACCCCCTAAGACCCATTTGAATGTGGGGCTCTGTAGATTGCTCAGGTCTTGCACCCATGAAGCTGGCGCTGCCTCAGCTGCGAGGTACAAGGTGAGATAAGAGGGAAGGTAATGGGGAAGGGCACATAGGGGTGGGTCTCTAGGGTGCTAACTACCTTCTTGTTAGTGACTTAAGTGGCTTTATAATTACAGTTTACTGCAAATTTATTTTTATGCACTCTATTCATCTCTGTGTATTATATTTTCCAATTATAAAAATTTAAGTGAATGACAAAGATAAAAATTTGAGTGAGTCTAATGAATTTTCTGAATTTCCCTCTCCGGGGATCTTTCTCTTTGTTTCCATGATCATTTTGGGTCTTTCTACCTTCTCATTCATTCCCTTCTAACTTCTCAGGAGCAATTCAGACTGATAAGTCCCAGGTTGCACACTTCTTTATGATCCTGCCCCACAATAAGTAAATCCATAAAGCAGTACAGGGAGGGGTTAAGGGGTTAACATTTTCCAGAAGCATTGCCAGACCAAGGAAGAACAGTATCACACATTAGAGACACAACCAAATCTCTTCAGTGCACAAGCAATGTCCATTCTGCCACCTCATGGCTGAAAGAGACCTTCAGTGTTTCTTCCATATAGGCCTTGTTTTTCAGTGAAGGACTAGAATGACCTCCCTGTCTTAGGATTGGCAGTCATCCAAGGAAGGATTGTGCATCCCCACCCCCACCCCGCTGGTGTAAATGAACCTCCTCCATTTGTGGAGAGGACACTATTATTTTTGTCCTTACGGGTTCAGGATAAAAAGGACTCTAGTCTTATTCGATGGGGATGCTGTGGGGGCTGTGTGCCTGTTGCCCTCCTGTTATTAAATGATAATTTCAAAATGAGGGGGCTGGACTTAGAGCAGAGTCTTCATATCAAGAGATTCATGTACAAACATACTTACCTATCACACTTAATCACTATTTGTCATAATTCTGACAACACACTTCTTTTTTATTTTAACCTTTCTGAAATTAAGCCTTGCAATCAGTGACATCTTACATTCTTTGGCAATGGTCATGACACAGTTTCCATTTCCTGGACAGGCCTTGATGGAAAGCACCAGCATCAGAACTTGCAAAATGGGGATCAGTGGCCTGGAGGAAAATCCCCAGGTCACAGTGGAGCCCTGCATTCCTATGACCCAAGTGGCTACCTGGACATGGTGGGGGAAGAGATAAACCAGGCTATTTAGCAACATTCTCAAAGCAGGAATCACAAATGAGCTTACTCTACAGAAAAGCAACATTATCTGAGGAGCCCAGGACCAGTTGTGTTTAGGGCCTGTTAAAAAATGCTGCATCACCAGTGAGCTTGATGGTCCTACAGCACAGAGTATGACATTGCGTGGGAAAACATCATCTTCTTTGAGTCACAAAGTGACTCAGTAAAGTCAGACAATATGAAAAATTTTTAAGAATGTCTGAAACTGTTGATTTCACTTGTATTTTCCTTTTTATGGATGCATAAGAGTGATATGTGATAAAAAAATCTATGTCTAATTAGGATGGCTCTTATAAAAAGAAAAACAAACTGAAAATAACAAGCATGACAAGGATGTAGAGAAATTGCAATGCTTGTGCATGGCTGGTGGGAATGTAAAATGGTGTAGCCTCTGTGGAAAACAGTATAGTCCGTCCTCAAAAAAAAATTAAACACAGAATTACCATATGATCCAACAACTACGCTTATGGGTACATGCCCCAAAGGATTCAAAGCAGAGACTCAAACAGATATTTGTACACCCATGTAGGTAGCAATATTATTCACAACAGTTAAAGGGTGGAAGCAACCCAAGTGTCCTTCGACGAATGAGTAGATAAACAAAATGTGGTCTATGTATATAATGGGCTGTAATTCATCCCTAAAAAGTAATGAAATTATGACATGTCCTACAATAGGAATGACCCTTGAAGACTTTATGCTCAGTGAAAAAGTAAGTCACAAAGGGACAAATACCATATGAATCCACATACATGAGGTACCTGGAGTAGTCAAATTCATAGAGAGGGGAAGTTGAATAGTAGTTATCAGGGGGCTTTGTTAACAGGGGTTATGGGGGTTACTGCTTAATAGGGACACAGTTTCAGACTGGGAAGATGAAAAAGTTCTGGTGATGGTTACGCAACAATGTGAATGTATTGGATGCCATTGAACAGTACACTTAAAAAATGGTTAACTGGTAACTTTGATGTTATATATATTTACCACAACAAAAAATCTATGTCTTAATAAATGTATACAGATTCTATTAATAAGTATAAAATAATAATTTTAAGTGATAAGAAAGTGTCTTGCCCATGGTAATTAACAACATTTTTTTCTTTTCTAGTAGTAAATCAAATAATGATACATCTTTCGTCATTGGCATCCTAGATTTGTGAAATACGGCTGTGTGTTTCCTTCATCTCCTCTCTCTGTATAAAAAAGGCCCATATGAGAGGGTCAGCTTTGAAAAGGAAAAGTTGTGCCTAGCAACTTCCCCTCTGATGGATTGTTAGGCTTTTCTCCCTGTTCAGCTCCATTCTAGCAGCTAGGACTAGAGACCTATTCTTGACCCCGATGAGTATGATTTGTCAGGTAAAAATAATGCAAAATACTTAGGCAGGATTGGAAGCTCGGGGGCAGGAATGGGAAGAGCAGAGTTCTAGTCTAAACTCTGCACCTGGCAAGTCACTTTGCTTCTCTGGGCCTCGTCCCTAAAAGGCAGTGTTCACATTAAACCTCTGAGCTTCCTTATTACTTTTACGCATCTGTGGGAATAATTAGATAAAATATAATCAAAGTGAAGCATCAAAGAATGTAGCAGAGACCATGTTTATGTACACCCTGAATAGGTCCTTTTTCCTCCTGAGGAAGTAGCACAACATCTCCCAGGGTCTCAGCAGATAAGTAGGGCCATGTGATTCATTTCTGGCCAAGGGAGCATGGTCAGAAATTACATATGCCCCTCTCCAGCCTGGCCTCTGGAACATCCCAGTGAGACCCTCCACTCTCTATGTCCTACTATGGTGCCCTCAGATGCCACAGGTTGGCTCTGCTGTGATGGAAGGTGCTTCATTCTGGGCCATCATCTGGGAGAGGTGCTACCCAACCCACATGGACTGCACTGTGAGCAGGAATTACATCATTTTAAGCTACTCAGATTTTGTTTTGTTTATTTGAATAATTAACCTACTTTGAATAGAACAAAAAGCAAACTATGAGTTCAATAAGAATTCTTGAGATTTAGGAAAGATCAGAGGAGTGACACTGACACCAGCCCTGAAGGCACAGTCAAAAAGGGAAAGGGAGGCATTCCAGCCCTGGCAGGTACAGGATTCAGAATTTGGAGATTTGGATGTGGTTTGTTCTAAGAGCCAGAGATGAATGGTTGATGTACTAATCCACCTCCCTCCAGGTCCCTTCTCCTGCCATACACACATCCAAAGATCTCCATCATCCGGTAGTATCACCTGAAAATATGCCAACGACTCTGAATGGATCTGGTAATGTGGAAACAAAATATGAATCACTGTGAGGAAGCCAAGGCAAGGTACAGCCTGTGTATTAACTGTGCAGGTGCTGACAGTGCTCACCTGAGATCAATCTTTAATAGTATAAGCCAGCAATCCCAGACTAAGAAGAGGAAGCCAAACAGGGACTAGATGGAGTAGATGAAATGCCAAAGATGCATCTTGCTAGAGGTCTTCCCATGAAGGAGGTGAGAAGGAATTCTGAGACCCCCAATGTGTAATTAACAGGTAGTATTTCCACCAAGAATGAAGTCACATCCTCCAAGCCTTGCCATGAGGACCCACCACCCCAAAGCTGGGTCACTGGGTTCATCCCAGGGCATCAGGTAGGGAGTGGGAGGGGAGTCCGGGGGAGGGAAGGAGGGAGGGAGGAAGAGAGGGAGAGAAGAAGTGGAAGGAAGAAGGGAAGGAAGGAAGGGAGGGAGGGAAGTTAGTTAAGAAGTATTGACTTGGTAGAAGAAAGCTTGTTAAGAATCTTAAAACAAACAATGAATCATGGAACACTACATCAAAAAAAAAAAAATCTTAAATAAAGGGAAAAACCTCCCTAAATGGTTGAAGAAAAAATGTCCAAAAGGTTTTTTGGTCCCTTCTCCGTGACCAGTTGATCTACTTACATTAAATAGAAGAGTCAACATCTAGACAGAAAGCAACAAAACTGGTTTCTCTTAAACTACATACAAGCTTCTGAATTCCAGCAGCTTCTAGGAGGGAGTTCGGCCATCCAAACCCTTTATTATAACCTCAGACCCAGAGATGATGGTGAGAATTAGCAATACTTGCACAGGTGAGCCATGATTGTACAATGATTAGCTTTGGCCAAGAGTGGAAAATGGGATGGGGCAGTAGATTGGGATCAGGCTCGGGGGTGGAGATGGCAAACAGATCTCTAGCAGCCTTCCAGCTCAGGGCCTTTGCACTTGCTTTTCCCTTTGTCTAGAAGAATCTTCACCATTGGTATCTGCATGGCTGGCTCCCTCATTTCTTTCTCTTCTATACTCTCTGACCACCATTAGGCCATCTCCTCACTCTGCTTTAATTTTACTTCGTGACATTGTTTCCCCTATCTGACATTAAATCATATATCTTCTGTCACATCCACCAAGCCTTGCCATGAGGATTGTTGTGTCTTCTGCTATGTCCCCAGGGCCTAGAAGAGGTGGCTGGAACATAACAGGGTTCAACAAATTCTTACTTGCTGAGCAATCTTGCTTGCTAACTCGCATCAGTAATTAGTGACCATTTGGAGGACTGTGTTGAGAAAGATTTGGAGCATCAGGGAATGGTAATCAATAATTGATATTTTGCCTGGCCATGGGGAAGCAGAGCCAGTGGGTAGGTTGGCAACACTGCGATCTGGTATTAGGATTGAAAATGGTGCTGAGTTTGGACTTTCCTAACATGAGAGCTAGTAAGTCAACATTCTGGGTTTTTGAGTGGGAGAAGTGTCAATGAAATATGGCAGGGGAGGAGATTTCAGCCGACAGGGTACATGGGTCAGAACAGAATGGGGGGAAATAATGTGGGCCTGGGAGGCTGCAGTGGGAAATAAGCCAGGTCTGGGGTGATGAAACCTTCTGCAGAGAGAGTGCTTGGAGGTTGCACTGGGAGCAGGGCTTATTTGAGATTTTGCCTGGGTTTTAAGAGGGCGAATTGAGACAAGGAGGGACCATCCTATCCACTTCCACCCCTGGCCTCCGTAGCATCCTCACATCAGCCAGAGCTATCCCAGCACCCTGCCATTCAAAACAGATTTATGAAGAGTTCACGAAAGAAGAGTAAGCAGGGAATAAATAAACCCACAACTTAATACGTCATTAGGTAATATCCTTCAAACACTTCTTAAATTTGGACCAGTGGCATGATGTCTCTTGGTCCATTAAGCAAAACTTGACAGAAAGGAAATCTCCCTCTCCTTTTTGGACTGGGGAGTCTGCCAAGGCAGGCAATGCCAGGATTCTTTTTCATCATATTTTTAATGATAAATTAATTGTGAGCTCTAAAATTGTCCTCAGAGTCATGCCAGGACTCAGCATGATAATGCTGGCTTCTCAGGTCTGAGTGGCCTTCTATCTCTGTCTCTCTTTGTCTCTGTCTCTGTATGTCTTTTTCTCTCCAAAGCAAATTAATGAACATCACTGAGCATCTTGGAACTGCATCACCCAATTTCTGGGATAGGACACAGAATTGATGGGCACATCTTCATTTCTCTCTACAATATGCATTCTTGTGTAATAATCTCCTTCCCATTTCCTACAGTCTCTACCAGCCAAACGATGACAAATATAATACAAACACCACTTGCAGAAGAGATGGTCTTTTATTAGTTCTTAGAAAGGCCTTAATTTCCTTCCAGGCTCGTCTTTATAACTGGGAACCAGCTGATGGTTGGGAGTGAAGCAAATAGATCAGAACAGTAAACACTGAGATTGAGAAATATGGTTATGTTTCTAATGGTGAAATAATTATAAGCACGGACCTTGAAGCAGGCTTTAGTTTACCCCCAGGAAGAATTATACTATTATGGTTTTATGCTAGATTAAGATTGGAGTTTTAAATGATTTGTGTCTATCTTGAAGTGGTGCCACTTTTTCTTTAGGAAGAGGGAGAAAATAACACTTAGCTTCATGTTTATAACTCTTTTCCCTGAGTTGTTTGGATATTAGAACCAATTTCTTGTGTAGAAGAGACATGGAAATGTCAGGAAATTATGCAGAGTTCCATTTTAGTGATCACCACTTGGGATGATTTAGTCAGCTATAATGACCAGAGTTTCTGGTTTTGGTACATAGGTTCTTTTTATGCAAATAGAATTTTACACAAATGATCCCAAATCCCAGGTTATTCATTTCTCAATTGTTTATTGTTCTCTTTTAAGCAATTGAGTTCAAAAACATCCTAGTTATAGACTGTACATACAGTTCGTGCCACCTGCATACCCTCTTTCTGGCTGAGTGACTTTGTTGATGCCACTTGAAATTAGCAGCCATTAGGGTTTATTTCTGCAAATCTACATGCCTTAGCCCAGATATTGCAGATCATTAGCTGGTGCAAATTGAGGCTTAGGAAATGAGCACCCTCTAGCACTTGTCACTTCACTTTGACTGTTGCCTGGTCTGATAAAATGGAACAAGCCAGCAAGTGGGGCTTTTCTTCTAGCCGAGGCATTGAACATGAGACAGTATACAGGGCTAAGGCAGTAAGATCTCACTAGAGAGACTGGCATAAATGTGCCTCTCCCCAGTCACTCAAGGAAAAGATTCTAGTGGATGGCAGGAGGCCAAGTGACAAAGAAAACTAAGGGCACAAGGGGAAATACCCTCTGAAGCCACACTGTGAAGAGGTGAGAAAGACATTGACAATGGACCAATTACTAAAAAGAAATCAAAGGCACTGACTGTGTACCTAGCACTGCATTTTTGAGTGACTTGTGGAACGGAAAGGCTAGCCCGGTGTGCACTGTCTGACAGATACAGGTGGTGCATGTGGGCATCTTCTGGGCCTTGACTGATCTGTCCTCTGCCAGGCCTGTACCGAGAGAGCCACAGGGGAAGTTCCTGCAAGGTCAGAGAGTTTGGACCTTCTGGACAATGTCTGCCGTTCCTAAAAACCTTTCTCTCCCATGGGAAAACTCTCCATCCACCCAGCTATGCCTGCAGTGCATTAGAGAGCTTGGGGATCTGCTTGCCTATACTCTCCACTCAACATTAAAACAAAACCATCGCAGGATGGGAGCCACTGCTTAATGAAAAATAAATGAGGGCCATTTTACTATATGATAGTTAGTTATTAATTAATGCCAGAGACAAAATGTAGAAATTACTCTGGTGATGTTTTTGTTGCCAAAACAAACTGGTAGAAGTCCATAGAGGTAAATTTATTCATTTTAAATAGGATTCCTTTTAGGATGACCAACCATCCTGATTTTCCTGAAGTGTTCCCAGTGTTAGCTCCTGGTCAAACTGGGGTGGTTGGTCTCCCAACTTTTTTTTTTCTTTAAATTGTTTTATTGTTATGTTAATCAACATACATTACATCATTAGTTTGTGATGTAGTGTTCCATGATTCGTTGTTTGTGCATAACACCCAGTGCTCCACGCAGAACGTGCCCTCTTTAATACCCATCACCAGGCTAACCCATCCCCCTGCCCCTCTCCCCTCTAGAACCTGACTTGTTAATTTTAGCCATTCTGACTGGTGTGAGGTGGTATCTCATTGAGGTTTTGATTTAGATTTCCCTGATGCCGAGCGATGTTGAGCACTTTTTCATGTGTCTGTTGGCCATTTGGATGTCTTCTTTGGAAAAATGTCTGTTCATGTCTTCTGCCCATTTCTTGATTGGATTATTTGTTCTTTGGGTGTTGAGTTTGATAAGTTCTTTATAGATTTTGGATACTAGCCCTTTATCTGATATGTCATTCGCAAATATCTTCTCCCGTTCTGTCGGTTGTCTTTTGGTTTTGTGGACTGTTTCTTTTGCTGTGCAAAAGCTTTTTATCTTGACGAAGTCCCAATAGTTCGTTTTTGCCCTTGCTTCCCTTGCCTTTGGCGATATTTCTAGGAAGAAGTTGCTGCGGCTGAGGTTGATGAGGTTGCTGCCTGTGTTCTCCTTTAGGATTTTGAGGGACTCCTGTCTCACATTTAGGTCTTTCAACCATTTGGAGTCTATTTTTGTGTGTGATGTAAGGAAATGGTCCAGTTTCATTCTTCTGCATGTGGCTGTCCAATTTTCCCAACACCATTTGTTAAAGAGACTGTGTTTTTTCCATTGGACATTCTTTCCTGCTTTGTCAAAGATTGGTTGACCATAGCGTTGAGGGTCCATTATTATTTCATCTCCAGGGACCCAGGGGACCCACCTCTTACATATGAAGGTGAAAACATTCTGATAACAGTCCTGTCTCTGTTACGTATTGTACTTATTGCACCTACCTTGCTGCGAAAGTTAAACAACACTACCTGGCCTCTAAATCTTTAAGTTCTCATTGAGATCAGAAAACCCAATAAATTGCCACACTACCAATATCTCCAACCTTTAAAAGTTCCAAGAGGAATCACCTTTGGTCTGTCCTGCTGGTCATCACCTCAAGGTTGCACCAAATCCCCTAAAAGAATGAAGTAACTTGGCTCTGTTGGAGCTTGGAAATAAAAATATTCTTGAGAAGCATTTATGAAATCTCTATTACTGGAATGTGGATTAAAAATGCTTGCTGGGGTGAGCTGCTAAATCTTTACACATGTTTAGGATAAAGCACAAATGAGAAAACCATGTTCAACTCAGCTCTTATATTTTGGCTAACTGGGTTCTTAATTCTCTTCTGCTGAAATATAAGTGTTACGAGCAGGACAAATGATCGCAGACCAGATGGTGAAACCATTGTCCTGCTGTACTCGGGGTAACTTTTCCTCAAGGTGCTATGCTCTCTGTTTCTTTCTGACTCTTTATCACTTTCTTTCCCCTGCCCTCTCTCTCCCCCCTGCCCTCTCACTCATGACAAGGAAAGTCAATATTTTGAGTATTCTTATTCAATAACTTTACAGTGAGTATAAGTCACAACACAATCTTCTAGGCGTGGGCTAAGGTTTTTACTAATTAGGACAGCCCAAAAGAAGCTGGTATAAAACAGTAGTGACAAGAAAATAATTAAATTGTTGAGGGGAGAAACTAGACTTTCAAGATTTTTAAGTAAAATTATTTTTGAAGTATAATATGCAGAAAATTATACAAATCATAAGCCTGAAAGTCAATGAATTTTCACTGAATGAATCATGTGTAACCACCATCCAGATCAAGAAATAATATCGCTGGCCCTTAGATACCCTATTTGTGCCCCTTTTTATTACTGCTCTTACCCAAAAAAGCCCCACTATCAAGACTTCTTAGTTTTTTAGTTTTGCCTAGAATAGTAAGTATGCACTCTTGTGTGAATGGGTTCCCTCATGCAAAATTGCGTTAGTGAAATTCGTTCGTGTTATTGCACATGGCAGTAACACACTTGTCGTCGGTCAAGAGCGGGGCCTGTCAGACTGCAGCCCACTCCAGATGTTCTGGAACAGCCCACCAGCTAAGACTGGCTTTTACATGTCTCAAGAGTTGCGAACAAATGACACGAGTATGCCCCAAAGACAATGTGGGACTTGTAAAACCTAAAATATTCACTCTCCAACCCTTGACAGGAAAGTTTGCTGACCCCTGCTGTAGAGTGTTGTGTTGTGGGAATATACTACAAATTATTATTGCTTAATTCCACCGCCAAGGGGTATTTGCCTTGTCTTCAGTTTTTAGCTATCACGAAGAGTGCAGCCATGAACATTCATACACGTGCCTTTCGGGGTACATGTATACACCTGTCTGTGGGGGATAAACCCAGAGGTGGAATTATTGGAGCATAAGGTATGAGGATATTCAGTGTTAGTAAATACTACCAAATGGTTGTACAAATCGACACATTCAGCAGCCGTGATTGAGAATTCAGTTGCTCCACAACCTTGCCAATACTTGGTCTTGTTTGTCTTCTTAATTTTGATCATCTTGGTGTATGTATAGTAATATCCCCTTGTGATTTGGGCTTGTACTCACCTGACATCTCATGATGCAAGCACTTTTTCATGTGTTTCCTGAACATTTCCTTATTCTTTTTGTGACATAGCTGCTCACATGTTTTATTGACCGTGTGTCTGTATTTTCCTTATTGACTGGTTAGAGTATCAAATTCTTTGTGAACAATGAGTTGCAAATATTCAGCAATTTGTATTTCAACTTCCTAAGGGTATCCCTTGACAAACAGAAAGTCTTACTTTTTTTTTAAGATTTTATTTATTTATTTGTCAGAGAGAGAGAGTGCGCACAAGCAGGGGGAGCGGCAGAGGGAGAGGGAGAAACAGGTTCCCCACTGAGCAGGGAGCCCGATGTGAGGCTTGATCCCAGGACCCTGGGATCATGACCTGAGCCGAAGGCAGATGCTTAACCAACTGAGCCACCAAGGCGTCCCAAGAAAGTCTTACTTGGTCTAATTTACCAGTTTTCCATTGTGGTCAGTGCTTTTTGAATCCTATTTAAGATATCTCTGCCTACCCTTGTGTCACCAAAATATTCTCGTGTTCTCTTCTACGCGTGCTATTGTTTACCTGTTACATTTAGATCTAAAATTCATCAACGTTTCTTTTCATGGTGTGAGGTAGATGTCAAGGTTAATTGTAGTCCCTTGTATCCGGTTGTTCCAGCACTGCTTTTGGAAAAAAATGATCATTTCTCCTTTCTACCTTCGTCGTAAGTCAGGTAGAGCATATATGAAGGTCTGGTTCTGGGCTCACTAATGTGTTCCATATGAATTCATCTATGAATCAGTAAGAACTTAAGCTTTCTTTTTCAAGATTGTCTTGACTCTTCTTGGCCCTTTCCACTCCCATATAAATTCATTGAATTGAAGAGGAAAAATGAAATTTTATAGTATAAAACTGAGGGATGCCTGGGTGGCTCTGTCCATTAATTGTCTGCCTTTGGCTCAGGTCATGATTCCCAGGGTCCTGGGACTGAGTCCTGCATCGGGCTCCCTGCTCATTGGGGAGTCTGCTTCTTCTTTTTTTTTTTTTTTTTTTTGAAGATTTTATTTATTTATTTGACAGAGAGAGGCACAGTGAGAGAGGGAACACAAGCAGGGGGGAGTGGGAGAGGGAGAACCAGGCTTCCTGCTGAGCAGGGAACCCATTGCGGGGATCAATCCTAGGACCCTGGGATCATGACCTGAGCTGAAGGCAGACATTTAAGTACTGAGCCACCCAGGCACCCCGGGGAGTATGCGTCTCCCTCTGCCTGCTCTGCCTTCCGCTCCCGCTGCCTGTGCTTGCAAGCGCATACTCTAAACATCTTTAAAATAAATAAATAAATAAATAAATAAATAAATAAATAAATAAATAAATAAAATAAAAATGAAGATGATATATCCTATTTATTTAGGTCTTCTTTAATTTCTCTATATGCTATTTTGTAATTTTCAATGCAAAGGAATTATATAACTTTCATTAACCTTATTTTTAGTTATATGACGTTTGTTCATGCTCTTTTAAATGATATTGTCTTAAAGTTTTATTTGGTGATATTTCCTGATGTGGGGGAAATATAATTGTTGTATGTCGATCCTGTATTCAGTGATCTTGCTAAATTCATTATTAATCCTAAGAGTGTGTAGAATCTTTTGGCTTTTCTATAAACACGACCATGGTGCTGTTAATAATAACAGTTTTATTACTCACTTTCTAATTCTTAAAACTTTTTTTCTTACCTTGTTGTACTGGCCATATTATACTGTATAATACTGAATAGAAATAGTGATACTGAGCATCCTTGTTTTATTCCTGATCACAGAGGGAAAGCTTTCCCTATTTCACCATTAAGTTGTTTACTACAGAATTTTTGCAAATTCTCTACTGTATTAAGGAAGTTCCTTTTTATTTCCAGTTTGCTAAGTGTTTGGGTTTTTTTTTTAAATAAATACATAGATGTTGAATTAAGTCAAATACTTTTTATAGGTCTGTTCAAATAATATGATTTTTCACATTTATTCTGATAATTGGTAATTTTTCAAAATCATTCCTGGAATAAGCCTAACTTCTTTGTGATATGTTACACTTTTTATAAATTGCAGGATGCAGTTTGCTAAATTTTTTTTAGGGTTTTGCATCATAAGAAGAATTTGGCTGGCAATTTATTTTTTCAATATTGCCTTATTTTGCCTGATTTTGATATTAAGAATATGCTGGCCTCATAGAACAAGTTGGGAAGTATTCCTTTTTTATCCGCTCCCTAAAAGAGTTTGCATAAAATTGGTGCTATTTCTTCCTTAATATTTAGAAACATTCACTAGCAAATACCTCCAGGCCTAATTCTTTGTGGAAAACTTTTAAATTAAATTTTGAAACAGGTTTTTTTGAGGTATAATTGACAAACAAGAAACTATATGTACTTAAATTGAATAATTTGATACATTTGAATATAGGTTCACACGCATGAAACTGTCACCCAGTCACCACTTGTATTGCCTCCTTTTTGCCACTCTCCACCCTCATCCTCCAGCAACTCCTGATCAGTTTTATTTAACTTTAGATTATTTGCCTGATCTCAAATTTTATAGAAGTAAATCATGTGGTTTCCTTCTTTTCTTTTTTTTTTTTCGTCTTGCTTCTTATCCTCAGCATAATTATTTTGAGATTTATCCATGTTGGGCTATGTTTTAACTCATTTTTTTTTAAAGCTGAGCTGTATTCCACTGGATGTACCTACCAAAATTCAGTTACCCAACCACCTATTGATGTATATTTAGGTGTTTTCAGTTTGGGGCTATAACAAATAAAGCTGCTATAAATATTTGTGTACAAGTCTTGGCATGGACATATGCTTTCTTTTCTATCTAGGAGCAGAATGGCTGGGTCATGGGGTAGGTAGAGGTTTACCTTTTTAAGGGTTTGCCAAACTGTTTAACGAAGTAGTTGTGCCATTTTACGTTCTCACTAGCTGTGTACAAGAATTACAGTTGCTCCCCATCTTCTCCAATACTTGGTATGATCAGGCATTTTAAGTTTAGAAATTCTAATTTATAGGTAGTGATATTGCATCGTGATTTTAATTCATTGCCCTGATAACATAATTGTGCACACCTTTCATACGCTTATTTGCCGTTTGTATATCATCTTCGGTGAAGTGTCTGTTAAAATCTTTTGCCCATTTTAGATTGGGTTGTTTGTTGTCTTATTATTGAGTTTGAAGAGTTCTTTATTCTGGATCAAAGTTTTTTTTTTTAAGGTTTTATTTATTTATTTGATAGAGAAACAGCGAGAGAGGGAATATAAGCAGGAGGAGTGGGAGAGGGAGAAGCAGGCTTCCCGTGGAGCAGAGCAGGGAGCCCCACGTGGGATTCGATCCCAGGACCCTGGGATCATGACCTGAGCCAAAGGCAGACGCTTAACGACTGAGCCACCCAGGTGCCCCTGGATCCAAGTTCTTAATCAAATATGTGCAAATATTTTCTCCCAGTCTGTGGTTTGCCTTTTCATTCTCTTCAGTCTTTTCAATTTTGATAATGTACAGTTTCTCAATATTTTCTTTTAATGCATTTTGCTTTGATGTTGTATCTAAAAAAATGACTGCCTAACCTAAGGTCAAAACGACCTTCTCTGTGTTTTCCTCTATAAATTTATAGTTTTCAGTTTTTCATTTAGGTGTAGGATCCATTTTGTGTTATTTGGGAGGGGGCAGTTTGGCAGTTTCTTAGAGAAGTAAACGTGCAACTACCATATGGTCCAGCAATTGCACTGTTAGATCTTTATCCCAGAGAAATGAAAACTTATGTCTGTACAAAAATCTGTACATGAATGTTTATAGCAGTTTTATCCACAATAGCCAAAAACTGGTAAGAGCCCAGACAGGTATCCTTCAACAGGTGAGTGTTTTAACAAACTGTGGTAACACCCATTTCACAAATACTACAGAACAATAAATAGTGGTGAACTATTATTAATATGTGCAACAACTTGGATAGGTCCCCGGGGAATTGTGCTGAGTGACAAAAATTGAATCTCTGCCTAATTCCCTTTATAAAATTTTTTTGAAACAACAAGATTATAGAGTACAGAATAGTTGTTGCCAAGGATTATATGGGGGCAAGGAGTAGTAAGAGGGTTAGGTTATATAAGAGTAGCATGTGGGCTTTTTGCAAAGTGAACTGTTCTGTATCTTGATTGTGGTGGTAGTCGGGTAGTCGCAGAAATCCACCCATGTAATGAAATTGCACAGAACTACACACACACACACACACATGCACACGCACACGCGTGCGCGTGCATACAAATACAAATGAGTACATCTGAAACCTATGAAATCTGACTAAGGTCTTTAAAGTGTATCAGTGTCAAATTTCTCAGCTATGATTTTAAAAAACACTAGTTAAGGTGTTTTAATGAAGGGATTCAGAGCTTGGACAAGAATGAGACAGTGGGGTGAGAAAGGAAGCTACATGTGTAACACACATACGATATAAGACAACAACCTGGAAACAGTGTTTGGTAAAAATCACAGTGAAGTCATCTGACTAGAAGTTCATCAGTTTTATTGATCTTCTCAAAGATTTAGTTTTTTGTTTCATAAATATTTCTATAGTTTTTCTGTTTTTTATTTTATTGATTTCTGCTTTGATCTTTATTATTTTCTTCTGATTACCTTAGGTTTTATTAGCTCCTCTTATTTTGGTTTCTTAAGGTTTAGTCTTTGATTTGAAATATGTTTTCTTTCCTAATACAGGTGTTTAGTATTATAAATTTGCTTTTAAAGATTTTATTTATTTATTTGAGAGAGAGAGAATGAGAGAGAGAGAGCACGAGAGGGAAGAGGGTCAGAGGGAGAAGCAGACTCCCCGCCAAGCAGGGAGCCCGATGTGGGACTCGATCCCGGGACTCCAGGATTTGCTTTTAAATAGAGCTTTAGCTGCATTCCACAAATTTTTATAGGTTGTGTTTTCATTTTCATTCAGTTAAAAATACTTTGTAACCTCCCTTTGTATTTTTTTTTCTGAGATTCACAGGTCATTTGGAAGTTTCTTAGTTTCTAAATATTTGGGGATTTCCTAGGGACTTTTGTTATTTATTTCTAATTTAATGTCATTGTAGAGAACATACTTTGGATGACTTCATAGATTTAAAAATTACTAAGAATAGTTTTATAGCCTAGAACATTATGTGTCTTGGTAAATGTACTTGAAAAAAATATGCATTCTGCTGTTATTGGTGGAGTGTTCTTTAAAGTAAATGAGGGTATTTTGATAGGGTTGTTCAAATCTTCTGTACCCATTTTGATGCTCTTTATACTTTTTCTCTCTATTATGGACACATAGGTGGTGAAATCTTCTAGCATAAATGTGAATTTGTCTACTTCTCTGAAGTTTTTTCAATTTTTGCTTCGTATATCATGAGGGTCTGTTTTAGAAATGTAAATGTTAAAATTGTATATCCTCTTGATGAATTGATCTTTTTATCATTATGAATGACCCTCTGTGTCCTTGGTAATTTTTTCTCTGAAATTGACTTCACCTGATACTAACATAACAATTCAAGCTTTCTTTCAACTAGGGTTAATGTGGTATATCTTTTTCCATTCTTTTATTTTTTACCTGTTGTTGTCTTTACACTTTAGTTTTTTGTAGGCACATGTACATGGGTCTTGATTTTTTTAAATCCCATTTAATCTGTGTCTTTAAATTGAAGTGTTTAGACCATTGAATGTGATTGATTATTGATAAGATTAGATTTCACTCTATCTTCTCGTTATTTGTTTTCTGTTTGTCCTTCAGTATTTTGTTCCATTTCCCCCTTTTTCTGCTTTTTTTAAATTAAATGTGTGTATTTTATGCTTTAACTTTATCTTTTTCATTGGTTATTAGCTAGAACACTTTGTTATGTTATTTTAATGGTTGCTTTAGGGTTTATAGTATACAGCTTTTAATTATCATAATCTGCCATCAAAAGATGTTGTGTAGCATTTTACATTACTGTTTAAGAGTCTTTCAAGAGATTATTTTCATTCCTCCCCTCCTGGCCTTGGAGCTGTTGCTTTCATATATTTTTCTTCTACATGTGTTATAAAACCCACAATACATTGTTACTACTTTCCTTTCACAGATATTCCAATAATAAGAAAATGTCTTTTTGTTTACCCTTATACTTACTTTTACTGGTGCTCTTCATTCCTTTGTGTAGATCTAGATTTCCAACTCCTATAATTTTCCTTCTACTTGAACAATTTCCTCTATTACTCATTGTAGTACAGGTCTGATTGTGATGAATTCTTTCAGCTTTTATATGTCTGAACATGTCTTGATTTTTTCTGAGTAAAGAATTCTACATTGACAGATTTTTTTTTAATTTCAGCACTTTAAAGTTTTTGCTCCATTGTCTTCCAATTTGCATTGTTTCTACCAAGAAATCTGCAATCAGCTTTATCTCATTTCCTCTGTACATAATTTGTCTTTTTTTATCTGGAAGCTTTTAGGATTTTTTTTTCTTTTTCACTGGTTTTAAGCAATTCAATTGTGATATGACTAATTAACAAGCAGTCATTTGTTTTTGTTGCTGTTGTCCGGGGGTTGCTAGTATTTTGCCCAGAGTTTATAATTTTTATCTGTGGGAGGGTTAATCCAATACAAGTTTCTCCACCATTACTGGAAATAGAACCACTTATCATTCACTTTAAAATAGTTACTAATTTCCATTACAATTCCTTGACCCAGAAGTTATTTAGAGATTTTTTAAATTTCTAAACATTTGAGAATTTTCGAGTTATCTTTTGTTACTGATATATGGCTTAATTTCACTGCAAATAACATACTTTGAGTGATTTCACTCCTTGTTTTATGGACCAGAATATGTTAAATTTTGGTAAATATTCAATGTGCATTTGAAAAGGATAACTATCCTGTCATTTTTGGATGCAGTGTTCTATATAGAACAATCAGGTCAAACTTATTAATCATGTTTTTCAAGTCTTTTATGCCCTTACTGAATTTCTTGTTGACCTGTTCTGTCAGTTAATGAGAAATTCATGTTTAAATGTCCAGTAGGATTGTGGATTTACAAATTTGTAATTTTTGTATATTTCTTGAAGCTTCACCCTTTTTGTTATTATGAAAATCTCTCCTTATTTCTAGCGTTGTTTCTTACCTTAAAGCTTACCTTGTCCGTTGACTAGTACTTGGTAGATTAGCACAGCTATATCAGCTTTCTTCTGCTTTGTGTTTGCATGGTAGTTTTCTTTATCTTCTAATTGTCACCCCTTTTGTATTGTCCTTATACTAAAATGCATGTCTGGTTGGCCACATATAGTTGGTTCTTGTTTTTTTGAAATCTAGTCCAATACTGATTTGCTTGGGTAGCTGCCATCCTGCCTGTTTTGTAAAACGTTCATTATCTTTTTTTTTACCTTTTAGATAATCAAAAATATTTTATTATTTTATAATTTTCATCTTGCTTTTAGTTATGTATTCCTGTACTGTTCTTTAAATGGCTACCCAAGGACTGCTGTCTATGCTTTTTACATCTTATGGTTCAATATAAATTAGTTCATTTACCACTTCTCATGTTAGAATTTTTAACTCCATTTACTCATTGTATGTTTCTTTTGGTATGATTATCATGAACTTTAATTGTACAAACATCTTAAATCACATGAATTGTTGTTGTTAACATATTATTCATTCATGTGTAATCTTACTTATTCCTTTCTATATTTCAATCTGGGATCATTTTCCTTCTGTCTGAAAAGCCCAATTTAGTGTTTCTTGTGTGGGAACCCCTGGCAATAAATTCTTTGTGTTTATCCAAAACTATCTTTATTTTTCCTTAATTTTTAAAGAATATATTTTTTGAGTATAAAATTCTAGTTTGGAAATGACTTCCTTTCAATACTTAAAGATATCTTTCCATTGTTTTCTGGCTTCTGAAGTTTCTATTGAGAAGTCAGATATTAGACTTATTGTTCATTGACTATTTGAAAGTGCTCTTTTTTCCTTGCCTGCTTTTAGTATTTCCCCTTTGTCTTTAAGTTTCTTCATTTTTACTATGATTTAGTGGGTATATGGGTTTTATTTCTTTTAATTTCTTTATACTGCTTGAGGGTCAGAGTGATCCCTGTATCTGTAGCATAATGTCTTTTGTAAGTCTTGGAAAGCTGTTGGACATTGTGTCTTTTAAATAATGCTTTTGCCCTAATCTTTCTATCTTCCTCTGAAATCCCAGGCACACACATTTTGGGCCTTTTCATTATAATTGTTATGTTTCTAGCATTTTTTTTCTCCATTTTTTCTCATTGTGTCAGTGTGTGTATTTTTCTTTTTTTTTTTTAAAGATTTTATTTATTTATTTGAAAGAGAGAGAATGAGAGATAGAGAGCACGAAAGGGAAGAGGTCAGAGGGAGAAGCAGGCTCCCCACCGAGCAGGGAGCCCGATGTGGGACTCGATCCTGGGACTCCAGGATCATGACCTGAGCCGAAGGCAGTCGCTTAACCGACTGAGCCACCCAGGTGCCCAGTGTGTGTATTTTTCAACAGACCTATTGTTAAATACATGAATCCTCTCCTCAGTTATTTTCAATCTGCTGCTATACCTATTTATTGAGCCCTTCTTAATTTCAGCTATATTTTCAATTTCTAGACTTTCCCTTTAGTATATTACAGTTTTCTGTTGAAATTATTCATCTTAGCATCTAGTTTCATAAACATATTAATCAGATGTGTGAATGCGTATAACTGAAATATCTCGATCACCTCTTTGTCTATTTTTGTTGCCTATTTTTCTCTTGACCCTGTTTCCTATATACTTGATATGTTTAATTGAATGTCAAACATTATATATAAAAAAATTGAAGAGGCTGAGTGTAATTTTTTCTTCTTCAGAGAGGATTAATGCTACCCTCTGCCAGACAGTTCAAATATGGGCAGTTTACCTTAATCCTTGGTTCAAAGCTGTGTTACAGCCTTTGTAAGTTTGAATCTGATTCAAACCTACCTTTAATATGTACTTCAGACTCTCACTGAGAGCTTGGGTGTTTGCTAGAGCTTAGAGGGTACTGGGCTCTAATTTTCATTTCTCTCCATATATATGACCAGTAAAACTTCTGCTATGTTTTCCTCTATTTATTCAGGGGTTTCTGAGCCTTTTGTATGGTACAATTTAAGAATCAGGAAATGCCTCAAGGGAGAAACTGCTGTGGAATGTCAGACTCACTTTTCTGAATTTCTCTTCTCTTTGAGTGCTTGGCCCTTCGTGTCTTGGCTGTTTTGGCAACCCCAAACTCCTATTTTGCGTTTCCATTCCTGTGAGATTACCACAAGTTCTGGTTTATCTGATTCTTGGTAGTTTTCTTTTGCCTGATTCAACTTTACTCCCTCCACGTCAGGAATCAGCAAATGTCCTAAGAAGAATGGAATGAAAATGGTTGAGTTTCCCTTTTCTCAGTGAGCTTCCCTTTTCTCTAGGACCTTGGCCCTTCAAGAATTGGCACCTCTCCCAGCATTTCTCCAATGCCCGCAAACAAATTTACTTTGTATTTGCTTTTCCACTTGTTTTCAGCTGAATCATTAGTCCACTATAAATCATTCTGTCATAGCCTGAAAAGAAATATTTTATAGGATTTTAATAAAAATAAATTTGAATTGTGGGTACACAGATGCTAAAAATTATATATTACTTTTATTTGATTATAGTTTTTACATTTACTAGTACTAATGTTCATGGGTGTTCTCATAATAATATTTTCTGTTGTGCTCACAGTAATAAGATAACTAATGATGGTGTTGATAACAACAGTGGTGGATTCTTATAGAAGGATAAAATTTTGAGATAATAACTCCCTGCCAAGTATTTCCATCTTTTGCTTTTATCCATTTATATAGATGATTTGCTCTGTGTTCATTGTCCCGTGTGAAAATATGATAGAATAGAGACCCAGGGAGGCCTGTAACTCTCTGGCTTTGGTGGTCCAAAAGCCTAGGCCTTTAGGGCAACTTAGAGAATGTGAGGCCTCAGCAAAATTCTTGAGAGAAACAGGTAGAGAGTAGAGGCCTCTCCACTCCAAGACAAGAAAATAAATCCCCTGAATTGATGACAATAGAGAGAGAGAGAGCCTTGGTGAAGCAGAAGTTGGTGCCCGGCCCCTATACCCTGACACTAACTCACTACCTTAGAATATGCCAGTCTGACTTCTAACTGCCAATAATTGTGCTTCTTTGCCTGAAGGTCTTCTCTGGCCTCCAAATCCCACTTTGCCTTCATCTTTGGCCAACTTGAAGTGCCAGCAAACTAGTGCCTCCAGCAAGTAGCTTTCAACCAATGACAGAAATCGGCATAAAAACACTCCAGCTCTCAACTCCTGCGTTGTGTGTTCTGCACTGGCTCCCAGGTCATTTTTCCAGAAGTTAAGTTCTAGTTGGCTACAGTCGTTTGATAATATCTCCTTTTGGCTGCTTTCCCTTCCTTGTCTCTCTACCTAGCTCCCTTCCTGGTGACTTCTTAGCTTCCCTAAAAAATAATTTACACTAGAATCCATGTCTCAGCTTCTACCTGTGGGTGAACCCAAATTAAGACTTGGCTTAGACTAGTGAAGATGCACCCAGAACCTGGCTCCCAGAGGAGATAATAGGACTTCAGATATGAAAGGCTAGAGATACATGAGGGTTTGGGGCCATGGGCCATTTCCTAGTTTTCTGGTTGAGTGGGTAGTGGTAAGTTACATCTTGAAAATAAGTGAATGACTCACCAGTTAAAAACAAGTGCTTTTCTCCACAACTGTAGCCTGGACTAAGCTTTTTGTCGGAATGATGTGTTCTGTTCCTTTTGCCCTTATTTGTCCTGTTTTAACCATTAGAATATTCAGAAACAGGAAAATTATCATGAATGTATAGAAGCAAATAGATTTTAGTGATTATTCTAGATAGCATTCATTTCAGATCTTCTGAAAGACTTCAGAAAGTAGCCAGAAGTAACTTTGTTTGTTTTTTTAATTTTCTTTTTTTTTTAAGATTTATTTATTTATTTGAGAGAGAGAAAGAAAGAGAGCACGCATGTGTATGTGAGCAGAAAGAATGTCAGAGGGGTGGGAGAGGGACAAGCAGACTCCACCCTAAGCCTGGAGCCATGGGACTCAATCCCATGACCCTGGGCTCATGACCTGAGCTGATCAAGAGTTGGACACTTAACTGACTGAGCCACCCAGGTGCCCTTGTTTTTTAAAAAATTTTCTTAAGCCATTGCAACTATGATAGAAAATGGAATGATTTCCGACTTAATTTCTTTCTAAAACTTTCATTTTGCTCATTAAACCTTGTAAGTCAGGTGAGATTATGAAACTGGTAGTTAAGTGAAGGCTTGAAAATTTAAATATGGTCTCTTGGATTCAAAATGTCAGAAAGCATTTTCTAGCTATTGAAATGTCCATTATTGCTAGCTGACTCAATAAATTCACCCATGTTATATAGGGACATTTTTCTGTGTTATGGGTCTATACAGACAAATATGTCCCCAAAGCACATGTGTTCAATTTACCCCTTGTTCAATTTCTTCTCTCGTCAAAGTAGAAAAGGAAACTTTCTTCTGCATTCCTTTAGAAAGGAAACTTCAGGAGATTACATTAACCCAATATTTGTCATGCAAATTTCTCCAGTTATGATGTAATATAGCAAGGACAAGTTATAAAACTAGAAGATCCATAATCAATTGAGCACCTGTAGGGTTGGTTCTTATTCAAATATTACTGTCCACTTAATATCAGAATCTACTGAGTCAACAAATCAACATGTTTCTGGTCAGTATGATAGATATTTTTATTTGTCCCCGTAGATCCAATTTCTCCCTTTCCACCTCCCTTTCTCCTAAGAGGCTGAACTCTATAAATGTATTCAATGGGCTCCCTTCCTCTCTGGATTCCATCTGGGTTTAGCCAATGGACTCACTGGCAGGTGACCAGAAGACAATAGAAGAATGATAATCAGGATAATTACTGATAATTACTCTCCCAGCTCCTTCTCAACTGGACTATTGTGAATGGCTTGTGTCCTTCTACCTAAATCACAACTTCTTTGTTGCAGCCCTCTCCTCTGGCTATAGCTGTGTGCTTTGGGTCACAGGTGGGGGTTTAGGGATTAGGTGTGGCTAGGATTGGCTTCCTCTATTGCTAACCCACATATCCTTCAGTATCCTTTACTGGTTTCTCCAACCCTGCCCAACAACATTTTTTAAGGTTTCTTTATTAAACTCTCCTCAATTACACAATCTGAGTATGCCATCTACTTCCTATAGGGACCAAGACTGGTACAGTTTGCCCGTCCCCATTTGTCATATGTAAGCAGGACAACCACAATGCGATGTACTGGATATATGATGTAAATCCATTGCAGAGTGAAATTATACATTTTGCAAAAGATGGTAAAATTTCATGGAGCAGATTAAAGTGGTATTGGAGAACTGTTCAAATCACATGTAAAACTATTATCTAATGCAGGTTAGCAAAGTTTCTCCAGTGAAAAACTGAAGAGAAAATTAACACCTAGCCATTTCAAAAGAGAGTGATTTTAATGTCAAGGGACTAAAAGAGGCATTAGGCAAATATATGAATTCTTTGCAGCTGCTTCCCCCCCTTTACTTCCCCCTTCTCCTTTTTATTCTTCTCCTTCTCCTCCTTCTCCATCTCCTTCTCCTTCAATAAAAGAGATGTTTTCTTTATGTTTGTGTCATAAAACTTTGTGAGGTAAAGGATGTCCTTAGGTACGACCCTACTCTTTGGTCAGGAATGTTGCACCCAAATAGAAAAAGCCACCCAAATAGTACTCAGTCTATTTCTTCTTTGTTTTAAGAATTAGCACATAATTACAATTACAACCTACATTTTAATAAATGTAGAATAAACTTACTTTCACAGTTTTTCATTTTATTTTTTAAAGATGAAGTCACCATGAAACTTCTTCTTTACTGAGTATCAAATTTGGCCCCCACTTTAAATGGATTCACTCTAAGTGGCTTTTTTCTAAGACCAATTTTCTTTGGCTAAGAGACCCTCTGAATATCCTTGGAGGAGATGTATAGCAGGTCACTGGGGGAAAAGAGACCATGTGTTCCTTAAAAGATTTCTGAGGCATCCCTTTGGATTTGGGGTTGGCCTCTGTAATCACACAGCCAAGGATTTAGATCCCAGCTTCATCTACTGCTAACCCCTTGGCCTTGGCTAGGCCGTTAGCCTTGGGAACCCCACCACTGAGTTGCATCTTTGAAAGACTTAACATGGGTTTCTGGCACATGGTAAGCACTCAGTTAACATCAGTTCCTACCAGAATTGCTAAAATTATCGTGCCATTAGTAGATCTATTTAATATGCTACTCTATTAAACATTTTATCCATCTTACTAAAATTAAAACAGTAAATAATGCTTATGTTTTTGCCAGTTTCAAAATGACTAGACTTAAAGAATAAAAGACCAGTGAAATTAAAACAGGATTTCCACCTTTCAGAGAGAATAATACATAATTTATATAGAAAAATTAAAATAAGAAATATAAAAAGGGAGAAGCCTGAAAAGTAATGGAAAAAAAGATAAATTAATTAATTAAGAGAATAAAAGTAAATGAGGGAATCCAGGTAAACAAATACCAGGTAAAACATAAACTCTGGGGTGCCTGGGTGGTTCAGTAGGTTAAGCGTCCTACTCTTGATTTCGGCTCAGGTCATGATCTCAGAGTCATGAGATCAAGCCCTGGCTTGGGCTCCACACTGAGTGTAGAACCTGTTTGGGATTCTCAATCTCCCTCTCTCTCTGCCCCTCCCCCCACTCATGTAGTTGCTCTCTTGCTCTCTCTCTCTCAAAAAAAAAAAAAAAACCCAACAACATAAAGTCTAACAAACCACTAGGCTTCTAATATGTAAATCAAAATGACAAAGATATATTAAAATTAAAAGAAATAAAGACTCTCAGGAAAATACTAAATATAAGGAGTATGATATTTCTATTCATATAAAGTCAAATTCAATGTGATGTGCACTATAATTATAATGAAAAATGGAATCATACATTGATATAAGGTATAATCAATAACAAAATTAAATACTTTGCAGGAATATCTATGTGCCCAAAAACATAGCCTAAAATATAGAAAGCAAAACTTAAGTGTCCATCAGTAGATGAATGGATAAAGTAGATGTGGTATGTATGAACACACACACACACTGAATCTTATGCAATGATAAAAAAGAATGAGATCTTGCCATTTGCAACAACATGGATGGACCTAGAGAATCTTATGCTATGTGAGATAAGTCAGACAGAGAAAGATGAATACCATGTGATCTTACTCGTATGTGGAATTTAAGGAACAAAACACATGAACAAACAAAGAAAAAGAGACAGAAAAACAGACTCTTAAATACAGAGAACAAACTGGTGGCTGCCAGAGGGGAGAATTGTCAGGAATGGGCAAAATGGGTGAAGGAGAGTGGGAGGTACAGGCTTCTAGTTATGGCATGAGTAAGTTTGGGCGATGAGAGGTACAGCTTAGGGAATACAGACAATTGCATGGTAGTATTGTAGAGTGACAGACAGGAGCTACACTTACGGTGATCGTAACATAATGAATAGAGTTGTTGAATTGCTTTGTTGTACACCTGAAACTAATATTTTATTAAAGATTTTATTTATTTATTTGACAGAGAGAGAGAGACAGAGAGAATGGGAACACAAGCAGGGGGAGAGGGAGAGGGAGAACCAGGCTCCCCGCCAAGCAGAGAGCGTGATACGGGGCTGGATCCCAGGACCCTGGGATCATGACCTGAGCCGAAGGCAGCTGCTTAACCGACTGAGCCACCCAGGCGCCCCTGGGTGAAACTAATATTTTATGTCAATTATATGTCAATAAAAATCTATAGAAAGCAAATACTTTAAGATGATCAAAGAGTACCAAATGTGAGGATACAGTAACATGCAATATTATCCTTAAAAGTAAAAGTCAGTTATTTTAGAAGCAAAAATGTGTTATTTAGGAGTAACAGGGAGTTGCAAATTAAGGACATGTAAGCTATGACAAAACCATAGGCAAGTCCAGGAAACAAAGGAGAGGAAAGTGATTTTATGGAGAAGTTTGGAGGGGTTGTTTTAAACAAAAATCCATTGGAAGAATCATGAGTTCAGGGTGATGATGGTGTCTCGTTGGCTGAGTTGAGGGGGTAGTCAGTTTCTTGAAGGAGAAGCAGTGTACAACTTTGCCTGCTGGGGCCTGTAACTGATGATTCTTTCCTGTTGATGATTCTTCCATTGGGGTCTGTAATTGATAATTCTTCCTGTAATTGATGTTGAATATTAAGGTTCCCCTAGCCTCCCAATATTTACTTTAGTGAGATGTCCCTTTATTAATTTTCACAAAATTCATTCCTACTTCACAATGTATTTCAACAAAGCAACTTTCAAGAAAAGCAAAAGAAGACTGTTGGACTCCTTAAATATCATTTTAACTGTTGTAGAAGTTTGAATGGTTATATATAAACGTTTACATTTTTTCTGACCTATTCATGTAAACAAAGTTTGCATCAATGGTAATGATGAAGTATTTTAAAGTAATTATTATTTAAGAGTCTTGTCTAAGGGGGCGCCTGGGTGGCTTAGTTGTTAAGCGTCTGCCTTCGGCTCAGGGTCCTGGGATCGAGCCCCGCATCGGGCTCCCTGCTCGGCAGGAAGCCTGCTTCTCCCTCGCCCACTCCCCCTGCTTGTGTTCCTTCTCTCACTGTGTCTTTCTCTGTCAAATAAATAAATAAAATCTTAAAAAAAAAAAGAGTCTTGTCTAGGATTGCACAGACCATATAACAAGAGAATAAAAAATAATGTTTGTGAAAGTTGAAAAAAGAATGATTACATTTAACCTATAGGAGAACTAATAATTTAGTCTTTATTTTAAAATATTAGTTCCTAAGATATTAAGGCCAAGCAACACAAATAACGAGACACACACAAAATATCAGCTAACTTTCTGAATTGAAACCCACATGCCTGTTTTAAAGCTCAGGAGGCCATTTGAAATTTATTTTGGTAATATAATATAGTTAAACCCACATGGTATCAATTTAATGATTTTTTTTCCCACTGACATGCTTTAATAACATGTATGAGGTCTTATCACTGTACTGTTTCTGCGCTTTCAGCATCTCATTTGTATGCAAATTCTCCTGCATGCAACTTACTCTCTAGTAAATGCAACCAGCGGATTGAGTGTCTCTGTAATTATGCTCCATCCTTGTCTACCCTATTTGTTTCTTATTATATCATTGCAGCAGCCCTTGCTTCATGTTCCAGTCATGAATTACATAGTGGCTCCAGCAGTAATTTTTCTTATGGGTGATGGGCGCCCTACCTCCTTTGCTTTAAAGTGTTATCCACTTACCCGTACTTTGGAGACCCAGTGTGTGAGACTTGTTCGGTCTTCCTTCTGATTGTTTCCTTCTGTTTCTTATTTATTTCTTAACTAGAAGTCTTTTGGTTCTAACAGAGATAAGTTGTTCAACTAACTAATTTAGCCTCTTCCCACCCCCTCCCTTGGTTTGATTTGTGTGATCCTGACATGTGAGGTAAAATTACTTTATAGACATGTGTATGTTTTGGTTTGCTCACTAGGGCTGAGAAATCTAATGAAAATTCCACACGGGATAGCCATGCCAGGAATAAACTTTATGCATATAGATTTACATATGAATATAAGCACAATGTGTCCACCTGTCTTTACATATGCATATAAGAGTATGTGAATAAAGTGTGTGTGTGTGTGTGTGTGTGTGTGTGTGTAGGGAGAGAGGAAGAGAGAGACTGTATGTGTTCTGAGACAGTAAGACCGGTGTTTGAACCCTACATCAATCACTAATTATCTGTGTGACCTCGGGCAATTTCTTAAACTTCAAGGGCTTCATTTTCCTCATTGGCAAAATAAGGATAGGAGTAGGTATCTATCTCATAGGGTTTTGTGAGAATTAAATAAATTAATACATACGAAGTGCTTCTTGGTACAGCATAAGCATTCAATAATCACAGCCAGTGATTTCTATTATCACATAGGGTACATGGTAGATATAGACATACACATAACAGACATTGAGGAGATCAGATCCTCCCTATTCACTCAGCCAAAATTCGCAGCACCTACAGAGTGCCAGATGCCATGCTAGAGTGCTCAGGGATGCAAAGATGGAGAGTCTCTGCTCTCAGATGTACACCTGTGATCCTGCACAGTTCTCCCCAGTGCGGACCACAGTGGACCTCCTCCCTCGGTACTTATCCTCTGTCTCTAATCTAGCACCTGGACAGAATAGGCTGTTGGCACCCATTCTGGCTGGGAATTATGATAGAGGCCCCAGGCCTCTATCAGTCCTTCGTCACCCACTACTACTCTAGCTGTTGCATTGGCCCAAAAAGGAATTGTGAGATTCCCAAACACACTTCTCCATCCCAGGGGCCTCCAGAATGTTGCATAGTAAACAGAGAGTGGGCCCATGGGAACAGCAGCCCCCCAAACACAGCCCTTCCTGGGATCAGAGGTGAAACCCCGGCTCTCTCGTGCAGGAGAAGCAGGGTGTGCTTGGAGTATGACACTCTGCCACTAACCTGCTGAGGCATCTTTTCTGCCACCTTCTCTTATCACTTCTTGCTCCCAGCTCCAAATACCCCCAGTGGCATCTGTCTTGTAAAGAGCAGGCTTTGTAGTTTATGACCTGCTCTGGTAACTGCCCTGTTCCCATGGGATGGTGTGTTCTGTGCTTCCCATCTTACGAGGGAACTGAGCTCTGAGGTATTACAACTTGCCTGAGGCCACACAGCACAAAGTTAACATGACAGAATTTTGAGGTCAACATTGGTTTTACCCAACTGCAGTTTATTTTCATTCGTATACTCACTCAACAAACTTATTGAGGGCCTACTATGTGTGACAGAGACAGGCGTGGGCAGGGCCAGTGCCAACTTTACCTGGCAGAGCCCCCGTTCTCCTGGAGAAGATGCACGAATAAGTAATTCACTGTAATTAAGTGTGTCGGGTATTGTGGCAGAGGAAGCACATTTATTAAACATTGGGCCAGAGATCTCACGGGAGGCTGGAAAGAAGTTTACAGGAATGCATCTGTGACCAGCCCTGCCTAGGGACCTGTTGCTGTTCATGTCCCATGTCTGCCTTCTCATCTGTCCAGCTGTTCACCCAGGGCGGGGCACACAGGGATGCTCCCTGAGAAGAACACGGGCAGGCTCCCCGAGTGCTCCCTGCCAGGGTTGGGGCAGCAAACTCACGAAGAAGCAAAGTGGCAAGAGCAGTCCAGAGTTTGCGGCAGCCTGCCAGTGGTGGGTTATCGCTGTGCGGGCGGTGGAGCGCCTGGGAGACGGAAAGTGAAGGAGGCGTGGCTGGGAAGTCCGCAGAGGTCGGCGCATTAACAGGGGGCAGAAAACGCCTTCCCTTAATTTCTTTTACAAATGCACACTAAAGAATTATTATTTTTTTTTATGAAGGAATTCTGCCTCATTGGGAGTAGCCCTCCTTGGTGTGAAATTTACAAATGTTTCAAGGAGTTTTCAGAATAGTAAGGGAAACAAAATAGTTAGGAGAGTCCCCTCTACTTACTGAATACTTATCCTATTCATGCAAGATGTTGTTTAATTTATGCAATCATTCTGACATGGGTATTGTAAGAGATGAGGAGTTTGAGCTTAAGTAATGTACTTAAGGCCACCCCGTGGAGAACATGAACCACTAGTTTCCACAGCTAGTAAATGGTAGAGGCAGGATTCAAACCCCAGTCTTTCTGACGTCAGAGCTCACCCTCTTAACCACCAAATCGCCCATGGTATCCTCCAACATGGAGACAAATGGCTGCAGGGGTGGCTGGCACGTGTCATGAAGAAGCCTCAGAGAGGAGTGAGGAGGAAGGATTTTTAGTGTCTGTGGGGATTTGCCAGATAGCCAGTGGAAGTAAAGGCATCCCCCAAAGAGAAATAGCATGGGAAAAGAGCTATCTAAAGTAGCCTGGATGTCCAGGAAATCGCCAGTGGTGTGGTCTTGTTGGGTGGTGAGGAGAGAGGGAGGTAGTGAGCATGACAAGAGATGATGTTGGAGGGCGCCTGGGTGGCTCAGTTGGTTAAGCGACTGCCTTCGGCTCAGGTCATGATCCTGGAGTCCCGGGATCGAGTCCCACATCAGGCTCCCTGCTCAGCAGGGAGTCTGCTTCTCCCTCTGACCCTCTTCCCTCTCGTGCTCTCTATCTCTCATTCTCTCTCTCTCAAATAAGTAAATAAAATCTTAAAAAAAGAGAGAGAGAGATGATGTTGGAGAGAGGGCAGAAGCTATAGCATCAAACACCTTGTCCCCCAAGTGGTGGAACTTTGGGATTTTCCTGTATGTGAGGGGGAGCCATTGAAGAGTTTAAGGAATGGGATTAAGGTGAGGGGGTTGTAAGGTTATCATTTTTGCAGTCATTTCCAAAGAAATTTGGAGGCAGTTTGGAAAGCACTCTGGAGCCTGTCACCTGGGAGATGAGTTGAGACTACATGTGTTCACGTTTCTGATCATGCATCTTCCTCGATAAAGAAGTCTTCACAACAGATTCCCAGTGGATGTATTATTATTCATAAATGGTCACAATACAACTGTATTCAAACATTACCTGCACTAAAATGTACACAAAAAGTAGACACTAAAAATACGACATAAAACTAAATGTGAGTCTTGGGACTAGATGGAGCTGATGGTTGCACAATATTGTGAATATAGTCAGTGTCACTGGATTGTGCATTTTAAAATGGTTAACGGTTAATTTTATGTTATGTGACTCTAACCTCACTACAAATAAAACAAGTAAGCATGAGTAGATATTTAAGACTTTTCTCTCCCAACTCTGAATGTTCTTGCACACCTTGGGTACATACACATGCCCCTTTGGGTCCTGGGGCATTGATGACAAAGCCTGGAGTCAGGGCCTGGCTATAGGAAAGGAGAAGAGAGGAAGAATTTGAGGTGTGGTTTAAGAGGTAGAATTGACAGGGTTTGGAGATTAAAGGTTGGAGAGTATGTGAGAAAGGAAAGAAGGCAGGAAGACTCCCTATTTCTGGTTTGAATATCTTAACGTAAGAGAAAGAAAGGTTTTCCTCTTGCCAGGGACCTGATGTGGTCAATACTTGGATAATTCCCCAGTGGTTGGCATAGGCTTGGGTGGAGCAGTTTCTAGTTATGTTCAGAAGTGAATCCAGCCTGAAGATATAGATGAATGGCTCTGTTTGGACAAGGGTAATTGAGGGTCAAGCCTGAAGGAGCTGTATTAGCCAAGAATAAAGCAAGAGGCCAGAAGTAAGCAAACTCAGGAGTGGGAAACAGGAGCAAGTTGAGAGCAAGGCAGGAAGGATTTCACAGGTTTCATGGAAAGGATAGAGACCAGGGTTTCATTTTGGCCAGTTGAGAGAGGGTGCCTGGGGAACATCCTGGGAGAGCAGCAGAGACTTGTGAATATATGGATGTGGGCTTGGGAATAGGCCACCTGTGGAGAACATGAACCACTAGACTCAGCATGGAGCCCTGGGGAGGGACAAAAATTAAGACATTGACAGAGGAATGGGAGCCTGACAATGAGAGAGATCACCTGACCCAAACCAGGAGAATGTGGAGTCATGGAGGCCAAGAGGGAAATTCCAGAAGTAAAGACATGGTCCCTGGTATCAAACACTGCAGGGGAACAGATAAGGCAGGAACTGAGAAAGTGTCCATCAGTAAGCTCCTTGGCAATGGAAAGTAATTCCAGATATGAATGGGGTAGAATGGAAGGGTGTGAGGCAAGATGCCCTACTGTTCACTAGTCTGACTAGAGAGTGGACATGAGTTGGTAGAAACCCTACAAATCAGCCTACAGATCACCCAGCCTTGGGTCATCTGATTACTGATCTAGTGCACCTTCTCTCCCACTGCATCTCTATTCCAGAAAGTTCTAGAAGACTTATTACAGACCACAGGCAGGGTAAGGCTTTTGGTTCTGGTCTCCTATGTATGGGCAGTTTGGGAAGCCAGCAGAGTTTCAGACAAGTCAAGTAGGCCATTTAAATCAGTGTACTTGATGATAAGAATGTATTTAAGGGATTCTAAAATGTTCTTTTAAGGAGTCCGCACAGAGTTAGGGAGAGGCAGAGCAGTAAAGAACTTCACCCTTGGCCTCCATGACCAACCACATTCTTTCGGTTTATGTCAGGTGGTCCCTCAGAGTGGGGCCCAGGCTCTTGCTTCCAGCCTTCTGGTAGACCTTGCCCTGCGGTAGGTAACAGGAGGACAGTTGGGTATCTGGTGGGGAAATGCCATTGGCTGGTTTAGTCACTCGCCTCCACACTTTCACATCCTCTATCAGCACCTGCACACTTCAGTCGTGACCACACACACTCTTCCTGTTTATACAGAAAGTGCCATTCAGAAAGCTTGCCAGTGAGATGGGAGAGTCACACACACAGCCTTAGAAGAAAGAAGCTGAACGTCTTATCTGAGAGGGAAAGAAAAGGAGCCTGTGAGTTGAGAGGTAAGATCAAGCTGAAGAGCGTCTGGGTCCTCTGGGCTGCCATGGGTGGAGAAGAAGTAACCCTTGCTTTGTACCCTTTTTGGGGGTTACATCAGAGTAGCCTGGCCCTCCTCCTCAGGACTGGGCAGCAGGGAGCACCCCCATTGCACCCATAGAGATAATTCAGCCTTGGGTGAATGGCTGGACAGACTGAGGAGGCAGACTTGGAGTATGATCCGAAAAAGTCACAGAATTCACATGGGTGTAGCATATGAAGGATGTACAGCCTTGGTGTGGACGTGCTGATACCCTTTGTGATGATAGGATGATAGCTGGGCCTACGGGCCTTATGAACAGTGTGTCTGAACCTTATTTAGGCTGTTAGCTACACCTCCAAAAAGAGACTATGACATGGCCACAGACTAGACCCCTGTGAAAGGTCATAGAGATGATCTCCCAGAGCCCTGGTCACAGGAAGGAGAGAATATGTGTTTTGCCCTAAGGCCACCACTGCTTCTGCGTAAATAACCCAGAACAAATGACCTTCTCAACAACAGGGTCTGACAGCCCTAGCTCATATTCTCTGGATGGTGCATCATGTCAGACATCGTGCATATATATATGACACATTACATGTATATGTACAGACATACATATATACACATAGACACACATCAGATACAAAATAGCAATAGTGACAGTTTTTGAAACTAATGGTGTGATAAAGGATTTTTTTCCCTAATATGTGAATTCCTTCCTACTCAGGCTCACAAATGTAAAAGTGAAATCATGTGTAGATATAGAGTTCATAATCTCTTTTATTCAAAGGGTTGAAAATTCTATGAGATAGAGCCATTCAGGTATTCTGCAACCTGATATTGCAACTAAAATAGGGTAAGCCAACCTAAATATAGGTAAGCCAACCAATACCCACAACAGCAGAGAAGTGGCAGTAAGTTTGTTCTTTGAGTCTTGAATGTACAACTAAATATTTATTTTTTAAAAATTATTCTGTCTGCTTTTCTCAGAAGCATTTTCCCCTTAGTGCAAAGTGAGAAAGAGTTCCTTCCTTTACCTAGGTCCATCAGGGTTTCTCATCTCACTGCTGATGTGAGATTATTACAGTGAAAGTAACACAAACACTCAATTTGCTAAGGTTTTGGTTTTGCTTCTCTTTACTGTGGTTCTCTTTCTCTGGGCAACAACCTGCATTTAGTCTTTAGTTATGTCATACATATTTTTTATTTATTTTGCATTTAGAAAGTGGAAAAAATATACATTGCTCATCCCCTGGATTTCTGGGTTCAAATCTTTACTCTAACACTTGTTGGGCAAGTCATTCATTATACCTCTCTGCATCAGGGTCCTGGCATCTGTAAAATGGGTACAACAATAGTCTCTACCTCTTAAGTAAGGTTTAGCAGAGCTGATACATGTAAAGTGCCTAGGAGAGTGCCTGGCACATTGAAAGGGCTCAATAAGTATTAGTGACCATCATTATTTTTTATCATCATCATCACCCTCTTTTCTGCAATTAAGCTGTCAGACTTGAAGGGAAATGGTAGGAGAGGGGGAAAGATTGAAGGCGGGATGTAGGGTCAGTAAATGGGGTATAAGGAGATAGAGGAGGTCAGAGCAAGGATCCTCAGGTGCAAGCCCTGCAAAGGTATAGTGGGGGGCGGGGGGTGGCCAGGAAAGGAGCCCGGGGCAGATCTTCCTATGAGTCACACTGGCAGTCAGAGCAAGCTCTAGAGCTTGGTGGATTTGATGACACAAGTTCGTACACCTCTTGTGTGTCCATGTGCATAGCAACCTGGGCAGCAGAAAACTGTAACTGGCATCCAAATGACAGTACATGGCATGGGGTCAGTGTCTGTGACACGTGTGCACACGTTACATGCCTTCTCATGTTGTCGCATCAGATCCCTTGTGATTGTGCCTGTTTTAGAAGATCGCCGACAGCTGGCCCATGGGTGCAGAGACGGGTGGGACTGGGCAGAGCGGGGCCTCCGACTCCCTGCTCCTAGCCGTCAGGGTTGCCTCTGCAGTACTATGTGGTGTTGAAATGTGACTGATGAGAAAGCCAGGCTGCAGAGAATTCAGAAAAAAGTTCAAAGTCACGCTGAGATTTAAGAGTCTGGGGAGGAGCTGGGTGCTGGTCTCTGATTTCTAGACTCTTTATTCTACACATCGGTTCGGAGGAAGAGCTTGCATCCTTGCATCCTGCCTCCTGAGGTTGACAGCTAGGGACTCCTTCGATAAATCACTTTCTCTTTGGCGCTTCAGTTTCCTTATCTGTAAAATGGGTATAATAACCTGTCCTACTCAGTGCACAGGGTTTTAGGAGATTCCAGGGAGGGTACATTTGCAAAATACAATTCTATTATTTCTTTTTTTTTTTTGGTTTTTATAAACAGGTTTAATAAGAAGTTACTATAACTTAATATGTTCAGGTTATTACGATTCTATTATTTCTTATTCATGTGGGAGAAAAATGTGGAAAGCGACTTTCAGTACAGGACGTTAAAAGAAAAGGGAAAGGGAAAGTATAAATGATATTGGTTCTTAATGATGCGTCATTAGGGAAGATTTAGCTCATTCTTTCAAATAGCTGTTTTGCTCCCTCGTACTGATGTTCCATAATCTGTTGAATCATTCCCATATATGGAAAATTAATTTATTGCCAATTTTTATAATATTACAAATCAAACTGCAGCGACCATTCTCCTACAAATCCTGTAGTACATTCTACCAGTTCTTATTTTTGCGAATCTCGTCAGCAAATGGTGTTCTCATTTTTGTTTTCATTGGCTTTTCTTTGATTATCAATGTGTTGACTCCCAATGTTTTAAAACATAACTGCAAGAAAATAAAAACATTATCCCTCATCCAAAAAACAGCCCAAATCCATGTTCCTTTTAAAGTGAAGTAGCACTTTCTCATGATTAAAATACAAACAGGTGTTTGTGTACAAATACGAACCCACTGGAAAGCACCTTGCCAGAGATTCCTCTTTATACCTGTTACTGGTGCTAAAAATCGGGGGGGGAGGGGCGCCTATCATGAATACAAGACAACGAGAGTCCTGCGATAACTAATAAACATGACAATTTGATTTATTAATGGTCCTCTGCTGTAGTCTGTTGACAGATTTTTCTTTATGGAAAAATTACCATGGTTTAAATCTCTATCATATGGCACTTAATTCAATCGACAATATGTTACCAATTAGATCCTGCTTAAACTACCATCAGCCAGCAGACCACGGAACATATTAAGTAGGACAACAATCAGATAACTAATAACAATGCTTTGTGGCAGCTTTCTCAGGCCCAAGGAGCAGTGCTGAAACAATGGAAAATGAGGAGAGGAAAGGCAAAGCCAGCATTTACTTTTCCCTGCTCTGAACAGAAAAATTGGTTCAGGTTCTCCTGAAAGTGTACAAAGGATTTGGGTTTGAGCTGATCATCGCACGTGCTGATACTCACTATCCCTCTTCCACCCCTCCATCCTCTTGCCTCCTTTGGTGATAAATTTGCAAACTGAAAGGCATTCTACTCCCAAATCCTCTCTAAGGTGATAATGGAGAACTTCAGCTCAGCCATGATGTCCCATTTAGTCACGTGTTTTAAGAGTCCACCTTTCCCCCAAGCACCAGCTGTTGACCACAGTAAGAGAATTCTTGCTAAGGGGGATGAGTTGCTTTTCTTCTTTTCGTCTTGGAATCTGGCCGTATCAGTCAGTGCACTGTTGCAAGAGAGAGAAACCAAACTGACTTGTGCTAAACAAAAAAGCAATCTTTTGGAACAATTTGGAACAACCAGGTGTAAAAGAGAGCAGCAAGTGAGGGAGTCTGAAGGCCAAGGCACCAGAACCAGTAAGAACAACATTAAGAACCACAGTAATGGAAATGTGAACACAGTCTGCGCCCTGTAATGTGGCCACCACTGTGACAGATAAGACCTCAGTTGTCCCCACTTTGGGGCATTCTTTATGTAAAATACAGAATCCCAGAAAGAAGGGAGAGTGTGATGAGCTGCATCTAGGTCTCGTGCCTGCCCCTAGGGAAAGGTCAGGCCTGTCCATTTGACTTCAGGCCCTACTTCCCAAAGTTCCGCACACGAAGGCATCCTCAAAAGGAAGAGCGGAGTGGTAATAGGAAGGGGTGGAGAGTTGGAAGGTGACAGCAAAAAATGACAAATGTCTGCCCCATGGTGACTACACTGCAGCCTCTGAGTGGAGGCTGGCTAGTTATAAATGGGAGACATCAGCCACTGGTGGTTTGTTTCTATAGATAGGTGTACAAAAGGCGGAATGAAGAGGTTGAGACCCCATTCTTCCTGCATTCTCATTCTGGTCACTTTGCATCAATAGCTTTGCTTCACTTCTTCAGCATGAGACCAAGGAATTTTCTCAAGGACCTGAGCAATAATACGGAACTTCCTTCTAAATCAAAGTTGTAGGTACTCTTTCCTCAGCTCTTACCTATGATGAGCATTTTATAGTCATGTTCTGAGTCCCCGCAACAGCCCTACAAAGTAGATATTCACATAGAGAGAATAGAGGCTCTAAGGTTAAGTGACTTGCCCAAGTGCATACAGTTAGAGGTGAGGTTTAAACCCTGGCTTCCCAATTCTGAAGCCTTCCACACCAGCCAGCCTTAAGGTGATCCTGAGTCCAGGCTTCACAGCAGCAGTGCACATGACATTATTTGAATAAAACCCCTTTTCCTCCAGGACACTGCCGTGTGTGTGTCTGAGTGTGTGCATGTGCACGCATGTGTGGGTGCTAGGCACACATAACCAGGAAAAATGCTGAGAGGAAAGTTAGGGGCTCAGAGGAAAAACATCCCATATGTTACAACTTTGCCTGGGCTGTCCCTGTTTCTAAATGCCGTGACAATATTTTTTGAAGCAAAGATCAAAGGACATATGGTCTGACTCATGGGTTAACAAAGGGAAAATATTTGAAATTGGAACTATCTGGGACAATTTGAGATGTGCAGCTACAATCATTCTCAGAGCACCTGGAAATCATGGAGTTCTTTATTGAAATACTTTGAAATACTGGCATATTAAATCCCATTCTCCAAAGTAGGAATACTTTTATCAGCAGAAATTAGGGCAGCCTTATACATTGGCTATTTGATTCCATAGCTGTGAAATTTCATGCCCATGAAAATAACAAAGGTGTGAAATCTGTTTGCATCACCTGTAAAATCATTAGAAATAATAAGAGAATTCTTCACACAAAAATAAATAGATTTCTTAGAGCAAAAATAGCCAGTAAGAAAATAGAATGACAAAAAGGGGATATAATTCACAAAAGCCACTGCAATTTAAATACCTAGAAAAGAACGTAAGAGAAAACACATGAGACTATATGAAAAAAATCTACTTAGGTTTGTGAAACATATAAGTGGAAACACATAATGTGTGGAGACTAGATAAGCAGACTCAGTATTAACTCTCACCAAACTAATTTGTATGCCAAAAATATACAAAATAAAATTTCCAGTGCATATGGGGTAGAAGGGGACTTGATAAAGTTCCAATCTAAAATTCTGATGAACTTCAGATTAGAATAACCAGGATATTCTTGGGGGAAAAAAGAAGAAAAGGTGGGGGCACAGTCATGGTGCTTGCCTTGTGGAGTATGAAATTTTCAGTGGTCATATGGTTCCAGGTGGATACACAGATCAGTGGGAGAGAAGAGAAAGTTCACACACACCTAGGCAAATTTGGTATATGATAAATATACTGAATCAGTAATATCAAGAACAAGGACAGTAATATCGAGAATGGTCAGTCCTCATTTGACTGGATTCTCTGGCAGATCTGACACGATTATTCACTCTTTCCTTACCAAAACAACTTACCCCTCTGCCTCCAGAACATCAGTCTCTTACTTCACTTCCTATCTCACTGGCCGCCTTCCCCACTCCCCCACAGCCTCCTTTTTGGGTTCCTTCTCCAACTCTTCCACATCCATAGATGGTGGAGTGCTCGGGGCTCAGTCCTCCAACTTCTCTGCTCAGTCTGCATTCACTCCCCAGGCATCTGGTCTGATATGACCATGGAAACACCAATAATGCCCAGACTTACTTCTCCCAGCCCTGGCCTGTCTTCTGACTAGACACCTGACTGCCCAACAACACTCAGCCTCTCTACTTGAATGTATATTCAGCCTCATAATCTTAACATGTCCAAAACAGAGTTCCTGATTTCCCTGCTTCCAACCCTTCTCCTCCTGCAGTTTCCTTTCATGTCACTAAAAGCCTCCTCTGTTCGTCCTCTGTCAGGCCAGCACCTCAAAGCCATCCTTCATGCCTTTCTTTCACAACACACATCTAATCGATCAGCAGCTCCCGTCCACGTGTCCTTTGAAATATATCCGGAACTGAATCACTTCTCACCTCTTCAGCCTCTACCACTCTGGTCTCTTACCCGCTCTGCATATTGGTTTCCTTTCCACACTCTCCCTTCTTCCCTCTGTTCTCAGCACAGACCCAGAGGAATTGTCATAGAACAGGTCAAATCATGTGACTGCTCTAACACCTCCAAAAGCCTCCTTCCTCACTGTTCCAGTTCTCTATCGCCGCAAGACCAACTATCCCAAAACATGGTGGCTTAAGACAACATTTCAATCCTCCTCAAGATACCATGGACCAGGAATTGGGGCATTTAGGTGTTGGCCAGGCTGGAGGATCCCCTTCCACTTCTTCACCCACCTGCCTGGTGCCCTGTGGCTCCTTGGTCTCTCTGTCTCTTCACGTGGCATCTCATCTTCCAGGGCTCTGTGGCTTGGGCTTCTCACAGAATGGTGATCTTGGGGTAGTTGCATTTTATCCATTGTGATTGGCTTCTAAGAGGCAGGAAGGAGAAGATGCCACACCAGGTAGGGGTTACTCCCCAAACTGTTACAGCATCTCTCCTGCCATATTTTATTGGCCAAAGCAGTTACCAGGCCTGCCCAGATTCAAAGAGGTTGAGGGTACGGCAATGCCATATTGCAGACAAGCCCACAAGATGTGGCTGTGGCCATCTTTGGGAAATGTAATCTGCTATGCTCATTCAGTGCCAAAATCCAAAGTACTTACCATAATCTATCAGGTCCTACATGATCTGTTTCCAGCCACCCCTCTGACTTCTTCTAGTATCATCTCCCCTAATTTGTGGTACTGCTTCAGCTAGAGTGGTCTCTTTGCCATTTTTGGAACACATCAAGTATAATCTGACCTCATGGCCCAGCACCTACTGTTCCCTCTGCCTGGAATGCCCTTCCCTGGGTACATAGGTCACCTCTTGCTTCCTTCAGTTCTCTACCCTAATATCACCATTTCAGAGAGACCTTCCTCACAGACCTTACATACCTACCACTCTGTGTAAAATAGCCATTCCATCCCTTCCTTGTCCCCTGCAATTAGCACCACCTAACATACTATATGTTTGCCTCTCCCCATTATAATGTAATGTATCCCCAGGACCTAGAAAAATGCCTGCTCATTGTAGGTTCTGGAAAAGGATTTGTTGAATAAATGTATGAGTGGAAAAGTAACTTTCCAGGAAATAATACTAGGACACTGTGTAATTGGGGGTGGTCGTGAGTAGAGTAAAATTAGATGCATACTAAACTAAAATGAATGCTAGAAAGATTTTAATGTATTGCAATAAAGCTTGACAATTACTAGAGAAAATTTAGGTGAAGATTTAATAATCTTGGGGCGAGAAATGTTTTTGTAAGTCTGATACTAAGTAAATGAAATATAAATAAAAATAAGGATAGATTTGACTCTGTCAAAAACATCACACACACAGAAAATGAACAGCAAACTTGGAAAAATACTTTGATATATAATGTGTGCATGCTATTACTAATAGATTCAAAGCTCTGTCAAATAAACTCAGAAAAGAAAAAATATATATAAATGACTAATAAGCATTTGGGAAGAAAAATTCCACCAGCTGTGTGGTGGCGGGCAAGCTACTCAGTTCTGTCAAAGTGGATGCCACGTGGCTTCGGTGAGCAAATATCCGTACCTTTCTTAGAATAGCACTTGGCATATAGTAGGTGCTTAATAACCACTGGCTTTTCCTATTATGATCTTCTAATGCCATGTATGACGCATAGATGGAACTTCTAAGTGTTTATTATTTCATTCCTTCATTCCCTGGGGTGTACCTGTTAGCTCACTTCAGAGGCACCCCTTGGCTTTCTTCCCCCATTGACTCATAAATATAATGAAAAGAAGGTGAGGTAGAAACCCTTTAATTCTTGAGAAATCTATTTTAAAGGCAGTGTCTCCCAAGAAAACTAGATTTATATCATATCAATAATACTGACCTGAAAATCATACTCATTTGAGTAGTTAAGGGCTGAGAAAGCACCATGTCATGCACTGAACCAACACTTCCTCTGTTTGGTTAATAATAATAATAATAATAATAATAATAAATTAATAATAATAAAAATAAAGTATGTCTGCGGAGTCTGAGTTTCACAGGAGTAGTGGGCTACCGTGCTCTTAAAGATATTGGGGATATTGGGGAACTGGAATGTTGAGTCCATCTTTTTGTTTTTCAAATGGCATATTTACAATCTGAAGTCAGAGAAGCTCTTGGCTGAAAATGTTGCTGTGGAATTTCTGGCCATTTATTTTATGAGTCTGTTATTCAATCTTCATCGTTGTCTGGCCAGCAATTATATTTTTGTGCTTTAGGAGATGCTCAACAATCTTTGTTTAGAAATAAAGAGTGAGCAGTTAACCTTCCTGACTGGTAAATGCGTTTCTGTTGACTCAGCTGAGATCTTTGAGGATTGACGATGCCTCAGTTGGGTTGTCCTGTGAGGGAGCCCAGCGATCTCGTCTTCCCAAACTGCATGAAATGATTTTGCTCACAAACTTTCTGAAAGAACCCCAGAAAACTTCGTACTTCAAGGCTTCCTGGGAATCAGAATTTGAAAGTGCCCCCTTAAAAAACAAAAAGCCACGGGCCTTTATTTCAGGACAATGAGCATTCTAAGGATTGTAGTAAGATTGGTGCAGGCAATCACGTGCATAGGGGGGCACACTGCTGAGTGTGTGAGCAGGGACTAAGATTCAGCCCACACTCCATTCGCCCAGAGGAAGGGATGCTTTTTCTCCAATTCTCACAAAGTCACCAGCATCTCACTAAGCCCTGTGCCCACAGGGCTGCACCCTTGAGAGTGGGTGTCTCTTATGCATGTACACAGGACAGGCCTGGGTGAGAGGAGTGTCCTATGTGGTAGAAATCTGTGGTGCAGGGGAGGCAGGAATGGAGAGATGGCATGGAGCCTTGCCCTTGGAGCAGTCTTGGGCAAATCAGTTTTAGAAAGGATGACATCCACAAACAGAAGCTAGTCGTAGAGTCCATTAACCCTGACTGTATCATTCAGCTTCTAGAAACTTCTAGAAAATTCTTTGCATACCCTACCCAAGTTTGGAGACTTCTGTGTTAATCATTATGTTTTACATGCCACATGCCCTTAACTAATAGGGAGCTACTGAAAGTGTGACATCTGCAACATGCCTCCCTTAGGACAAGGATTCCTGCCAGTGACACTTGGGCATGACACACTTCCTTCTCACGGACAGTGCAATTTGTATGGGGCAGAACCACATAGAAGCCATTGTAAAGGCTTTGATGAATGTTAGATCTCAACTCCAATCGCAGCTGTGCTCCTCGTATAAACTAACATCAACGATCCCTCATCCAGCACTTATTATGCACCAGGCACTAGGAGCTCTGTAACCATGGACAAATTACTTTCCTCTCCGAGTCTCAGTTTACTCTTCAGTTCAAATAGGGATAATAATACATCTGGGTTGTTGTGAGGATTTAATGAGGTTGTATGCAATGCATTCAGAGTACCTGGAATATACAGAGCACTCAGTAAAAGGTTATTTTTTCTTATTTAGATACTGGACCCGTATCAACTTTAACGTACCTATTACTTGAAGAACAAGTAAATTAGACATGTTGGGAAGAGGGTTAATTCCTGAGATTTGTGGAGCACTTTGTGAATAACAATAGTAATTTTCTAAATGGCTCTGAGCAACTTGGAAAAGAGCATGCATGTAGCACAGGCCCTGGTGGTTTCCTGGAGAGTAAATTGCCCATTGGAATGGCCTGACCATTACTTGCTCATAATGTGGACTGTTTTATATATATACTTAGTTATAGCACATTTGCCAGGAAAACTACTAGGCTGATGTTTTTGCCTAAATAGCCAATCTTTTTTTTTCTTGAATAAAGTGTCAAATAACTGTATATGATTTAGATTTTATGTTCAGCTGATTATTTACATCAGGAAGCATCAATCCAGAGTAATTGGCAAGTGGGTACACATTCAAATGATATGATGATATCTCTGCTACATTTTCCTATGATTCTGGGGAGAAAATCATTAGGGATTCTTGTTTCAGAATCTCATCAAAATAGATCCTTTGGTTTAGTTAAGTGGTGGCTGCTGTGAAGTTTGTCAATGGTGGGAATGTAGCTGAAATCAGGGAGACTCTGACCCATGAGCTATGGGCCTGTCTTCTGCCCAGCTGCTCTCCTGGTGCCACATTCCTCACTGGACTTCGTGGATGAGCAGCTTGGGTTAGCAAAGGCGACAGATGGACTAAAGGTGCCTGACTGATGACCCTAACCTCTGACCCAATTCCCTCTGTCTGTACTCCAGAAATGTGTCTATGGGAAGGATAAACAAATTAAATATCTCAGGGTTGAACCTTAGAGGTCATCTAGTCTAACCATACTCTCCTTTTCCAACACATTTCGATAAGTGGTCATCGATTCAGTTTAACTACCTCTGGCAACAAAAACCCTACGGCCCCTTGATATGGCCATTTCTTTTCCAAAGAGTTCCAATTACTTGAAAGTCCTTCATTTCAAAGCGAAATCAGCCTCTTTGTCATTTTGAGTCTTCTCATTTTGCCTTCTGGTGTCACAGTGAATAAATACAAGAATATGAGATTGACTTAGGCAAACAGATCAAGCATCCTCTGAGCCAAATAGCAATAACCAACATTTATTAATCTCCAGTGGCATGGGTTGGAGGAAGCAGGCTCTGGAAAACTCATTGCTTGAACTCTGAAATTAACCTTCCCTGAGTGGGTCACTCTGGTCATCCTTAACCAACCTCAAAAAACATCAGAAGCCCCTTGAGAGTTTTTCCTATGAGAATGGGCAAGGCAGGGAGGGAGAGGGTGGAAAGGATGGAGAGAGAGAGAAATTAGGGGTGGTATTATTCATACTAAGGGAACTAGTAAGAGAGGGTCAAAGATCTACCTGCTTCATGATTGTTTTCTGACTAATGCTGACTCCTGCATGAGATGTATGCCATCCCAAGAGTTCCTATGCCTTTAGGTAACATCAGCATCTAGTTGGGAGCAGGAACTTTCTAGGGGCTGCTCTTCCCAGGCCATGTTTATTCAGACATTCAGATCACTTGTGTGGCAGGGGTGGGGTGCAATGGCTGAAGCTCAGAGGTCAGGCCAAGAAGGGCCTGAGGTCACCTGAGGTCTCAGAGTCAGCAAGAAGTGCCTGCAAGGAATCAAAAGACCTCCAGTCTGATTCTGGCTCTACCACCCAGCACTGTGACCTTGGGCACCATCCTCAACCTTTTTTTTTTTTTTTTAAGATTTTTAAAATCAATTAATTAATTAATTAATTTGTCAGAGAGAGAGAGAGAGAGAGAGCACAAGCTGGGGGAGTGGCAGGAAGAGCAGGCAGAGGGAGAAGCAGGCTCCCCACTGAGCAGGGAGCCAGATGCGGGGCTCTATCCTAGGACCCTGGGATCATCTAGTCAAAGGCAGCCGCTTAAGCAACTGAACCACCTAGGCATCCCACCTGGTGTTCCTTACCTTTTAAAGGGCAATAACCACCACCACCCACCTTCCCACCTACACCATAGTAATGACGTGAGAATCAGATGAGACAATGGAAGTAAATGATGATGAGTGCTCAGCTGAGGTGACAGAGGGATCAGAACTGAACATTCTGGTTGAAATGTGAGAAATACAGGTCAGTGGTTGTGGATTTTCTAAATAGCTGAGTCACAGGCACTCGACATCTAGCTGCATCATTTCCTTTTTCTCTGGATGAGTTGTGATTGCAGACCTACCTCCTAGAGATGACAGAATGATGCACCACTGTGCCCCCTGCCCAGGATTGCTGACAGGATTCCTACAACCTGGTCAAGCAGCTGGCAGCTCATTGAGCCACATTTATATGCATCAGCACTGTTTTCATCGTATACTTTAAACAACTTTAATTAATCATACCCTCCTTTCTCAGTGTGTCAACACAACTCCACCTTTTCATTTTGAAAGAACTTAAACAAATACAGAAATAAAATATTCAATTATTGGAACTAGAAATGAGAAAATATAATTGATTTGAGAGGTTTTTGCTACAAAAATTCCCCAGAGCCACTGACTACATTTTATTAAAAAAAAATATCACACTCTTATATTTCTACATTTCTTATGTAATAATTTTGAGTTTCTCGGGGGGAAAATAGTATTATTGAAGGAAAAATAATTATGACAAGTGTTAAAGATTAGTGAGCCAGATTCCCCTGGTGTGCAACCAATATCCTGGGAGTAAGTTAAGTGCCTTAGGAAGCGACGTGAACTCTTGTCATTGAGGAAATTACTGCTTTGATGCACTAACAAGGACCCTAGTGGATTGGAAGAGTTCATTCAGCTTCCCAGAGCACCAAGCCTAATCCCCGTGCAGCATTTGTGCTCTGAGAGAATCTGGATCTGTGTTCATTCACATCTATTTCTGTCTTCTAAGAATAGGCACTTCATCAGGGTAGAGCCCATATCTTTACAATTATCATTGGCATCTGGCCCAGCCCCATGCTCCTGAGAGCCCAGCAAACACTCCTCTGGCTTCTTGAATAGAATGTGCCTTGCCACTGATCAATGCCTAAATTGCCCTGTTGATGTTTCTCTGCCTCCCTGCTAAAACAGTATATCATAACTTCCTGACAAGCACCAAAACTTGGATGATAAAATCCAGCTCTTTCCCCACAACATTCTCTGCACCTCCCCTTCGACTTACGCAACGAAGACACAAAATATGCAATAAGTGGACCATATTCTACTCAGTCACCTAGTATGTGGTATTTTCTTCTTTGGATTTGACTGAAAATCAAATCCAGAAGTCCAGTCCCTTCCCAAAAGTCCAAGAACAGAGTTGTATGCAAGCTGTGGTCCCAAGTATAAGCGCAGAGCCAGGAGAACCCAGCCTCCCTGGTGATAAGGAAACAAAGAGAAGTCAGAGGCCTCACTTCCATGCTTCTTAAGCAATTCATCAGCATCCCTACGTGGCCTGCCAAACCCTGTTAGACTTGGCTCCTGCCTACTTGCACATGCTCGCACAGAGCCTGCCTCCCCATCGCACTCTGCTCTGGCCACCTGGATCTTCTCTCCACCCAGTCTGCACACATGTTCCCTCAGTCTGCTCTCAGTGGAGCTCTCTTTCCTCACCTGGCTGATTCCTCCTCCAGGTCCCACCTTACCTGTTATGTCACCAAGGAGCATCCCCATTCATGGCATGCTCCACTCTCCTCTGTCCTTCCGCTATAATTTTTTTTCATCATAATCGTACCTTTATCTGGTAACCATTCAATGTTGGGAAGGGACAGCCTTTGACCCTTCTCCTCTGCACTCATGTATTGTTTCCCAGAGTCACCTTCTTTTCACTAACCATTGATCAGCAGGTGTCCCCAATGCCATTCTAGGCACAGAGGATACAATGTTGGACAAAGGAGACAGACAAGATCCCATTCTAAGGTTGTTTCCATTGTCATTTCTTCTGTTCTTTCCTCTATATAGATAATATGCCTATAACTCTATTTTTTTAAATGTATCAATAAAGGATATAATTTATAGACTCTTCAATATGAAAGTTGATCATTTGGCTCAGTTCTACCACCCTTCCCCCCTCCACCCAATCCTGTACATTTACAGTGTCTGATATTTATATTGTTATTTTTTTGTTATATTTGTTATCTATTGTTCTTCCCGTGTTTATATTTGTAATATAAAGTATTATACTAAATCTATTTCTTGTTTCATTAACTTTTGATAATATTGTATCTCTCGATTTCTCACTTTAAAAAGTAAAATTATTGATGACCCTGCCCATTTATCCACCTTCCAAGTCTCATTTTGTCATAGAAACATATACCTTACATTTTGTCCTAAAGTTGCAGCCACATCTCCATGACTTATCCATAGATTGATCAAGTCATGTGTTAGGAGTATATTCTTTTTAAGAAGTCTAATATCGTAACCCCTGGGCCAACTGAGAGAGGATGTTCCCAGCATCAAGGTTCAATGGAATTTCTCTCTGTTTTTTATCCACTAATATCACCATGTTTTAGTTTGCTTCATGTATGATTTATGATTAAACATTCCACTTTATTATACATTCCTTACCCTACCAGGGATCCCTGGAGTTTCCAATGGGTGCTGTTGGGGCTCTTTTTGCATTATCTGTCTTTGTGATTAGTTTTCCCCAAGCCTGTCTTTTCTATCAACTCCCCCTTTTCTCCTGGAGACCTCCATCCCCTATCTCCCCACCATCCTTCTATTCCAATCTGTACTGGTTGCCCTCTGAACCTTCTATTCAATGGTCATGGTGCAAATTTTTCCCACTGCTCTCAGGAGTCTAGATTGTAACTACAGATTCCTGGACCCTACAACCTTCTTCTTATTTGACTCTCTTATTTCTCTGGGTGTATCTTCAAATACTTTTCAAGGAAAGGATGTATGGTATATAAACCTTCTGAGATCTTTTTGCCAGAAAATGTTATTCTGCCCTCATACTTGATTGACATCTGGCTGGGTATAGAAGCCTTTAGAAGTTTTTTTTTTTAATCCATGGTGTTCTGACATATCAAAGGTGTTTCTAGGTATGGCTCTCTTTTCTTTAATTGTTCTGGGCATTCAGAAGCTCTTTTAATTCTGAAGAATTTTGTCCTTCATCTTTGGAAATTTTTTCTTCAAGTTTTTTTTTTTTGATAATTTTTTTTCATTTCCAAAACTGCATGTGAGACTCCTAGCCTGAACTTCTGACTGATCTTTTGTCTCATAGTTTTCAATTCTTTGTCTTTTTTCCCCTATGTTCTAAGAGAATAGAAAGAGTCTTTGGATTTATTTTCTAGGTCTTCTGTAATTAAATTTTTTCTCAACCAGTACTATTTTTTAAAAATCTGCAATCATTCTCTTTCATTCTCTCATTGTTTCTTTTTCTTAGTGTTTTGTTCCAATTTTAAGGATATCATATTTTCTCCAAAATTCCCCTTGCATATTAATTAGAATGTTTTTGGTGTTGTTTTCTATTCCTTAATTGTCTCCCCCCGCGTCCCCCCCTTGCACTTCTAGGTTAGTTTTTGTCTTTTTGTTGTTGTTGTTGTTGTTGTTGTTGTTGTTGTGTGTGTGTGTGTGTGTGTGTGTGTGTGTGTGTGTGTGTGGTCTTGGGGTTTTTTGTTTTTTGTTTTTGTCTTTCTTTTTCATGCTGCAGTTCTCCTTGTATGCCTGGTAATCCTTAGTTTTGCATTTCCATTTAAGGAAGAAGGATTAAGTGACTTGTGTATTTCAAGTGTTTACCATTTGTAGGTCTATTTTCTGGCTGGATCTCTCTCCTTCAGAACTGTGAGTGGGATGGAGTAGGGTGTGTCTGCTAGGAAGCTTTGCTTTAGGGTGGCATGAGAGTGAGCAACAATCATCCTGAGGACTTCTAAATGACAAAATGAGGAAGGCTTTATTCTAGTGCTCCAAATATTAATGCCATTTTACAAAGAGGAAACTGAAGCTCAGAGACTTGCCAGTGCCTAAATAGCTAGAAAGTGATTAAGTCAAAATCTGAACTGCAGTTTGCCTGATAAACACATTTATTCTCATTTGACAAAACCAAATAAATTTCAGTGTATATTGAAAATTAGTGTTAAATGAATAATTAGTTCTATCTTCTGTGTGAATATACACTTTGATGTGCTATCTACTTCAAGTTTCTGCTTGATGGTCATATCTACAGTGGCACACCAGGGACTCTGCCCCTTTCCACCCATGTAACAAGCCATATTTTTCTCTTAAACAATTAATCTACTCTCTGCTATTAAAGAAAATGAGATAATTAAATTTCACTCACACTCGGAAGGTATGTAAGCAGAATTAATAGTTTCAGAGGAACTATGTGCTATGGAACTGGAGGGAATAATTTATCCCTGAATTGGGCAGGCCCTGAGATGGTAGAAATTTCTTTAATTATTTTTAGTAGATGTTAAGAAAGCCACATTCTTTGTAATTCTAAGGTTCTGTCCTGATTCTGAAGGTCATGGCTACTTCACTTTTTTTAATCCATTTTTTGAAAAAACTGTCGACAGCAGATAATGATTTTGTTATTTGAAAAATACTTACAAAAATTCAAAAATAAGTTTTATTTATCACCTAGTACATGCTAGACACTATGAAATTAAACATGGTTTCCTAATTCAACATTTCCCACACCTTTCTGGGCAGTGGTACTAAATGTTCCATGACAAATACATTCCAAGGTCAAATAAGTTTGATCAAATTTGGATTAAATAAAATTAGTTTTCCTTTGCTGCCGGTCTTCTCAGAGCCTTTCACTGCTAATATTTAGCGTTGTGAATCTCCAAGAGAATCTCTTAGAGAGATTTGGGAAATGTACATTTTGGGAAATGCTTGATTTAGAAAACACACATTTTCAGAGACATTGGCTTAATTTATTAAAGAGCCATTCTGCTTTTCCTCTCTTCTCCAGAGACATGTTCTCAATTACACATGCTCGGGCCATGTCTCCCAGCCATGTGGCATTTCATTCCAGAGTAATACTCAGTTTTCACTACTTTGGGTTGAGTAACCTCACTATTATATTCATCCTCATTCCCTGCTTTTGTGCTATGACCATCTCTTAATTTGCAACCAACCTCCCTCGCAACCCCCCCCACATCCTTGAATGATGCTGTATTTTAATATAGTTCCCTCATCTACAAAATATCAACACACAAACACATTAGGCTTTAGTGAGTAATGAAAAAGAAAAATGACAGCATACCTATTACATGAAGGTGACAATAAGATCATTGAAATAAAGTTTCTGCTTTTAGAGAGTTCTCTCGTGGCCATCTTAGCTTTTAGTAAACAATATCCCATTTTGGTAGCCAACAAAATCAAAACTATACAAAGACTCAAACTCTAGGATAGTCAGAGAATGACCACCAAAAAAGGTTCCAAGAGGATTCCAGTTGTGTAAATATGGAGAAGGTAATTTGAGACAGTAACACTCTGCAAGATGCATCAATCCTTTAAACATGAACTTCCCCAATTTGTGACAAAGTATCCTGTCACATTATTAATTTGTTATTAATTTGACTGGTGCCTCCTCCTCCATCCATCACCTTGTTTAGTTTATGGCACCACTGCCCATCCATCTGCCTGAGTGGGAACTTAAAAGTCATTCCTATCCCTTTGCTTGCCTCTCTGATTTGAACAAATCTCTTCCTCACTGGCTAAACTCGTCCTTTAAGATCCAGCTCAAAGCCTTGGCCAGCTCACTTTCTAAGTAAACGTATTCACCCAACAAGCATGCTTTGAGCATTTAGTGTGCCAGGCATTATCCAGGATTGCTGACTTGCAGTATGCCCAGCAAATACATGGGAACTTAATTTGTATACATACCTTCACTGTGGGAAGCCACTGCTATGGATATGATCCCTCCTCCTTCATCACCATCATCTTTGGAATGGATATTTTACACCACTTTACCTTCACACCTAAACCTTGATATTAGCAGTCCTTGAATTGATTTCTACACAGACTGGTCAGATTAGATTAAAAGGCTAAAGTGAACGAAGGATTGTTCAGTCTCATAATATCTTCCAAAGCTACATTTTAATTGTTTCAAAAAGTTAAAGGGGGAATTTATTTATTTATTTATTTATTTATTTATTTATTTATTTATTTAATATATTTCCATCCCTCAGGTAAGTGAGGGTAACCAGAACTATTTGGGTAGATGTGGGCCTAACACTTCAGACTTCTACTTGGTTAAGTATTCATAAGCAAAAACCAAAATCAAAATCAAAACCTGGTATTAGTAGGCAAGGGAGCAGGACCATTAAGTAACTTAATAAATTTTATTCTTATTATAATTTCATTTCTCCTCCATAAAAGAGCCTCAAGTGTAATGATTTGTATGGAAGGCCTTGGGTTGGGCTGTTAGAATCCTTAATGTGGGTCAATTCTGTAACATGGTTACCCACTGAGTGTGTCTAGTCAGAGATTTTGTGGAAACACATATTCCATTTGGGCCCAGAAGGTTAACTTTTCACAGCTTATAGGAGTGTTACCTTTCATTTTGTCAATTATAAGCTTCTCTAAGAAGCTTCTCAAGACCTGCTAATGCCTCCTCTTCTGGATTATTTATTGAATATTGTCACTTACATGACCAGGTGCTATTCTTTTGCTGCGAGACTATTCTGTCCCTGTTCTGATGGGCTGTTTTTGATGCTTGCTAACCTCATTATTTTCATTAGATCCTCAGTCCTTATTCTTACCAGGATAGTCTTTGAAAGCATAATCTACCTCATTTTAACAGAGCAATTCTGTGGGATAACTATGGACCTATTAATTTTCTGGATGTTCCTTCAAAGCTTCAAGACAGCTTTCTCCATCATAAACTGAGTCTTAAGTTTCTCTACCTAATATTCCACATGGAGAGCACATAGATTCCAGGAATGGCTGACATGAATCCTGTGGCTGATTTGTGGCCTCAGGTTAAATACTTTGCCCCTGTAAACCACAGTTCCTCCCCTTTAAAGCAGGAGTAATGACAGTGCCTACCTCATTTGGTTGCTATGTGAGTCAAATGAGAGCATGTGTGCATATTGCCTGCTACATTGTAAAAACCCAATACTTGTTAGCAAGCAACTATTAAGCCATAATTAACTATTGTTAAACCCTCTCATTGTTGTGCAAAGTCTGCCAAGAATAATATAACATTGTTTGCTACTTTTATTGACTTTTCACAAAGTTTTGACTTTAGGGTCAAGACTAGGTTAGGACTTACGCAGCATGAGGTCAATGAAGACTCCTAGTTATTGATGTTTAAATGAACCTGCTTTCAAGTGCCCAACAGGCAGAATTAGCAGGAATAGTCTCCTGAAGAGTAGATAATCTCTAGATGTATAAAAATAGGGTCAAGTGGCTTAAAGTAGGGCTATAACAATGGGGGCCCTGAAGGTAATCATAGGGTGCTAGTGCACCTTTGGCTTTACCTGTGTGTAAAGAGGGAGCTAGTAAAGCCCTTAAAACAATTAGGGCAATTGTAGAAACTCAAACACATGAACTCTTACACATCTATGCACAGAAGCATGCTTTAAGGCTACATGTGGGCAGAGACAGAATTTTCCTTAATTGGAGTTTTTAATTGGCCCCAGAATGTGAGGAAGTATTCCACTGGGTCCCTGACTTCTACAGCATAAACACTGCTAAGATTTGGATCTGGAAATATTACAAAGCAGGTATTGCCAGGACCCCAAAGCCATGACCTAAGAGTTCCTTTCTGAAATACAACACTGGGAAAAGAATCTCATAATTATAATCATTTTAAATCTAAAATAGTTGTCTTTGGCAGATGTTATTAAATATTTAAATAGTTCATGTTGAATAACAATAGTTGCCATTTGATGGTGTTTATACTAGATACCAACTCTGTATTATATTTTTGCAATATTATTCTATTTATTCGTCAACAAAGAATCTATAATCATCATTTACATTTTACCAGTGAGAGAAGTGGGAACCAGAAAGTTTAAGTAAGCTGTCAAAAATCACACTGCTACTAGAAGCAAAACAAGGATTTGAACCAGATTTGCTGGCTCCAGATCCTGTGCTCTTAACCACTACACAGGATAGCTTACATCCATCCTGTGAAGGTCATTGTCAGAGCAAATTACCCAAATCCAAATAAAACTTTATTTTTCATAGCACATATGCATCTATTCAATTAATCTAAAAAGTTTTTAATAATCAGGATATAAAGGCATTAGAGTTATAAAAATTGAATGAAGAATTGCAGAGTCAAGCTCCAGAAGGAGAAAGAGATTAAAGAAATTGAGTCTGGTGTTTAGGGCTCCATTTCCCTGGAGGCCAAACCCAATTTTGGAGACAGTGGTTGAAAGGCTAAAACAAGCTGTTGACAGCTTTCTGGGGCTCAAGTGATGACAATGAAGTCAGAGTCCACAAAGGAAAAACAGCATAGTGAATTCCCATTATTTGGATTGGAATCATGAAGAGTGTACCCTAGAAGAAATGGAGACTTGGAAGTAAACATGTCCCTAAAGGGACTTTAGTATAAATTCCCCCCAACCTGTGAAATTATATAAAGATAATCCTTAATTGCTAATGCTTCTAAGAACCTGGCAGAAATGGACATACTTTTTTGGAGAAAGATATCATTACTGTAATCCTCAAATTATTTCCAAAAATCATTTTGCAAGTGCAGTGTCCACCATATAATTTAAAAGAATAACTGGATATAAGGAGGTAAGACAATATGAATGACATGTTCTCAGCAGAAAAATAGACCATGGAAATATACTCGCAGGGGCTCCAGATAAAAGAGCCATGAGACACAAACTTTAAGATAACTATGTTTACAAAGTCTAAGTTGAAAAAAAGATAAGATAGAGAATTTGGGCAGAAGATGAGAAGCTACATAAAGGGATCAAGTGGGAATTCTGTTTTAAAAAAACATGATACTTCAAATTAAGAACTCAGTGAATGCATTTAACAGCAGATTACATATAGCTTAAGAAAGAATTCGTTAACTGGAAGATATATTAGAAGAAAATATTCAGAAAGAAGCTTTAGAAAGGCAAGAGGATTGAAATTTCAAAAGACAGAGTAAAAGAGAAGACAGAAATTCTAATGTGCATAAAATTGGAGTCTCAAGAGAGGAAAGAGAGAATGAACCAAACTCAGTAACTAACGAGATAATGGCTAAGAACTTACCAAAACTGCTGAAAGATATCAAACTCAGATAAGAAGCCCTATGGACCTCAAGTAGGATAAAGAAAAAGAAACTACATCTACACACATCATAGTAAAACCTCTAAAAACTGAAAACAAAACAGAAAATCTTAAAAGCAGGCAGAGGAGAAGAGAGGCTTTACCTACACAGGAACAATATAATTGACAGCCAACTTTTTAATGGATATGATAGAAGCCAGAAGACAGTGATATAATATCTTTAAATTGCTGGAGAAAAACTCTGTCAACCTAGAATTTTAAACCTAGCAAAAATAGCCTTCAATAATAAAAGTAAAATAGAGAAGTTGATCATGATGGAGACAGTGAAGCCTTGCTTCCCTCTTCCCATGACAATACCAAGTGTACAGCTATACACAGCAATTACTTCTGAAAGAAATAGAGAAACTATCTGAGAGACTCCTATACATTGGGCAAATGAGAAAACACTCATATTGGAATGGGTAGGAAATGCTGAGACACACTCTTGCCATAAACCCCACACCTGACACAGCCCCATACAGTTGGGAGGGAACTCCAAACTCCCATATTCCTACCAAGGAGTGAATGGTTTGAACCTCACATTTAGCACCCCAGCTCTTAAGACTCCCACCTGCAGGACAGGCTGCTAAACACCTAGCTCTGAAAACCAATGGGCCTTGTGTTCATGAGACCCACAAGACAATAAGAAACAAAGAAGCAGTTATTAATGGACATGCAAGCACTTGCTGTGGCTGTCTCCCCAGGGCTCAGCACTGAGGGAGCAGGGGAAATCACCCATCTCCAGGTCTTCCTGAAGGGGATCATCTGCAAACTTTGAAAGTTGTTGCCTCAGGATCAGACCTCTAATTTAGTATACATCTTGAGGCTGGCTGTGATCTGTTCTTGAAACTGGAGAAACCAGCAGATACCTACTTCTTCTTCCCTCTAACATGCTCCAAGTCACCAGTAACTCCCTGGAAGGAGTTTGCACACATATCTGCATGCAGCTTTTGCTCTGCTCCTGAGGGATAAGTCCCCAGATCACCCAGCTCAGATAGCCAACTGGGCTTCCATTCACAAGTCCCACAGACACCACATTGCAGCTATACACCTGGGCCCAGTGCAAAGGGAGTAGGCAAAAACACTCTCTCCCAGTTTCTCCCTGGAAGAGGTTTAAATACCTACTTTCCTGATGCTGTTTGAGGGTCTAGCTTCCAATTATACTGCATCTAGCTGCTAAATACAATTCTTCCTTTAGGGACACTGACAGATCTTGGTACACCCTCAAATACTGAGAGCCACTTAGAATAAAGAAAGCAGGTTGGACAATCACAAAAGTTTGAGAGGCAACCAGGAGCTCAGGCCAGGGTGATTGACAAGTTTCATCTCCTAGCAAGACTATTCTGTCAAGACTGGGAGAAGTGGTTGTTTTATCTAATGCACAACAACCAACATAAAAAGTCAAGAAAAATTAATAGAGGAAAATTCTTCAAACAAAAGATCAAGATAAATCCCAGAAACAGATCTTAATGAAGTGGAGATAAGTGATTTACCTGACAGAAAGTTCAAAATAACAGTCAAAGATGTTCTCTGAGGTCAGGAGAACAACATATGAACAAAGTGAGAATTTCAACAAAGGGATAGAAAATATAAAAAATTACCAAACAGAAATCACGTTGCTGAAGAATACAATAACTTAACTGGAAAAAAAAAATAATGAAGGATTTAAAGAACAAACTAGATCATGGAGAAGAAAGGATAAGAGAGCATGAAAACAGACAGTAGAATTCAATCAGAAGACCAAAAAGAAAAAAGAATTAAAGACATTGAAGATAGCTTACAAGATGTATGGGAAACCACCAAAAAACCCAATATACACATTATAGGGGTCCCAGAAGAAGTACAGGTTGTTCAAAGTAATGGCTGAAAACTTTCCTAACTTGGGAAAGAAACAGAGATCCAGATCAAGGAAGCCCAAACAGTACCAAATAAGATGAATTAAAAAAAAAAACAAAAAACTTTTTTCACCAACACATTGTAAAGGGTCTAACATTAAAGACAAGGAGAACATCTTAAAAACAGCAAGAGAAAGGCAACTTGTTATATCGAGGGAACCCCCATAAGACTATAAGCGGATTTTTCAGCAGAAAACCTGAAAGAAGAAAGAAGTGGGATGATATATTCAAAGTGCTGAAAGAAAAACACTGTCAACCAAGAATACTCTACCCAGGAGAGTTGTTCTTCAGAACTAAAGGAGAGATAAAGAGTTTTCTAGGCAAACAGAAGCTGAAGGAGTTCATCACCACTAGATGGGCCCTACAAGAAACGTTCAACAGAGTTCTTGAAGCTGCAATGGAAGGGCACTAAATAGTAGCAGGAAAACTTAAGAAAGTATGAAACTCAGGGGCAAATGAAAATATATAGTTAAATTAAGAGTACTCTAATGTGATGGTGATGGATAAATCACTTATAACTCTACAATGAAGATTAAAATACAAAAGTATTAAAAATACCTACAATTTCAATAATTTGTTAATGGATACACAATGTAAAAAATGTAAATTGTGGTATCAAATACATAAGATGAGGGGAGGGTGAAAATGTAGAGCTTTTGTTTGCATTCAAAGTGAAGCTGTTATCAGCTTAAAGTAGACTGCCATAAATATAAGATGTTTTACGTGAGCATCATGGTAACCTCAAAGGAAGAGCCTGTAGTACATGCACAAAACATAAAGAGAAAGGAATCAAAGCATACCACCATAGAGAATCACTGAATCACAAAGACTGAGAGGAAGGGAGGAATAAAGGAACAAAAACATTACAAAGCAACAGGAAAATAATAAAATGGCAAGGGTAACTCCAAACTTGTCAATAATTACTTCAAATATAAATGGACTAAATTCTTCAATCAAAAGAATATAGAGGGGGAAAAATGATGTAGAGTGGCAAAATGGATTTACAAAACAGGACTCAGCTATATGCTGTCTACAAGAGACTTATTTTAGCTTTAAGGACTAAATGTATAGAAGGTGAAGAGATGGGAAGAGGTATTCCATGCAAATGGAAACCAAAAGAAAACAGGGATAGCTATACTTATGTCAAACACAATAGACCTTAAGCCAAAAAGTAACAAGAGACAAAGAAAGTCACTATATAATGATAGAGGGGTCAATTTATCAAGATGATATAACAGTAAATATCTGTGTGCCCAACATAGGAACAGCTAAATATACAAAGCAAATATTAATAGATTTAAAGGAGAAATAGCAATACAGTAATGGAGGACTTCAATACTCCTCTTTCAACAATGGATAAATCATTCAGACAGAAAATCAATATGGAAAAATCTGATTGAAACTACACATCGGATCAAATGGACCTAACAGACATTTATAGAACATTTCATCCAACAGCAACAGAATATATATTTTTCTCAAGTATACTTGGAACATTCCCCAGGATAGATCAGTTGTGAGGCCACAAAACAAGTCTTAATAGATTTAAGAAGATTGAAATTGTATCAAGCATCTTTTCGACCCCGATGATATGAAACTAGAAATCAATTACAAAAAGACAACTGGAAAATTCACATATATTTGGATATAAACACATACTACTGAACAACCAGTGGGTCAAAAAGAAATCAGAAGGGAAATTAAAAAAATATCTTGGGACAAATAAAATTGAAAACACAACATATGACAGCTGATGAGATGCAAAAATTGAGAAAAATTGAGAAAAAAGAAAGATCTCAAATACACAGCCTAACTTTATACCTCAAGGAACTAGTAAAAGAAAAACAAACTGAGCCCAAAATTAGTAGAATGACAGAAATAACAAGGAATGGCAATAAATGATTGAGACTAAAAAGAGAATAGAAAAAAATGATGAAAGAACTGTTTTCTTTTTAAAAGATAAACAAAACAGACAAAACTTTAGTTAGACTTACTAAGAAAAAAGAGAGGACTCAAACTATAAATGAAAGAGGAGATATTACAATGAATATCATATAAATATAAATGATTAAAAGAGACCAGTGTGTACAATTATATGCCAACAAATTAGATAATGTAGAAGAAATGGACAAATCCTAGAAATATACAACCTAACAAGATTGAATCATGAATAAATAGAAAATCTGAATGGACCAATTACTAATAAGGAGATTGAATGAGTAATCAAAAATCTCCCAACAAAGAAAAGCTCAGTCTTCACTGGCGGATTCTACCAAACACTTAAAGATTTAATACCAATCCTTCTCAAATTCTTCCAAAAAATAGAAGAGGAAGGAACACTTTCAAACTCATTTTTTGAGGCCAGTATTATGCTGATACCAAAGCCAGACAAGGACACTATAAGAAAGTTATAGACCAATATCCCTGGTGAGCACAGATTCAAAAATTCTCCACAAAATATTAGCAAACCAAATGCAGGAGCACATTAAACAGATCAGACACCATGGTCACGTGAGAATTTATTCCCAGGATGCAAGAATAGTTGAACATTTGCAAATCAATGTGATAACCACATTAACAATATGAAGGATAAAAATCATATAATTATCTCGATAGATGTAGAAAAGTCATTTGACAAAACTCAACATCTTTTCATGATAAAAACTCTCAACCAACAAACTCTCAAACAAACTCTCAACTATAGTGGGAATGTACCTTGATATAATAAAGGCCGTATATGACAAACCTGCAGCTAACATCACACTCAATGGTGCAAAGCTGAAAGTTTTTCCTCTAAGATCAAGAAGAAGACACGGATGCCCACGCTCACCCCTTTTCTTCAGCATAGTACTGGAGGTCCTAGCCAGAGAAGTTAGGCAAGAGAAAGAAAGAAAAGGCTACAAATTTAAAAAGATAATGAAAGTTCTGTACATTGAAACTTATAGAATGCAGTTAAAGTTGTGTTTAGACAAAAAATGTATAGCACTAAATGCATATGTTAGAAAAGAAGAAAGACCAAATATCAAGGAGCCAAGCATCCAACTCAAGAAATTAGAAAAAGAACAGCAAATCACAACCAAATAAATTCAAATGAAGGATACGATAAAGATGAATGAAATAGAAAGCAAACATATGATAGTAGCGGTCAAAGACAAAAAGGTAATTCTTTGAAAATACTAATAAAATTGATAAAGTGCTAGGGAGGTTGATAGAGACAGAGGGAGAGAAGCCATAAATATGTGATGAAGGACTGAAAAGGGGCTAACTACAGATCTGACAGATATTAAGGAGCTGTTTAGTAAATATCCTAACTTATGACAATCAACTTGAAAATTTTCATGATTTAGACACCTTTCTAGATGAATATAATTTACCAAAATGGACAGAAAATTGACTTTAAATGATTAAAAAATTGAATCTGTAATTTAAAAATTTCCTTCAAAGAAAACTCTGTAGACTCAGATGACTTTACTGGTGAATGCCACCAACTTCTTAAAGAAGAAATCATGCCAATAGTACACAAACTCCCCAGAGAATACAAAGAAAAAGAGGTAAATCTCCCCAATTCATTTTCAAGGGCTTTCTTGGCAAAAGCTAATAAGGTCACTTCAAAATAGGAAAATTTGACTCACTTATTCATGATCATTGATGCAGAAATTCCCCACCCTGGCCAAGTAGCACATTGATTCCAACAACAAATATGTAACAAGTAATGCATCACCACTGAGTTGTATTTACTCCAGAACACAAGGCTGGTTTACCTTTTGAAAATTAATAAATGTAATTAACTACATTAACCATTAATAGAAAAAAATGAGTCAAACAGTGGAATCATTTTAACAGGCCACAGAAAATATTTTTTAAAATGCAGCATCAATTCATGATTTCTTTTTTTTTAAGATTTTATTTATTTATTTATTTGAGAGAGAAAGAAAAAGAGAGAGAACACATGAGAAGCGGGAGGGTCAGAGGGAGAAGCAGACTCCCTGCCGAGCAGGGAGCCCGACACCGGACTCGATCCAGGGACTCCAGGATCATGACCTGAGCCGAAGGCAGTCGCTTAACCAACTGAGCCACCCAGGCACCCCTGATTTCTTTTTTTTAATAAAGATTTTATTTATTTGTCAGAGAGAGAGAACACAAGCAGGCAGAGCAGGCAGAATAAGAAGCAGGCTCCCCACTGATCAAGGAGCCCGATGTGGGATTTGATTCCAGGACCCTGGGATCATGACCTGAGCTGAAGGCAGATGCTTAACCCACTGAGCCACCCAGGCGTCCCCAATTCATGATTTCAATAAACAACAATAAGAGCTATAAAGTTAACAAACTAAGAGCAGAAAGGAAATTTCTTAATTTAATAAAATGTCTACAAAGAATCCTTAGTTTTGAAACCAGGAATAAGACAAGGGTGCCCATCATTACTGCTTCTACTCAATATTGTATTTAAAGTTCCACCTGATAAGTTAAGGTGTCAGGATTGCAGAGAGGGGAAAAAACAGCCATCATTCACATGATATTGTTGAATTATTGTGTACATAGGAAATAATAAGACTACAGAAAAATTATTAGACTGAATAGATTAGTTTAATCAGACATCTAGAGAAAAAAGAGTCTAACATGATATGCAAGATCTCTACACAGAATGATGTGGAAATTAATATAAATAAAGGGAAATCTAAATAAACGGAGGGAAAAAGCATGTTCAGGTATAGGATACTCAATGTTGTTGAAATACTAGTTCTCCCCAATTGATCTATATATCCAAAGCTATTCCTGTCAAAGTGCTAACATGTTTTTTTTTTTTTCTGTGCATGTGTTTGTGTGTAACCTGACAAGTTGATTCCAAAATATTACTGAAAAACAAAGGGCTAGGAATAGAAGATTTCCTTTTTTTAACAGTTTGTATTTATTTACATAATCTCTACACCCAACTCACGACCCCGAGATCAAGGGTTGCATGCTCTTCCAACTGAGCCAGCCAGGTGACCCGAAGATTATCTTAAAGAAGAGCAAGCTGGGCGTAACTTGTTCTACCAGCCATCGGAGTCTTTTCTAAAGCAACAGTAGTTGAAGTGTGGAACTGACCCCAAGGCTAGACAAATAGACCAATGGAAATGACAGGGTCACCAAAGAAAAAGACTTGGGCTAGGGCCAAAACAGACACCTTATCCTGGCCAGTGGTGTGGTAGCTTTCCCCAGTCAGGGACTCTCCAAAGTACTTCACACCAGTTCATCCTCAGGCTGTCTTGGGGTGGGGTGGGCCATTGGAATTTTCCCCTAGATAATTCTAATCTGCAGATATTTGGTGAAAACCACATCCCCTAACACACACACACACACACACACACACACACACACACACACACACACACACACACACACCCCTCTGTCTCCTAAACTTTGATGAGCAGTGCAGTTTTTTTATTTGAAGCTCATTAGGAGGCTGGAGAATGCAATTACATCATATTCCAAAACTTTCTGAAATCCCATTTAGATATTTCTGTCTTTCCCCAAATTTCTGTTCACTTTAGTTGCTGCCCCTTCCTTTCCCTTTCTCCTCTAGCCAAGTTCTTGATTTCTTCCTGTACTCCTGTCATTTTTTTGTTTTATTTTGAAGAACAATTTCCCCCTTCCCTCAGTTTCCCTCTCCTCCATCTTGCTTAGCAAACAACAAGTCCTTTTGAGGACCTGCTCTTATAAAGGGGAGAGAAAGATTGAAAGTACTTCTCATTTAATATTTTCCCCTGCCACGTACAGCTGGGTATGGCTTGAATTGTCTTCCTTTGTGCGTATTTTCAATATTATCAGGAAAAAAAAGACTTTTTCATTTTGGAATGAACTCAAGTGCAGAGGGGGCTTGCCTGGTGCAAACCGAATGGGTGCAGCACTGTGCTCTAGATGCACTGCTCAGCCAGTCCTTGTGACAGGCCCCAAGGAACCAGCATTCACTCACCCTGTTAGTGAAAATGTGCCCCAGAGCATAAAAGTATCTCAGCAGCCCCAGGTTTGTGAACGTGTGACCCAGGCAGTCACCCAAGGGCCCCACACTTAGAAGTGTCCTGTGCTTGTCATTATTTGAAATCCTTACTAATTTATGCAAAAGGGGCTCAACATTCTCATTTTGCTCTAGGCTCTGCAAATGATGTGGTCAGCCCTGTGCTGAGGGAAGGGGTTTATAGTCTTGCTTGATTTTACAACAACAAAAAAGAAAAACTACTGGGCTGAGTGCTTTGTGAAATACTTTCTCTGGTTTCTCAGAAACCATTTCCTCTTTTCAGTTCTCAGTTGTCACCCTGGGTTTGGCAGCTGCTGTTCACTTGCTGCTTTACTGAATCTATGATGTTCGTTTCCTGCCCCCTTAAAATGTTTTCACAACGGCAAAACAGGGTTTTTCACCAACTGGCTCCAATCTCTTGCCCTGTCCTTGGCTCCTTTTCCCTTCTCCCTTCATTCTGCTTCTGCTCCCACCTGAACATGACCCACTGACTACTACAACCGCCCCCCCACTCCCCACCGCCCAGCCCAAGGCAGGGCTTTGACCACATAGAGCCTTCTCCGGCATTGGAACCCAACATGCTTCTTGCCTCTGCACTCTGTCACGTACTTTTCATCTGCCTGGAATGCTCTTCCATCACTACCACCTGTCCTGCTTGGCTCTCTCTTTCAGACCCAACCTAAATGTTCTTTTCTCTATTAAGCCCTTTAAGAGTGCCTCAGGCAGAAGTCATCACCCACTTGCTCTTGCTCAGATAGCTTTGAAGACACGCCTCTGTCGTAGCAGGTGACACGGAATGGCATACAGAGGTTGTTTTTCTTTTTCGTCCTCTCCCACCCACCTTATTCTGGAAAAGTCCATTCATGACTTGGAACACAAGTCAGTCATTCTTTCTAGAAAGATCTTCCTGAGTACCTGCACTTCTCTCATCATAACACTACTCACATTATAACATAATCGATACCCCTCCTCAAGTGAGACCATGTCTGTTTCACTTAGTGTGGTAACCTGAGTGCCTAGCATAGTTTTGAGCACAAAACTGGCTCGATAAATATTTGTTCAATTCAAGAATGAGTAAGTGAATGAAGATATATGTGCATTATCGCCTAGACTGTGGGCTTTGTAACTTTAAAAATAATTCTCCCTCTCCCTCCTCTATTTCTTAACCCACTGATTGGCATGTATTAACTATTCAATAATGTTTGTTAGGTAAATAAATATCTGAAAGGACTTATGTGATCATGGAACCTGAGCCCAAGGCCTAGGCTTGGGTAAGTATCCCCAGTGACTTCATCCTTGACTTGGGGTTGTATTTGTTAGAGGAGGATGACAGGGATGACAGCACAGAGATCTGGGCTGATACTCACTCGGGACCAAGAGGAAGAATCTCCCTTTATGTTGTAATAAACCTCATATTGTTGTCTAGAGAGTGACAGAAAGTAATGTTAAATTCATAAAAATGTAACTGTCTGTGCTAAGTATACAGATGCTTATTATAATAAGCATCACAGGAGTGTTGGGGGTTTGGAAAAACGCTGGAAACCATCCCTTGAAAGAGCTGCTCTCTTTATTCAAGGGTGGGCCTGACCCTTAGACTCATAGCTTTAATCAGGGCTCCTTCCTGTCCTCACTGTACCCTCCTCCTATGATCTTGGGCTCCCATTTGCTACCTCCCAATGTGCAACTTCTTTCTTGAGATCCAGCAGGGAGGTATCTTTCTTTTGAGGAGTTTCCTGCTGTCTGCCCCCCCCCCCACCCTCATCTTGTGGCGTGCATTTTCCTTCTTGTGGCTAGCTCAAGTTCTTTTTAAAACTCCCTTCTGACAAGGAACCAGCTATCAGTTGGAAGAAGGTGAGGTTTCTCTCATTTCCCTATCCACGTGTTCCTTTTAAGAGACTGGCTCTCCTTCTCTGTACAGTATTCCCGATTGGACAGGGAATTCCCTCTTCCAAAGGTGTCAATGAAATTAATTGAGGCCATACGTCCCAATATATGGAGCACCCAGGGAAGGAATTCAGTGAAACTGAGCTCTGAGGACTTACTGCAAGTTAGTAATGTGCTATATACAGTTACAGGGAAATCAGTTTGGGATTCATAAATATAAGGAAGAATGTTGTTCTGGAATAGGACGCCTTTCACCAGAGTGAGCTACCTATCATTAGAAATGCCTATATGTGGGGCGCCTGGGTGGCTCAGTTGGTTAAGTGGCTGCCTTCGGCTCAGGTCATGATCCCAGGGTCCTGGGATCGAGCGCTGCGTCAGGCTCCCTGCTCAGCGGGGAGCCTGCTTCTCCCTCTCCCTCTGCCTGCCTCTCTGCCTACTTGTGCTCTCTCTCTCTCTGTCAAATAAATAAAATCTTAAAAAAAAAAAAAGAAAAAAGAAAAAAGAAAAAAGAAATGCTCATGTGTAGGCTGAACATACCAGGGCTGATCTGGAAGTCATTCCTGCATGGGGTAGAAGGTTAGCTAGAGAGAGCCTCTATGGTTTCTTCCAAATTTCAAGCTTCTGCAATTTTATTAGAGGGTTTTAACCCTGTAATGTAGTTTATATTTCAAAATACTGTATTTAATTAGTTGTTTTCCTAAACTCCTTCTGAAGTAAATCAGCTTCATACAGTGGTAATTAGTTTATTGGTAGAAACAATGACTGAGTCTGAAGCATGCATATTTTTATGTATGTGGCAAGGACACAAGAAAGGCTGACTATTATTATTCCTGCACTATTTTCCAGAAATGAGATTTTCTAATATCCCTCTGAAGATGTAACTGTAACTTAACCAAGTAAATAAATAACATGAAAATAAATAATTATTAATATGGAATATTAAAAAAATGCTGAAGCCAAATTAATCAGTCTTCAGACAATCAAGCATAGTTTCACATAACTGGAGTGAACCCTGATGATTCTGGCGTGAGCATACTTAGGAAAGCAAACGTAGCCTTCTCCAAATCACAGCTGGGCCTCTCGCAGTGCTGCCTCTGCTGGAGCATGTAGGCTGGGACTGCTGGAAGACCTGACTGTATGTTGCAGTGTGTCAGGCACACGGGAGGGACCGTGACTTCTCTATCCGTTAGCTATAAGAATCAAAACATGACTACAGTGGCTCAGCCAAATAGAGTTTTACTTTGTCCCCAAAAGTCCAGAGACAGGTAGGTGGTTTGAAGATGGTATAGTTGTGTGAAAAAAACCATCAAGGATGTAGCCTCCTTTTAACCTCAGTTCTGTAAACTCTACTCTGTGGTCTTTGCCCTTAAGGTCCAAGATGGATGCTCCACCTCAGGCCTTCAAATAACATTCTGGACAAGAAGAAGGAAGTGACCTAGAGGAAGAGATGATGCCTATTTCAGGAAAGCAAAGCTTCCCAAGAAATTCCAGAACTTGCACTATGTCTCATCGGCCCAAGCTGTGCAATATGCTCAGTTCTTGCTATAATAGAGCAAGTTGGGCTTACTAATTCCCCAAACAAAACTTAGGTTTTGTTCATAAATAAGAGGAGGATGCATATTGGGTAGGCAACCAGCAGTGACTGCCATAACTTGTCAGTCTCCTGATGAGGTAGACTCTGCTTTTTTTCTTCTTTTCTGGATGGAGGACCTTCACTGTAGACTTTGAGCTACAGGAGATACCACTACCTGAAAGACCTTGTGAGGATCTTACACTGCTGCCCTTTGCCCACATCAGTATTTAATCCATCAACACATAATTTGAAACTTCTCTGTCTTCAGGCTTTGAGCCATAGTTGGTCCATTTGCAACTCCAGTGTCCTTCAGGGGCTTCATGGGGACCATCAGCTCCAGGCTTGAATACTTTCTGGTGCTATAGAGAAAAGAGTCTGACACCTTTAGTCATGTTATGACTTCTTTCTCACATTTCCCCCCAGACCTAAGCCATGTCTCTTCCTCTTGGGCACTCTGGTCTTGCTGTCTGTGAACACTTAACAGAATAGCAAGCACTCTTGTTTGGAACAGACCAACACCTTGATATTTGTTTAAGCCAAGGAGGAGGTCCTACCTTTAAACAAAAAAAGATTTATGGCTCTCCTGACGTACTCCAGGGATTCCTGTCTGGCAGTGCTCAGGAGGAGCAACTGAAAACAGAATTCTAACATTTTAGAACTGTCAGAGACAAAAACCAACAAAGACAAAGAATGGCCAACTCAGCCCTCTCATGTTGCAAAGGAAGACACTGAGACTTGGGAGAGTGTGTGTCTTTCTCCAGCTGTGGCATGGCAGAACTCAGGTCAAAAACTAGGGGAAGGAAGATTGCATGGAGAGAGGTAGAGGGCTCTCTTTCACCTTCTGAGTGGGTGTGTATTACATTCATTATTTAAGCACCTGCAGGCATAGGAACACTCCAGTGCTATGGACAATTAAGGCAAAAGTTACAGGAGGTGGTGTGGTATTGTGGCTGCTAAATCTAATCCCCGATCTGCCATGCTTTGGTTTGTGATGCTTATCTGTTCCTTAAGTTTACCCATCTATAAAACAAAAACAACGGTTACACCCCGTGTGGTTTTAGGAGGAGTAAATGGAGTTGCCACTTAGAACAGTACCCGGTGATAATATGGAAATATTATAATATAGAAATGTTTGCTATCATTACGATTAGTTGTCTCCTGTGCTCAACAGATTAATAGTCTTTGACTCTTGCACGGATGGCCAGTGCACATCTTGAAGAAGCATGACAAAGAGCCAGTGGGGATATTAAGTTTTAAGTCAGGATGGTTGGTTCTTGTTAGCAGCACCAAGGGATTCTCGAATCACAAATAATGGGATTATCCCCCAAGTAGGTCACCATGGCACGAAATACATGATCTGTGATAAGGAATACTTCTCTGATCTACTTTTATGACTAGCCTATGCCTTTTCTTGCCAGTATTTTCGTTTTCGGTAGATATGCCTGCTTTGTTTCTTTTCTTTTTTAAAATGTAGTGAGCTTCACACACTAGTCTTTTGTACCAGCTATATAAGGAGCAGCTAACACCAAAGACACATGCATGGAATTCTTCTACCAAATCAACTTTTTTTTTTAAAGCACTCTTTAATTGGACAATACTTTAATTCTCTAAACAATGTTATGGTAGTTGACCACATTTTGAAATTATCTTTGTCTTGTTTGGTACTTGAATGGCATGAAAAATTTCCCTCTGCTTCCTTACCCCTCTCCCAAGGGGTCATTTTCCCCGCTCTTTTCTCTGCCCTGCCTGGCCTCTGACCCTGCCCAACTCTGCTGTTTCCATGGGCTTCTGAATCTAATTAATGTCTCAGTGGCTATATAAGTGAATTATGTAGGCAGGAGGATGTTGGAAAGTTTGAGGAAGGTACGTACATTCCTTAGGGAAAACCTGGTTTTGTACAAAGGAAAAAAAAGGAATGCACTTGGAGGAGGTAGAATGTCAGTAAAGTGTAAAACACCAGTAGCATGCTTACACTCATTAAGTATCTCTTGCCTGATGAGCAGATGCAACCTTAGGAGCATCTCTTGTGACATCTGGGCAATAATCAGGCATGAAAGAATCTGGCTGAGGGGATAGATAATCCAAATATGCCACCATTGCAACACAACTGCTGCACAACTAGGCTATCAGCACTCCTTCCCCTCTCCCTCCGTTTTGCAGCCAGTTCACAACCACTTGTGGGGAGCATGTCCTTAGATGATCTCTGAAATGACCCTGGCTACCAGGGCCACAAGTCCTCCTCAAACTCTCCAGGATGTGGGCAGGCAAGGGGGAGGGGGCCAGAGTGCTCAAGTTCTCTACCAGAGGATACTGTCAGAGAGCCCAAGGCAGAGATGGTCCCTATGCCCCATGTTTCCATGGAAACATAGGAGGAGTGATGACAGCCAGCACAGCCACACCATCTGCTCGGGACCTGGTGAATGATGAAAAAAATAGAAAAAGAGTCACCTCAGATCCCAAGCTAGAACCACTCTGAGATACCAGTGCAGAGGCAAAGGCCTGAAGACACTAGAACTCCTAGGTGGATTAAAACCCAAGCTGTCCTGGGGCTCGACATATTAGCATGTAATTTGCAAGCAGAAAGCCTAGAGGGCTTATCCTGCATTCCCTAGATACAGTTAAAAACACTCAAGAAGCCTCTGGAAGGAGAAGCAAACTGTGATGTGACTGCAGCCTTGCTGGAACAGGAGAGAAGGTGCAGTGACAAACAGTGCTGCAGGACATGGGGTGGGGGCTCCCCTGACCTTCCAGCAAGACCGCTTGCACAGCTGGCTTTTAGCCAGGCGTATTTTTCTAGGAGTGCGGTGGGATTATAAAAGGAAAATTCCCATCCGGTCACAATCGTGACCTGAGTTGCATCCACATCTTCACAATAAGGTATGAATTAATAAAGGCTATGCAAGGTTTCTCTTCTCTCAGTTTGTATCCAGAAGGAGATCTTAGTTGGATGCCACAGATTTGCTTCTGGGTCTGTTTTGGAGACTTTTAATTCCAGGTTGGTGGAACGTGAGTGGGGCCCTTGCTGAGTGCACTTGTAGGCCTGCCCCAGACTGAGTAGGATTCATTTCTCAATCCCTTTCGTTCATACATTTAACTCAGAAAAATACCCCTGACCCAGAGCTCCTCCTTTAGCTAACTCCCCACAGTGGCTCTCCAGACTCCAGAGCTGGAGGGTTTCATTCAGCTCTCTGGAGCGTTATCTGCATCTATCCCAGGAGAAGAGTCCCTCAAGTCGCCAGGTCTTTAGTATGCACAGAAGCTTCATCTGCTTCAGAGGAAACACCAGTTTTTATTTTTATTTTTAATTTAGGTAGCCCCTTCCTCCTTTACAAACAAAACAAAACAAAACAAAAACAAAAACAAAAAAACCCACACACCTCCCTTTTAGTTTTGGCATTCTAATCCCAGGAAGTCCAAACCTTTTTTTGTTTTTTATTAACGATTTAAAATTTTGACAACTGGATTAAGCTCTTGTTTTGGTACGTGTATCTAGGGGCTGTAGGATAATGGCAACATCTTAATATACCAGATAAATAAAATAATACAAAGATCACCTTATAAAGGCTCTCATTAACTGTTCTACATTTTACTTGTAAATACTATTAATTTAGATTTATTTCCATGACAACTTAGTAAACATGATATCCATCAGTATGGTTTGGGTTTCTTCAAAAGACCATATTCTCCAAGTGGACACTATACAGAAAAACATACACTGGAAATAAAAGTATTAACCCAACTTCCCCTGTGTTAGGAGGCCCCAAACAGAAAATAAGGGCTATTCCTGAAGAAAAATATTTAAATACCCACACTGAAGTTGCTTTAGGCTCAAGTACATTCATGTATTAACACAAGGCACTGTGTTGAAATTCAAATACAAATCTACCCATTACTATGTGGCTTTTGGGGAGAGGCCTTTTATGAGTAAACCACTCCACCAGCTCTATACCGCCCAGTGCTTTCTCTCTTTCCTTTTCCGGGGCCATCTATTTATCTTCAGCCTCCGTGGTGAGGGCAAGTCTGTATCTTAAGCTTCAAGCTTAGGATGGGACTCCCAGTAAACATGGTTCTGTTTGTTCTCCAGCAGCCCTCCTTTGTATAAACAGATGTGGTGGGAAGGGAAGGAAAGCCAGATCTCTGTGAGGGGTGGGAGGTCTCCTTTCTGGAGAAGCTTCCAAACTGCAGCCATGAGCCCAGGGACAGGATGCATTTCTTGTTCAGGCAGGGGAACTTGCAGTTCTTCCAGAGAGGGGCTGTTCTTCTCACTCTCCTCCACCCTGCACCCCCATCCTTTGTTCCTGGGAATGCTGTCTGGATGTCTCCAGCATCTCACTTTTGCCAGAGCAAACAATTCCAACAAGGTTTATGCTGAGGAGATATTAGGAAGACATTTTTTTTTCTTCTCTCCCAAATGCACGGTAGACTGGGATTTGGGAAGACAGCCCTTCACACCTGTACTTTCTCCTCTATTCACATTCTCTTTGTTCTTTCTGAGCCTTGTTACTACCTTCAACTAATGAGGGAGGTTTGTAGGGGCTGGGAGTTGTCAGGTTGTAAAAAAACAAATCCATTTTCTCAAACTATGTGGATACGCTCTCTTAGTGTTTTACATTTTGCACACTAGTTATGGATGCTAATAAAGGAAGGACTACTTCAGAGCTGGGGGAAGTACGGGGGTGCTGAGCATTTTGTAATAAGAACCCAGATAGGTAAGAATTCTCATTGGTCTTTTCTTCTAGTGTTCTCCAGACTTTGTTAATCCTCATTCAGAGGTCAGGGAGGTGAGGAGGCTTGATGGAGAGATCCTGTGACTTCTGCACAAGGGCTAGATTTCTGGTGGCTCCAGTCAGTGGTCCTTCTTGTTGAGAATGAACAAAGGGGAGCGTTTGGGAAAGGCCTCCCATACTGCAGGGATTGGGGGTTTGGTGCAAGTGATGGGATATAACCACATTGCTCTGTACCAATCTCTCCAGGAATTCTCTGGAATCCTGAGTGAGGCTTTCAGAGCTGTGGCCAAGAGGATAAGAGAGGGAACTGAGGCAGGGTTCTGATTTTGGCCAGCAGTGGAGAAACAGAGCCATGGCCCTGATCTAGGCATGGACTTCTCAGCATGTCTGTAAAAGTAAGGAGGGGGGTGGGGATTTCTTTACAATCAAGGAAATAATCATAAAAAGGACCTGATTTTTAGGAGGCACGATGATACTCTATCATCCTCCAGCTGACAGTATGCCACTCTCCAGATAGGAGATGGGGTGACAAGTTAGCAATCTACACCCAGAGGCCTGTCCCCCCCCTCCCTATTCGAAATATAAAGAAAGGAGGTTAGTTTCCAGGACGGCCAGCCGGAGGATGGTGAGACCCCCACTGCAGGCCAAACTGCAGGTCCTGTCAGAAGAGGTTTCCTCCCTTTCACTTAACTTACTGACTCCAGATATTTTAAACGATTTGTTTACAGCGCGGCTGCAGGCAGCTCAGTTAACTCTCCCGGTGCCTGGGGCGGTCAGGGAATTTCCCAGCACCCCCTCCAGGGCTGCAAAGCACACCGCCCCCGGGGGCGCCTGGCAGGGTCGGAAGGAATTCTGGGCCCCAAGAGAAGTGCGTGCTGCCCCGGCAGGGCCGGGTGGGGCCGGGCGAGGGCGAGAGGCAGAAGATGCGGCAGGCCGGGCCCGGCTGGCTCAGCATCCCACTGCGCTCGGCACCAGCGCCTTTCCCTTCGCTCCGGCTCCCGGGAGCGCCCCGGGCGGCCCCGGGCGGCGGCTGGTCAGGGGGGTGGCGGGGTGGCGGGGCGAGGGGGCGGCGCGGCCTGCGAGCGCCGTGGGACCCCGGGGAGCGGCGCGGGGAGCGCACGGGCGCGCGGGGCGGGCGCGGCGCGGGGCTCACGGCGCGCGCGCGCCTCGGCCTCGCCCGCGCACACGCGCCTCCCCGAGGAGAAAGAGGCGGGCGGGCGGGCGCAGAGCACCGCGGCGGCGGCGGCGGCGGCGGCGGCGGCGGCTGCAGCGGGCCGGGCCGCCTGGAGGGAGGGGAGGAGGGGCGGGCGCGGGGAGGGAGGGGGCGAGGCGGTGGCGGCGGCGGCGGCGGCGGCGGCGCGGCGAGCTCGCCGCTCTGTCCTGAGTGTGCCTGCGCGGGAGCCGAGGAGCGGGTGAGTGCGCCGGCTGCTGCCGCCCGCCCGGCGGGCCGAGAGTCGGGGGCGGGGGGCGCAGGGAAGCCCGACCCGGGGGCGGGCAGCGGGCGGGCGGTGGCCGCTCAGGCGCGGCTGGGATGCACCTTGAGCGGCGCCTTTCGTTGCAGCGCGCGGGCGGCCCGAGCCTCGGCGGCAGCGGCGGCAACGGCGGCGGCGCTGACACCTCCCACCATGGACAGCTTCGACTTAGCCTTGCTCCAGGAATGGGACCTCGAGTCGCTGTGGTGAGTCCCTGTGCCGGCCGCCTGGGCACGCGGGAGTGGTGAGGGGCGGCCGCGGCGGCCCGCGCGCCCTTACCTGGGCGGGGGGCTCGAAGCGGCCGGCGGCCGTGGGGGTGGGGTGGGTCGGGGGCGCCCGCTCCCCCGGCTCCTTCCTGCCTCCCCCGGGTGGATGGACGGCCGCCTTCCCGTCTTCTTGCCCCCCTTTCCTGTCCTCTCGCCCGGGGCTGCCCGCCCCAGCCCAGGGGCTGGTGATCTGGGGAGCCGGGGGGCAGAGCTCAGCCATGGAGAGAAAAAGACCCGATTTCTAGAACGTGTCACTAGTGCCTGGGGATCCACTCCTCGGCCCCTAGAACCCTCTCACCTCCCTTCGCTTCATTTGCGCCCTCCCTCTTCCCTAAGAGCCTCTGGTTCACACCAGCGACCCCCTGGAGTTGGTGCTGCTGCGAAGTGCCCTTAGAGGATGCTCCAGCCTCCTGCCTGGAGGCGCCGGGTCTGGGCGGCTACATCTTTTCTGTCTCCTACCCGCTCCCACCCGAGATGGAAAGTGAACACCGGGGACAGGGGGCGAGTGTTTCTCCGTGCGGGAATTCCAGAGGCCTTGGCCCAGGGAGACTCCTTTCCTCGAGGTTCACAATTCCTTCGGGCCCTTTCTTCACACCTCGCCACAGTTGTACTCCGCCTCCTCCTCCCCACCCCGGCGCCCCGCGTGTCCCTTTATTCCACGCTCACAGCTCGTAGCCTGGGGAGCGGGTGGCCCGGGGAGCACTCCGGGATCTGTTGCTCCGCGTTCTCACGTTGAGGAGCTGCTGTAGGTAAATCGCCGCTAGAAGCAGTTTAATTCTCGCTGCGGGTTTCTCAAAAATCCCATTGGCTGCTTCAGCATCCCCCTTATTCTACCCCCCCAACCCCCCCATCTCCTAAATGTTTCCAACCAGCCCTATTCAGGTGGTTAAATTACTGCCCACATATTCCTGGAGGAACTTGTGTTACGTTTAATATTTACGGGAATGAACATCTGCTGGAACAAGCATATTAACTGCACTCTGTTCTGCCTCTGGTAATTTTTTTTTTTTTTTGCTTTAATTCAGTAAAGAGTTCACATGTGTCTAAAACTGCAAGTGGTGTGCACATGAATATGCAATGTACAATTTTAAAGCTAAACTGCTTTAAGATTTATAGGTTATATAGATGATATGTGGATTATTTCCAGTGACTGAGGCTTCTAGTGACTTTTATCTTTCTAAAGCCAGGTGTAACAAACTAAACTGGACACAAAGCTAGTGCAGTATTGAGCAGTTTCTTAAAAAAAATCTGATGATGAATAACTGCGCCTTGCTCTGCATAATGCTGATGCTTATAAAATACACAAAGATGGGCCCTGATGTAATAAAACTTTTATATATTATGCTGGAAACTTCAAAGAGCCAGTGTAGAAAGAATATGAAAGATGTTATTACTCTATAAAAGTTGCTAATTACTGTCTTGTTGCTCCTGGGGTTATTTCAGTCTTTCATTTACAGATACCTGTTATTTTACAGGTTTACGTTTAGAAATGTTGGTTTCTGGCCCAAATTTAATAGTTTTCTCGATAGAAACTGTGCTTTAAAAATGACTTTTGCTTTTAAAAGACAGTTTTTCAGTCAAAGGGAAGAACTTACTGCTTTGGCATGTTTTTATGGTGCTTGTCAGTTTGCTGATTCAAATTGAAGCCCCCTCATGACTTTTACAAGTAATATTTTGAAATTATCAGCTCTAATCTGTGGGCTTTCCCAGCATAGGATCTAAGCTTTATTTCTCTTTGCATGCTTAGTTGCCAAAATCCTCCAGGTTACCTGGAGCACAGTTATACAATAAATGTCTATTGCATTGACTTAAAATTTACATTACCGACAGTACATTTGTTCTTTTTTAAAAATGAAAAAAAATAAGCAGTTTTAAAAAGTTGCTGTACATGAAATCAGCATTTAATCAGTGCGTCAGTTTATCTTTGGCTTATGAAAATGTGCAGGCCTTCTTGCTTACAGTATAGTGGGACAGTTTGGCTTGACTGAGAGAGTGTTTCTAGTTTGCAGATGTAAAATTTACATTTTACAAAAGCTTATATATTTCTGATAAGTTAAAGATAAACCATATTTCTTGAGTGTGCATTTCTAACATAGACGTTTTCTCAGTTTATGGATGAAGTTTTGCATATTTTCTAATTCAGTGTTATGGTTTATTTTTAAGTTTATAAGTGATCCAAAATAACTAGCATTTGAGTACTTTCTGTGTGTCAAATGTTTTCTTACCCATTTTTTTCTTATTTGCATCTCATAACAATCCTGGAGGTGGTAAGTAGTAGGAGTCTCATTTTATAGATAAGGAAATGGAGGCTTTGAATGGTAAAAGGTCTCTATGAGACCCATAAAACAAATGAAAGTAGAATTTTTTTTAAAGATTTTATTTATTTATTAGAGCACACATGCACGGCGGGGGGCGAGAGGGACAAAGGGAGAGGGAAAAGCAGACTCCCCAGTGGGCAGGGAGCCCTATGTGGGGCTTGATCCCAGGACCCTGAGATTATGACCTGAGCCAAAGGCAGACACTCAACCAGCTGAGCCACCCAGGCACCCCGAGAGCAAAATTTTTAAACTAACATTGACTGAACGCTTACCATTTACCAGGCACATTTCTTTGTTTTGTTTTTTTTTTTTTTTAATTTTATTTATTTATTTGAGAGAGAGAGAATGAGTGATAGAGAGCATGAGAGGGAAGAGGGTCAGAGGGAGAAGCAGACCCCCCGCTGAGCAGGGAGCCTGATGTGAGACTCAATCCTAGGACTCCAGGATCATGACCTGAGCCGAAGGCAGTCGCTTAACCAACTAGGCCACCCAGGTGCCCTACCAGGCACAGTTCTAAGTGCATTATATGTTTTAGCTCATTTAGCCTTCACAACAGCCTTAGGAAACATTATCTGTTACTATTCCCATTTTACAGACTGGAAAATTGAGAGTGGGGAAGATCAGGTAACCTGCCCAAGGTCACACATCTAGAAATGGAGGAGCCATATTCGAACCAACCATTAACTTCTCAAAACTCAGTTTTCTGACTCTGAATCCAGTGCATTTTTGACAGTGCTGCAGATGTCTCCCAGTTTATGAGGGCATCTCTGAAGTTAATTACAAAACAAAACCTTGATGGACTGTAAGTTAAGGTTCTGTTAAAATACCAAAGAAAGAGGTCAGAACCCTAAAAGATACTGATCTAAAATTAAAAATCTGAAAAAAACCATGATTTAGCAAACCAGGCCTGCCCTACATGAGTTAACTATAAATATCTATAAATTTAAAATAAACACCACTAAAAACTTATTGTTTTAATTCATCTTAGGAAAAAATGTTTCTTTGGAGAGGGTGGGGAAAGGTACAGGTTAATGGCAAAGGAGAATGGTATTTTAAGCCCTAATAGTTCTTTCCAGTTGGTAGGCACTGTTTTCCAAAAAAACAAATTGCGGTTTATTAGTTGTGACTGTGGCTTTGAACTAGAGCTAGCTTAGTCTAATGGTCACAGAAAGTGTCCCCAAATGACTGTATAGACAGTATGAAGAGAAAAGTTTGGTATTGTTGAAAAAATCAAGTAATTCAAGAACCATCTCCCCCACTTCCTTGTACCCGCCCCACCCCCACTCTGCCCAAACACCCATACTTATTTTTCAAAGGAGGCCTTCTGAGTCTAAATGGTCCAGATAGTTGTTTCAGCTTTTCCTTTCAGCCTCACTTAAAGTTGAAAAGAGTAGCCCTAATTTCTACTTCTAATTTCACTTCCCGTTTCTGGTTTAAAGCAAGAGTAGAACTCTTGGAACAAGGTGAGGGCGCTTATCCTGCACCTGGCTCCAGAGCTTCATTGGGTAGAGTTGGATCCCAGAAAAGGTGGAGATTCAGTAAGTTTGCAGGGGCAGATATCCTGAGGAACAGCACCTCTCGTCAACGTCCCACTCTCTTGCCATCTGCTCCTTCCTTTTCTCCACCAGCTTTTGATCAGCTGCTGGACATAGAAACCATTCCTCAGGGCCTTTAAAATAGTGACCATCCCTTTTAACAGGCTAACCATTACTTTCATTTGTTCACTTAAATATTAATTGATATTTCTTAAGTGTAAGACCTGGTGCTGATTGCTCTAAGGAGTACAAAGATGAGTGAACTGTGGGTTGTGCATGTGATTATCTAGTGGGGAATGAGATGAGTATACAAATAAAAAAGGAAGTTTTCAACACTGGGGATTCAGAAGAGAGAAGACCATATTTGGGACTGGGGTGGGTGGTAGCGGAGGGGAAGAGGAAAAATTGAGTAAAAAACAAACAAACAAACAAAAAACGCTTCCATGGAAAAGGTGGCCTTTGAACTAAGCCTTGGAAGATGAATGGGATTTTTATAGATGGTGGGGGTCGGGGTATTGAGAGGACGTAGAGGCAACTTGAGCAAAGAAAGAACTTGAACAAAGGCTTTCATGGTGTCTCTGAAAGATCTTTTATGAATCATGGTAGAATTACCTATACTAGGCATTTTAAAGATGCAGAACTTTTGTAATCAGTAGGTAGTTTCAGTGAATGGGAAAAGTTTTCCAAATGAACTTAGACAAAATTGTCTTTAATCTTCCTTATATATAAAACATTTTAGTTATTGGGGAGAAAGTCTATCGAAATACAATAGAAATACTCAGATTTCTCTCACCGCACCCCCCATAGCTTCGCATAAGCCAGAATCCATTTACTTTTGTTCAGATAGGCGTTATACTTTATATTTTTTCAAATTGGAACCTTTGAAGTTGTGGTAAATGGATTGTTTCATACTTATCAATTTGTTCATTCAGCAACAATTCACAGAGTGTTAAGCATTACTACAGGATAGATACTATGGGACAGTGGCTTTCAAATGTTTAGACCATGACTAACAGTAATAAATCATTTAACATTTAGACACTTTGTGGGTAACTGCAACAACTGTCACAAAGTAACACTTACCCTTACTATGTGCGAGGCACTTGGATATTTTCTATTCTGTTTCCATTCTATTTTCCATCTTCCCATGGGTTGAAAACTCCTTGCACCCCCATGTTCCTATGGGGGAGGGGGAGTGAAGCAGAAGCCACACTGTGGTGCTTCCCAGTAATACCTACTGACACATTTGGTCCTCTTCAAATCAACTGCCAGTGAACATGCCCAGGCCATGGCTTCACTCATGCCTCCTAGTTAGGCTTCCTGGGCCCTGCACAGGGTCAGAAAACTGCTCCAGATTCCTGACCTTGACCCTCAGGTACCTTGACCCTTTTCCTACAGCCCCAGCAAAGCAAACAGTTCAAGGCCTACCACTATCCCTGTTGTGGGCTCTTGGGGTCAGAGCAGTTCAGTAGAACACAGAGGGCAGGAGGAGAGGTGCACGCAGGGACCCTCCACATGTTCTCTGCAGGGTGACTGGTGGAGAGCAGGCGGGTTGATTGTGCACGTTCTTAGCGGCCCAAGGTGGCTGTATGTCTGGCAGCAGCGGTTCTCTTTGAATGCCCCAGAACGTACCCAGAGCTCTGGAAAGGCCTCAGCACATGCGGGGATGAAAACATTTCTACAAGTTGCTCTCAGGGCTAGGAGCTTGCAGGGGGCTGTGGGCTGCAGCCTGGAAGGGGGCTGGTTGCCTGGGTGCAGGAGGCAAGGAGGTGTCCATGGGAAGCTGTGGAGTGCTGGGGCCAGGGAGCTGAGTGCTGCTCCCAAGTGTAAGGAGCATCAGCCTGACTGTGGGTAGGTGTGTTTTGGAGAAAACCAGGTGGGAAGACTGCCTAATGTATGGTATTGAAGTTGAGGATTCAGGCTTGGCTGGGGGCCACACTGTTACCAGAGAGGATGCACACTGGATGTGCAGATGAATTTTAACCACATGCTTTCTGATGATGATGAAGATGAGTATTGTGTGTGGGGAAGTGATTCTTTCCTGTGTTCCAGATTCTCTTTTGTGAAAATGTAGGAGGGTTATAAAATACTCGGTATCTATTTTGGGAGAATGTCCCTATGAACCAGAATGGTTCTAATCAATGACACTTTAGATGTAGCAACTTGTATGAGGCCCTTTGGCATAATATTGGTTAGCATAGCAGTCAAATTAGGACAAAAAAGAATCTCAAAAGGAATGCAAGATTTTTTGTATATAAATGGAATTTAAACCTGGAATAAGTTTGCCTGTTTAAATTTTCTTTATTTTGAAAATAAAGCCGTGGTAGTAAAATCAAGGCCATAAAAGACTATTTTAATATCATTTAATGGTAACATAATGTTTCCTTGTTTTATTTCAAAGTGAAATCCATAAAACTTATTTTAAATATTGCCCGTTTTCTTTTGTCTGGGAATTTAATTGAGGTTTCTGAATTCAGCTGGCTCCAACCTTGCTTTCTGTTTGGCCCTGGGCAGCTCACGATTTTTCTCATTTCCTATTCTCAGTCTTGGTTTAATCACTTATAAAATGACAGCACTTATACTGGCCTACCTCATAAGGTTGTGATGTTAAGTAATAAAAGTGTCAATTGCTTTGTGAATGCCAAATGTAGTTCTTTTAATACCCTTCGCTTCCTTAAAAAGTCTCTTTATCATAAACAAGGAAGGATACAGAAAGGCCACGTTGGGTCAGGTCATCCATCTGGTACAGAGTTCTGTCCCTGGCAGTGGGATCCAGGGATGTTTGGAGTGGAGGTTGGTAGTTTTTCTTAGCTGTATATCATAGTCTAGCAGACAAATACACCCTCACTGGTGGTTGTACTACTAACATATGTAGATATATTAACCATTACATAATCTTTGATGTTTCACTGAGAATGTATTGAATTACCACCCATTACATCAAATGACTTCATTTGGCACTGTGGGTCTCATTAAATTATGTCAGGCTAATCATAATTTAGTTTCAATAGAAACAAAATACACACTTATTACCAGGGTAAGAGGACACCACACCATCCAAGAAACGAAATGGGTTTAGTCTACGGAAACTAACCCCTGGGGACATGATAGGGGCCCTGGAGGGGTTGAAGGAGTTTCAAAGGGAAGGGGGCCTCGAGAGCTGGTCTGGGTTGTTCCAGAGCACCGGTAAGATCAGGGGTGTGAGAGTATCTAAAGGGGATGTGACCCGGGTGTCTCAGACGGTAACAATTAATTCCCTGTCTGTAGGAGGCAGTATATGCCCTGCCAGCTACTCTGTAGAAAATGATTCCTGGGTCAGGGGACCAGCAGCAGTAAGTTATCTGAGTTCTTCCACCTTCAAAATCTGTGCTCATTCCCATTGTAGGAGAGCAGGAATCAAAGAGTGCAGAAGTCATTAATTTTCTCTTGTGTATTTTTTCCCTTTGTAATTTTTCCACTCACATGTGGAGGACGGCATAGAGGGTACTTAAACTTCTTCACATAATTTCTTCCCAGGGGGCTCATTGTTAGCTGAGGTAAACAAAAAGAACTGTAATTTGAAGACTACTAACATAACAACTCAGCTTAGAGTTATGTGTTACCTTGATGCTGAAGATAATTTTAATTTTCCTTTTTTATGGACAGGAAATTAGTTTTCAGAAATCCTCTGGAGTGCTGTAATATGAGTCTGGTGGTCTTGGTTAAATTTTTGTTGTCATATCTCTACTGTTTACCTGAGTTGTGAAGTGACAGAACAAATTTTCTGTCAATATTCATTGAAATGTTAATTAGTTACCTGGCAGTTTAGATAGAAAAAGCCTTTAGTGGATCATCACTGGTTCTGGGAAATAATCTGTTTTTATTTTCCAATTTCAGGATATATTTGTTCTTTCTATACAATGTATCTTGAGAAAGAAAAGACCCAGGGTTTAGAAAACTATTTTGAGAACATAGGTCAGTGTACTTAACTATCACCCAGGCCAGTGCTTCTCAGACATTAATGTGCCTTCAGATAACTTAGGGATCTTGATAAAATATACATTATGGTTTAATAGGTCCATGGTGAGCCTACGATTCTGCATTTCTAACCAGCTCCCTGGTAAACTGCTGGTCCACAGACCAAACTGAGTAATGAGAAAAAAAATTTCTTTAAAAAGAAGCTCTTTTGAAATTCTGCATTTTCTTCTCTTTATTTGGGTGGGGGTAGTTGTGTAATAACATTACAATTCCATAATTCTCTGAAGTTACATTTAGATGCGGCATTTGTTTTATTTTTGTGGGTCTTTCTAATACAATTTTGATGAGTGAGGGGGTGGTTCATTGTATCCTAGGGGGGATACAGTGGTAAATAAACATAAAAGCCCAAGTAAACAAAGTTTGTAATAAATAGGCTAATCACTTTTTACAGCTTTACAGTTCTTGTCAGTCCTTCGAAGGCCAGGTCCTTTTGCGTCAGGAGCGAATGCTCAGAGTAACTGGATACCAGGTCTTCCAGGCACTCCTGGATTTGTTGGGGAATCGCACAATCCTTCCTGTAGGTGCCCAGGACTCAGACCAAATGTCTGCATTCTCTCCCAGCCACTCTCTCTTTGGGAGGGAACTGGGGAGGTAGGGTGCTGAGGGGAAGGGAGGTGGCAGTGGTGGGGGAGAGGGGCAGCTGTTTGCAGAATGACTGCACTACCCTGTGGCCATAGCTGCAAATTGCATCTTGCCTCAAGTCCTGGGAGGAATCAAAACTCAAGCTCCAAGGGGAACCAAGGGCAAGTCTCAGGCACCTCGGGTGGGAGCCTTCTCTCCCAGGGCTGCCAGCTACCCGCTCCCTCAGCCCTGACCGCAGAGTGCCCTGAGTCCATCAGGTGGTCAGACAGAGCTGCAGTTTCCGGGTTTAATTGCCAGTCCTATTTCATTAGAAAAATAAGTGCAGATCAGAATAATTATGTGAGTAAATACAGCACAGTTGACTTTGAATGTGCTGTGAGACTGGCAGGAAGTTTATTTACTTTATCTTCTTAATGAAGGGGTGTGTGTGTGTGTGTGTGTGTGTGTGTGTGTGTGTGTGTGTGTGTGCGCGCGCACATTTCCATTCTCTGAAATGGCATAGGAGACTGTTGCTGATAAGAGCAAGCCACACTGGGTTTAAACAATTGTGACTATTTCAGATTTGGAAAAGAAAGCTGGCTTTTCAGGAATAATAGTGATCAGTTCAAATCTTGCAGTCTTGGGATGCATGGGAACCTACAGAGGAAGTGCTTGAGATGGCTTTTAGCCCATTGTTTGTGGCAAGACTCCTTATTTCTACTTCTAGTGGTAATGGTGCTGCCGTATATAGCGTAATCCATTATGCTGTCTAATTGTGTTTAATAATTTCTTATAATTATTCCACTAATTTAACTTTTCTTGCAGATTGGGAGGAGGGGAGGGAAACTATTTCCCTCAAGAGTGAAGATAGGTTAGGCCCATAATAAGGAAGGCAAGTGTTTGGTATTGCTTTGGTTTGTACTAATATTACCAAATTAATATATTTTCTTTTACAGAAGAGAAAACACTATTTATTGGCTATTAATATATGGTACAAATGGCAGAATAGTCAGGTGATTTAGACAACTCTGAGGAAAAAAAAAAAGGACTCTCAGAGTCAGGGGTTTGCTCTGTTGGGTCCTAAGAAGAAACACCCAACAGTTCCTTAAGAACAAAAAAGCAATTGATGATGTTCAGCTAAATTCTGAACTTTGGTTACGTTATTCAGGCTTTTGGCCTTGACTGAGAAGACAGGCCATCAGCATGGCCCTTCCTTGCTTGCCATTTTATACCAACCATATTCCATGGCAGAGAGCCCACTGGTGTCATTTTTTCAGAATTGCTGAGCAAGAAAATGCTGTTGGAGTTTGAGGATGTTACCTCAGGCTAAGAGGCATGTGTCTTCACGGGCCATGGACTCTGCAGCTCACTGAAATAGAGGCTTGGGATCTGGAGTGTTTTGGTCCTTCCATTTTCTGGAATGTCCTGCCAGCTCTTCTCATGGTCTGCAGTGGTGGTGGAAATGAGGACTTACCCAATGGGAGGGTGGGACCCTTTGAGCAAAATATATGAGTTGTCTGTTGTCCTGAGGAAATAGGTAGTAGCATCAGTAGTAATGGGAAAAACCATAGTATTCCAACTGACATCTATATGTAATAGCCTCCTCTTTTTGATGTAAAATCAAATGGTTTAATAGTTTACTGTGGTATACCAATTGTACCTCTGGCTGTGTAACTCTGTAGGATGAAGCCTCTGACCTGGCCTATATTGTCTGCGCTCGGGTTAGGGTGATGCAGATAAAGTCCATGCTGTGTCTGAGGACCAGACACATCTGCTGCTATAGGATAGTCAGAGCTCAGAACAGATGTTGTGTGCAGAGCCTGCTGAGTCCTCAGAAGTGTGTCCACGTGTAGGACAGGGCTGCTCAGCTGGTGCCACATGGACTCTCTTATTTCTGTTCCTTTCATTGAAGATAGGTCCTTCTTCAGAATATGGCGTGACTTCTCCTGAGAACTAAATCTTTTAGGCGACTTTCCTTTAGAGTGTTTTTTGTTTTGTTTTGTTTTGTTTTTAATAAGTAGAGTTTAATCTTTGAGTGTGAGTGGACTACCTGAGAAAGGTCTGTTGTTGGAAACCTGGCCTATTCAACCAGTTACCTAGCCACCCTCTCCCCCCTCAACTTGAATAAGTATTCCAAGGCTGAGTTAACAAGTTCTCAGTATGGAAATTAAATATTTATAGTCTAAAAAGGAAGTATGGTATTTAGTTTCTAATATTTAGGTAATAATTAGTTACATAAATTAGTTTCTATTCTTTTCCTTACTCTTATCCCTCAGCAGGACAAAAGTAATATTTTAAAGTCCTAAAATATCATATACAATAATGTAACACAGTATGGATGCTTTAAGCTGCTCTTTGTAACTTTCTTCCTCTAGATTTATAGGTTTCTGGGTTGAGATGAACAACCACTTACTGAACCAGACACAGAAAGTGAATAGATCACTTTTCCAGCCCTTGATGTGTTTATGCTTTAGCCTGGAGCAGATTATTTAAATAATCTCAGTAGAGTTTTTATATGCTCTAATAGGGAATCCTGTGCAGTACATAAAAGGGTACCCTTTCCAGTGTGGAGTTTTAGGGAAGATTCGTGGAGAAAATTATATCTGAGTTTTACAGGATGAAGAGGAGTTAGGCTGGGAGTAGGGGGAATGTGGGTAGATACAATAGTGCAAAGGGTAAGCAAAGGCAAAAAGGTGAAAAATAGCATGTTGTGAACAGTGATGAATTCAGGTAAGTTGCAGGTCTGAAGCATTCAAGATAAGGAATAGTAGGGGAGGAATGGGGCGGGCAGGAGGGTCCCTGGGAGTCAAGCCTTGGGAGGCCTTGCTTGGCATTCCAAGGAGCTTGAACACTTTCCAGTAGGTGATAGCCTGCTATTGAGGACTTTGAGCAGGGGAACAAAATGGTCACATTTGCATTTTATCATTATTTCTAGAAGGCATTGTCCATGGATGATTCTGGTGGCTGTAAGGATCAGGAGGTCAGTCAGGGAGTTGATGGCTGCCAAGATGAGGCCAATGAGGATGGAGCGGGGGGTGGGGGGGGGAAGCAGGGGAGAGGTGTTTAGGTGATTATATGGGCAGAACTTGGTGACTGACTGGACTGGATAGAGGAATGAGGGAGGATGAAGGACCAAAGATGCTTTTAGAACATTTAGCTTGTGTGATGAGGTGGGGAATATAAGAGGAGGAGCAAGCTGAATGGGGAAAGATGAAGTGGTTAGATTTAAATATGTTGCATTTGAAGTGCCTTGGGCCATCCAGGTAGAATTGCCTGTAGAAAGTTTACTGTATGATAATAACAGCGAAGGTTAGGACAGAAATAAAGATTTGGGAGTTACCTGCATGCAGGTGCTGATGAGAGCTGTGAGACAGGACAAGATTATCCAGGAAGAGGGGAGAGAATGAGAATTAAGCTGAGGACACAGAGGGGCAGTGGGAGGGAACGCAGCCCTTGAAGGAGGTTGAATACAAATGGTTGGAGAGGTAGGAGACCATGAGAAAGTGGGGTCCCCCCAGGTCAACTGCTTTAGAGTAGTCTCCTAACATGAGAAGGTTGAAGTGGTTGATGGAATGGCAGTGGGGGTGCAAGAATGAATAGCAAGTGGGGAAGTGGAGATTCTGAGTGGAAAGATGGGCCAAATGGATGGAGGCATGTCTCAGAGAAGGAAGTGGGCGGGCTGCGCCAGGCCCAGAGGAAGAGGAAGAGCATGTGGGTGGTTATAGATGTAGATATGTTGGGGGTGGTGGAGACTTTTTAAACAAATACCTGTGAGAAATGGAAGTTTTGGGGCATGGAACCATAGAGAAGACGATAGTATCAAATATTAGACTCTAAAATGTAAATAATAAATGTTTCATAGTTTTGAATAAGTCACTAATGAATGAAAAGTCTGCATACACCACTTTAGCATAAATCTATGTCACACCATCTGTAATTTAATTAGAGTGTTTTTGAAAGTAATTTTGATTCGGAAGTAATTGGATGAAGCTCTGTAGCCAGGAAAAAATTTGTAGACTTTTCTAACTGAGGACTGTTTAAGTGGATTTTTAAGAAGACTGACAGAGTGAGGTGCCCCAGCATGGTCTTCTGACATTAATGGCTCTATCTCCTGAGAAGGACACTTAGCCCATCTGGCCTCAGGGATTCTTAGGTTTTCTTGTATGTAAGAAAGTGTAGTGAACCCCTTACATGTATCATATCTCATTTAATCTTCATAACCTGTGAGTAGCTTCTGTTATTCTTTATTTTATATCAAGAGCAGGAAATAAAGGTGTAAAGTGACTTAATCCAAAGCCCCACCACTGGTGTGTACAGAGCTGGGGTTTTAGTCCAGGTGGTCTGGCTCCAGTCCTCACATGTAGCCAACCAGCACCAGTGATAGAATCATAGGGCATGAGTTCCAAGGTTCCTTCCAGCCTTAAAATATTTGTGATTTTATATGTATATGTTTATAGTTTCTAGCAGATACAGTGCAATACATATGGAAAAACATCTTAATATTTAGTTTGAACTTTTTAATTCAGAAGGAATAATATATTGTGTCCAAGTTGTTGTGTATTTTGGACTAGAATTCCAATGAAACAGGTTTTACTGTGCAAAGATTGTAATTCATTGCCATTTTAGCTACTAGTTGTCAGTGTTTAAAATGTATAAAAATACATTGTCTATATGTTTTCTTTTAATTATTTGTATACTCATAAAACCACTACTTTGACAAGTTTAATGGATGAAGAAAATGATAACAACTGTTCACCACAGCTGGTCAAATCTACCATAACCCCTAAATGTAACTTTATTAATAATGATAATGACGGTGCAGCAATAAAATGAGTACAAGTACCTTATGAAGGTAATCTGAAATTGTGTGTGAGCTGATTCTTTTTTATGTAGATTATCTTACAGTTTCTTTTTAGTTTCTACAGAAAGACAGACTATGTCTTCTAGCTATAGGATTGATTCTATAAAAAGTGTTGCTTTAATGATAGAGTAAATGGGCTTAATTTATGTCACAAGCACTTCAGGGGAGGTAAAATTAATAGATTATTGGCATAAGGAATGGTGACATATTGAAACAGATGACAAAAATGATTTTAAATGTGTAAAAATCCTCGAGTAGAAGACAAATTAGACTTTAAGGTAGGTTAACCACTTGGTGACAAAATTCCAGAAAGACACCATCTGGTAATGGGAAGGCCAAGGGATTTGGAACCAGCATGCAGTGGGTTCAGATTATGACTGTGCCATTTTCTAGTTGAGCAAGTAACTGAATCTTCCTGAGCCCGTTTCTTCCTGTATAAAATGGTGATAATGCCTGTGCCATGATGTGTCATGAAGATTAAATGAGATAATATAACCAGGTAGCCTGGCACATAGTGGAGCCTCAGAATATGGTAACTTTATTATTAATTCCTTACTCTTTTCTCATGGTTACTTAATGTTTTTGTTAGCAATTGTATTCAATGGCTGTATCCATTCTGTTGATTAAAACATATTTAGAAGCATTTATGTGAGTCACTCAGTTTGTATCTTTTTAAAAACTTGATTTTTTTTCCAGGTCTGGGCTTGTGTTTATTTAATGACTACAGATGAGAATAGAAGATAGTCTAATACTTTCTTCCATTGAGAGCAGAAATATTTTCTTGTGACTTCACAATCCTCTTTAGTGTTATTATAAAGATCCCTATGTATGTGCTAAGAAACACCTATTTTTTAAAAAGAATTATATGCATTTCCATTAAAACAAAAACCAATGAAGACAGAGAACTTGAAAATTGATGAAGCAGTTATATTATTGAAATGTTTAGGTGGATTTAGGAGCAATGACTTTGGATAGCCCCAGGGACAAAATTTCTAGTAATTTTTCATCTGTACCAAACCGAGTTCTTTCTACCATTTCAGATGGATGACCGTACCTTGACCTCCTCTCTCTACTTTGATCCATCCCCATATGATTGCTCCCCAGTTTCAGACTTAGAATGACCTCAGATTCTCTGGCTGGATGACAGCCCATTGCGGTCTGTGCAGTGAACCTAAGTGATGTATTCATCGTTTCTATAGACTTCGGGTTTGGGTGCTTTCTGTTCCCTTCTCTTATCACTGCATTAATTGCTGCTACAGAACATAGGATAGCTTTACATCAGATTGCCTGATTCTGGCAAACCAAGATGAGTCATTACATATTTCTTTCATACTGAATTGTGAAATCAACATTCCCTAAAGCTTGTTTATGACATCCCTCAGGTTTGTCTACTTACAGATAAATTAAAATGACAAAGTGGTTTAAATGCTAGGATTGTAGTTTGTATTAGTCAGCTTTTGTCAGGCAATGCTGTGGGAATAACCCCTAGATCTCAGTGGCTTACGATCTCAAAGTGTAATTCTTACCCATATTCCGTGGTACTTGAAGGTCAGCTGTGCCCTGGTGTGCCTTTTTCATTCTAGGATTTAGGCTGACAAGAGTATACCTTTTTTGGAACATGCCATCCTCTCGGTGGAGGGAATGAAAGAGCTTTTGCTGTCTGTGGCATACGTCATATGGCTCCCATTTCAACGGCCTAATCAGTCATGAGCCCAAGCCTGACATCAGTAGGAAAGGCAAATACCCTCCTTTTATAAAACAGTAGTGCCAGTCACTTGGCCACTTACAGGGATGCATATCCTCCTAAAGGGAGACAGTGAAAAATTGAAAACAATGATATAGTCCTACTGTACAGGTCATCAGTATTTTGTTGTTGTTGTTATTGTTAATCAGTATTTTTAAATTAAAGGAAAATAGTAAGATTTGAAAAAGACCTTCCTGAATTGTCTGGTAGCGTGTTCTTTTATATTATAGAATTTTTCTGTATTTTGGCCCATGGTTTTCCTTTTCCTGGAATTTATCACCTTTTTTGAATTTTCATTGCAGAAAGGGGGGCTGATGAAAAAATTTGGTGAAATGCATTTCACCCAAAGAGCCAAAGTTTCCATGTTATCAGCTTTACAATAATAGGGAAATTATTTTTGAAAGCCATGTGTTTACTTAATATTTCATTTTTAAGCAATTTGCCTTTATCATATATAGTAGAATACTATTATTCAATTATTATGTCCAGGTTCTTAAATTAATGACTTGATTTTGCCACTTAATAATTAGAATCAAATTGTGATTGAAGAGTAAAATCCGTATATAAATTGGAAGGGAATCAGGCAATAAACTGTCTGATTTATAGGAAAAGAAAAGCTGCATTAATGTTTTCTTTAACTGAAGCTTTGTTTATGACTTGAGTCTGGTTTTGATTTTTGTTTACAACAAATTTAAACAACAAAAGAAGATGTGGTAACCTACAAATACAGAGGGAATGATAATTGACCATTGATGTGAGTGAATGAATGTTTATTGAGGTCCTGAAGGTAAATGGTATGAAAGGAATTTCTTGAAACTTAGCAGGACCTCTCAGAGTTTAGGCTTATTCTTGGTTCACTTTACACCTTATAGATTTTAGAGCAGGCTGTGTCTGTATTCAAGTTTTCAGAAAAGAAACAAATGTAATACTTTTCTGAAACAATGAAAAATCTTCCTTTCTGTGTATGTACAGTTTCTGTTACCTAAGAAGCGTGTTCAATATTGTTGGAATAAGATACCACTTTTATGTTAATACTAATGAAATTGAAGAAGGAAACAGTCCACACCAATATTGTGAAGTGTTTAATGGTGTTTAAAATCTCTGGGAGACTGGGCCAAAGTAAGAATATAAACTAAATAACTGAAAATGTAGTCATTACTTTCTAGTTTGTCTGAGCACCAAGATGCAATATTTTGAGCTAATTGCAACTGCTATAAAGTACTTTGAAGAAAACCCATTAGAAGAAAAGTAAAACCTGAACAGATTAGTGTTCTTTAGTGAGCCTGGCAGAATTTCTTTTGTTGCTTCACAATCTTTTCTATTTCTTATCACTTCACTTTCTTGGCTCTATAAACAAAAGTACCTTTCCCTCCACATTTTCCAGAACTGTGTGTATACCAGGAAACACGTTTCTTAACCAAATATTATAGATAGTCTTGAAAGCCAAAATAAATTCTGAATTTTATATTCTACATCTCAGGTTGAGATTAATGAAATTAAAAGAGCAAGCTTTTTAGTTGCTAGTATTTAGTGATGGGATCATGGGTCCCTGATATTTTTACTTTCTTTTTGTATCTTGATCTTGTATCCTGCAACCTTGCTGAATAGATTCATTAGTCCTAATGTGTGTGTGTGTGTGTGTGTGTGTGTGTGTGTATTCTTTAGGATTTTATATGTGCAAGATCATGTTATCTGTCAATAGAGGTAGTTTTGCTTCTTCCTTTCTGATTTGGATACCTTTTATTCCTTTTTCTTGCCTAAGTGGCATGTTAGAATGTTTAGTACTGTGCTGAATAGCAATGGTGAGAGCAGACATTCTTTCTTTGCTTATTATTCCTGTCTTAGGGGAAAGCATTCAGTCTTTCACTATTAAGTATGATACTGTTTGTGGGTTTTCATGGATGCCTCTTATCAAGTTGAAGAAGTACTTCTTTCTATTTCTAGTTTGTTAAGTGTTTTTATCATGAAAGAGTGTTTGATTTTGTCAAAGGCTTTTGATATCTATGGAGGCAACCATGTGGGTGCTGTTTTTTATTCTATTTATGTGGTCTGTTATGTTGACTGATTCTCGTATGTTGTACCAGCCTTGCATGCCTGGAATATTTCACTTGGTCATGGTATATAATCCTTTTGCATGTTGCTGGATTCATTTTGCCAGTATTTTGATGAATAACTTCCTTTTTTGGGAAGACTTTCTGTCAGTTTATTCTTTGATATTGGAAACTCAAGAACACTGGAGAGAAAAATAAAGGAACGTGACTTTCCCGGGACTTGGCCCCATGGAAATACAGAAACTTCATTTCTGCACATACTCCGAATGACTGTCCTTTAAGTGATAATCAAACTTCAAAATACACCTACCTGAGTACTCAAGTTCAGACACTTATGTAACGGTTATCTAAAGAACTTTACCTTGGCGTATGCTTAAAAATTCCCACATAATGTTATTTCTTATATGACACGTTCAGATTTTAGGTCCTGACCCTGTGGAAGTCACTTAAAATTTTCTTCTTAGCTTAGTTTCCTAATCAGTAGGCAGAATTATGAGGAGCAAATAAAATATGGTATGTGAATATGCTCATAAAATATTATATAATATGGTAAGATACAATTATTTATATTTATATAAGCAGGTAAATATAATTACTTAGCACAGGGACACAAATTCAAATAACTTTAGGGGCCAGAGACCAAGTTACATAATTGGATGTGATGGGGCCTGTGGCCAGTTGGAAACTTTGCAACCTTGCTTCAGTACACTCAAATTCGAAGGAAAACAAACAAAATAAAATGAATGAAGCGAACTCAAATCCCCACTGTCCTGGCCAGACATCACACATCTGCCTCCCCTCTGTGTCACCCCGATTCAGTGATAGAATGTGAAGACCTGGGGTCTCATTCCATTTCCACCATTGAGAAAGTTCTTTTTTTTTGTTTTGTTTTGTTTTGCTTTTTAAGATTTTATTTATTTGAGAGAGAGAATGAGAGAGAAAGCATGAAAGGGGTAAGGGTCAGAGGGAGAAGCAGACTCCCCGCCAAGCAGGGAGTCCGATGTGGGACTCGATCCCAGGACTCCAGGATCATGACCTGAGCCGAAGGCAGACGCTTAACCAACTGAGCCACCCAGGCGCCCCCACCAATGAGAAAGTTCTTAACCTCTCCTAGGATTCTTTTTCTCATTTGTAAAATGCAGATGATGTATGCCTTGTCTGCCTCCAAGGGCTATTGTGAGAGGCTTACGGGGAGTAACATATGAAAATGACTCAAACTATTCAAGCCTATATCAATGTAAGGAATATTGTTGTTTCTTAGTTTCTGTAAATCTTAACTTTCCAATGATGACACTTCCTTGTTAAGAAGGTTTCATAGCCAGACAGTGGGAAACTCCAAAAGGCCAGCTAGAAAAGCCTCCTTTCAATAGAGTAAGCTTGGTAACAGATGTAAACCAGCATCTGCATAAAATTTGCCAGTCATTCAGCAGTATCTGAGGCTCAGCTTGCCAGTTCTTCTCAGCCAGCAGGACATAGTCATAGAAACTCATGATCCTAAGTTTATTGAGCTCCTACTAAGTGGGGAAGCACTGTGTTAGCTTGGAAACATGGAAGAGTAATGTGGCCCCTGCTTTGAAGAAGCATGGTCTTGGTTGGCAAGCAAGCAATATCCATGAAATAGCTCTCGAATCTGGACTCATAGACTATCAGCTTGTCTGGAAGGAGACCTGGAGGTCATCTATCCAGCCATTTCCCTCATTTTACAGCAGAGAACACTGATACCTATAACTAAATGTTAATATCTATCAGGTAGGCCAGGTGTTCTCAAGTCTAGCTCCTTCCCAGCATCACGTGGGGATACAGTCTCTGGGGTGGGGTACCAGGAGTTCATACTGAAGCACAAAAGATCACAGTCCTGGAGGATTCTGGCAGACCCATTTTGCTTAATGGATTTGGGAATGGTACCAGTCAGGTTGTCAGTGGTTTTGGAATTTAGGGTTTAGGGAGTTCATTGAAAGGCCAAGAAAGGGCCTGATGGGGGACTTTCATGTTACAGTAATGGGTAGGTAAGATTGAAGTGACCAAGACTTTGGGTGAAGGTATGGAATTGGGGATTCGCATGGCCAAGGTGATGAGCAAGATATTTTACATCATGAGTCTCTCTTGGATAGCAAGGTGCTGTAGGAGATTTCATACATTTGCTTTGAAAAAGAGCTATAACATGCTCAAAACAACCTGATAGTCACTTTGATTTTTTTTTTTTGGTAAAGGTTTTAAGAAAGTATTTGATTGCATTACAGGTGATTCTACAATCCTAAGCATTTTTTTTCTAGTTTATTACTAATATCATGGTTAGTATCTTCATTGCCTTCCCCAAATTGTTTTCAGATAGACATCGATAAATTAGTCTGCTCCTTTCCTGTATTTCTTGGGAATAAAGTAATTGATATGCAGTATTCTAATAAATACATCTGGTTAAAGAAGTGTACTATAGACAACCAGTAAAGACATTAACACTTATAAACTATTCTTTGTTGAAAATAATTTTATTCTTTCAAGAAAGTGAGTTATCTCTCTGGTATTTTAAATATTATTAAGATACATGAAGCTATCTGCAGTCTTCATGATAAATAAATAAATGTACTCAACCAGTGTGTATAAGACACCACGCAATTTCCTTTTTGTAAAATGTCTGTCCACTTTATATTTACATATATAGTAATTTTATAGTTATGCATTCTGTATGCATTTTATAGTTTCATTCATTCCACTGTCAAAATGTTAGTTTGTTTTTGTACAGGAACAATTCTCCCTAGTCTGTGAGTTGGTTGAAAGCAGTAACAACATAGTAGTGATTAAAAGCATGGACTCTAAACCAGATGATCTGAGTTCTTTACCCCTGCTTTGTTGCTCGCTAACTATGGATGACTCTATTTTGTCAAGTGTGAACTCTGGAGAAAAATAATACCTATCACAAAGGATTGGTGTCAGGATTAAGGGAGTTAATCTGTGTAAAGTGCTTTAAAGTTATCTAGTTAATGCCCCTCATTTTATATATTGAGGAATTGAGGGCTTATTCTAAGAACTTACTCAAGATCATTAAGAAATGAGAACCTGGACCAGAACCCAAATGACCTGATTCCCAGGCTAGATGAGAAGGGAAGAAGGTTGCTTCTCTCTGTGTTGTCACTTGGTCTGGCTCTCTCTCTGAGTCTCTCTGGCCCTCCTCCCCATGCTCACCCCCTCCCGCAACTCTCCTCTCTCTTCTGGATCCCATTCTTCCTCTTCAGCCTTGTAAAGTGGATTCTAAACCTGGAGGTCAGGGAAACCCCTAAGGTCATATGCACATTTTTATTTTTCTTTTTTCTCTTTATCTTTTCTGAGAAGAGGGCCTACAGAGAGCCTGCATTAGACTCTCCAAAGCAACTGTGACCCTACTTCCCTGAGTGTGGAAGCGGCTCTAGCAGGAGCCGGTTTCCATTATGAGCAGAAGCCCAGGTGGTGCTGGAGAAGTCTAAGAACCGTATTCCTTTGTTAGTGTTTCCAGCTGCAGAGGAAGGAGTGGGCACTAATAGGGCTGCTGGGTAGAGCCGTTCTGCCAGGCAAAGGTGATTTTATCGTGAAGACACTGCCGCATCTCTTCTTGACTGCGTGAACAAGTGAGAGGCTTGGGGTCCTACAGCCAGACCATAAAGACAATGCAGGTCATCGTTTGGAAAGTAAGCCCGTAAGAACTTAGAGCCAATAGGGCACGCTTTTTCTCTGTCACTTGGTTTTGGCACGGCTTAGATTTGCCTTCATGGAACATGAGCTGATTGACCTGGACTTTCTTACAGCGATGCATACCTGCTGAAAGAAAAATTCTGCTGCTCTGTGTTCAAATAAAATGAAGGGACCATTGTTGTATATAAGGACTTAGGAATTCAAATGCATTATGATGTTAGAAGAACCATTTTACAAGAATGCATATGCCATTGTATCCCAAGGGCTTTTCAAGTTGATTGTTGAGTTATCCTGCACCAAATAGCTTCACATGTCCCTTTTGTAGCTATAAGGTAGCCCAAGACTTTTCTCTTTATTATGCAATATTCAGATTTATCACACAGCAGCTCTAACGTAACTGATGGCAATGCACTTCTTGTTGCAGTGGCAGGATCAAGGACTTTTTAGTATCGTCTGGCTAGACACCAAGAGATAGAAGTGAGCCATTTCCTCCCTGGCAGTTAGGTGGAAAACAGGACATATTGGGGACATTTAGTTAAGCCTGGCCAGACAGGAGGACTTTATCAGGGTAACATTCTTTTACCAAGTATGTGTGATAAAGCCAGGGTTAGGCTTTGGGAATTTGGACCTGGCCTATATTTAGCATCCAGAAACCACTATGGGGCTGTCATTGGTTAGGAGTTTCCAGTCACAGTTCTTATTGAAGTTAGGTAATTTAGGCATATAGGACAGCGGTGTACTGTTTGTTCTAGAGTTTGTTAGTTCGTTCATCCATTCATTCATTAGTTCATATTTCAACATGTCTCAGTTTTTCCTGACATTAGGTTTATTGTAGGACATTTTTACAAGGATCTGAATAATTTTTGAGATCATGAGAGAAATTCATGATGAAAAATTAAAATTAGGAAAACATTAGAGGGCTTATATACTTTCACAAACCCTCTTAAAAAGCTTTCCAAGGCAATAGATGTTAAAAATTACTAAATCAAAAAAAAAAGAAATGTCAATAGGAACTTCTTTCTTTAAATGGATTTTTTTTTTTTTTAAAAACCCTCACATACACAAGATTTTTCTGTTAGGTTACATCTAATTTTTTTTCCCAATAGAGATATTTTGTTCTATATAGGTTACCTATATAGGTTACTGTTATGGGAGAGTTGCTAATCAATGAAAGATCAAATGTGGGCTTAACCTGGCCATGCCACTCATTACAATCTGATATTTTATTTCTGTATCTATAAAGTTGGGATGGTGATACTGTCCTGTCTACCTCATGGAGGTTGTGTGAGTAGTAAGTGAGCAGTGCCTTACTCTCAGCACCTGATAAGTTGTAACTTTTTTTCCCCTCAAAGATTCTGTGCATCAGAAGGCAAATCAGAGTCAACTGTGGAGGTCCTGTTACCCTAATCAAAGTTGTCTCTCCTCTCCTTTTATCTGTGAATTTAGAATGTGGGTGGGATATGGGCCAAACCGTTTCTAAGCCAGCTGAGAGAGGGACCGCGCAGGCCAGTGGAAATCCGGGAAGGTAGACCAAAGTGTGGATTCAACAGAACCTATCTGTCGGAGGAACTCACTAGGTTAACAGGTGGTCACAGAAGTTGTGGGGAATTTCTTGTTCTTCCAGCTCTGTTTGATGTGGCCGCCCAGGGACTTCCCTGTCTCTAGATCTGAATGAAGGGGAGAAAATTGCTTTTAGCCAGAATCCACATGCTGTAGTATGGAGATCACTTCATGGCTAGAGAGAAAACAGTCCGAAGTATCAGGATCTTTTCTTATATTGAAACCTAATCATCCCCCTTCCTGAGGCAGTTTACCTGATTGCACTTGTAGCCCGTGGGCTTGACTTAACTCTGTAGTTGGCTCTGTTCCCTGCGGTAAACTTAGAGGAGTATGAGGTTTTGTCCTTTCTGTGGTTTTCGGACTGCCGTTCAGGCTGCGTTGCTGGTTTCTACAGGTGTCTGCTATTATTGACTTTTAACTCTCTGCTCAGTCCTCACGACTACCTTCTGGATACCCCTCCATCTGCTCCTCACCCAGAAAAGGCCAAAAGGTTCTCAGCCTTGTCTTAATCATCACCCTAGGTTTCTTTAGAGCTATTCCCTTTTGGAGAAGTATAGATTTCAATTTAAGGTCCTTTGGCCGCACCCTGGGGCAAGGAACAGCATTTATGTGTTTTCCTAAAGGCAGAGGTGAGTGACCCAGCTGATAGGATGCAGGTTAACCTGAATTTTTATCATAGCTCAGTATGGAGCCACTCTGTCCCACTGGACAAATGGGGCCAACAGGACTCTGAGGGATTAAATACATATTTAAGTGTCGTGGCCAGTGAATGGTGGAGGCAGGGTTACATCTTTGTTCTAACAGGCAGAGGGCTTGTCTTCCCTTCGTCCCCAGAAGAGGACAATGCCCTCCTGATCTGAAGTAGACATTTGCCTGAAAAGCCTCCAAGATGCACTGATTCTTAATCTTTATGTGTGAACTGGTCATTTAGCCCGAACAATACAAATTATTTCCTTCAGAGAGAACATCTGAGGCAAACTGGTTAGAGCTTGGTGCATGCCTATGCTTTTTTTAAAAATCAGTTTTACTTTTGTTTATTTTTTTGCACCTTCCTTCCTCTCTCTCTTCTCCCTTTCTTTCCTCTCTTCCTTTCTTTCTTTATGTAGCCAAGATGGTAGGCTTTACTTTTGCCTCTAGTCTCCAGGCTTTAGGACAATAATTTATTGAGAAATCTGCATATGGCTTTTTTTTTAAAGCTTTAGTCAAGGCCTTGAATAAAAATGTAAAGGAAAAGAAACCCTTCCAGATGAATTTTATTAATGTTTTAATTAGAAGTAATTTATTCTTTGTCGGAGCTAAGGAAAATTACAATAAACATCCGTGTAATACTGTGCAAATAACAATAATGGTTAAGAGCTACTAATAATAGCATCCTATCTACATTCTCCCTGGTCATCACAGTAACCTACCACAGCAGGGAGAACAGGTGAGGAAACCAAGGCACAGCTGGGTTTAAGCCAACTGGACACTGGACATAACGTCATTGTACTATGCCATGCTGAATTTAAAGCAAAGTAGGTGCTCTGTCTCGTTTTAAAGGATATTGCATCTCTTATAACCTTTTTTTGTATATTGTGGTTCTTGGTCAGTTTGTTGTGTCTGAGTGCTATAGGACTAGCACAGTATAGTGATAATGACAAGAGTAACAGTGGAGTGTGTGGTTAGTGCAGGGAAAACTAAGACCAAGATGTTCTGTCTACAGAACAGATGGCCAGGAGCTCAGGAGCACCAGACTCAAGGGAGACTGACTCCTTACTCTTACAGTGAGTCTGCTAGCACCTCATTCCCCCAGTGCTCAGAAGTAATAGATGCATCGGTCAGAACCTTGGGCCCAGATGAAAATAAGCTTCAAATCAAGGAACAAAAGCTGGTACAAGAACCTGGACCACCACCAAGAGTTTAGATCGCTTGTGCAAGTGTTTATGAAGCTGGGGAAGTTCAGTTTCTATTGAAGGGCCAGAAGAAAGTACAGTTCACATTGTGGGGATCTGCTCCTTTCTGAGAGCAAAGCAGGGATGGGTCAGTCCCAGTTGAATTCACCACACACTGATTGTTTGCCCATCGTAAAGTAAGGGTGACAGGCAAGAAGGAGCAGTGTGTCCAGACAGTGGCTGTCCTGAGGAGTTTACAAGTTAGCTGAGAAACTTGAAATCTGCTAGTTTGCTTGTTTCTAGTGGGCCTTTTGTTTTTTTTAGGTTAAGTATACTCTCCTATACACAATACTTAATTCCACTTGACATCATATGATTCTCAATTTTTTATTCTTTACTCGGGAGATGTTTAGGAGTCCGTGTGATTCAGTTCAGTGTGTGGCCAAGTGAGCCTGTCGTCTGTGTCGCCACTTACACGCCCGCTTGACGGCAAGACTTGATGCTGCAGCTGGGAGCAGAGCCCTCCGAGACATTGTTTGGATTGTGCTTCTGGGTCAAGACTGAGGCATGTGTACGTGCTCTTGTAGAGAGAATTCTTCGACTAAATGAAAGATCGAACTAACGGTCTTTAAGTCTCTGCCAGCTCTAAAGATATGATTCTGATTCAAAATAATACAAACAAGCCTTGTAAAAAGCTGTGAGTTTAAAGTGGTAAAAACTCTCTTCAGTATTTCAGGTGGCGTTTGTAGAACCTACAACTTGACAAACCTGCACATTGATTTACACTATCTTCTACATTTCAGCAGAAGCTGAGTTCACCTGGCTTTGAGATGTCAGTCTCTGGCAACCTAGTAGTCCTCCTCGGTGCACGAGCTGACCTTCTTTCTGTTCGTTGGGTTTGTCGTGGATTTGCTGGCCAGTCTGTATTGCTTCCTAGCTAGAATATGCAAAATATGTACATTTTAGTGATTGAAATATTTATGTCAGAGAAAAATTTGCCAAGGGAATTAGAGTGGGGGGGAAGAATATATTTCTGAGGGATGGAATTGTTCACAATATGGGCAGGATATAGGAAACTAAGAGAACTGGATCAGAAAGTGAGAAGTCAGCAGTGTCCATGGGAGTTCCTTGAACCTCTTTGAGTTCTTATTTTCCTCTTGGATAAAATTACAGGTTTGGCTTATCAAATGGCCTTAAGAATTCTGCAGTTCTCCAAATAAGGGAAACTGTACCTGGTTAGTTTCTGTTGACAAAACAGATAATCGAGAGTTGGAGTAGTAGAGAAAGAGTCTGGGGATTAGCTAGGTGTTTCCCCCACCTGCTTCCCCAGAACTCCTAGATTGGATTAGTCAGGAGGGAGGAAGTAACATCCCGTATTATCTATTGCTGCTGTAATAGATTACCACAAATTTACTGGCCTAAAGCAACACATATTTATTATCTTACAATTCTGAAGGTCAGAAGACTGAAACAGGTTTCACTGGGCTAAAATCAAGTTGTCTTTCTGGAGGATCTAGGGGAGAATCTGTTTCCTTGATTTTTCCAACTTTTGGAGGCTATCCACATTCCTTGACTTGTGGTCCCTTCCTGCATCTTCAAAGCCAGCAGTCACCTCACACTGACCTCTGCTTCTTGGACTCTCCTGCCTCCCTCTTCTGAGGACCTTTGTGATTAGATTTGGCCCTCTGGGATAATCCAGGATAATCTCCTCAGCTCAATATCCTTAACTTAATCACATCTGTAAAGCCCCTTTGGCCGTGTAAGGGAACATATTTGCAGGTTTTGGGGATTAGGAGGTGGATATCTTTGGGGTGCCATTTTTCTACCTACCACACATACATAATGTCGATAGCATTGCACTGGCCCAGGAGACCATGCTTCTCTCTTTTGAAAGAAATACTGCTAGCAGATTAAATCATTTTTAGCATTCACGAGGGACCTTCAGCTACACTGCTCCAGCCTCTTTTGCCTCAGCAGGAAGTTTATTGAAAGGAAAAAGGGGAGAAAATGGGAAAAGAACTACACAGCTGGGAGGCAGTTTTATCAACTCAAATGGAGTCAACATCAAGGCCTTCAGAAGGAGAGTGTACGATATGCTCTGATTCAGTTGTGCAGAGAAAAAGGCAAACAGGTTCCTAGGGTCAGAACCACAGGTATTTTGTGACTGTCTCTTAGGAAATTTGGTGAGATATTCGGTTTTAGGTTCTCTGAGAGTTCAGCTGCAGTGGGCACCTTGCATTCGAGGTTGAGGTAACGTGGATTTACTTTCTGGTGGAAGGCTTTTTTCCTGGGAAGGTGTTGAATCCTCAGTGGGAAAGAAGCCCCTGCATAGAGTCCAAATGTGACACCAGCAGTGTTTATAGTTCTCTAAGTAGAAGTCACGATGAATCTGTGTTCTTAGTCTCTCCGGGGTGACATTTTAATTGTCACTGCATGAGATAAGGAGTTCTCTCAGTGTGTAGTTACAGACATAATTGACTGTAGAGTGTGGAGAGCAGATGACGCCACATCTTTCCCCCCATAAACTCCAGGCACTTTGCATCCATACTCTGATTTGACAGCGACAATCATGTCATCAGAAGAAACTCATTTGGTTCCTGAGGAATTTTATATTTCTCCAGTCCCTTTTGACTTTCTGATGTGTTTCCATAGAAGCATGCTAACCTGCCTCCACACACTCCCTGGTAAGAGGTGGGGAAGCACTGACTGGTGTATTGAAGAGGCGTCTGGGCTGTGTTCCGGTGTGGGGTGTGGGTGTGTCCAGTTAGCCGCTGGTATGGGCTCAATCACCTGAGGCTCAAGGGGTTCTGACAGCACGCCTTCAAGGCATAAAACATTTTTTATTGTTATGTTAATCACCATATATTACATCATTAGTTTTTGATGTAGTGTTCCATGATTCATTGTTTGTGCATAACACCCAGTGCTCCATGCAGAATGTGCCCTCTTTAATACCCATCACCAGGCTAACCCATCCCCCCACCCTCCTCCCCTCTAGAACCCTCAGTTTGTTTTTCAGGGTCCATCGTCTCTCATGGTTCGTCGACCCCTCTGACTTACTCCCCTTCATTCTTCCCCTCCTGCTATCTTCTTCTTTTTCTTTTTTCTTAACATATGTTGCATTATTTGTTTCAGAAGTACAGATCTGTGATTCAACAGTCTTGCACAATTCACAGAGCTCACCATAGCACATACCCTACCCAATGTCTATCACCCAGCCACCCCATCCCTCCCACCCCCCACCACTCCAGCAACACTCAGTTTGTTTCCTGAGATTAAGAATTCCTCATATCAGTGAGGTCATATGATACATGTCTTTCTCTGATTGACTTACTTCACTCAGCATAACACCCTCCAGTTCCATCCATGTCATTGCAAATGGCAACGACATTCCTTTTGATGGTTGCATAATATTCCATTGTGTATATATACCACTTCTTCTTTATCCATTCATCTGTCGATGGACATCTTGGCTCTTTCCACAGTTTGGCTATTGTGGACATTGCTGCTATAAACATTGGGGTGCACGACCCCCTTTGGATCCCTACATTTGTATCTTTGAGGTAAATACCCAGTAGTGCAATTGCTGGATCATACGGTAGCTCTATTTTCAACTGTTTGAGGAACCTCCATACTGTTTTCCAGAGGGGTTGCACCAGCTTGCATTCCCACCAACAGTATAGGAGGGTTCCTCTTTCTCCACATCCCCGCCAACATCTGTCGTTTCCTGACTTGTTAATTTTAGCCATTCTGACGGGTGTGAGGTGGTATCTCATTGAGGTTTTGATTTGGAGTTCCCTGATGCCGAGCGATGTTGAGCACTTTTTCATGTGTCTGTTGGCCATTTGGATGTCTTCTTTGGAAATATGTCTGTTCATGTCTTCTGCCCATTTCTTGATTGGATCATTTGTTCTTTGGGTGTTGAGTTTGATAAGTTCTTTATAGATTTTGGATACTAGCCCTTTATCTGATATGTCATTTGCAAATATTTTCTCCCATTCTGTCGGTTGTCTTTTGGTTTTGTGGACTGTTTCTTTTGCTGTGCAAAAGCTTTTTATCTTGATGAAGTCCCAATAGTTCATTTTTGCCCTTGCTTCCCTTGCCTTTGACGATGTTTCTAGGAAGAAGTGGCTGCAGCTGAGGTCGAAGAGGTGGCTACCTGTGTTCTCCTTTAGGATTTTGATGGACTCCTGTCTCACGTTTAGGTCTTTCAACCATTTGGAGTCTATTTTTGTGTGTGGTGTAAGGAAATGGTCCAGTTTCATTCTTCTGCATGTAGCTGTCCAATTTTCCCAACACCATTTGTTGAAGAGACTTCTTTCCATTGGACATTCTTTCCTGCTTTAACAAAGATAAGTTGACCATAGAGTTGAGGGTCCATTTCTGGGATCTCGATTCTGTTCCATTGATCTGTGTGTCTGTTTTTGTGCCAGTACCATACTGTCTTGATGATGACAGCTTTGTAATAGAGCTGGAAGTCCGGAATTGTGATGCCGCCAGCTTTGCTTTTCTTTTTCAATATTCCTCTGGCTATTCGGGGTCTCTTCTGGTTCCATACAAATTCTAGGATTATTTGTTCCATTTCTTTGAAAAAAGTGGATGATATTTTGATGGGGATTGCATTGAATGTGTAGATTGCCCTAGGTAGCATTGACATCTTCACAATGTTGGTTCTCCCAATCCATGAGCATGGAACGTTTTTCCATTTCTTTGTGTCTTCTTCAGTTTCTTTCCTGAGTATTTTATAGTTTTCTGAGTACATATCCTTTGCCTCTTTGGTTAAATTTATTCCTAGGTATCTTATGGTTTTGGGTGCAGTTGTAAATGGGATCGACTCCTTGATTTGTCTCTCTTCTGTCTTGTTGGTGTATAGGAATGCCACTGATTTCTGTGCATTGATTTTATATCCTGCCACTTTACTGAATTCCTATATGAATTCTAGCAGTTTTGGGGTGGAGTCTTTTGGGTTTTCCACATACAGTATCATATCATCTGCAAAGAGTGAGAGTTTGACTTCCTCTTTGCCGATTTGGATGCCTTTGATTTCTTTTTGTTGTCTGATTACTGTGGCTAGGACTTCTAATACTATGTTGAATAGCAGTGGTGATAGTGGACATCCCTGCCGTGTTCCTGACCTTAGGCGAAAAGCTCTCAGCTTTTCCCCATTGAGAATGATATTTGCTGTAGGTTTTTCATAGATGGCTTTTATGATATTGAGGTATGTACCCTCTATCCCTATACTCTGAAGAGTTTTGATCAAGAAAGGATGCTGTACTTTGTCAAATGCTTTTTCTGCATCTATTGAGAGGATCATATGATTCTTGTTCTTTCTTTTGTTAATGTATTGTATCACGTTGATTGATTTGCGGATGTTGAACCAGCCTTGCAGCCCAGGGATAAATCCCACTTGGTCGTGGTGAATAATCCTTTTAATGTACTGTTGGATCCTATTGGCTAGTATTTTGGTGAGAATTTTTGCATCCATGTTCATCAAGGATATTGGTCTGTAATTCTTTTTGATGGGGTCTTTGTCTGGCTTTGGGATCAAGGTAATGCTGGCCTCATAAAATGAGTTTGGAAGTTTTCCTTCCATTTCTATTTTTTGGAACAGTTTCAGGAGAATAGGTATTAATTTTTCTTTAAGTGTCTGATAGAATTCCCCTGGGAAGCCATCTGGCCCTGGGCTTTTGTTTCTTGGGAGATTTTTGATGACTGCTTAAATTTCCTTAGTGGCTATAGGTCTGTTCAGGTTTTTTATTTCTTCCTGGTTCAATTTTGGTAGTTGATACATCTCTAGGAATGCACCCATTTCTTCCATGTTATCTAATTTGCTGGCATAGAGTTGCTCATAATATGTTCTTATAATTGTTTGTATTTCTTTGGTGTTGGTTGTGATCTCTCCTCTTTCATTCATGATTTTGTTGATTTGGGTCATTTCTCTTTTCTTTTTGATAAGTCTGACCAGGGGTTTATCAATCTTGTTAATTCTTTCAAAGAACCAGCTCCTAGTTTCGTTGATCTGTTCTACTGTTCTTTTGGTTTCCATTTCATTGACTTCTGCTCTGATCTTTATTATTTCTCTTCTCCTGCTGGGTTTAGGCTTTATTTGCTGTTCTTTCTCCAGCTCCTTTAGGTGTAGGGTTAGGTTGTGTATTTGAGACCTTTCTTGTTTCTTGAGAAAGGCTTGCATTGCTATATACTTTCCTCTCAGGACTGCCTTTGCTGTATCCCAAAGATTTTGAACAGCTGTGTTTTCATTTTTATTGGTTTCCACGAATTTTTTTTAATTCTTCTTTAATTTCTTGGTTGACCCATTCATTCTTTAGTAGGATACTCTTTAGCCTCCATGTATTTGAGTTCTTTCTGACTTTCCTCTTGTGATTGGGTTCTAGTTTCAAAGCATTGTGGTCTGAAAACGTGCAGGGAATGATCCCAATCTTTTGGTACCGGTTGAGACCTGATTTGTGACCTAGGATGTGATCAATTCTGGAGAATGTTCCATGGGCACTAGAGAAGAATGTGTATTCCGTTGCTTTGGGATGGAATGTTCTGAATATGTCTGTGAAGTCCATTTGGTCCAGTGTGTCATTTAAAGTCTTTATTTCCTTGTTGATCTTTTGCTTAGATGATCTGTCCATTTCAGTCAGGGGGGCGTTTAAGTCCCCCACTATTATTGTATTATTGTCAATGTGTTTCTTCACTTTTGTTATTAATTGCGTTATACAATTGGCTGCTCCCATGTTCGGGGCATAGATATTTACAATTGTTAGATCTTCTTGTTGGATAGACCCTTTAAGTAGGATATAGTGTCCTTCCTCATCTCTTATTACAGTCTTTGTTTTAAAATCTAATTTGTCTGATATAAGGATTGCCACCCCAGCTTTCTTTTGGTGTCCATTAGCATGGTAAATGGTTTTACACCCCCTCACTTTCAATCTGGGGGTGTCTTTGGGTCTAAAATGAGTCTCTTGCAGACAGCATTTTGATGGGTCTTGTTTTTTAATCCAGTCTGATAGCCTGTGTCTTTTGATTGGGGCATTGAGCCCATTTACATTCAGGGTAACTATTGAAAGGTATGAATTTAGTGCCATTGTATTGCCTGTAAGGTGACTGTTACTGTATATTGTCTGTGTTCCTTTCTGATCTATGCTGCTTTTAGGCTCTCTCTTTGCCTAGAGGACCCCTTTCAATATTTCTTGGAGGGCTGGTTTCGTGTTTGCAAATTCCTTTAGTTTTTGTTTGTTCTGGAAGATTTTATCTCTCCTTCTATTTTCAGTGACAGCCTAGCTGGATATAGTATTCTTGGCCGCATATTTTTCTCATTTAGTGCTCTGAAGATATCTTGCCAGTCCTTTCTGGCCTGCCAGGTCTCTGTGGATAGGTCTGTTGCCAATCTAATATTTCTACCATTGTAGGTTACATATCTCTTCTCCCGAGCTGCTTGCAGGATTTTCTCTTTGTCTCTGAGACTCGTAAGTTTTACTATTAGGTGTCAGGGTGTTGACCTATTATTACTGATTTTGAGAGGGGTTCTCTGTGCCTCCTGGATTTTGATGCCTGTTTCCTTCCTCACATTAGGGAAGTTCTCTGCTATTATTTGCTCCAATATACCTTCTGCCCCCCTCTCTCTTTCTTCTTCTTCTGGGATCCCAATTATTCTAATGTTGTTTTGTCTTATCGTATCACTTATCTCTCGAATTCTGCCCTCGTGATCCTGTAGTTGTTTCTCCCTCTTTTTCTCAGCCTCTTTATTTTCCATCATTTGGTCTTCTATATCACTGATTCTCTCTTCTGCCTCATTTATCCTAGCAGTTAGTGCCCCCATTTTTGATTGCATCTCATCAATAGCCTTTTTGATTTCGACTTGGTTAGATTTTAGTTCTTTTATTTCTCCAGAAAGGGTTTCTCTAATAACTTCCACGCTTTTTTCAAGCCCAGCTAGTATCTTTAAAGTCATGATTCTGAACTCTAGGTCCGACATCGTACTAATGTCCGTATTGAGTAGGTCCCTGGCTGACGGTACTACCTCTTGTTCTTTTTGCTGAGGTGATTTTTTTCATCTTGTCATTTTGTCCAGAGGAGAATAGATGAATGAGAGAACAAAATGTTAACAGGTTAACAACGTCCCCAGCAAATACACTGTATACAAATCAGAAAAGACCTGAAACCAGGGGTAAAGAAAGGGAAAGAAAGAAAAAAGAGAAAAAAAAAAAGAAAAAAAAAAGAGAAAAAAAGATAAAAAAAACAGAACAATACAAAAAAGCAGAATATGATCAAATATGATCAGGCTAGTGCATAGATCAGTGCCACACACTAGATTTGGGGCGTATTTTGGTCTGTTAGAAAAAAGTGCCTCCTAAAATTTTAAAGGAAGAAAGACATATATGTACAAAATAAGGGTTGATACAATGAAGGGATGGAAGATGACTGTAAAGATGAAAATTATAAAAGATTTTATAAAAGGAATTGATAAGTTGTTTGAAAAAAGAAAGATGATTTAAAAAAAAAAAAGAGAATGTGATCAGGCAGGAGACTAGAAGAAAGCCATACACTAGTGATTTAGGGTATATTTTGATCTGTTAGAAGAAACTGTATCTCAGAATTTTAAAGAGAGAACAACTATGCCAAAAATAAGGGTAACTACTATGAAGGGATAAAATATGACTAAAAATGAAAAATAAAAAATGTTTTTTTTTAAAAAGGGATTGATAAGATGGTTGAAAAAGGGAAAAATAAAAATAAAAAAAAAGTTAAAAAAATTATCTTGATGAACTAATGAATCATGGCAAAAAAGAGCCATGAATTCTATGTGCAGTATTCCCCTAGCGCTGGAGTTCTCCCGTTCTCCTTGATCGGTAAACTTGGTCTTGGCTGGCTGTTCGTGCTGATCTTCTGGGGGAAGGGCCTGTTGCCGTGGTTTCCAAATGTCTTTGCCGGAGGCTGAATTGCCCCGCCCTTGTCGTCCGGGCTAAGCAAGCTGCTCAGGTTTGCTCTCAGGAGCTTTTGTTCCCTGCAAGCTCTCGGTACAGCTTTGGAGGACCAGGGCGAAAATGGTGGCCTTCCAATCTCCACCAGGAGGAGCCGAGAACTCGGGGCCCCGCTCCTCAGTGCGCCCCCAGAGAAAAGCAATCACTCCCATCTCCCTGGTCTCTGGCCACACTCCGTGCTCACCCGGCCTGTGACTGAGCGTTTCTATCTCTGGCACCCGACCCCGTGTGGAGTCTCCAAACCCAGCAGATCCCTGCGGTGCCCTCCCGCGCCGCTCCTGCCCCGGGGAGAAAGGGGAGTCTCCCCAGCTCTGCCGCTTGTTGGGTCCCTACTGGAGGAGCAGTGGCCCGACTGGGCCGCGGATCACAGTCTATGGCAACCCGAGCTGAGAGCCTGCGCCTCGGCTCCGTCTGTGCAGCCGGCTTCCCCTCTCCGATACCTGGGAGCTCTGCCGCACTCAGGCACCCCCGGTCTTTCTGTGACCCCAAGGGTCCTGAGACCACACTGTCCCGGGAGGATTCCACCCCCCACTTAGCCACTGGCGACGTCCGTCAGCGGAGCTAACTTCTAAAAGGTCCGATTTTGTGCTCCGCGCTCTATCACTTGCCAGAAGCGGCCGGTGGAGGCCCCCCCCCCCATATATCCTCCGGAATATCGCCTTGGATTCACTTCTCCGCACGTCCTACCTTCCAGTAAGTGGTCGCTTCTCTGTTCAGAGAGTTGTTGCTACTCTTCTCTTCGATCTCCTGTTGAGTTCGTAGGTGTTCAGAATGGTTTGATCCCTATTCAGCTGAATTCCTGAGACCAGACGAAATCCAGGTCTCCTACTCCTCCGCCATCTTGCTCCGCCCCCCAAGGCATAAAACAGCTTACAGAGGAGGCAGGCGCAGAGACACTAGCAGCAGGAACAACTGGAATATGATAGTCTGTTTTTGCCATCGTTTGAAACATCATCAGATAAATGTATGCTGGGAATTTGGCCAGAACCTCTAGGGAAAAGTGAAAGCTGAAAACATTCATAAAATACCATGGTTTTAGATTTTCCCTAATTATAGTGAAATTTCCTTAGTTATTTCCCTAATTAACAGGTTTTTTTTTTCATTATAGAAGTAAGTGTAATCATTGAAACCACAAACAAAAAGGTCCTTATTTTATTTTGTGGCTTGTTTTTTATTTATTTTCTGTTTTTGAAGTATAATTAATATACAATGTTATATTGGTTTCAGGTGTACAATATAGTGATTCAACAATTGTATACATTTCTCAGTTCTCATCAAGATAGTGTCTTGGTAATCCCCTTTATCTATTTCACCCATCCCCCCAGCCACCCTCAACAGTTTTTTGCCACTGTTGTTGCTATGTTTGGAAGTAGGATTGTTCTGGTCTGACAATTTCTAGGAAACATACATGCTTATTCTTCAAGCTCTGTCCTGTGCTCTGTGGAAGGGTGTTTTCAGTGAAGAATCTTGAACTGGGTATTCTGAGAGAAGCAAACAGCCTTGGCCATCATTTGTTGCTCTGACTGTGTATTTTCCTTCAGTTCTCAGAGCTCTGGTATAAAGAAGGAGTACCTGCCCATTAGATGGGCGTAACTATCGCCCTGACCTTTGTTGTGCTTCTTGTGGACTTGTTTACTGAATGAAGGAAGGCATTGATCATGGTGTTTCTTAAGAGGGTTTTAGAAGAGGTTGATTGAGGGGACAGGGATATTTGCCATATTTTACCTGTGAGCGTTGACATTTAACTTAGTCCATGGCCCCCTTCTGTGCACCTGCTGTTCCCCTAAATGGGTCTGCTCTAAACTTATCTGATCACCCACCAAGAAACATGAGCAAGTTAGCTCAGGTTATTCTTTTGAAAAGCAAAGGATATTCCCTGGAGCAGAGAACTCTATTCTGTATTTCCTTTCTAGAAGGGTTATATTTATAGCTCATTGTCATATAATTAAATGCTCTATTTACTGGCAGGAATTAAGATCCAATAATGGTCCTTTTGAACATTTAAATTAGAATATTTTTTTTAACCTGTCCAGGCTTCCTGCTGCCTCTCTTTACCTTCTTCTCTACCAGTGCTCGAAGGTGGGCTTTAGTTTGCCTCCAAGTAGCAGGGACTGTCTCCAAAATATTCCTTAATTCTCCAAAGTCAGAGTTTGTGTTCTCAGGATAAACAAGGCTAACTAGCCCTCTGTCGGGCCTCTGCCCTTTAGTTCTTCCCAGTTGTTCAGTCTTAGGGAGGACCCGCAGATCCTCATGTTGGGTGCTATTAAACTCATGTTGACTGTGTTGTACCCCCCTGATTCAGAGTTCAGAGGCAAAGTGGGCTTTAACTTTTCACCAGGTAAAGTGAGATGAAGACATCTGCTAAAAGAAAGAATACTGTAAACAAGGTGCCAGGATGTGTTAACCTTTGAGAGACTATTCACAGGCCATTTTCCAAGTCACCTTATCATTTTCTGTTGTGTTGATCCTTGTGGTGGATCAGCTGTAAAAACGCAGTGCAGATCTAAGGATGTGTAGGTACCAGACATGTTGCTCACATGCCGGGATCATTAGCATAGCTGTTTCCAAGAGATTGCTGCTTGGGAGCTGTGAGAGGTTGGGACTGGGAGTACAGACTTGGAGATGGCATGGCACACAGGGTCCAGGAGGGAGAGTGACAAGAATGAAAGAGAGTGAGAGGTGCCCTTGCAGGTGGAGGAGGAACAGATATGGAGGCAGAAGGAGAGCCAGGAGGTGGCAAAGTCTAGAAGCCCAGGAAGCGGGAAATTTCAGTGGCGGGAGGGGGTGGTCAACAGAATAAAATGCCACAGAGTCACCAGCTCAGTCAGATCTGGAAAGTTTGCAATGGGTTGGGTGGCCATACCTGAGACATTTGACAGATCCACAGGAGGAAACCAGTGCTCATAGTGAGGACATGTCTGATCCATGGCCAGAGAGGGCCCGTTAGGGGGTCTTCCTTCTGGAACTTTCTACTCCGTCTCCTTCATATTTATGGGACTGGCTCTTCTGTCATGACTCGTTCACAGTGCTCCGTTATAGAGGCCACATGTTCTCATTTTTCATAATTTAAGATTTTCCCATTTTATTAGTCTCCTTATTAGATATATATTGTGGATGGAGTAAAATGTTGCTTTTTGCACAGTAAGCTGCTTATTTACAATTTTAAACTTAGATGTAACACTTTAAATGTAAAATAATAATAAAAAAAAGATCTGATTTCCATGAAGTAGCCATCTGAAAGCTTTGTCAGGCAACCTTTGAATTCTAAGCGGCAACAATTTTTCTTTTTAATTTTTAACTTCTGACTATGATGTTTGAACTTGCCTTTATTTGAGAAAGAGGTTGGTGTCTTATTTATGTGGCTCTGTGTTGTGTTTTATTAGACTGAATAACACATTTTGCTGAGCAGCTTGGGTGAACAGAGAAAAGGCGTGGTGTGTGTATTAGTTTGCTAGAGCTGTTATAACAAAGCACCACAGATGGGAAGGCGTTGACAGAAATCTCTTGTCTCACTGTTCTGGAGGCTAGAACTCTAGATCAAGATGTTGGCAGAGTCATTCCCTTCTGGAAACTGTGGAGGAGAATCTCTTCCTGTCTCTGTCCTAGCTTCTTGTGGCTTGCTGGCGATAGTTGGTGTTCCTGGGCGTGTAGAAAACATCACAGTGATCTCTACTTTCATGCCCACTTGGCAATTTCCCCTTTTTTGTAAGGACATCCCTCATAGTGGATCAAGGGCCCACCCTACTCCAGGATGACCTCATTTGAACTAATACATCTGCAATGACCCAATGCTTCCAAATAAGGCCACATTCTGAGGTAGTAGGGTTAGGACTTCAACATATGAATTTTGGGGGACACAGTTCAACCCGTAACAGACTACAGCAAGTAAGATTCTCTGAAACTGAGGTTAGGGGAATCTGTCCTCAACATTCGGCCTTCAGATGTAGGATTTTATCTTACACTTCATTGAAAAATGACATTTCAGTGAAGTTTGACAATAATTTCTTCATATTTAAATCTGTAAATTGGCTAGCCAAACCAGTTAATATGGGAACAGAAATAGGGAACAAAAGGACTTAGTTAAAGTAAGAGGGATGGCAGGAAACAGAAATGCAGATAAAATGGCAAAGATAAAGAAAATCCATATACCTGTCTTGATGAGCCCTGAGCAGTATATGGAATTGTTGAATCATTATATTGCACACCTGGAACTAATATAACACTGTATGTTAATTATGCTTCAATAAAAAATAAAGAAAGTACAAATAAGAAACAGCAATGCTGGTTCGGAGCATATTACAGATGGGATTTTCTGGGTGCAGAAAATCTATGAAGTGTTCTAAACACACTTTATTGTCAATATTTGTGAAATGGTGGGTTCTTAGCATTTGTGATGTTAATCCCACACATAATAAACAAAAGTGTAGTTATCAGTATTACTTTGGAGATGTTTCAGTTCATTAATACCCCCCTTCTTCGTCTGAGACTAGCTCTTTCCTGGAGTGGGAAGAGGGGTTGCAGCCTTTAGCAATAGGACAGGTGCCTCCCACTGTGAGCCAGCAAGCCAGCTCCAGCCGGACTCACCTCTCCATGGGTCCTGCTCTTCAAGGCCCACGCATATTCCCTTAAAGGCTAAGGGTTCATTTAGAGGACAGCCTGAGCACATGAATACAGGGAGGCCAAAATATCTCATTTTGTGATTAAAACAGAGGGGATTTTTCTAGCCGCCCTATCTCATAGATTAGAAATCTCCAGTTGTCAGTGACTCTTCCCTTGTTTATATTTAGTAACAGACGTCAGAAGGCGTAAAAATACATGATAAATGCTGTTTAGTTGAGCAAGCTGGATTTACAGACTGTACTACCTGCAGATAACCACATCTGCTGTGCAGTATGTGCCTTGAATATATACCCACTGAGACTCTGAAATGGAGAGTATCTTCACAGGAAAAAGGAAGCTGATTCACAGGCAGAAAAAGGAAAAATAAGACACAATTATGGTTTCTTAAAGTGCCAGCTATTTACTTCATCATTTGGTATTTATCGACAGTTCTGCTCAAAGTATTTTTGGGGTGCTCTTTTCAGTTTCTTCTAATACCCATGCCAACACCAACCCCGTTAAAGGCAGACCCTAATACCGAGCCACCTCATTTGTCCAGCTTTAGGCTGGAGCCGAAGGTTGGAGGTTTCTGGCTTCAGACCAGGGGCCTCACTGAACCACATTGCCTCCCTCCAGCTGTGTTTCAGGGGTAGATAAAGTGTCCGTGTGCTTTAGGGCACTGTGACTGTTTCTTCAAACCCAAGTTCACATTTGTAGAGTATGACGTCATGGAGTCACCTCAATCCCAGGTGGTCTAGGGTCTGTTTCACAATTCATATTTTGTATACTGTTCACATAAAACCCTGGAACTTGGAACTTTGAAATCCTCCTCTATCTTTCATACTTTTGTTACGGTTGACCCTGGAACTGCACAGGTCCACTTCTATGTGGTTTTTTTTCCAATAAATACAGTATAGTACTATAAAGGTATTTTGTCTTTCTTAAAATTTCTGAATAAGATTTTCTTTTCTTCAGCTTACTTTTTTATAAGAATGCTGTATATAGGACATACAACCTATCAGATAACGTGTGTTAATTGACTGTTTATGTTCTTCGTGAGGCTTCCGGTCAATAGTCGGCTACTAATTAGGTTTTGGGGGACTCAAACATTATATGCCGATTTTTGACTGTGCAGGGGACTGGTGCCCTGAACCCCTTGTTGTTCAAGGGTCAACTGTAAAAGATACCTCAGGCTTTTCTCCTGTCGGCCATTTTTGTTCTTAATAGGTTCTCTATTTTCTATGACAGTTCCAGAAATTAAAAGCTTTTGCATGCTTTTTTTTTTCTTTCAGAAATAGGTCATATACTCTTAGACCATTATTGATAAGGAGAAATGTATGTTATTAAATTGTAGCATGTTTCAAGTCAGGTGTTTTAATGCTATAACTTCTAACATGTACAATCCTCTTAAGCAAATATTTGAGCACCTATGTTGTGCTGGACAACAATATGACTATAATTTTATTCTCCTATGTATTTTCATATGTTAGAAAATGTTCATTCTCACCAGTAACTTTAAAACTGAAAACCATATGATACATGTCTTTCTCTGATGTATCATATGACCTCACTGATATGAGGAATTCTTAATCTCAGGAAACAAACTGAGGGTTTCTGGAGTGGTGGGGGGGTGGGAGGGATGGGGTGGCTGGGTGATAGACATTGGGGAGGGTATATGCTGTGGTGAGTGCTGTGAATTGTGTAAGACTGTTGAATCACAGGCCTGTACCTCTGAAACAAATAATGCAGTATATGTTAAAAAAAAAAAAAAAGAAGATAGTAGGAAGGGAAAAATGAAGGGGGGGAAATTGGAGGGGGAGACGAACCATGAGAGACTATGGATTCCGAGAAACAAACTGAGGGTTCTAGAGGGGCGGGGGGTAGGAGGGATGGGTTAGCCTCATCATGGGTATTAAAGAGGGCATGTTCTGCATGGAGCACTGGGTGTTATACGCAAACAATGAATCATGGAACACTACATCAAAAACTAATGATGTAATGTATGGTGATTAACATAACATAATAAAATAAAAAAAAACTGAAAACCAGAAACAGTATATGCCATTTTAAGAAAAACCTCATTTATTAAAATTAAAAACAATCAAGCAAGTTCACTAAAGATGGCGATTTACAATAACAAAAAGAGTTTACCAAAAACTGTCTTTAGGGGGTTGATCTTTAAGGTGTTATAGATAATTACTTCATTCAACAAATCTTAATCAAGCATCTATTGTGAGTCAGACACATAATTATGTGGTAGAAGTGGGCATAGAGAAGTGGAAGGGAGCAGAGGACTGTAGTTGTGTGGCCAATTAGGAGAAGTCAGAAATGAAGATAATGCATTTCTAAAATTATCGTGTATGGAACAATGTGAAAATATAACTGATGATTAAAATTCAATTTATAACTTTTCAGAAACCCATCTGTAGAATAGTGATGAACACTGTATAGTAGTAATTCAGGGGAACCAGAGTGTGAGCATAAATGAAAGGCAGTGATTCTGTCTCAGTCATGAACAAGAAAGTTGACCTGCGGCATAAAACGACTGCTCCAAAAAGTGATGTATCTTCTAAAAATGCTCAGATTTCTACTTATAACAATTACAGCAACAATGAGTTCACATCAGAGGGTTTTAATCTGCAAAAGGTGAAGTGTTTGACAGTTCCTTGTTCTCACATACAGATGAGCTACTTGGAGTTTAACCTTTAGATGTGCTTAAGCAACCATGCTTTACAATTTTTTTGTATAAAACCACCCAAACAGAAACAGTCTAATAAGTCACAACCAGGAATACAGAAATCCAGGAGACATTTTTTCATTTGATATAAATTGCTTCAGTTACCTCCTTTCTTTCTTTCTGTCTGGGGGGCATTTTTAACACTCACCCTAGTGTCTAGAAGCAACTTTACAATTAAAGAATTGAAGCCATTTGTGCTGATATAAATGTCAGAACAGGATAATTCTTCCATTACAATGCCCTGCAGGATTTTAAATGAGTGACTTTGGCTTTTTGATACTGGGAAGATGAGAAATGGGGTCTTTTATCTTTACCTGAGTATGCTAGAATAAATATGAGTTTTAAACTCATCTATGGAGAAAATTTATATCTTGAGCTTCTAATTGTTGTAAAAGAGCAAAAATTCATAGGCTCTATATAGTACTGCATTCAGTTTTTAAATGTAACTTTATGTTAAATTGATTTTAAGCCAATATTCACATAGATAAGACATTTTATTCAACTAATTCAGATTATGTTGCATCAGGTGTTGTTCATGTTCCCAGAAGAACACAGGATGAGAAAACAGACAAGAAAATAGGAGATGGCCAAATATTAACTCTACAAAAGCCACGTTGTTCTTTTTAATCAGTGAGTGCTCTTAAGTTAAGCTTGATCATGTACTGTGGAGAACGCATTTTTTTAAGGGACTCTGAGTGTTTATTAGAGATAGACACCAAGCTAAGTATTTTACATATGTTATCTTAATTATCTCTATGACTCATTTAGGCAAAAACTATCATTAAAAAAAAACTATCATTAAGTCTGTTTTGCCAATGAAGATGTAGGCTAAAAAAGTTTGTGAGTGGTCCCTGAATTGGTCTGCTAGCAAGTCCGGTGGGAACTAGATTCTTGGACCAACTCCTGGTGGGTAGGATTTAGAAGTTCTAGAGTATAGGTCCGAGTGTCTTTATGGAGAAGTAGTTTCCCCAGTTGATTCTAATGAACACCACCGAGGTTTGGAGGCCACACTTGGTTGGAAGAGCCACCTTGAGTCACACAGTTGTGAAACGATAGTGCTGAGATTGGGACTCAGATCTGTGTGATTCCAGAGTTTACATAATCTGGAAGTAACTGCCATGGGGGCCTGAGCAGAGACATTTAAAAACCACCATAGAGTCCTAAGCATTTGAAAGAATCCTAGCTTTTACTTTGTCTGACATCCTTCCCAGTGTGGAATCCCCTTCCCAATGTCCTTGACGGTGGGCTTCTGAGCCTCTGCTGCAGGCAGTTAGGGGTGAGGCTCTAATTTTTCCAGGCAGCCCCTGCTGTTGCTGAACAGTTCAGATTCTTCACAAGTTCCACTCTGCTCTGGGCATGTGTATTCTTGCCTGTCACTTTCTGGGTTTCCCCTCTGGAGCCATCCAGAATAAATCCAGTCTTTCTTTTGCATGACAGCCTTTGTGTTATTCAGAGAGACGCAGCTTCTTCCTACTGTGGCTTTCCTACTCAGGCTACTTGTGTCAGGAGCCAAATTCAAGTCCCCTGCAAAAAGAAACCACCGCAGCCCCCACCAACAACCATGATGTCAACCAAGGAATCTCCCCAGCTCTTCAGAAAGCAGGTGTTTCGCTGTTTCCCCTAGTATCATATCATTTCGTAGCCTCCCTAGATCCCCAGTTCATTTTCTTTTTCTTTTGTATCACTTAACTCTGTCAGAATTAGGAGACTTGGTCATTGTTGATAACACAAATCTAAATTTTGCTTGTCGAAAAAGATCACTTGCATTCCAAATCAAAGATATGGACAAATTGAAGGCGTGAGAACTTGGGACATTAAGAGAGGAATTAGTCATGCTGAAGCAGCAGGTGTCTCGGTTCCATGTGGCCCATGAACTTGTGGCCCTCTGCAGCCCAGGCCAGTGTTTGCAGGAGGACAGGCTGTTCCTGAAGAGCTCCTCCACTGCAGTAAAAGCAAACATACTCTTTTCCTATACTGAACCCTTCAGCCCTTTGTGTTTAAACTATTTCCCATCTTGTTTGAACTATTTTTTCTGGAGCAAATATTTATTGTAGGCAGTGTAAATAACAGCTGACACTGTTTGTGTTGACTTTTCTATGACTCTTCTGGGCCTTTATTTAGTTAGCAGAGAGTTTGGAGACCTGAATTCATGTCTCTACCTTGTCACCAGTTTCTAACTTAGATGAGTCTTTTAATTTTCTGGGCCAGAGTTCTTTTGTGAAATAGGGCTAATAAATACCTTTGCCCTATCTTGTGGAGAGAGGTGTTAAATGTATTGACTACCTAGAGACCTGAGATGTCCAAAGAAATGAGTTTACATAAAACGATGGGATGCTATTGTGAATATTTATTAGCCATTACTATAAATGAAAGTATTGGCTTATCAGTGGAATTTAGATTCTTTTTCTAGCATGCTGTTTAGTTTTTAAAAATTTTGCTGTTGCTGTTAGTTTAGACAGGGTGGAGTTATCAAAAATATTTACCAGAAAATTCTGACCTTTCAGGGAACAGACTGATCACTCAGAAACAACTCCCTCCCTTAATTGATCTCAGATGAGCTTGGAGAGGGGTGTGCATATGTGCACACATACACCCTCAGATTTGTGTGCTTGCTCCATTTGTTCTCAGGAAGGAAACAGATAAGAGGCGCTTCTCCCCCTGCACATTATCCCGCTCTTTCCTTAGCTGTGGATTGGACTGGAAGAAGTAAACTTTTTACATCTCCCTGGGGCAGGGGGTTTAAGGTTATCTGTCTGGACTTTTGAGCAACACCTTTTTTTAGCAAGTGTAAAAGTATGAACAGATCTTCAAGTTTGCTAGTTGAGAGGGAAATTATTCTGAGTAGGATGGTTTGGATGAAGATGCAAGTCAGTGAATTGCAATTGCCCAGGATCACGAGTAGTATTTCCTTCAGGGCAGAACACTGGAGTTGAAGATGTGAATAAAAGCAGTATCCTGTTTTGGACAAGCCCTCAGACTCTTGTCAAGCTTTCTGAATATATGTCCCCAGTTCTTCACTCTGTAAAATGTCAGTTTTGGACACTATTTCCTCCAGCAGTCCTTGCAGCAATGCTGTGGGGGTTAATTAAATAGAACACTAGCAAATGCTTTGAGAATCAAAAGGTACTTCAGAAATGATAAACATTGTTTGGTGCTCATTTGGAGTGAGCAGGAAAGATATCTCATTTCTTCAAAGTAATTTAAAGAAGATGGAAGAGAGAACATTCCTCTCCTTGTAGTGATATGAACCATTTTGTTCTGATGCACTGCTTAGGTTGTATCATCATGTGCAGGCTCTATAAGTTAAGAAATAAAGGAGACCTCACTGGGTCCGCCAGAACCCTTCTACCGCAGGCCATTACAAACACATTCTAGTATGATTGACATCTAGTAGCTGTAGGTCTACAATGAGACAATTAGAATATTTAACTGTGCAGTAAAAAAGGAGTTAATAAAACACATCTAAGAAATGGGAAATAAGATTAGAAGTGGTGTTTTGGCCCTTATTCAAGTGGCACGGAGCAGAAGAGGGTGTGGAAACCATGCCTGGCTCACTTCTTGTGTCTTTATTCACCACAGGCGTCTGTAGATATGTAGCTATCACCCCCTTGCGCCAAATATTCTCCCAGTTTGATTCAGGACTATTTTATTGTTTAGCAATATTTGGAAATTTTAGAATTTAAAATTCAAAATAAGCAATAAAATGAATTAAAATTACAATCCTTGATTTCTTCGTTGGCTTTCCTGCTTGTAAAACAGATTGCATAGATTTTCCACATTATTCCCCTCAAAAGTTACTATGGACCCCCCCCCAAAATACCTGGAGGTGAGATTTAAAAAAAAAAAAAAATGTAACCACAAGTGAACTGCTGTTTAGCAACATTGACTACAACTGTGCTTCTTGGGAATTTTGCCACTATATAATTGCCTTCTTCATTTCTTTTCTGGCTTAACTAGTGTATATAATCACTGATTTATAAGTGTGAGCCGTAATAATGTCAGCTGTCTGCTGGCATGATTGGAGAACGTATTATGAAATGAAGTTAATTTTCTATCTTCTTTTCTTGGAAACTCTTTTACACTTAATTTTAAGCAGATAAGTGACATAAAAGACCAAGCCACTTGAAGATAATGCATTTAGAAATTGCTGATTGATGAGCTTATGCTTATCTAATTTTGTTTTAAAAGATCCTAATATATCTTTTGAGAATAGATTTTTGAATGGAAGAACAAAAATACTCCAGGATAGGTGGATAAGAGATCAGAAAAAGGAACACTGAAGGGCTCTGACTGTTTTTCTCTGACCAAAAATTATTTTAATATTAACCCTGGAATGCATGTTTTGGTCATGGCTGTCAGTGGTGGAAAATATTATTTAGCTTAATAGTTTTAATTAAAATAAATGTTTGTGTTTTAAGCAAAACAGTTTATGTTGTAATAGGATAATAGCAACATTTTATGCATCTCTTTCTTTGTTGGATTTTCTTTTAGCGATAATGATCTTTTGGGCTGTTTTCCATAAATATGCATATCATACTCGTGTTTCTCTTTAAATGCATGCATGACTAAGAAGCACCGAATTTGATTAACTTTATTAACCATAAATAATGAAGTGTACTCTTTTATGTTAACCCTTATTTTATTGTGTATCAGCCCTTAGACATTTGGCTATTTGGACAAGCAATCATTTATATCCTTTTAAAAAATATTTATAGCTTCTTTGACTAATTGCTTCTTATATGACTTAAAGCCTTTTGCAGTGGTACCATTTGTTAAAACACAGCCAGAAGCAGGCAGAGCAGTGTCATTTTTCAAAAATTTAGTGTCATTTTTATAGACAAATAACACTTGTAAATGATGGATAATAGCTAGCAGGATGCCGCCTCGTATAAAATGTGCATGAATTATATTTTCTGGGTGTTAGAAGGTTAACTTGCCTATGAACTAATTGAAGAGCTTTATGGTAAATGCAAAATGCTGTATGCACATTATCGGCAAGACTTAAACCAGCTGAAAAAGGGATTTCCTTCCCTTGGGTATTATTCATTATCTCATCCCCTTTTTCTGGCTAGCTGGTGTGTAAGGAGAGCATCTAATCATATGCATCTATAGAATTTGTAAAAGAGAGTACAGCATAGATGCTTTTCACAAAGATTGGCAGATTACTACTTTGCACATTAGAAATTGGAGTGGAGGTGAGTGTGGGCACTGAAATTATCACTGCATAATGATATATTTTTGTATTTACACAGACCGTGTTTATCAGGCCAACTGTGGTTTCTGGCCCTGGGAAAACAAATGGTGGGAGATATTTCTGTTCTCTGGCAGCTTGTAATATAGAAATAATAGGAATTTATCACCTCCTTTCTGTTGAGGAAGGCTAACTCACAGTTCTCTTTTTATACTTTTTACACTGGACAGTTGTGTTAAGTTGAAAACACACTGTCTCGCTGTAGTAGCAGTTAGAATGCTCAGTGAACTATAGTATTATGTTAGTGAAAACCTCAGGAACTTCACTTGTTCAAAAGTGAGACTTTTCCTGCCCAGCTGAGGCCTGATGGTAGGCATCCATCCATCCTGATTATGGGAGAAGAGGTGCATTTGGTGTCTTTTTCATTTTCCCTGCATTTTAACTGTTCTTTCTCATTGGGTTTGTGTTGGGGAAGAAAAGAAGTTGAGGGAAGGAAGGTAATTTTAAGACATGGACAGGATTTCTTATTTAACTGGTCTGGTCATAAGCTGGCTTTGTGTTTTCTGGGCTTAGTTGCTGTTTAAAATCCTTTGTCTTTGGGGCTTTTCCATTTCTCTACAATATGTCTAGATTGGATTCCTTTTTATTTACCCTGATTCGCCTATCTGTGGATTCATGTCCAACCACCTGCGGGAAGGTCTCCGTTCTTATAGCCTTAAACATTCTCTGTCCTCTATCCTTTCTGTTCTTTTCTTCTAGGACTGTGATTAGACTTTTCTTTTTCTTTTTTAAGATTTTATTTATTTGCCAGAGAGAGTACAAGCAAGGAGAACGGCAGGCAGAGGGAGAAGTAGGGTCCCCACTGAGCAAGGATTCCCAAAGCCAGACTTGATACCAGGACGCTGGGATCATGACCTGAGCTGAAGGCAGACGCTTAACCAACTGAGCCACCCAGGCATCCCAATGTGATTGGACTTATTTTAGACCTTCTCACTGTATTCTTCATGTAGGTTAACATCTCTTCTGTATTTTTCATCTCCTTGTCTCCCTGGATGGCATTTTAGGCAACTTCTTCAGCTCTTCCTTCCAGCTCATTAATTCCCTTTTCAGCTTTGACTAATACACTATAAATCTTGCTAATGCATTTTTTTCAATAGTTATATTTTTTTTTTAAGTAGGCTCCATGCCCAGTATGGGGTCCAATGTGGGGCTTGAACTCACAACCCTGATTAAGACCTGAGCTGAGATTAAGAGTCAGACACTTTACTGACTGCGCCACCCAGGCACCCCCCCCCAATAATTATATTTATTTTTAAATGTTTTATTTGGTTCTTCTTAAAAATACTGGTCATTAAAAAAAAAAAAACTGTGGTCCTATACACACAAGACTTACCATCTTAACCATTGTTAAGTTGTACAGTTCAGTTAAGTTCAGTTAGCATTAAGTATATTCACATTGTTGTGAAATCAATATCCAGCACTTTTTTATTTTTTAAGATTTTATTTACTTATTTGAGAGACAGAGAGAGCACAAGTGGGAGGGGGTGGCAGTGGGAGGCAAAGAAGCAGGCTCCCCTCTGAACATGGAGCTCCAACGTGGGGCTTGATCCCAGGACCCCGGGATCATGACCTGAGCCGAAGGCAGACGCTTAATGACTGAGCCACCCAGAGGCCCCTCCGACACTCTTTTCATCTTGCAAAACTGAAACTGCCTGGTCATTTTTGAAAGTCACTTACTGCATGTTTATTTTTGTGATTCTATCTTTTTGCTTCTTTAATATTTTATATATAATTATTTTATAGGCTCTCTCCAGTAATTGAAATTTCTGAAGTCCATGGCAGTCTAAATCTGTTGTTTGCTATCTCTTCTGACTCTCATGCATGGTGTTTTGTTTCTGTGTGTATTTAGTATGCCTTGATTGCTAGTTCATATTTGATTTGATTGATCTTAATCTGTAGATGAAGCCTTGGGACCTAAATCTAGGAAGCTTTTCTGGGAAAGTATTTGCATTTGCTTCTGCAAGTAGACATGGGGTGCTGCTGTCCTGCGACCATTTCACCCCATTCCAGGTGTCCCTGAGCTTCAGTTGACTGCTCCCACCCAACCGCACATGTCAGGCCCTCCCAAATGCCACTTTGAAACAGCGCTGTCCCTCATAGGACCCTCTTCTTGTGCTCATTGCCTGGGGTTTTTGTTTGTTTGCTTTTTCCTTTATGCCTGTTAGTGATTTTTCTTGCTTCCTCTGAACCTAAGAAAACAATAATGATTCCATTTTTATTTAGGATCCGATTGGATTACCAGTAGACCCCAGAGTAGTTGTTCTGCCCTACTTCTGGAAGCCTTAGCTGATTTTAAAGCACCTTTCCCATGGGCACTGTTTTGGTTCCTCTGCTGGGCCCCTCAAACTGTATCACCCTTGCTAGGGGAGCCTTCTCCTTCACTTGCATCCAAGCTTCTGATTTTACAGAAGTCTGTTCTCCCCAGCCCCTGTTGGGATCACCTTATCCCCTGGAAGCAGTCTGTTGGGCAGGATGACCTCTGGCCAGCATTCCCACCATAAATTCTGTATCTGGCTCCCCAGATCGAGTCACCTTTGTTCCACTTTAGGGTGGTAATGGGATTCAGGTACTTCTCTGTGCAATTTTTTGCTAGCCTGGGGCCCTCTGAGTGTGTGTCAGCTGCCAGTCCAGTATGCCTCCCAAATTCGAGGGAAACTATATCAAAGGCTCTTCTTTTCTACTTTAGAGCCTCTCTCCTTAGACTTGGAGTGAGAGTGGGCACTCAGCCTCACCGTGACTCCAGTGGTAGCGGAGGTCATAATCACAACCCAGCTTTTGGTCCTCAAAGAAATATAAAATCCTCTGCTGGCTTCCTTTTTTTCCCCCACTCAGAGTGGGTAAAGGATATACAAAATCATGAAATTGTTGGCTACAATGACTTTGAAAGGTTTCTTTTAAAAGCCTGACACCTCACTTTGGACGTTTGTATCTGTCCAGTTTAACATTTGTCCATACAAATACGTACAGCAGGTTTCATCTTCTCTGTCACAGAGTATTTTTCCCTTCCTCTGCCTTCCTGTCATTTATTAAATGTCTTCTAGAATGGAATGTATTTCCTACTTTCTCTGTAATTTGGTTGGTTCACTTTTTTCTTACCTTGCAGAGAATATGTTTTACCCCGTGACTCTGAGACATAAGAAAGATGAGCAGTGAGCCCTTAGAACCATGACAGGGTCACTACAAACAGCGTGGGGCAGGACACTATCATTTGGCCTGTTTTATTTATTTTTTTAAATGTCATGCCAGATCAACTCCATTAAAAATAAGATTATGTTTATAAAGCCACACCCCGCCTCCCTAGGAGGCAGAGCTTTTAATTCCCCATCCCTAGAGTGTGGACGGCATTTTGTATGGAGTGACAAATACTTCCTCAGCCAGGTGATCTGGGTTGATATCAACAGGGGTAAGTCACACTGATAGTAGGTACCCTTGATAAGATGTGATGACAGTGACGCTTCACCTCTGGGCTCTTCTCCTAAAAACCTATAATCTCAGTCTAGCGACGAGAGAAAACGCCAGGAAAACTTAAAGCGAGAGACATTCTACACAGAGCCTGACTAGCACTCTTCACACTGTTAAGATCATCAGAAATAAGGAAAGTCTGAGAAAGTGTTGCAGATGAGAGGAGGCAAAAGACCCACGACTTCGAACTGTAATGTGATGAGATCTGGGAATGGAAGGACATCAGGAAAAAATGTGATGAAATCCAAAGAAAGTGTGACATTTACTTAATAGTAGTGTACTAACATTGGTTTCTTACTATTTTTTAAAGATTTTATTTATTTATTTGACAGAGAGAGAAACAGCGAGAGAGGGAACACAAGCAGGGTGAGTGGGAGAGGGAGAAGCAGGCCCCCCGCCGAGCAGGGAGCCCGATGTGGGGCTCGATCCCAGGACCCTGGGATCATGATCTGAGCCAAAGGCAGACACTTAATGACTGAGCCACCCAGGCGCCCCTAACATTGGTTTCTTAGTTATGAAAGATGTACAGAGTAATGGGAGATGTGAACAGTTGGGTAAACTGGGTGATGGAGTATACAGGGATTCTTTGCCCTGTCTTCGCAACTTTTCTGTACGTCTAAAACTATTGTAAAGTAAAAAGTTACTCAAATTAAAATTTTTAAATAGATATCATAAATAAAAATTGGTATTTAAACACTTTTCCTAATAGTGCTGAGAAATATTACATATATGTGGTGTTATCTGTACTTCAGCAGAACTTTTGACCGTTTTCCAGAAGAGATGAGAAATTCTGGTGGAAAGGCACGTAGCATGGTTGAGTAGACAGCAGTTAGTGTGGTGATGAAGGGCCTCACTGGAGCCCGACTGACGGGGTCTGAAGCACAGTTTCATTCCTCCTAGCTGGGTGACCTTAGGCGAGTTAGCATTTCCGTGCCTCAGTATTCCCACCTGCAATATCATTATCCCACGTTGGGCGGTTGAGGACTAATGAGATAACACACATCAAGCTCCCTGGCATAATGCACATCCCTGCTGTGGGTGCCAGGACTTTTACTCTATTTCTCTGACATCTTTACTCCGAGACAAGTTAGTGGATAACCTGATGCCAGGCAGGTTAATGTGAAAACATCTGTCCTCTGAGGCCAGTGTTGAGCTGAACAGAGATGGAGGGTGTGTTTCCCACGTTGTTTAGTAATAACATCATCACTTGTGTATCCCGGACCCTTTGGGTACCCTCTAAATGTTCATGAGTGGATCAGATTCATGCATCTAGTCATATGCGTTTTGTGTTTGTGGTTTGGCAGAACTGAATTTATTTATGATTTTGAGGAAACCCATCATATGGCTGGGATCCTAAAGCTTGTTCAGTGGACACTGCTGTGTTTCATGGCAGATAAGCTTTTGCTTCCCTCTTTCAAAGACACTTGCAAGGCATCAGGACCAGATCCTGGGTCATCTTCTTCTAGTTCTGATATCTGGCTTCTTGGCTGACTCTTTAGCCAGATGGGAGCATTGATGTGGCCTCTGGATCAAAAAATTAGCCCTCTTTTTCTCATTGTCCTTTTGTTAACTTGCATTGGATTAGAAGAAATGAGTACATACAATTTTCTTTAAAAAACAGCTGTATTGAGATATAATTCACATACAACTCATCCATATAGAAATGTATAATTCAGTGGCTTCTGTGTATTCACAGACTTGTGCAACCCTCCCCACACTCAATTTTGGGACATCTTTATGACCCCCAGAGAAATCCCGTATCCTTTAGCCATCATCCCCCAACTCCCCACCACTTCCAGCCCTAGAAAACCACTAATCTGCTTTCTGTCTCTGTAGATTTTCCTGTTCTGGATCTTTCATATAAGTGGAATCCTATAATATGTGGCCTCTGTGTCTGGCTTATTTTGCTTAGCATAACATTTTTGGGTTTTATCCATATTGTAACACGTATCAGTACTTCGTTCCTTTTTATTGCTGAATAATATTTCATTGAATATATAGACCACATTTTATGTATTTGCTCATCAGTTGATGAACATTTGAGTTTTTTATACTTTTTGGCTACTACAGTAATGCTGCTTTGAACACTTGTATACAGGTTGTTGTGTGGATGAGTATTTTCAGTTTTCCTGGGCATATACCTCGGAGTAAAATTGCTGGTTCATATGTTGTAACTGTTTTAATTGGCTGAGGAACCACCAGACTGTTTTCCAAAGTGGCTGCATCATTTTATATTTTCACTGGTAGCTTATTAGGGTTCTAATTTTTTACATCCTTGTCAATACTTGTTACCTTTGTGATTATAGACATCCTAATGCTTGTGCAGTGGTATCTCATTGTGGTTTTGATTGGCATTTCCCTAATGACTAAGGATGATGACCACCTTTTCATGTGCTTATTGGCCATTTGTATATCTTCTTTGGAGAAATGTCTATTCATATTCTTTCCTTATTTTTAAGTAAGTTATTTTCTTTTTATTATTGAGTTGTAAGAGTTCTTTGTATATTCTAGGTCTAACTCTCTTATCAGAAATGTGATTTGCAAATATTTTCTACCATTCTGTGTGTCTTTTACTTTTTTGATGATAGTCTTTGAAACACAAAAGGTTTTGGTATTGATGAAATCCACTTTATTTTTTGTTGTTGTTACTTGTACTTTGGTGTCGTATCTAAGAAAGGTTTGCTAAACAAGGTCATGAAGATTCACTCCTGTATTTTCCTAAGATTTTTATGGTTTTAGATCTTACACTTAGGTCTGTGATCTATTTCATGTTAATTTTTGTATATGGTATAGGAAGGGATCTCTTGCTTTTTTTCCCCAGAGGGTCTGTAATTTTGGTGTGGGCTAGGAAGAAGGTGCCTCTGTGACTAGCTTTCTTAAGGACCTGGTCTTTAATGGGCTTCCCTGGGTAGAAGCATCGTACACATGTTGTGGCATTTTTATTGCTGAGAGAAAAGTGTGCTCTGACTCCTCATGGGAGGGAGAGAGAATAGGACATCTGCAGATGGGTTCCTCCAGAATCCCTTGTGTCTTTTCCCCTTATGATCTATCTTTACTACATAGCTGAAACAAGTCTCAGTAATGAGTGTAACCCTACAGAGTCTCTGTCCTTCTAGCAAATATCTGAACATGGTGGTGGTCTTAGGGCTCCATAACATAGGGTCCAACTTCATTTTTTTGTATTTGGATCTCTAGTTGTCCTACCATTATTTATTGAAAGAGGACATATATTTTCAAAGAGAAATTTAAATCCTGAGAGCTCAGGAACACCACACGTCTTCTACAAGATCAAACATGTAGCAAGTATATGGACTAGGATAAGAGCCTGTCTTAGTTCAGGCTGCCGTAACAAATGTACCCGTAGACTGGGTAGCTTAAACAACAGACATCTGTTCCTCACCGTTCGGAGGTCTGGGAAGTCCAAGATAAGGTGACAGGCAGCTGATTCCATTCCTGAGGAGGCCTCTCTCTCTGGTTCATGGATAGATACCTTCTTGCTGTATCCTCACACGGTGGAGAGAGGGAGGAGTTATGGACTCTTCTGCTTCTTATAGGGGCATTAATCTCATCATGGTGGTGGGGGGGGGGGTCCTACCACATGACCTCATCAAACTTTATTGCTTCTCAAAGGCCCTGTCTCCAAATACCATAATACTGGGGACTAGGATTTCCACATTTGAACATTCAATTCATAACAGAACCCCATCTTCTAAATTTAAGACCAACCATGGGTCATTTCATGATGTTTACCCACTTTCTCTTTGGTAGGGGATGAAGGCAAAAGATAAAGTGATACCTTTCTTGAGTCTCCTGGAATTTTACTTCATTGTAGTTATGTGTTTCAAAGTACTGGCCTTGTGTGTATTATGTAAGTCTTATGTAAAAAGCACCCTTGGGATACCTGACTTTCATCATCCAAAATTGTTGATTAAAGGTCAGCTCCCACTTAATCAACAAGGTTTATACATTTCTCTAAAATGTATGTAAATCTCATTAGTTTTGCTTTTTTCATGGAGGCTTTTTATTTTTCAACTGTGTCTAAAAACAAGCTTGAATTGTCTTCATAAAAAAAGCCTGGTATATCTGAAAGAGCATAGATTTTGGGTGCAGAGGACCTGGGGTGAATGCTATTCCTGCCATTTATCAATTATTTACCTTGGGTGAGTGAGTCCTCTGAGCCTCATTTTCCTGCAGAGTTGCTGAGAGGAATACATATGATAACATTTATAAAATGCCTAGGAGATCATGTCTTGGCATATAGCAGTCACTCAATAAATGGTTGCTATTTTTGTAGTTGATACTGAAACCCCAACTATCACTAACTTTTTTCTGTTTGGCTCTTTTTCTAATGCCCTTATCTGAATATGGCTTAGGTCAGTCTTCTTCTCAGAAAGTTAATGTAGTCATATTATCTAGCTAGTGTGATTTACTCTAGCTATTTGAAAGTTGAAATCTCCCAAGTTTTCAGGGTGTGTTCCCAAGGGAACCATGAAGGACAGTAGTTTACCTTGTTCCAGGAAATACAGATGCTGAGGGATTCGTGGAATATGTGTGTGCATTCCTGCTAGAGCAGCTCTCGAATTATGTAGGTTATAGATGCAGGTTGCTTCTTTGCCGGAGGAGAGATGTCCTCTGCATATTGTAGCTTTCTTTGTCTCTAGTGGAGACAAAGATTTCTTCAACAGGATGGGAGAGACTTTATTGGGAGAGACAAGACTGTGGGGAGGTAGAGTTTAAATGAATAGCAAGAGATTGGTGAGAAGAAAGAATGTGACTTATGGAAAAGGAAGGACAAACCACCAATAGAGGGTTACACATACTGGGATCCTGTGGAGGGGGTTGAGGGAATTAATAACATCGGTAATGATATTAGTAGTAATAATATGTAACATTTACTGGATATCTGTTCTGTGATACATGTACATTGCTAAGTGCTTTGATCATGTATTTGATTGTATAATAGAAACAAAGGTTTCACAGAATCCATTCGGGCATTAAAGAGAGTAAAGAACCATTCTCAGATCACACAGCCAGTAAATGGCAGATCCAGGAAATGAATCCAGTGTGGCTAGAGACAACAGAGATGTTTTTCTCTTTTTCTTGAGTGCGCGAGAGACCTGAGAACTCATCAAACCTGTGAAATGCTGTCTACCTCCATTTCCTCAGCTTTTGCTATGGAGCCAGCTGTTCAAACTGGATACTTTTCAGAGTAAAGAGGCTCTCTTAACGTTTACCTCAGGGCAAAAGATATATACCAGACTGTCTCAGGCATATGGTCACCTGTGTGTAGGGGTTTTAAAACAATTATATTTGAAGCCAAAAGAAAAAAATCAAAGAGACATAGCCTTATTTAGAACACATGATGGTATAGTATAAACAGATGACATGGAGAAAGCAGAACTGCTTGACTCCTATTTTGATGTTATCCTATTTATCAGGAAAAATGATTTTGAATTAAAGCCAAGATAGAAGAGATAATGAGAACTGCTAAAAATGCATTTAGGTCTCCTGGGCACTGAAAGAACTTGCAGATGTGATTGTGGAACCACTTAGATAATATTTTGTGAATCAAGGCAAATAGGATGCCAGAAGATTGTAAATGATTTCAGTGAACATGTACCAGTTTTCAAGCGGGGAAAGCATAGTTTAGAAACTACAGATGGGTGAGCTTAAGTCAGTGTCTGATGAGAAGCAATGTTAAACAGATGTTTGTGAACATATAAAAAGGCAACAGTGATTACTGGGAGACACAAAGGATTCTCTAAGAACAAGTTTGTTCCTGTTTGGATGGGATCATTAGTGTGACACAGGAAGAGGATGCCAGATACTGAATATTGATTTTAAACAAGACATTTGAGAGTCTCTTGTGACGTGGCAAGATGGAGAAATGTGAGGTGGGTGATAATACAGTTTGATGAATTTCTTTTTTGCTGCAAGAGAGAGGAACAACCATTTTAAAAACTTGTGGTGAATGGATGAATTGACAAATATGGCCCATGGACCGGTAAGGCCCACTGCTTCCTTTTGTAAATAAAGTTTTATTGGAACACTATCAAGCCATTCATTTCTATGGCTGCTTTTCCGCTAAGGGGAACAATTGAGCAGTTGTAACAGAGACTATATGGCCTGCATAGCCTAAAATATTTGCTGTCTGTCTCTTTATGGAATAAGTTTGCTGACCCCTGGTCTGGACAGATCACTGGTTTTCAGACCAACTGCATATTAGAATCACCTAGGTTCTTATTAATACCCTAGCTTTTGCCCCCCACCACCCCCAGCTGAATAAGAAGCTCTGAGACTGGGACTGTCTTTTATTTATTTATTTATTTATTTATTTATTTATTTATTTATTTAGATTCCCAGGTGATTGTAATGTGTAGTCAGTCAGGGCTGGAGACCTTTGACCCAGAGGTAGGGTACTAATGGGGAGTGCTGCAGGGGGCCAGGAGCCATCTCATGTTTTCTATTAGAGCTGATGACATATAATCTCTGAATGACACAGAAGGGAGAGGAAGAGATAGTTCTCTAGATGGCAGGATAAGAATTACAAACTTTCTGCGCCTAGGGTAAGAAAATGTTGTTGGTTATAGTAGTAAGTGCAAAACCCTGCATTTATGTACTAAATGTCCCTGTGTAAGTATTGGGTGATGATTTTTTTTTTAAAGATTTTGTTTATTTATTTGTCAGAGAGAGAGAGCACAAGCAGGGGGAGCGGCTGGCAGAGCAGGCAGAGGGAGAAACAGGCTCCCCGCCAAGCAGGGAGCCCAATGCGGGACTCGATTCCAGGACCCTGGGATTATGACCTGAGCCAAAGGCAGTTGCATAACCGACTGAGCCACCCAGGCATCCCAGTATTGGGTGATGATTTAACCTCATTGTAATTCATGTGAAAATAAGCTAAGGGTTAACAGCCAACATTATGATATAACCAGGAAAACCAAAATGAAACAAAATCAACAATAACAACCAAGGCAGTCTCAGCCTGTGTTAACGTAATTATAATGAAAAGCAAAGATACTATACCCTGTTCAGGTCAGATCACATCTGTTAGATCTAAGCTCCTTATGGCTGAGAATATGGCTGATTCAGCTTTGGATTCTCACCCAGGGGTAGGATGAGCTGCCATGGGAGGTGTTCAAGGGAAGATTGTATGACCATTTGGCATGGGTTAGAATTGGAAAATATTCTTGGTGATTATATTAGGGTTCTCCAGAGAAACAGACTCAATAGGATATATGTGTGCATGTCTGTGTATTCATATATTTATAGAGAGATTTATTGCTCATGTGATTATGGAAGCCAGCAAATCCCAAGATCTGCAGGGTCAGTTAGCCAACTGGAGACCCAGAAGAACTAATGATGTAAGTTCTAGTCTAAGTCCTTAAGGCCTGTGAACCAGGAGAGCTAATGGTGTCAGTTCCAGTCAGAAGGCCTGCAGGCTCAAAACCCAGGAAGAGGTGATGTTTCTGTTCAAATCTGAAGGCTGGAAGAAGCCCTTGTCCCACTTTGAAGGTAGTTGGGCAGAAAGACTTCCCTCTTCCTCAGAGGAAATCTTTTCTATTCAGGCCTTCATTGGATTGGATGAGGCTCACCCACACTGGGGAGAGCAAACGGCTTTACTCAGACTCCTGATTCAAATGTTAATCCAATCTAGAAACACCTTCATGGACACACTCCAAATAATGTTTGACCAAATGTCTGGGCACCTGTAGCCTAGTCAGGTCGACACATCAAATTAGCTACTATCACGGTGACCATCTAATGTGATGTCTTCATTTCATGGAAAAGAAAACAGTCTCCGAGGATGTGACTTGCCCAGGGTACTCCAGTGGCCAAAGCAGCTCTAGGATTTGGGTCTTCTCAATCCACGGTCCTTTGCTTTTCTGGCCAGACTGTTCAGTAGATATAGATGGTGTGCCAGTGACCTCCAGGGCCCTCTCTAATCCTCAGGATTAAACTGACTCTGTTAAGAGAAATGTAGAAGGAATGCTTAGGGGCAAGAAACCTTAACCAGGACAAAGCACTGCAGCCACTGACACTAGTGTGCAATTTTGAGGAGCACACCCATCAGCTAGATACAGAGGTGGTCAGTGTCCACCCAGGTGATAGCCATGGGCTTATTTACTTGGATTTTATACATAACCCCCCTTCAGGCCTCTCAGGGAGCCCCAAAGGCTAGTTAATCCTTTAATGCTCTGAAGAGGAGGAGGAAGAGGGATCTCCAGGTACGATTTCGTGCTGGCATACGTAATTAGACGAGTGGCAGTCCATCAGCTGGGGATGCGGGCGGCTCACCATCTGACCTCCTTGTAGAGGATCAGCAGATAATTGGCCAGAAAGATGCAGGACACTCCAGGGGGAGCTCTTCCTCTAGGATATTGTTCCTGACAGCCATCAAAAGAGACTAAGCACCTACCTGGCATCAAATACTCTTCTAGGTACTTCACATACATTATTTTTCCTAGTTCAAAAACAACTCTTCAAGTTACACATTATTATCCCCATCCCACAGACAAGAAGACTGAGCTCCAGATGCATTTTCTTTATTTTGGAAGAAGATTCTTTGAACTGACAGCCTAGATTCAGGCTTCTAATGTAATGCCCTGCAGGTTTCCAAGCTGCTGGCACTGAGCCCATCTGATTTTAGGGAATGATAATAATGCAGTTATTCAGAAGATTGCTCTCCGAGTCAGCTCCCAGTTACTGTCAAACAGCAAAATTTGAAATTCCGTGGTGGCTAACATGCTGACACCCAACACAGTTCAGGTGTTGTATAAATAAAGTCAACAGGCTGACTTTTGAGTAAAACATAATTTTTCAACTGCTGCCAAGAGGAAGATAATTGACGATAAAAGGCAAATATAAATGACTTTTTGATTACCTGTTGTTTTAGATTACCTCGGCTTCTCTTCATCATTGCTTAGACTTAAAAGCTATGCAAAAAAGCTTCTTAGTATACATTTCCCCCCTTCCACTTCCCCTCTTGTCACATTTCCCCACACCTTTTAATAGAAGCCCTACTCTTGGGGAAGTCAGGAATTCGTTGCTTCACTTTCTAATTATTACAAGTGTGTTAAACAAATCACTGGTAAGAGGCTTGCATGTTGCAGGTGCCCATACCCAAGCAGATACTCAAGAGGGCTGCTGGAGAAAATGCTAGTGGGTGCTGCTGCCCCGGTCCTGCCCTCCAGGAAACCTAATTTAGGATGATAGTGGATGGACTTAGAATGTTTTGAGGAGTGTTCTGTCTAGATGTACAAACACATTATCTTTAGACTCTAAACCATATGAATTGGTAAGTCAACCCACTATGCTGAAGGATGGTCTCTAAATCCAGCTCTTGCACTTGAGTAGGCAGTTGGAAAGTTTGGTGTTAACATGGGACTCTTCTGGATCCATTCTCAGCAAAATAGTCCTAGAAGGCAGCTCTAGGTAGTCCCCAAACAAATTGAGCATGGCACCCCCATTGCCCTTCCCCAAATTCATTCCTGGAGGGGAGACGGTGTGTGTGTGGGGGGAAGATAGAAGATCTGGAGTTGCTTCTGACATTTTACTTTAAAACTTCACAATTTAGGGGCACCTGGGTGGCCCAGTCGGTTAAGTTTCGGCTCAGGTCACGATCTCGGGGCCCTGGAATTGAGCCCCACATGGGGCTGCCTGCTTAGCGGGGAGTCTGCTTTTCCCCCACCCCCACTCATGCTCTCGCTCAAATAAATAAAAAATCTTTAAAAAAAATTCACAATTTTAAGTTTTGTCGATTTCTTAAACCATAAATAGAAATCTTATTCTTTCCCCTATCAAATTAGATTAATTACTGAAATTTTACATAGAAATTGGATGGCATGCCTGCTCATCCCTGGATTAAGACTTTATGGTAAAACAAATTTAAATCGTATGCACTACAAGAAAAACAAATGTGAACATAGCACACAAAGGAGGGAAGGGAAAGAAGACTCCATATAGCAAAGCTTAAAACTGGGTTTCCTTCCTTCTCCCCACCCTCTCCAATCCTCTTCCTCAGTCTGTGATTGAACATCCTAAGGCCCTTTGAAAATCCATTTGTGTTTTTTGCTGAATGCATCTTAGGTCTTGAGGACTCACAGCCTAGAGAAGTATTGATTGCATTAAGGGTCCATTACTTAGGTAAACCAAATAATGTAACTGATCTTGGCTCTAATTGATCAAATCTCTCCCACAGTGTTGGAAAGACTGTAATCTAATTACGCCAGTTTCCTGGTTTCTAAGGCGAGGGTTACATTTTGCTGAAACTGACCCTCTTCAGCAACCTCTCCTTATCCAGGTTCCCCTTCTTGAAACACACAGTGTATGTTGTACATCTGTAAACTCGAAGGTGTAGACACACACAATGATCTATGGCTGTAAAGCTCCCTGGGTTTTATTTTCAACTCTCTCTGTAAATGGTAGATTAGAAATGTAAGCCATATTCGTTTTTCCTTTTTCCTTTTAACTTTTTACAGCTTGGTAAAGGGGAGTTGGAAGACGCTACTGCCTAATCTGGTCACTACTGGCATTTCATATATATATAGAGAGAGAGAGATTGAGAGAGAGAGAGAGAGAGAGAGAGAGTCAGTGGGACTGTCTCCTTACTGGCTGTTAATCCACGTGAATCCAAGTGCAGCAGGCCTGCCCCCAGCAGAGATCCTCAGTGTCACCTGCCGTGAGGGAATTAGTGGGTGTGGTCCAGCGCATGTGCATTGATAGGTACCATGGAAATACCAGCTGAGACTGGTTGGGGACGAGCAGCGAATGCTCTGACCTTTAGAGTTCTGGGGGATTTGTCTTGGCCAGCCAAATCCTGCATATGCCGCTGTGTGCTTTCCTTTATTAAGAAAGTGTGTTTCTACAAATGCAGAAACTGTGTTGGGGAACTTACAGTAACTGTCTTAAAATTAAGAAAACAGACTTTAAAGATATCTCTTTTCTAACGGAACTAAGTACTAGTCTTCTCACCTGGGCTGGTGGAATGCACGTCTTTAGTGAGAAGTGTCTCGGTTGCTCTGTAGCATGGATTCTTTCTGGGGTCTAAAAACGTAAGGTGACTAGATTGTGCTTCACGGGAACGTTTGAGTCAATATACTGAGACACAGCTGTGAAGCCATTTCTGAGTGTAACTCTGCAATTTTAATGGGTTTAATATTCATGCTAAAAAGCTTAATTTCAGAGCAGTGCAATAATGCTTCTTGCGAGTCTGTATCTAAGAAGTTCTATGGAGAGTATTCCTAGTTTGGCCTCCCATTCTGCCTGTGGGAGTACTCAAATTTTCCTAACTTTTGATTTCAAGCTTATAGAAAAGTTGAAACAAGGGTGTAATGAACATGATGAACTCTTTACCCCTACCCTACCCCCAACCCTGTGTACCAGCCATTTTGCTGAACTTGCTGTATAGCTCCCACTTTATTCTTGGAATATTCCAAAGAATGTTGCAGACCATGACAGTTCATCCCTACTGACTTCAGGTGTATCTCCTAAGAATTAGTTTTTCTGTTACAGAATCTATTACCATTAAAACACCAGGAAAATTTAATTTTGACATAATAATATCATCTAGCAGAAGTTCATATTTAAATTTCCCAGTTGTGTCAGTTATTTTCCTTATAGCTATTAAAAAAACAAAACAAAACAATCCAGGATTCAATCAAGGATTACATATTGTGTTTAGTTGTCACATCGTCTTAGTTTTATTTATTTATTTATTTATTTATTTATTTATTTATTTATGAGAGAGAACACATGCACACATGGAGTGGGGAGTGGGGAGGGGCAGAGGGAGATGGAGAGAGCACACCCAGCGTGGAGCCCTACTTAGGGTTCTATCTCATGACCCTGAGATCCTGACCTGAGCCAAAATCAAGAGTTGGCTGCTTAACAGACCGAGACACCCAGGTACCCTGCCTTAGTCTCTTTTAAAATAGTCCCTCAGTTTTTTCAAAGTCTATTGTGATATTGAAAAGTCTAGGCCAGTTCTTATAGAATGTGCCACGATCTGTATCTGTTCAGTTATTTCCTCTTAAAAGATTCAAAAATGTTACCTCAGGAGAGTTATCTTCCCATGGCAGTGCCTCAGGAAGCACAGAAAGTCAGTCTGTCCCCTTGATGGTGGTGTTGGCTTTGGTCGTGTGGTTAAAGTGCTGTCCACGAGATTTCTCCCCTGTAAAGGCACTTTCTTCCTCCTATGATTAAATAGCTTCTGGGGTGATTTTGAGACCAGGTGAATATCCCATTCTCCAACAATCTTTCCCAGGAGTTTTAACATCTACTGATGGTCTTTGCCCAAATCAGTTATTGAATTGGTGCTTATCATACCCCAATTTTGGGAAAGAAAAAGTCAGTTGTTCTTTGGGTACCAGAGAAACGAATCTAGGGAGAAAAAAAATGCATGTCCTTTTATTAAAAACAAAAGAATTTCCTTCTTCCATATTTAAGATAAAGTTTTAAATGAAATTTGTGAGTGTGAATATCAATAAGTAAAAGCCTATGTTAATTTTGAGTGCAGATCATAAAACTGTGAGCTTATAAATTTCTAAATTTTGTACACCATATCTTAAAATTTGCATCAAAAATTTTAGGATTGAATTCTCGTTATTGCAGTATTTGGAGCAAAAGTAGGAAAGTGTTCTGTGTGCATGAGTGAAAGATCCCCATGTAACCGTGTCACTGTAGAAATACCATCTAAGGAATTTACGAAACTCTTAACGAATCTGTTGTAGTTTTTAAGCAGCTCTCATTTGAGAAATTGCTTGTGATAAATGGATTTTGCTAATTAAATCATACACTTCCATAGTACATTACGTATAAAACTAGACTAGGAAATAAATATAATTAAAGTAAACATGCCCTTCTAATTAGTAATTGTTTCTGTCATTTTAAGCAAATTTCAGTGTCACAGAGAGCTGCTCCACTATAAACCTAATAATGAAGCTTGTGATAACAGGTGTAAATTAACACAATGGAAAACATTTACACTGTAACATGCTAAATTAAAAATGACATTAACAAGTCTCATTTTCAAATTCTGTATAATTAACATTTGTTCAACCCAGAGATGAATAAGTACAGTACAATGGTAGATGTCTTTATTTATAGCTTATAATACTTGTCATAGCTTTATCTTTGTTAAATTGTAAACAACAGAGATGCATTCCTTCTTAAAATATATCATGTTTATGTAATCTGAGACAGTTCTGACAAAGGGTAAAATATGATATTTACTGGTGTCATTACTGTGGGTAATATGCAGGTGTGCCACCAGAACAGCTTTGGTCGAGGATAGAGATAGACATGAAATATTGAGAGCGGCTTGAGCATGGAGATATGCAGGTACCATGGTAATCATATACATGACATGATAAAATATTAGGATTCCCTCGAGTGTTTCCCCTCAATGCACATATGTGCTTCTAAGTGCTTTGAATCGACGTTTGTTTCTGCAAATAAATATTATCTTAAAGGCTTTCTTTTATGGCACTCGTTAATATAAGCTAGAAACCAGAGAACAGAGGAAACAGCTTTGTAGTGTAATTTGTCACAAAGGACATGATGTTTTACTCCTTACAGAGAATTTCATCAGTACACTAATGACTGAATGAAGAATTAAGCATTATTGCATTACATTGGCTTAGATCTTATAGTTGACTTTTGTTTTGTTTTTTCTTTGTTTTTTATAGTTGACTTTTTAAAAACTCAAGATTTTATTTTATTTTATTTTTATTTATTTATTTTTTTGGAGCACTGGGTGTTATACGCAAACAATGAATCATGGAACACTACATCAAAAACTGATGATGTAATGTATGGTGAATAACACAATAAAAAAAATCTGTAAAATAAAAAAAATACTCAAGATTTTTATTACTATAACTGAATTTAAAAAATGTCAAGGACATGTACTCTGGATTATTTTTTGAGGTTTTTTTTTTTAATTTTCAGTTTATTTTATTTAGGTTGCTTTGGGGTTTGACCTATAGGTAGAGGATGGAAAGGTTTGTAAGGACAGAGTCTGTGTTGTGTCCTTGTTAAGCCTGGCCCATAACAGGTACTCAGTAGTACTTGGAGAATTCTAAGACTCAGTATCCACAAGTTCTGGAACTTACTGTCTTGTAGAAGAGATGAAAAAGTAAAAGTGATTGCTTTACACCATAGGCTCTCCTGGTCCTTAGGTCTTCAGACTCAGACTGGAACTACAGCATTGACTTCTCTAGGTCTGCAGCTTGCCACCTACCCTGCAGATCTTGGGACTTGTCAGCCTTCATAGTTGCATGAGCCAAGTCCTTATAATAAATCTTTTACAACACACACACACACACACACACGCCCCTTGTTGGTTCTATTTCTGTGGAGAAACCTGACTAATAACCAACATAACAGGATTGTAAAGTAGGTTAGAAATTATATCTATCTATCTAATATATATATATTAGACCTATATACATATATAGGTCAGAATAATAAATATTTATTGGTACCCTTAAAGGGAAAATTTAAGGCAGCTCTTAGCAGAATAGCTGACATACAGTGAGCCCTCAATAATAGTGGCTATTCTTCTTATTAAGAAGTAGATTTGTCTGCAGTTGCTTGGCCATTTTCTATGCTTCTTAGAGGCAGAACAAGAATGCTGGTAAAAATATGATTGCTGCTGCTGGAGAGTAGCTGCTCCATAACTCATCAATTGCTTGCTTTTCTGAGGTGATTTCACAGTCTTCTCTGGCTACCACTGGCTCACCTGATGAAAGAAAATAGCCAATTTCCCACCTCCTCCCATTCTTGCCCCCTTCGCCCCCCACCCCCATGGCCACGGTGAGTTCCTTTCCTTCCCTTTCCTCTCCTTTCAGACCAATGTATGGCCCTGAATTTGATGAGGATGGCTGGTTAGGCCGGAGAGGTGCTCAGGAGCCCCTGGGCTGAGGCTCATTCTCCCAAGGCAGATTACCATCCTGTACTCGTTACCCTCCACCTACCTTGTTCCTGTCCATCTCTTCAGGTCAGCTTCGCTGCTTGATGTGGTCTGACCTGCGGGACAGCGAGACAGCCATGGGATAGAAAGGGTCGACAGGCCCTTGCACGAACAGTACTGTTCTCTTTTTTCCTCTTTGGCACATCTATAGGTTACTTTTGAAGGAATATAAACATATCCATCTCCCCCAAACTAAATCTCAGAGATCAACCAAAACCGAATACCATGTCAAACGTCTGTCAGCCAGTGGACTGGCAAACAGTAGGCCAACCCATAGAGAAAAAATGAGATAGTATGCGTTTCTCTTTATTGCTTAGGGAATTCTCTTTAGCTGTTGGCTACTGCATTGGGCCAGGAAAGCAAACTTACATTGGGTGTTGAGAATGAAAAAAATCTTGAAAAAGGACGTCGAGGTTCATTGCACTCTCTAACTCCTACAGACAGATTTAAAGGAAGAGAGCGACAGGGGTAATTCTGATTAAATTCAATATTCCCATCTAGAGATTTTCTCTTTGTACCCTCCCCAATATTTAGAGAAAGAGCTATTTCGTTCAAAACATGTAACTACCTGTGAACATATAGATATTATTACTGCTGGGAAGTGAATGTTTTCCAGCTGTCTTCCATGAGAGAGGATTCTGCTAGGTGCCGAGAGAGAGCAGAAGTGGAGGATGCATTCCTTCTCTCCAGGCACTGACCATGTCATTGAGAACCTGGCCATCTTGAGGCAGAGGGGGGTGGGGAGAAAGGCCACGAGAGCAGTGCTGCCCCCACAGTCACAGCTCCTAAATAGGTTCAGTCCTGGCCTGGTGGCTGGACAGGAAGGCAAGTGCCGCCATGAGCTCCAATTACCAGAGACAGAGATGCTCAGGTGCGAGCTGCCTAATTATGAAAGCCCAGGGCACGCAAGCTCTCATGAGACCGACCAGTGTTAAAGATACTGAAAAAAATAATTTTGGCAGCAAATTTAAACTCATATGAACTCCACTAGGAGCTGCAAATGTAGGAATGGAGTCTAGGCTTCCTTAAAAAACACAAAAAAACCTCAGCAACAACTACAAAAACCCTTTGGATGCATTATTTCAAGCCAAATCATCATGCTAGTTTCACAAGTGTGTGTGAAAAACGAATGCACATGAATAGGGCCTTTTAAATGCTCAGAATTAAGGCAAAAGATCACACAGTTGATAGTTTGGTAGATGGCAATAGTAAAAACAATTGCTCTTTGTGGTATGTATCGGTTAAAAAGAAAAGTTGTATTTTCTAGTATCCTGCATCATGAAACTTTTTTCGAATGCAGCTATTTTTTTTTCTTCAACTATGTTCAGTTTCTCTGAAAATAAAAATCTCCAGTGTGGTGAAGCTATTTTGCATCTTTTTCAATATAACATGCTTCCCATGTGATGGTGCAGAATTCATTTTGCATGGCCCCAGACCAAATCCCTCCGATTCCTGTCCTCAGATACAGCAGAGCCATGTGTTTGGCACGTGACGCCCAGTCTGGTAGTAACACAGTGTTGCTGTCTGAAGATGCTTTCTGAGGGGACCGCGATGTACGTTGCACACCATGTCATCCTACCTGCCCTTCCTGTTTGGGGCAAAGGCCACAGATTCATTCAAAGCCAAATTTATATTCTTTTGAAAGAAGCATCTGGCTTTCTGGCAGCTCCACAGAAGTTATCTTGGTCATTTGAGAGTTTCTTCTGCATTTATCACATATTTTAGATATTGAAAGGATTCCTGGCATTTTAATGTCCCAATTTCTGGGCATGAGAAATGTGAAAAAGCTGAAGTCTGTTTGCACTTGCAAAGACTCTTTGAAATTTGTAGTGCTGGAAAAAAAAAATCTTCCCTACTTAAAAAAAAAAATTCTTCCAAGTTGTATCTTACCTACATTCATGGATAGTTTTTCTATTGCCTAATTTTAATATCTACAAATCTGGTATTTATGCTGGAGAGGAACATTGGTAGGAATTATAGAGAAGTGGTCTTTAAAAATATTCACTGAGAAAACTAAATTAACATTTTAGGTTTTTCTTAGTTTGAATATTTCAAAATTCAGTGATATTTATTGAACAGCTATGATATTCCAGGCAGTAGGTGCCATATCAGACACATTGTGTATTAGTTAGCTTGGACTGCTGTAACAAATATACCATAGACTGGGGGACTTCAACAACAGACATTTATTTCTCACAGTTCTAGAGGCTGAAGTCCAAGATCAAGGTATCAGCAGATTTGATGTCTGTTGAGGTCCCTCTTCTTGGCTTACAGAAAGAGGGCTGCCTTCGGGCTGGAGAAGTGGGGAGAGAGGAGACTGTAGAGGGAGATGTGTCTGGTCTCTTTCTCTTCTTCTAAGAACACTAATCCCATCACAGGGGCTTTACCCTCATGACCTCTTCTAAACCTAATTACTTCCCAAAGGCCCCACCTACAAATACCATCACATTGGAGGTTAGGTCTTCAACATATGAATTTGGGAAAGATACAAATAATCCATAAGATCATGTTAGAAATTTCATCAAGTTCTTCATTATCAAACTTCAGAAAGCCTTCCCAGTCCAGGCCACTCACATTTCCATGTGACCCTTCCTTCTTTCTTTATTTTTTTAAAGATTTTATTTATTTAGTTGAGAGAGAGCAAGAGAGAGCATGAGCAGGGGGAGGGGCAAAGGGAGAGGGACGAGCAGACCCCCCACTGAGCAGGGAGCCCAACGCAGGGCTCCATCCCTGGACCCTGGGATCATGACCTGAGCTGAAGGCAGATGCTTAACTGACTGAGCCCCGTGACCCTTCTTTATTTTATTAAATAATCTATTCATGTTGTTTATTTTGTTAAATAATATATTCAGGTTGGATACCTTCAGCTAACTTTGATTACTTAATCATAATTTAGTGTACAACTGCTAAATATTTTTCTATGTTTCCATTTATCATTCAGTCATTAGATAGTTGCAGGCATGTGGATTGCCTCATCTGTAATTTGCTTTATCCGGCTCCTAGCCCAGTGTTCGTTTACGAAACAAACATGTATTGTGGACCTATTGTGTGCCAGGCACAGATTCCAGACACTGCACTAAAAAGAAACAACTTTCCTCCTGGAACTCACATTTCAGTGGGCCAAACAACAGCTTTCAGATTAAAATATATTTGTGCTATAGAGAAAATAAAATGGGTGATAAGGGACATGGTAGAGGGTGCTTGCAGGTGGAGGACAACAGTAATTAGAATGGCCAGGGAAGCCCCACTGATGAGGTGACATTTGACTTGAGATTTGAGAAGTTTACCACACAGAGGTCTTGGGGAAAAGCAAAGGAAACTGCAGGGACGGGGGCTTTTCTCCTAGCTCATTCGTGGGACAAAGAACAAAGGAAGAAGGCCAGCGTGCCGTGGGTGGGGTGAGTGATGGTGGGACAGGGCCAGGGGGCTGTTGAGGTTGTGGGTTGGGGTGGGGGTGGCGTGGGGTGGGCTCAGAGAGTGGTCACTGGCTGGAGCTTTGGGGGCAATAGGGAGGAGTTGGACATTTATTCCAAATGCAGACGGAGGCCACGGAGGGGGTTAAAAGCAGGAGAAAAATAGGATTTTATTAATGCTGCAGGTTTATTCGGTAAGTACCAGGATGATAGTAGTATTGATAGTGGGTATATAATTACATGTAATAATAGCACGTGTACTTGCTATGATGTGAACACTCCCTCAGTCTGTGCGGTTGAAAACGAAAAGAAATGAGTAAGTGAATTATATCTCTCTGTGTTTCTACGGTTTAATATTCATCATTTGGAGAAGAGATATACATTTTTATCCATGTGGAGGCATGAATTGTTCATTCGAATAGGGCATGCCAATTTTAGCTAGGGTCTCCTCTTAATTTTGATTGTATATCCCTTGTGGCTACATGTCAAACTATGACATATCAGCATAAGCCAACCTGGATTTAATGAATAGGAAACCATGGAATTTATATGATTTGGGGGCACATGGGTGCTTTTCTAATGCCAATTCCAAGGATAAGTGGCATGGAGGTTATTTGATTAATTGGACAAGCATAAACTCTAGGTTCAGCTGCCTGCCTGTCATCTGAACACAAAACATTGAAGATTAGTTGACTTAGCACTCCAGAATTAAAATCATGATACTTCTTTTACTGTTAACAGAATATTTTGCTTAGCTTTATACTCTCTTTTGGATAAGCACTGACAGTACCCTGAATATATAATTTTTACTTACACTCAAGGTATTTTCCAAGGTGTATTTCAAAAATACTCTGCTCCCTGAAGTTCAAGTGTAGTCAAAGCCATACCTTTGAGATAAGGCCTGGTTCCTAGTTTCTGGTTGCACCTATGTGCTGCTTTTGTGGAACTGGAAAATACCATATGCTCAGGAGGCGCTTCCTGAACGCCTTTGCTGACATCTTCCTGGCAGAGCCTTCAATGAATAGGAACACGACTTTTGTCCCCAAGAAATGGTGCATTTGCACATAGTTTTAGCTCTGTGTGGCTTTATTTTGGAAGATCCAGAGACCCAGATTGGCTTAGCTTTCAAGGTGATGAAGAGGGAGGCTGGAACCCGAATGAGAATCTGACCGACCTGATGTGATCCTGAGTGCCACCCTGACCCCCTGGGATGATGCGGCCCTTGGCCTGAAGAGCTGCACTTTTCTGTTTACTTTACAAATCCTAATAATGTGGGGGGTGGGGGAGGCACAGTTAAAAAACTGGACACAATATAAGACAGACTACAGTTGGAACACAGGTCCTGACCCTGTCACAAAGCACATTCTCCAACTGATTGAGGTTTTCACCCTTCTTGTTCTCGACTTCGAGGGTTTATCCAGGTGGGGCTCTCTCCTCTCAGGGGGATTTGTCCTATCATCTCTCAGTCTGACTTCCCAGCTGGCCCGGCAAGACGACACTTCCCAAGCCCTGAAACTGTGTTTCCTAACACTGCTTTCGCTTGTGATTGTCCATGAGAAAATCCTTTGAAGCAAAGGCAGGCCTGTAAGTATCAGGTGAATGAAACCGGTGCTTGAGCACCCCAGATCTGTGGTGCTCTTGCCAGGTAGGTGTGTCAGATCTGGTGATGCTGACAGCAATTTTAAACACTGCCTCAACATCCTGCTCTCCTCAGGGGTTCATGGTGGTCCTCTGGTGTAACTGATAAGGAGGTAAAACTAGAACATTTTCTCCTACTGCTAGTGACTACAAAAGGGGTCTCTTATATATTATTTTCCTTTACTGGTGAGAGCGAGGTCTCCAGGAGCATTTGGAGCTTGTGCAACTCACTCATGTATATTGGCTGAATTAGTAAAATCGTTGCATCTCAGCTAGACTGAACTCTTTCTCGGAGGAAAGGAATGCTGTGATCATTGGGTGGAGCTCTTTGTGCGGAGTACTGTATCAGGGACTCAGGGGAAATGGCACTCCAAGTAATTTGTCACATTTTCTTTCAGGAGATTACAGTCTGATGGGGGAGGTTGTAAGGAACAATTACCAGAGTGCTTAATAACATTGGGCACACAGGGCCCAAGTGACTATAGATTTAGAGAGGTCCAGCAGAGAACATAAGGACAGAGAAACATGTGGCGGGGAGGTCAGGAGACTATGGTCAGGGAGGAGAAGCGTTCTATGAAGGAAATGACAAAGGTTGAGAGGAAGGTGGAAGGTTATGGGTCATGCAGGTAGATGGAATCCCACTTAGAAAGCATGGCAGATACAGTTGTTGGGTTTGAAATGGGCAGTAGCATTGAAGCAGATGTTTGCTAAGCTGAAGTATTAGAAATCTCCGTATTTGAGATTTCTGTGAATTAGAACAGTTGAGATGAGCACTTAATTTAACAAACATTTATTCCATGCCCCTTTGAGCTAGGTATTGAGCTAGGTTTTGGGGAGAACAGCGAGGAATACGTGCCCCAGAATTCAGAGTCTCCTGGGGGAGGGAGAAAATGGAAACTAATCTGCTGGATGTGAGCCCAAGGCACCTGGAGCAAGGAGGAGGCAGCAGTGGGTTATGTCAGGGACTGCTTCCTAGAGCAGAGGGACCTTCCAGCAGAGCTGACAGTGAATGGGAGGTGGGGAAAGAGACGGAAGAGGAATTTCAAGTTAAGTAAGAAGGTTAGCAAAGGTGTGTGCGTGAAAAGAAACACGATGCCTTGGGGAGCAGTCCCATGTGCCTGCTATATGGACACATGCAGGAAGGTAACTTCTGTAGAGCTAAGGAGGGAGGCAGGTAGGTCAGCCCCAGTGGGGAAAGGCTTTTTGTCATGCTAAGGCTTCTGGACATGCTCAGGTCTGAAAGAAAATATTTGAAGGTGTGTGAATTTGATAGGATAGCTCCTGGTTACGAGGAAGCCATTGTAGATTTTTGAGCAGGAAAATGACATAATGAAGGTGGTATTTCATTTAACTAATTTAAAATGTAAACACTGTTATAATAGTTTTCTCTCATAAAAGTAAGATAGATTAATTGCAGAAAAATTCAAAAGTAGAAAAACTATAAAGCAGAAAACAGACATGTTGCATAATCCCATGACCCATTTGTAAAAATTAAGCCATTTGAATGCTTTGTTACATTTCAGTCTTTTGTATGCATAGACGTGACACCAGTCAAATCATGGGAAGATTTTGGACTGGTAACCAGCCTCTTTTATCCCCCAACCACAAGCCGTGTGATGTCTTTCACTTGCTCTCTCCAGTGCTTATAAAATGCATGAGAAATAACATCAAAGCTCTCTTTGTATTGTTAATCCACAAAACGGTTGACATTGTTTACTCTTTTCTGTGTCTTTCTGTAAGAGGCTTTTTGCAACTCTTCTCTTTTTGATATGTACATACTTGTATGTTGTTTTGGGGGGTATTGATATCTCCAGATTGTTTTTCAATTTGAAGAAAATTTAAGTCAATTTGATGGATGCTGGAAGGCTGGAATCCTGGGAGGAATGAAATAAGGGGCCACACGGTCTCTTTGGCTGAAATCTTTGGGAGTAAAACCACATGACAGCCTTAGTGTGGTGGGAAAGTAGGCAGGGCATAGGTACAATCGCTCAACTGGGGTGTCCATGGGTGCCTCCACTGGGTCCTGTGTCCTCTGGAGGACCACATGGGGGGCTCATGGTCCTTCTCTTCTTCTGTCTTGGACCTCACAGCAGAATTATTCCTGTATTGTATTTGCCTTTCTCTTCCTCTCTCTCTCTTTTTGTCTTCCCTTAATGACTTTATGAGGATTTTTTTGGGGGGGCGGTGAGAAGAAATAAGGCCTAGAGTTTTATAGTTTGAAATACTGATTTTGAAAGTATTTCTTCTACCCAAGCCATTTCAGAGTCTACAGAGACCCAGATCAAACAATAACAAAACAAAACAAAAACCCCAAAACACTCCAAGCTGAAGTTGAGAGTGCTGTTCTTGACTTTATTTATAAAATCTGTGTAATTCATATTTGCACCTTCCCCCCATATTTGGATCATCGCCAATATAGTTTTGAATCTTCCATTTTCACTAATATTGTGGGCATTTATCATTACATATCATTACATTTTCCTTGAAAACAGATTCCTAATACTCAATTACATGAATGTACCATAACGTGTTTAGCTATCCTCCTATTGGACATTTAGGGTTTTTTCTCTTAATATTTTATCTGTTACATGAACATGTGCAATGGTGAACATTCTTGTATAGAAGTCATTGCACATATTGCCAGTAATTCCTGATTGGAGGATGTCAGCTTTTATATAGTTCTTGATATATTGCCAAATTTCCCTTTAGAAAGATTTGACCTGTTTTGCTACCAGCAGGAGCATATGAGACCTCCTGCTGCCTTGTACAGTTGTCTGTATTGAGGATTATACTTTTTAGTTCTGTGCCTATTTGGTAGGGAAAAATGGTATTTCTTTATTATTTATTTTTTTCTTTTTAAAAAGTACTGGTGATTTGCTATTTTTTTCCGTTTGGTTATTTTTGTTTCTTCCTGTCTCTCTTTTATTTTTTTTAATTTTTAAAAAAGATTTTATTTGTTTATTTGACAGAGAGCACAAGCAGGCGGTGCAGTAGGCAGAGGGAGAGGGAGAAGCAGGTTCTCCAACGAACAGAGAGCCCAACATGGGGTTCGATCCCAGGACCCTGAGCCAAAGGCAGACACTTACTCGGGCAACCCCCCTCTCTTATTTTTATATTTTTTGTCACTTCGTGTTCATGCCCTCACTCACTTTTATCTGATTTTTAAAACCATTTTCTATATTTATAAGAAATCTTTATATATAGAATAAAACTATTACCCCTTTTCTTATATGTTTTACATCTTTTCTCAGTTTATCTTTAATCTTTTGAAGATAAATTTGTGGGAATTTTATGATGTATAGAAGCATATAATTTCTACATGATCAAATCTGTCAAATTTTTTTTCCATTCTCTTTCATTGCTTTAATGACTAGGAATGCCAACCCCTTCTTAGATCACAGAAATATTTATCTATATTTTCTTTTTGTTTTATTGTTGCTTCATTTTTTTTTTTTAAGATTTTATTTATTTGAGAGAGAGAGAAAGAGAGCTGGGGGAGGAGCAGAGGGAGAGGGACAAGCAGACTCTGTGCTGAATGTGGAGCATGACACAGGGCTCGATCTCATGACCCTGAGATCACGACCTGAGCTGAAAGCAAGAGCCGGAGGCCTAACTGACTGAGCTACCCAGGTGCCCCTATTGTTGCTTCATTTTAAAGCAATTATTCTTCAAACTGTTAGAATTTATTTTTGAATATGTTATGAGTAGGATAAAATATTTTCTTTCCCAAATACTGTACTTATCCTAAAACCCAAAAATGGATCTGTAATGATATGTTAAGTTTTTAAAAAGCTGGTAAAGTAATAATGGCCGACACTATATGGGGCGACCCAAGAATTATTAAATAGAAGGAATTGAATGTAGCATGTGGACGGCAGGCACTTCAAACCTACGGCATTGTAAGGATGGTGGCACCATCCATCTTAACAGGGAATTCATGGTCGGGGAGACCATCCGCAGGAAAGAGTTTGATAAAGAGTTGATAAATTTTCTACAGCACTTTATTTTTCAGAGCCCTGGCACACACGTTCAATTTTGATTAGAACCATCTCTTTCAGTGGATGGAACGTCTTTGCGAGCCAAGATGTAGATTAAGTGGTTCAAGGGACAGAGGGGAAATCTGGACCTTGAAAGCTGTATTCCTTGAAGTTTGCTCATTGCTACACCACCCCCATTCCAAGAATGCTTCTTTACTCACAACCTACCTTTGTAACATACTTATGGGTAACAGATAATTTTTGTACCTGTTCATTCACTTGGTTCTCACAACGACCCAGTGTAGAAGGCATGCATGCATTATTATTAGGTCCTTGTTTTTAGAGATTTGAAAACTTATACCAAAAGACATTAGGTGCCTAAGGTCACACAAAGAATATATGTTTTCCTGTTCTTTCATTGAATAAATACTCATCAAGGGCCGGTGGTTTGCTGAGCATTGTTAGGTACTGAGGATACATAGAAGGGAAGGTTCTTGTTCCTTTTTTTTTTTTTTAAAGATTTTATTTATTTATTTGACAGAGAGAGAGAGAGAGAGAGATCACAAGTAGGCAGACAGGCAGGCAGGTAGGCAGAGGGAGAGGGAAAAGCAGGTTCCCCACTGAGCATAGAGCCCCATGTGGGGCTCGATCCCAGGACACCAGGATCATGACCTGAGCCGAAGGCAGATGCTCAACTGACTAAGCCACTCAGGCGCCTTGGGAAGGTTCTTGTTCTTAATTGAAACAAGGAAGAATCAGACTCTTTCCTTGGTCAGATTTCACTTCTTAGAGCCAGGACTTGGTGTTTGGCGATACCTAGTCATTAGAATAAAAGAAGACTCACATGAGGCAATTAATGTGGGTGACATTGAATACTTCATATATAGTGAACCTGAGTGGTCTTGATGAGATGAGGGATCTTGGGTGGTAATAAGATCAATGTGTTATGTTGCTTTCTAGCTTGGTATCTAATGTATACCTTTTTGAAACTCTTTCTATTGGTACAAGATCAAAAGCTAGATAATTTCTTGGTTCTTTGTTATGTAAAGTGTAATTCAGAGTCACTCAGGCTCTTCATTTAAAGAGAAATGTTTTCTTTTTTGATATTCTGATAGAAATGTGCCAACACTATCATCCCTGTAGATAGTTTAGTGTTTGCAGATAAAAGAAAAGGAAAGAAAAATTGGATTTCTGTAGACTTTCATTGTAAGAAGAAAAACTGGTTATTCTAATGATTTCATTTTTTTGAATTCTGAGTTGAAAAGAGATTGCTGTATTTGAAAACTAAAGATGGGAGTGAGTTTGTGCAACTGATTTTTGTCATTTTAGTTTTGACTTCTGTATTTAATTCTTTTTTTTGCATGTAAGTCTATATATATATATTAGTTGCATTGCTACATATGTATATTTTGTATGTAATGCCACTTTATATTTCCATTTCATCTTACATTATTATTCATTGTTCTTTTATGTGCTCCAACAAAGTCATTGTTTCTATATGTGTTTTCTGATTGACAAGTTGAATAAAGAAATTGATTTTCTTTGGCATAAAACTAAGTATTGGGTCACGCAGGAAAGCCTTTGGAAAACAAATAGAGCAATCCTTTTGTCAAGGCTAATATTTCAGTTTTTCGAGCTACTTGCATGACTAGAGTGATAACCGATCTTAGAACAAGCATTTGATACTGATTTGCCAGTCTGGAGTAACAAGTTACTGCTTCACTTCTTATCAAGAATTAAATCAAAATAATCCTATTCCCTATATAATATGTATCTTGAGAGTTCTCCTGCATGATTTATGTGCTGCAGTGTAGCAGGGATAAATGTTGAAGAATCATATGACTTTAGATAAAGGTTGTACATTACTGCTACATAATTTTATTATATAGTAAATCTTAATTTGATATACACAAAAGGCTGTTGCAGAGGTTCTTAAAAAGTTGAGGGACACATTGTATTTTAAGAATTTGCATCTTTTATTAATCCTGATGAATTCTTAGCCCGTAAGGCTTTTTATTATCCAGTAAAAATCCCAAATGGGAAATACTGATTTGCTTGCAAAACATAGACCTTTTTGCAAATCAGAATTGATTATCATTCAAAGCTGATATTAGAAATAAAAATTCTGTATTGTTTCCTCTTCTCAAAATTAAAATATGAGGCTATAATTAGGTACTCTGTGTTTCATATAAAAGTCAGATAGTATTTTGTTTGCATATTTTAAATTTATTTCCAGAATTTTCCATCTGGTAAATGGTTTGAGTTAATTTCAGAGAGTTGCAAGTAACTCAGATGTTTCATACAGAAATAACAATTCATGTATCCCATATTTGTGTGTATGAGTCTATATGCAATAAGCTTATTGTAGATCAGATATTTAAAATAAATCCAGAGTTAATATTGGATCTTTTTCTTATAACTCCTCTTCCTACCCCAAGGCCATAGAACTTTTAGCACTTTTTTTTTTGATGATATAGGTCTGTTTCTTGCTTATGCTACATGTTGGTAATGTGTCAATGGCAGTGGGGGCTTTTTGTGACAGTGATCCCATTCAGGCACCCAAGTGAAGGAAAACTACGTCTCTGTGCTTCCATATTTGGCAAGGGAGGAGATGTGGATATGACATATGTGAGAATATGCATACCTGTTCCTAAACGAGCTCCCAGCAATTGTGTGTGGAATTGGCAAGCTGGTTCCAAAATATGTATGACAAATATAAAGAGTCAAGAATACCAAGACAATCTTGAAAAAGAATAAGGTTGTAGGACTTACTCTGCTGGATATCAAGACTTTATTACAAAACTGTAGTAATTAAGACATATAGTGTTGGCACAGGGATAGGCAAATAGACAAATGGGATTGAAAAAGGAGTCCACAGAACCACACCTATATGAAGACCTGATTTATGGCAAAAGTTGGCACTGCATAGCAATGGGAAAATAATGCTCTTTTCAACTAATAGAGCTGGGTCATTTGGCTTGCCATGTGGAAAAAAAATGAAACTGACCACTACATCACATCAAAATCAATTTCAGGTGGTTTTTTCCTCCCTGACTTGACATTGGTTTCAGGCATAGTATGAGGTAGTGGTCAAGTTTAATTCATTGAGTTGATTAGATCATTGATAGAACATAGATCATTAACAAGTTTAATATAATATTGCCAGCATCTCAGAAATCTCTCCTGGGCATCTTTCCAATCATTATTCTTTCCCTTTTTTTCCCCAGAGATAGCCATTATCCTGAATTCTAATACTAAAGTTATAGTTACTTGTTTTTGTACATCATACAAATGGAATTATATAGTAGCTATTCTCTGCATTGCTTCTTTCACTCACTGTTGTGTTTGTGAGATTTATTTATGTTGTTGGATATAGTTGTAGTTCTTAAGAAGTGTGGAGTTATGTTTCTCCTCCCTAAAAGTGGAGGATCTATATAAATTATTTGGATTTATTTGTTTATTTATTTATTTATTTATTTAGTATGGACTCATGGGTGTTTCTTTTTTACTTTGGGTTATATTCCAATACTATTTTAGTTATTTTCTTGTTCAAATTGCTCCAGCTTTGGCCTATGGAAACTTTTTCAGTTGGCTTCTAGATTTTTTTTGACATATGCCCATCATTAGTGGTGGTGGTCTTGCTTTTTGGTGCTACAAGTTTATTCAGACCTATCTTGTATATTTTCTGTGTCAGTCCTAAAGTCAGCCATTTCTTCAAGAAGCCCTGGTTCCTTTCATTGGAGAATGGTTTTATTTTATTTTTTTAAAGATTTTTATTTATTTATTTATTTGACAGAGAGAGAGATAGTGAGAGCAGGAACACAAGCAGGGGGAGTGGGAGAGGGAGAAGTAGGCTTCCCGCTGAGCAGGGAGCCCGATGCGGGGCTCGATCCCAGGTCCCCGGGATCATGACCTGAGCCGAAGGCAGACGCTTAATGACTGAGCCACCCAGGAGCCCCAGAGAATGGTTTTAGAAACCAAGATCTGAATGCTTGCTCATTGTCACTGAGGTGTTGATGTTTCTAGGCCCAGTCAGCTGACAGAACAAGGACATATATGTGTATATCCTAACCTGTATATATATATATATATACACACACACACATATCTATAAATATTTACATATGTATCCACCTGCATATATATTAAGCTGAACATGAGTTCAGGCTGATGTCTCCAGCTCTAACCCATTATCACATGGATTGCATAGATCCTTCCAGCTTCCTCCCCTTTCTTATGTGAAGAAAACTCCAAGGTTTTTTGGCCAATTAAAAGAATGGAGTTGCTATTTACCAAGATGGAGAAGACTGCATGGGAGCAAAATTGGGGTGAACTTCTAGAGTACTGTTATTCTGTCGAATGACGTGAATTATATGTAAATGCTAATAAAATATGTATAATATTTATAATTGTGAAATAATTTTTAACTCAGATTGCTACTTTCTTTTGTCTTAAATTACAGTAAAATACATGCAACATAAAATTTACCATTTTAACCATTTTTAAGTGTACAGTTCAGTAGTGTTAAATGCAGCAAATCTCTAGAGCTGTTGTCATCTTGCAAAACTGAAACTCTCTGTCCATTAAACAGTTTGCCATTTGTCTCTCCCCACCCCCCACCTTTGGCAACCACCTTCTGCTTTCTGTCTCTGAATTTGCCTGCTCTATGTGCTTCATATTAAATGGAATCATACAGTATTTGTCTCTTTATGATTGGCTCATTCACTTAGCATAATATCCTCAAGGTCCGTCCATGTTGTATGTACTAGTTTGATAGGATTATAGAACAAAATACCACAGACGGGATGGCTTAAACAGTAGAAATTTATTTTCTCACAAGGCTGGAATTCCAGGATCAAAGCGTCAGCAGGTTTGGTTTGTTCTGAAGCCTCTCTCCTCAGCTTGCAGATGGCTTCTGTCTTTCCGCCTATTCACATGGTCTTTTCTCTGTGTGCAGACGTGCCTGGTGTCTCCCTGGTAAGTCCAAATTTCCTTTTCTTGGAAGGACACCAGTCAGATTGAATTCGGACCCACCCTAATGAGTCATTGCAACTGAATTGCCTCGTTAGAATCCCTGCCTCCACGTGCAGTCACATTCTGAGGTACTGGGGCTTAGGGCTTCAATGTAGGAATTGAGGAAGGACACAGTTTAGCCAATAAGATTGCAGTATATGTCAAGTGTCAGAAGTTCCTTCCTTATAAGGCTGAATATATTCCACCATATGTGTAAACCACATTTTGTTTATCCATTTGTTGGTCACTTGGGTTGCTTCCACCTCTTGGGTGTTACAAATAACGCTGCTCTGAACATGGATTAACAGATACCTCTTTGAGACTTTGCTTTCAATTCTCCTGGACATATGCCAGAAGTAGGATTGTTAAGTCCTATTGTAATTCTATGTTTAACTTTTTGAGGAACTGCCATACTGTTTTCTAATGCAGCTGCACCATTTTACATTCCCACCGAAGTGTGCACAGGGCTCCAGTGTCTCCACATCCTCGCCGACACTGGTTATTGTCTGCGTCTTAGAGCTGCCATCCTAATGTGTACGAAGTGTGCGAAGAATCAAACACACCAGATAAAAACAAAGGAAAAAGAAAGTTATATTATTTCTTCTATTTCTCAGGAATAGCCAGCATTAACATCTTGATATTCTCTTAGATTTTTTTTTATGTATATATGGGTGTATGTGTACATACACATATACTTTTGTATAATTTTAACAAACTTTGATCATTTGCTTATGTAATTTTTGTCCTGTTTCTTTAACATTACATTATGAATATTTCCTGTGTCATTAGGTATTATTGAAATACATGAGTTTTAATGGCTACAGTAAATAATGATTTAATTATTTTCTGATTATTGCACATCAGGTTGCTTCTAGTTTCCCCTCTTATATACAGTTCTTGGATGAAATTTCATCTGCATAAATCTCTTCATTTCTGACAATTTCCTTTGAACAGATTCCTAAGAGGAGATTAGCAAGGTAAAAGATTCTTTTTATTTTTTATTTTATTTTGTTTTTTTAAAAGATTTTATTCATGTGTTTGACAGAGAGAGACACAGTGAAAGGGAGAAACACAAGCAGGGCGCCTGGGAGAGGGAGAAGCAGTCTTCCCGCTGAGCAGGGAGTCCAACGCGGGGCTCGATCCCAGGACCCTAGGATCATGACCTGAGCTGAAGGTAGACACTTAACGACTGAGCCACCCAGGTGCCCCTAAAAGATTCTTTTTAAAGGTTCTGAATATGAATTACAAAATGCAGAACTGTTTTCAGGAACTTGGTTCTGATCTAGGCTCCCTCCAGCCCCATGGGAGATACCACTGTCACCCAACACTTACCAGGATTGAATATAAATTTTCCAACTCACTTAAAAATTTTTTTCTAATTGGGTAGCTAAAAATGGTTTCACTTTGATTTGCTCTGCATTTCTTTATTAGTGAGGATGTGCAGTTGTTACAAATTTATTATTCTTTCTCTTGTGAATTTAATGTGCCTAATAAAATAATTGACATGGATAGAAAATGGCACATTGAATTTGCAGAATTACCAATATTTTCCTAGTATAAGAATAGCATAAGAAGATGCTATTAGTCATAGCCTTCAATGTTTAAGAATGTATGATATGCCTAATATTAAGAGATGTTGCATAAATTAATGGTAATTTCCTTGTTTTATGAGATGTAAATACTAAACAACTTTAAAACATAAATATTTGAAACAGAGGAAATGCATATTATAATCTGAAGAACAATGCATTTTTTAAAAATATTTTATTTATTTATTTGAGAGAGAGAGAGAGAGCATGAGTTGAGAGAGGGTCAGAGGGAGAAGCAGACTCCCCGCTGAGCAGGGAGCCCAATGTGGGACTCGATCCTGGGACTCCAGGATCATGACCTGAGCCGGAGGCAGTCGCTTAACCAACTGAGCCACCCAGCCACTCCCGAAGAACAATGCATTTTTATCTAAAATTCCAACATTATTACATAGTAACTTGAAAAGAAATTAATATAGTAAATACTATTTCTCAAACAGCAAACAAAATTAGACTAGATGAGAGCTAAGGAGACAGTCTGACACAAAAACCTAAGAGAGTACTGATGAAATTATATGGGGGGAGAGATTAAGAAGGGGGTGGTGCAGATGAGGGAGTAGAATGGATAGTTAACCAGTTTGTAGCCAGGAGAGCAGAATTCAGAGTTTCTGAAGGGCTTTGGCAATTCAGTAAACCCTTTTTGAGGTAAATTGTTATCTTCCTATAAATTGAAAGTCTCAGACACCTCCGTACCCAGGTTTGTGGCCTCTGTACCCAGGTTTGTCGTATTGAGGGTTCTGTATTTCTCTGGAGAAGTAGGCAAGTTGAGTTTATAAGGAGACATTTCCAGACCTGGTATGATATGACCTGGTGTCTTCTGAGTTAGCCCTGGGAATTATGCAGATTATTTGTCTGAAACCCAGATAATATCGGTGTAGATGCAATTAGATGCAAACAGGATGAATACAGTGATTTTTTTGTTTGTTTGCATGCATAAGTACAGGGGAATTACTGACAGATTCAGAAAGGCTTTGATCAACATGGAGTATGGTTGGATTAAAGTCTACAGGTTAGGTTTATGGAGAGATCTGTTCAGTTCATCCTTGGGAGGAGGAATGAGGGGGGGAGGTGGGGACAGAGTCTGGCCTGGTAGGGAGAGCCAGGATCCCAGTAGAGTGTTGCATATAAACCTGTGCTCTATTTACTAATCATTGCCTTAATTTTATGTTTTGCATGTTTATAGATAGTTCAGAAGGGAGAAACAAATTAAAACTTAACACTGTCAATATTTTAAAGATATGTTTGTATTAAAAAAGTAATGTGCTTGTAAAACGTCCAAGCTAGACGGAAGAATGTAAGTTCCTTCCCACCCCCTACCACTTCATCGTTCACTTCAGAGTTAAGTATTTTAAGATTTTCAAATGTCTGTAAAAGCACACGTTATTTTATGTAAAAGAGATTATATCATCTATGCTCTTCCACAGCTTATTCTTTCCACTTAATATGTATGACTTGGATATTTTTCCATGTCTGTACTATGAGATCCCCTCCATCCAATGGCTACATAGTCTCCCACCGTATGAAAGACCATAATTTGTTAACCAGTCTCCTAAGAATGATATTTAATTGACTTTAAATTTGTTTTTGTTTTGCAGCTTAAATAATGCTGCAGTGACATCCTAAATATGAATGGTATATTACTAAATATGAAATCCTCAGGTCAAAGTCAGTATTTAATGACAGCCTGAGATGGATAAGGTGTGGTATTTCTTTCTGCATAGTGGGTATTTTAATCACCTCTCTCCAGGCATTAATAATATTTTACCTTGGCGAGCACTTTAACATTTTCAAAGAATTCTGTGTTCATGACTTCATTTGCTTCTTACAACCAGTGATCAGTGTATGGATTGGTTTTATTAACCCTGCTAAGGCATGCAGTGTCTCCTAACTTGTCTATGGCTAGACCTTACCTGGGTCTCCTCATTCTTGGCCTAATATTAATATCTTTGAAAGTAGTGGAGGGTCCTTGGATGTTATAGGCCCAGTGGTAGGAAATGTTCTTGTTCAATGGGATGCTTTGCTAGGTCTTCCCTTTTATATCATTCCAAGTTGATTCTGAATCACTAGCTTTTTATTCAAGAAAGCTTTAAGGTCAGTGATTTTCAGGTAGGTTTCCCATTGAGATATTACAGTATCTTCTATTAATGCATGTAGACTTTTAATTCTGAAGGGACAATATGACATTTCCGTGTCTCTTTATGCCAGTCATTTAAAGAATTATTTGGTAAAACGTAGCTTTATCAACTCCTTGAGGCTGCTGCTTTCAGAATGTATCTGAAAGGCCTTTATGTGTCATAGCATATGCTTTCCTGTTCTGAGAAGACCAGATAAATCTACTTACAGTAGTGCCTATCCTTTCTGGTTATTCAGTGAAAGGAGGGGTTGAGTGAAGATGAATGTTGGCAATTCAGCCATCCGTCCATTCATTCAACAAATGGTAACTGAGTGCCTAATGTAAGCCAGGGATTGTCCTCAGCTAATTCTGAGAGGTGAGGACACTGCAGTCTAGTGGAAGGAGACCCTTAGGCACTCTGAAAGCTGGGCAATCAAGATGGAAGCCCACAGAATGAAATCGTCCTGCTAACTCAGCAGAAGGCTAATTGATTTTGAATTGCCAGAGATCAAAGATGAAGAGAGAAGTCAAATGTTTCTTCTCCTGTCTCTCCCTCTAGTATGTGCCCCTAACTTCCCAACCTGGTTCTGGGCACAGCATTTTGAGAAAGAAGAACCTTCTTGTAGACATTCTTCACAATAAATTTATCTTAATGGCACAGAGCCGCCACCTGTATTGCCTCTGACGTTGGATTTACTCTCTTGTGTGTGGTTGTATATTAGACACATTAAAAAAGACAGAAAGAGTAAGGAGTGAGGGAATAGAGGAAAGGAGAAGGGGAGGAGGGTATTTTAAGATAGCATGAAGCAAATATGTTGGCAGAATACGTATGAGTGTCCTCTTTATAACATTTCTTAAAGAACTGTGATAATTATCATCATGTGCAGGCAGCCCCATAATATATAATATTCCTAATGTTCTAGGGATCTAATAAAATTTTTTTATGATAGATTACATGTCTAATTAAAATTGGGAACTAGTGAATGATACATCAGCCTTAGGAAGACCCCTTGGTTTTCTGACACTCTGTTATATGGATATTTAGAATTAATCATCTTTACTGTCACTAGCACCTAATAAATTATAGAACTATAGAGTTCAAATAATTCATAATTTTTAACATCTTCCTCTAAGTCAAGCTTAATCGACTATAGAGCTTTCACCATGGTAAGTTAGAGAAATGTCCCCAAGAATGGGTATTTTTTCATGTCTAGCAGGCATTTTGTATATAGTAAGTGCTAATTAAATTTTTTTGAATAAAAATATATTTGTAAACACTTCAGTTATTTTTAATATCCAGAACTTCTGTGGAACTTAGAATTTTAATTCTAACAAGGTTACTGCTTAGCAACTAATTTAAATTTTCCAAGCCTCATTTCTCCATTGAAGACAGGCATTTATCTGTAAAATGAACAGAAGAATGTTTATGGCACACAGATTCTGTTTCATTTTTATATTTGCATGTTCATTTATTAAAATTCTGTGTTTTTCATAAATAAGGGCTACATAACAGTTTGTCGAGAGGGATAATAAAATAACAAAACTTTCTTTACATACTTCCCAGCACCAAACAGTTGCTCAGTATTACTATTAATATGATTCCCATTGTTATACTCTACAACCACAAAGAACATTTTAAGACCCAGGCTTTGAATGGATTTTTATCCTGTTTGTTCAAATTGTGGTATATATATGTATATACGCTAAATTTTGAAAAGGAATGAGAAAAAATTTTAAAAATTATTTACCATGTATTTTTAAAGTACTTGGAGTATTATTTTCAGTGCCTCCTCCATGCCAGGCAGTGTTCTAGGTGCTGGGAATACAGAAGGTATTTACAGAAAGTCGACACAGGTCCTCTTCCGTGGAGCTGAACATTTAATGGAGGATTCAGATAATTCATGTAAGAAATGTGATTAGAGGGAGAGTATGGGGTTCTATGTAGAGCATACCCCTGGGCTCTAAGAGAGGCCATAGTGTAGAGATTGGGGGAGTTCTGAGCTGACATTGGAGAGATAAGCAGGGACCAGGCCCTGCAGGGTCATGGTTGCCAGATTTGGATTCTGTCCAAGGGAGGGTGGAGCATACAGTGACATGATCAAACTGCTATTTTAGGAAACACCACTTCACTGTGGAAGGGCAAATGACAGGAAGAACAACTGGGAGGCCCTGTAGGAGGCACTGTGAAGAATTAGGAGATAGCCACTGGTGGCGCAGACTGAGGTCGCGGCGGTGGAGAAGGAAGAAGACAGTTGGACAAATTTGAGTGATATTGACAGGACTGAGGTATTGACTGGATGCCCTTGTTTCTGACCCAAGCAACTATGTGGGTAGTGGTGCCATCCACTAACATAGGCAACAGAGTGGAGGCAGAGGCTGGGGTCAGGGAGTGGTGAATAAGCTATGTGTAGACTTGCTGGGCTCTGTGTAACTGTGGGAAATATGACTTGAGAAGATCAGGTGGATAGTTGCATAATTGGGTCTGGAGCCCAGAAGAGAGATTTGGTCTTGGAGCCTTGCACATCACTAATATAAAGATGGCACCTGAAGGCAAAGAATGAATGACATCACCAGGAAGACTGTCACATGAGAAGAGACCCGGCCTAGACACAAGGTCTTGCCCTGAACCCTGGGTGGCAATGAACTCTAAAGGAATGGCATAAGAGTAGAGACATGGATAGCACACTCAGGAGTAGCCCAAAAGGCAGGAGGTGAAACATGAGTATAGATTTCCATAGAGCCTAGGGAAGAAAGCTTCTCAAAAGGCAATGGTAGCTGTGCAGGAGGTTGGGGAGTGAAAAGTATCCATTGAATGCCTAGTGGGGAAGTTGTGACCTTGCTGTGAAGAGCAGAGCCGGATCACATGGGTTTAGGAAAACCAGGAATTAGAGAGAGACAGCAAATGTGGATAGCTCTGCAGAAAACAGTGGCCGATGGAGAGCAGCAGCCAGAAGGGGACAGCGGCTCAGGGAGGACTTGCCATTTTTTTTTTTTTAGAAGATAGGAGGGCCTTGAATGGGTTTATTAATTGATGAAAAAAACCCAGTGGAGACCAAGATGGCGACTAATTAGGAGAAAGTGGCATCTGTGGGAAGGCGGGGTTGGGGGCAATAGGCTTCAGAGTCCAAGTGGGAGAGTTAGCCTGAGGAGGAGAAAAGAGGAAGTGGGGGGAGGAGGATGTAAGGCCTGAGGTGGCAGGTGAGGTGAGAAAAGTTGGAGGATGTTAAGTTGAGGGAGCATCTGCCCATTGGCTTCTGTTTCCCTGTGACTGAGGAACTGAGCCCAGGTCTCATACCCCAGACCTGCATTCCTGGCGACATAGAGGCTCCATCCTCTCAGTGGTTTTGTGTTCTCATGCAGACACTGAGGATTTAATTTTCCTCTTCCCTCCTCCCTTTACCCACCAAGACTTCTAGCTAAGCCAATAAACTGCTCTGTAGTAAAATAGGTCATTCTCATCTTCAAAACAGGATCTCTTTCCCTCTCAGATGAATTAATAGGTCTATGTACCCCTGAAACAAATAATACATTATATGTTAATAAAAAAAAGAATAAAAAAATTAAATTAATAGGTCTACTATAGTAGTTGCCATTTATGTTTCCTACATGGTAGACCCTAATGGTTGGTCTGTCAGATTCCTTTGACATCAGAAGGTATTTGAGGACACGCATATTCCTTTAATTCTCTCTTTCCTTAAAGTTAGCTCTATTTGCTTTCATTCTAGCCCAGGGCCAGTTCTGTACCTCACAGGTAAATTAATTCAGTTCAACAGATGGAAGTGGCTCAAGTTAACTCTTAACTCCTTTTCAGAAATCCCATTTCAACCAGATAGTGCATGTCATTAGTGGTTCTGGGAGGAAAAGAAGTTGAACAGTTGGATTCAGGGAGAACAGGAGCCCTTCTTTAATGGCTGATGTTCAGGGTCTTAGGGCTTTCGGTGTCCAGAAGCCTGACCCAACTGATATCAGGAAGTTATATGAGAGGACTCAGCCACCCTTCTGCTCTCTGGTATAAGGCATCACATGCACGACCCTGAGTGGCTACACAGGGATTGTAGGGAAGGGCGTCATGGTTAAAACATAAGCATGCTATTAATTATGACTCCTCCTTGTCTACGGCTGTAAAATTCCTAGGAGTGGAAGTTTAGAAACTGATGCTGTAAAGTAAAAATGAAATTTAACTGAGCATTTGGTGGAGGAAAAGTACTTTATTGGCTCTAACATGAGAAGTCCTGGGAGTAAGCGTCCTTCTAATAATGTATGCTGTGATTGACACCAGAGAGCGGCTGCTGGCTGGACGTGAGCTCTTTGAAATAGCGTAGTAGGGACTTTACAGGTGGGTCTCTTTTGGTTAGGTTACTACTGCTTTTGTGAAGCTCTGCTGCATCTTTATATTCTAACAAGGAGAAGATGGTAAATCAGAGTAATTGCTTCATCCCAAGGCACTTTTGTATTTTAAAGGAAAAAGGTCCTGTTAAGAAACTCAAATTAACTTCTCTGTTTATACTATGTGGAAAAACTCTTTGAAAGCTGCTTGTCATACAACCTGGTGGTTTATTTATAATGGAACAATTCCATTAGAACCTGACACTTGTTCTCATGGCATCAAGACTTAAGATCCCTCAGGAAAAGCATTTAACCCTTGGAAATGCAAAGCTGTCATTTATCTGTCATCTCTCTAAAAACTCACTGGAGGGTATTTATAAGAGAGAGTTGGAGCAGTCATCATTTCCACTGAGTTAGAAATGGAGTTAGGACTCACTAAATGATCAGTAAAGAACTGATGAATGCCCAGCACCATATTGCAGAAGCATCGTGTCTTTATTAGTGTAATTATGGTATTCCCTAATTTTTAAGAACGTCACCATACGGAATTCTGGGACTGCAGTATTAGTTAATTGCTAGTGCTAACTCATTTGAATTGCTTATCCCTGTTACATTTTATAAGTTTTATAGGAATTCTTAGAGTTAACACTTATCAACCAAGGAGAGTTAGCCAATCTTAGAAGAATGAACTGAAATGGTCATGATCTGAAAATTAACACCCTTCTGCCTGGCATTTACTAGCAAAAGATGGGGATACCATTTGTCAAAGCCTGTCAGTGAGCAGGTTCCTCAGGGAGCCAGCGGAGCAGAGTCTAAGAATTCAGTTTCTGGTGCCAGACTGCCTGGCTTCAGACCCCAGCATTGTTGCTCACTGGCTATGAGACTTGTACAAGTTAGTTAACCTCAGAGCCTCCCGTTTCTTCACTGGTAGATGGGGATAATGTCTCTTGGGGTTTTGAAAACTACTCAGTGAAATAATGCATGTAAAGTGCTTCATGCAGTGGCTGCATGTAGTAGTAAAGTATTGTTCTTATTAGCAAAATTTAATATGGGCCTGATGGGTTCGGGAAGATGTTATAGATGATCCCCAAAGCCTGTTTTTCTGTGGAATATTTGTGGGCTAAATTTGTCTGTGGGGGTTCATTATTTTGTGACTCCTGTTTCCTAGTTTCACCAAAGCTGTGGTACAGGACAAGTGATTCTGGCACGAACCACCCTCAATTCTTTTCCCATTCTTGTAGAACAGATTGGCAGACCTGAGGCAGAGATCTGTAAATGCTCTCAAAGAGAGTTTTTAAGCCTGCATTAAGATTGACATCACCTTTGTGATCAGAGACAAACAAGTAAGATGGGACTGACCTTTCCAAGGTACCTATGGTAGAAATAATATTGGGGGTCATACTTACAAAGCTGTTGGCAAAGCCAGTGATGTGATGCTGCTGGGGGAAAATGGAGTAAAGAGGTATGGGAATGTCTAGTATAAGTGAGCAGGGCAGAGTGATGTTCTTCAGGATTTAAGGGTTTGTTATATGCACCATTGTTGACCAGTCCTCACTCCTCAGCAGACCTTTAACTACCAACCTCACCATTGTTCTCACCATTACCACCCCACCCCTTCCCACCACCCCACCGCTACAACTCTTCCCACTACCATCGCTCCCATGACTACCACCCCCATGACCATCATTATCAACCCCCCAACATCCCATCCCCTCCCACTTCCGCCAACCCCTCTTACTGCCGCCACCCCCACCACCCCCTTCATCCCCACCCCCACCCCCATCATCACCACCATTACCTCCATCACCCCCTACCCCATACCTCCTTCCTCTTCACCACCCCTACCAACGTCATCCTTCCTACCCTTCACCCCTCACCCCCAGCACCAGCACCAGCACCATGGCTACAAGCGTTCAGGGCCTTGAAGGACTCCAGTTGGGGGATCCTTGCCTCTTTACCAACCCACCTTGTCTCTGTCTGACTTGCTTCTCTCACCTGCTCACTCTGACCACCTTCCTGTCTTTCAGTCTCCCAGCTCTGTCTGGAGATTAAGAAAGGAATTCGCAAGTATACTTCAACAGTCTTGCTTTTCTCTGACTGAAGAAGGGATTACTGATCTTTTATCATTTGCTTTATAAATAGCAAGAGATGATAATTAGTTTGACTCATTAAGTTTAAGGCAATTGTTATAATTTTGCAGTGTTTGATTAAGTTTCTTTAATTATACACAGTTGTTGATGTTTCTGCTCCAAAGAACAGGAGAATTTCTGCGAAACATTATTCTCTCTACTTAGTGCTTTTTCTCCTTCCTGTTTGCCCCTGTGGCTGCCAGTGCACGCTCCAGGGGCAGGTTAGCATTTTGTCCAAGGACTCGTGAGTGTCTGAAAAGATTGTCTTCTCTGTGGTCGAGGTGTTCAAGGCCCGTCCTGATGCAAACTGTAAAGGAAGGGACAGGGTATCTTTTATTCTTCCCTGCATCCCCCCTTCATTTATTTACTCCAAACCTGACCTGCTCCAGGAAGGGGTCAGATAACCTTATTTAGGGTAAGATGACAGGGTAGCGGTAGAGCAAACCAAGCAAATGAAACTTGAAATGTGGAATTCCAGCTGGTTAAAGAACTGGGATGGTGTGGGGAGGGCAAAGGTCACCCCCTCCAAATACTGTCAAAGGCCACTTAATAGTAATTTGTGTATCTTGGACTTTTAAGCTCTTCTTCCCTTCACTGTCTTCCACCTGCCCTTTCCTCAAGACCCAGCTCAAAGGCAGTCTTCTGCAGGAAGCACTCCAGATTCCCTGCGCTCCCTTCTGCAATGCCCCAACCACATGCTGTCAACATGCTCTTTTAGAATGGGCCCCTTCCCCCTTCTCCTGTCTCCTGAACCATAGCTTCTTAGCAGCAGGAAAGGCCAGTCTCAGCCCTCATTGTCTCCCCTGTATCTAACACCATGGCTTTCAGGAAATGCTTTTGCACGGAAGTGAATTGTATTTCTGCTATATGAAGAGGAGAGTAGTTTTTAACCATGAAGAACATGGTAACTGTCTTCAAAAGATTGGTGAGAGGTGGTTCTCTCTCTTCTCCTTGAATTTACTTGTTTTTCAGACCTCAACTCTGGAGACATGCCCGTAGGTAGGACACACAATGTGTGTGTGTGTGTGTGTGTGTGTGTGTGTGTGTGTGTGTGTGTGTGTGTGTGTTTTAAAGACGAAAACACTGACGATTCTAGTCAAGGGGTGCAATTAGCTATATATACCTTTGGCTGAAAGCCTCCTCCATGGGAAATGCGGTTTGTTTTCGGCGAATGTTCAGATGTAAACAGGCTGCATGTGGATGGCTGCTGGAGGGCAGAAAGCAGCCCCTCCTGGCCAGCCGGGCCTTCCGGGTCCAACCCAGGCTCCGCTGAGCGGGCGGCCCCACCAGCTCCAGCACCTGTCCCCCCAGTAGGGCTGCGTGGGCAGAAAAGAGAGCAGGCTGAGGGATGGGTAGGATTTGATGAAAATGGTGATACCAGCAGCCCAGGCTGGCTTATTATACTTCAGAGTCTGTAATTTTTAAATTCACTCATCTATGCTCTAGGCCACTCTTCTGTATTACAAGTATATCCTTTTATCTTGTGGACTGTGGAAAGAAATTGATTTTTGTCTTTTGTTTTTTGGGGGGACTTTTACAAACAATTTTGACAACCCAGCCTTTATTCCAGAATTTTCCTTTTAGTTCTCTCTGAATGCAGAGTAGCTTCCCTATGTCTCATTTGTCCTATTTTGCTTTTGTGAGGCTCACATTCACTGTTTATTGATAGTGCGGGTTTGTAGACATCAGGGTTTAGGAAGTGTGCCCACCTTTCGCTCCTGGGTGCTCCTCTTCCATGGATTGACATTGCTGTCCCTTCTATATGATGGCTTCTTTATGACATTGTTTTGATGATTGAACTCTTATCCTAAGTTCCTTGATCTTTAAAAAAGTTAGCCCCATAGTGATATCCACCATCCTGTCTTTCTCCAAGGGACATTGTAAGGATAATTTAGGGACCTATGTGTGAAGTATTTTGAGCTCAGTAGAAGGGAGAATCCATCAGACTCAAAGGTATTACTATTACTTGGTTTCATACTATTACCATATGATCAAGAATACATTAATTTTGGAAATGGTGATAATTTCATGTTTGGAATTCTATTCTACCTAATCAGCATAATTGGCTTTGGCCTAAACCCTACACTTACCTCATTTTATAGATTAAAAACAAATAAAGGGAAATGATCAGAAATGTTTTTACTACATTTTTCATTGGCTGTTTTTTTAATTCTAAAAATAAATAAGTCTTTTAAAGGGAGCTGATTAAAAAGGTTCATTTCCTGGGAATGTTATGCATCTGCAATAAATAATAAATAATATTGTAGCAGTTGGCTGCCTCCACTTTCATACAAAATAAATAAATACATTTGGTGACATACATTTGAGGAGTGTGATTCTTATAATTTTCATGGAAATAAGGAATAACTTTACAGATGATAGAGATTTTACCATCTGCTAGTAACAACAACAACAAAATAACACAACTCATAACATGAGGCTCTTACTGAGTCTTAACGTATATATTGGCATGCCAGGAATCAGAATTCTCTACAACTTTAGTCAGCCATCCCCAGGGAAGCTGACATGACTTCCAGCATGTCAGGGGAAAGGTTCCTTTGCTTCTAAAGCAAATGGCATGGTCTTTACATTGCTTGAATGGCAAAGGAGGGAAGAGGACTGAGTTTTAATGGTGAGAGATCAAGAGAAAGGCACTCTCTGGAATTGTAAGTACCTGCACAGATTTCACTGGTAATTAGTGGAATGGTGGACTCACTGTTGGGAAGATACTGTCTTTATGAGTTAAAACATTTAGTGTTGGTAGAAAAGATAAGAGTTCAGACACTTAGAGAAAGATGGCGGGTGGCAAGTCCAGACTCTCTCTACAGTGACATTTGCTTTAAGCAGATAACATTTTATTTTCCAAGGCCTGACATGACTGGTGGGGGTTGTGGTTCTAGTGAAGGAGAAGGAGTCAGGTGGGTCACCATTAGGAAGAGTTGAATGCTCAGTGAAGGCAACAGAGCTGCCTTCCAAGGAAGGAGAAGAGAAACCAAAGGGAAGGCATTGAAGAAGTATTGGCTCTCTCTTTGGGTTTCCTTTGCTCTCTTCTGGAGAAGGTGGGGATGATTGTCATTTTTGGTCTTTCTGGTTTCATCTGGTGGCATGGAGGGTATTGCAGGCACAAGCATCATGGCAGTCCCATAAAAGATGGTCAGTGCATTTCTGTTAGCAGGCTATGTGTGGGTGGTCCTGAGGGTATTCAGTCCTTCTTAGTATGAGAAGGCATAAGCTGGGTGTGCAGGCAGAGCCTCATTAGAGAACTTTAGCAGCAGGGGTGTGTGTCTTGGAATGCTTTTGGTTATCTTTAAATGGATTGGGGAATGAGGCAGCTTTAGTTAAAGAGGAGCAGCTTGCCTCTCCCCTCCAGCTTCCCCATATTTTGAAGTGATTCTTACTCTCTGACCCTGAAAATGTAGTAAGTCTGATAGCTGCCTAATTGATTATGGCTTTTAGCCTAATGCTAAACCCATGGGGCAAAGTAGGTAGAGTTTATAAATTTGTTTTCATTGCTATACTCTATATCGTCCCTCCCTTTTGTGTTACACTTCCTGTTTGGACCCTGATGTCCTGTGCCCTTTCCCCTTGGCCTTTGGCAGAAATGTTGACAAGCTCATGCACGTTCAGATACCAAGGGCTGGTCAGGTTAAAGTGTTTCCCCTTCTTGTGGTGTCTACATTTCTTACAGGGGTGAAGACATCTTAAACCAGAGGAATGACTCTCTAGTTGTGGAATTTCAATCATCAGCCAGCCGATGCAGGAGGTATTATTTTGGGCATGGGGGCCTCTCAGAAGCCCTGAAATCATCCTAAATGACCACCTGCCTGCTCCATGTCACATAAGGCCACTTCATGCATCACACCTGTCTTGTGTGTGTGTTGGTTTGATCTGCCTGAGGTCAGCGAGCATGTTTGTGGAAGTCTCTGTGCATGGAGTTCTGCACAGTAGGTGCTTTCCAGATGTCCGTACGTGCCGGAGAGGGGAAGAAGTGCAGTGCATGCAATGCAAGCTTATTTTTCTTACTGCGGATGCTGGTATTGGTCCCAAAGTGAGCAGGTTCATAGTAAAACCCCAGTTTACTTCTTTGTTAAAGCTCACTTCATGCCCATCCACAGCATGAGTCGTGTGTTGTCAGAGCAGTACCCATTTGAAATCCATGGAACGTTCATGAAAGCTGGGATTTCATATTGCAAATGTCCACAAGCAGGGCAGGACAATCATAGCCTCTTCTTTGAACTGGAAGCCTGGTTCTGTGAATAAGAGTGTCATTTTCATCTTATGCCTCCCTTCTGCCAGTCACTATCACCGTAGCGCCCAAAGAGTTCTTAGTGATGGCAATGTTGGAGCTGTGAGCCTCTCAGCTGGTAAGGCGGTGGCTGTAGCCTCCGTTTATGTGAAGGTCACTGGTTGGATTCCCCAATCTAATAACTTTGGGTAACGTACTAAAGATGAATTAAAATGCTAATTGGTGACATGTTCTGGGTATTTTAACATTCCCTAATCTTAAATGTAAATGAAAAGCCTTAGGTGTTCTCACAGCCTTGCTGGAAGCGTATTTAGCATTGCCCCTTAGTGAATTTAAAGTATATTCTGTCCACCTGGGCAGAGCTAGAAGGATAAGCAGTATTTATTTTATGATCATTTTATTTGTGTCCTCTACAGCTACATGACACGCTGTTCTCTCTTATACTCAGGATAGCAGTTTAGCTAAAACAAAACGGGACAAAACAGAATCTCGCTCTTTTCATATGTTTCTGTAAACCCACAGCTCCTTTCATTATTATTTAAAAGTGGTACATTGGAGTTTGGGCACCTAAAGCTATTCCAAAGCCATTTTGTAGATTACCTTCATGTTTAAACCTTATAATGCCATGAAACATCCCTGTTTTATAATGAAGACACTGGGGTGTAGAGAGATTGTGTGGCTTCTCTGTCATCATGTCGCTGGTTACAGGAGAACCAGAGTCAGTAGGCAGCTGTCCTGGCTCCCAGCTCAGGCACCTGTGCATTAGCCTCGGTGGGAGCTCGAAGCAAAACAAGGTCACTTAAACCAAATGCTTCTGCTAGGAAATGAAGACAATGCTCATTCTGAGGGACCTGCCAGTTCTCCACCGAGGCTGGATTTCTTTATATACTGAGCTGAAAAAACAAGTGTATTTCCTTCCTTCAGTTAATGGGTCACTTCCTTATTAGTAGTTGAATTAGCCTCTTTATTTTCTCCTTATGAGGGGGAAGGAGCACTATTTCTCCCTTAGTCCTCCCAGTTATCTGGTGTCTGGTCACTTCATAATTGTATTTTGGGAGAATAGATATTAATTTTCTTTAACAAAAAGGCTGAGATCCTTGATGACACACCATAATTCAATTTCCACTCTCTCCGTGTTTCCTGCACCCCTTCCTCCTGGAACATTTTTCATAGTTAGGAGGAGTGATAGTGTCAAATATATCAGAAGGAAGAATTGATTCAGTAGTAGTTTGACGACTTGACTGATTAACAGAGATCAGAAGAAGGCTCATAACTGTGAAAACCACTGCAGCATGGAGTTTTAACAGCTCTTTAGGGAGCTAGTTAATGAAAGAATCAGTACAGAAACAGCCATGCAAAAGAAAAAAAAAAAAAGAAAGACAAGAACAGGAGCATTCCCATATAACACTCAGAGGCTATGTCATAAGGGGAAATAGGCTCATAATTTCTATTTACACATCGCTGTAATTACCGTCTGCCTTAAGATTACTTTCAGTCTTCTGTCAAAGTTGCTTAGATATTTCCTGTCTTACATATCAGGCAGAGAGGTCTAGTACTGGTTGGAACTTGCCGTAAGGATTTTTTTTTCCTCCTGAAGAATGTAATTATCAGACACCCAAGCTCCTACTGCTTGATTAGACTGGCTCTAATCTGATCCTTGTTCTCCTTATCACGGCCATTCGTCCAGGAACCAGACTTCTGCACTCAGGTGAATGTTCCACTGGGCTTTAGCCTTTAACTTTTTCCTGTGTGGTTGTTCTTTTCTTTCTCCTCATGCAGTGTCTATGAACCAGATAGAAATGTGCTACGGAGGAAAGAGCGAGAAAGAAGAAATCAGGAAACTCAGCAGGATGATGGCACATTTAATTCGAGTTACTCCCTCTTCAGTGAACCCTACAAGGTAGATGGTTTTCAGTTGTTCATCTTCTCCCTCACTTGTACCTCTCCCCCGTGATGACAGTCTCTCCTGGAAGAGTTAGCCAACCAAACTTCAGCTGCTTTTCTGCCTCTTCAGCCCAGGAAGACAGCTCAGCCATTCAGAATGAGGTCTTCTCCCACAAATATTGGTGTCCAGTTCACACGACTCAACTGCCTGTTCCCTCAGTAAAATGTAACTTTTGCTTAATAATGAGAGCTGCTTGCTGTGATTTTTATCCATAGTATAGACTTCATTTCTGCATTGATTTTCAAAGTCAATGCCACTTGTAATGTTTTTTTTTTTTCCCCTAAGCTATTCGGAAATAAAAAGAGATTGGGTAACCTATTTGCCACACATGGGTCATACTGCGGTCAGGCTACCTGATAGGGTAATGAGAAAAAAACTGCTGGATTGTTTCTCATTTACACCAAAGGCCAGAGATACAAGCTGTCTTCCAAAATGAAAGACCTTCTGAGATTTCACTAATGTCTAAGGCCTGCACGGAACCATGGGTAGTTTAGGCTGGTGTCTCCTTGCACATTGAGCCCTGTGTTCATTTTAAGCTGTATGCTGACTTCTTCTGCCTGTCACTCTGGGTTTCTGACAAGAATCACTATATATTTAGAAACTGGCAGCAGAACAATTTGAGCCAAATTTGAATTTTTAAGAAAAGCTTCCAGAGGGACTATAAAAAGGAGAAGAAACCCTAATCCTGGAAATCCTCAATCCCGATGGTTTTGTGAAGCTACGGTGGTATATTTTCTGATTTCCATAGCTGCATCACCCCACCGAGGATAGATTCCCTTTTGATGTAGTCTGAGGCTCTTAACGGCTTCCTGGTCCTGGTGCGATGCAGTGTGGATGGACTTCAGAGATGACAATTCTGATTTCATCTCCCAGCTCTCATTCTGAATGTGACAACCCTGACTCTGTGAGCCAGCAAGGCACCTCTCCATTGTCTCCTGTGTTTCTCTTCTCTCTAATGACAGGGTGCTTGTTGTGTTTTTCTTTCTCCAGACGAACAAAGGGGATGAGCTCTCCAACCGGATCCAGAATACTTTAGGCAATTACGATGAAATGAAAGACTTTTTAACTGATAGGTCTAATCAGAGTCATCTCGTTGGCGTTCCCAAACCTGGGGTTCCTCAGGCTCCTGTGAACAAGATCGATGAACATTTTGTTGCAGATTCAAGAGCCCAGACCCAGCCCTCGTCTGTCTGTAGCACTGCTTCTTCCACACCAGCCACTGTCCCCGCACAGCAGAGTAAGAGGGGCACCATGGGCTGGCAGAAGCCTGGGCACCCGCCATCAGATGGCCAACAGAGAGCAAGTAAGCACGGACACAGGTTGCTTGATTTGAACAGATCTGCTAACCCAAAGAACCATAATAAAAAACCTAACCAGTCTGTGTCGAGCCCCTCATCCTCATCTTCCTCTTCTTCTTCCTCTTCTTCTTCTTCTTCTTCTTCTTCTTCCAACTCAGCACAACAAGGCTCTCTCAGGACCTTGCTTGGAGATGGTGTTGGCAGACAGCAGCCACGAGCCAAACAAGTGTGCAATGTAGAGGTGGGTCTTCAGACCCAGGAAAGGCCACCTGCTATGGCAGCCAAGCACAGCGGCAGCGGACACTGTGTTCAGAACTTTCCTCCATCCCTGGCTTCAAAACCCAGCCTGGTCCAGCAGAAACCAACTGCATACGTGCGGCCGATGGACGGCCAAGATCAGGCTCCTGATGAGTCTCCAAAGCTTAAGTCGTCCACAGAAACCAGTGTGCACTGCACATCATACAGGGGAGTCCCGACCACCAAGCCAGAGTCCGCCAGAGCCAAGGCCAAGCTTTCCAAGTTCAGCATCCCCAAACAAGGAGAGGTGAGTCCTTTCTCAATGCCACCTACATACATCTGAGTTGATCTCAGTGATGACTTGACAGTTAATAAATTCAATGCCCATGTTTCTTTATTTTCAGTGTGTGAACAACTTTGTGTGGTAGGATTTGTAGCAATTGCTAAAGGAGGATATACACGTAAATAATAATTTCTTAAAATCTCAAATTGATTATCATCATTTTTTTTTTAAGTTCCAACATATGCAGTTATGTGTCTATGTTCATTCGGGAAGGAATGTTTCCTTCAATATAGTTCAAGGGATTTTTTTTTATGAATGAGTCAGTGTCGACATGGATAGTATATATTAGAAATAAAAGCATTGTAAGGGCCATATATAAAGAGGTTAATTTTTATGTAAAAGAGTTCAGAAGTTCAACATTTTTGCCAGTTTTGAAATGTTCCAAAACATAAAGGAAATTTTATAATGATTTTTAAAGTAATTATTAAGTGACTGAATATTGAATATGGTGAATATTCAAATGTATCAGATGTCCCATCCATATTATAATACTTAAAATCCAGGTTAATTGATGTTAATCAAGTAAGGACTCTCTTGTCCTGTGAAAATGATCTTAAGGTTATGAAGAGAGTGAAATCTTTTAGTTCAGATTCTTCTGGTTTGCATCTTGAATTTAATCTGAAGTATTTATTTATTGCATTACAAAATGTGTAGACTAGATGTGTGGAATATGAGAACTCAAAAATGCAAATCACATAATCACGGAGGTAGCAAAGAGTCTAGTCTACTTGAACAGTAAATCTGGGTAGAAAATGAAGTCTTGTTTTAGAGAAACACATTTCATCCTATATTCCAAATTGATGACACTTGTCAAGAACACACAAAAAAGTATGCATGCACATTTTTTTGTTTTGCTGTGATGTGATATACTAACTAACATAAAATGTGAATTCTAGAGCACTGGACTTAGGAACTATTCAGTTTCTTTTTTCTTTTTGACATATTTGGTTTTAAAGATGGAGTAACACTGTGGCTAGCATATTCTTTGTATCTTAATTTGATTTAATGACCAAATAAAACACAAAATGATTTGATGTTTCTTGTTGGGAGTCTGACACGGCTGAACTTAATCATTTCTGAGCTGAGCTCTCACCTCAAAAAGCACCGTGCACCAATTGGGAGATCAACATAGTGCCCTTAGAGAAGATATATTTTTTTAATTCCGAGATGTTTACACAGGTTCTAATGAGGAAATTAAGTGACATGTACAACGGTAACTCCTTTTGATTTTTTGTTTATGATGGATCCCATAAAGTATTCTTAGGAATTAATAGAAGCAGTATATAACTTCTGTAAGCATTTATGTTTTGTAAAGTTTGTAGGAAACACATATGAATATCACCTTATAAAACTGAATTTATCAAGCCCTTTGATTTGTGTTATCATCATCAAATGACCTGGCAAATAAAACATGGCTTATCCTTGAACAGAGGTGACTGTAACCGCCAGGAATCCGTTATAATTTTAATCCCAATTGATTCCTTGTTAAAATGATTTTTATGTGCCAGAGAAACTTCAAATTTATTAGGTAGTAATTTATTTATTTACTTCATAACCCAATGAGTTGATAAAGCCCTGGTTAAAAGCCCATTTTTGATAGCCAGTACAGCCTTATGCAGATAACTGTACAGTTTTCATTAGGCTTTTGGGTATGTCATTAATAACGTGGACACTTTCAGGACGCCCTTCCAAGACCCCAGATTGGGAATGACACATTGTATTATGGTTCGGTAATCATAGAAAGAGAGAAATGCCTGAGATAGAAAGTCATACCAAGAAAAATTAGAGCTTTTACACAGGAAGTGTTTCATTTCCCCCATGTAATGACATTGAGCTTGTTCGCTGGCTCCCTTCCTAACATTTTATAGTGAGTACTTTAAAGAGGCCAATCATGCATTGATAGAAAAGAGGTAAGAAGTGTTGTTCACAGAACAAAGTTTTAATTGGTGATTTGGTTTTTTTTGTTTGTTTTTGTTTTTGTGGGGGATTTTTGTTTTGTTTTTTGTTTTTTGTTTTTGTTTTTGTAGGGGAGATAATATGGTCCTTATTTTAGCAAAAAACTGTGTATTATGGAAAATATGGTAATTGAATTGTGCAGCACTTGTGTGTTGCACTCCAGTCTATTATAATAAGAAAATGACTCTTTCCCAATTAGCAGCAGGGTAGTATCTATAAGTTACATTTCCTATCCTTCAGACTCAAAAAGAGTTTTTTTTGTTTGCTTGTTTGTTTTACAGTACTCCCAAGAGATTCAAAAATACCTTTTGCAGGTATATCACTCAGTGTTTATAGGGCATCCCTATAAAATGCACAATCGTAGCATAGAAACTGAAGAATTTTATCAGCTAATCAGATTTTGCTTTTTGAGGAAACATTTGCTTTTATTTTTTGGAGAGAATAAAACAAACATGACAAATAATTAAGAAATATTAATGCCAATTTTTTTTTACACAGATAATACCTAGATGAAAATGTCCTCTTGATAGTACTAACATTAATTTCCAATAAGGCAGGGAATGCATTTTTAAGGGAAATTTACAGAGGCTGTGACCGAAAGGGAACTTTTTCATGACTTGACTATAGTTTCCCAGGACGTTAGCTATAGAGCAAGACTTATGCCAGTGTGAAGGATTTGGGGGCTAAAAGGAAGTGTTAGGTAAAAATGACGTAAAGACAAGGGAGATGCAAATATAGCTGAATAGCATTGTGTAGGTACAGTCCTCATAAGAAATCAAATCAATGACTAGGTATAATGCAATAGGAGAAATTAAAAAAAAAATTGAGATATGATCTCTGCCTGCAAGAAATTTACATGAATATATTAAACTCCAGCACTTAGCTTTTAATTTGCAATTTCTCTCACGTACAGTCCAAACTAAATTTAAAATTGGCCTTCTAGTTCTAGAAAATTTCCTCACCTTCATAATCCTTATAGTAGAAGAATCTTGTGTTGTTTTAAAAAATTGACAATTTGTGAATTTCTTTTGCCTGATTTTATACTTCTTAAATTCTTCATTCTTTTTCTTACAACATCTGCACTCTATCTGCTGCCATGGTGAATTATTTGTTATAATTCTTTAGTCTTCAATAATAGGTAATTAGTGTGGAAAAATTCAGTGCAATTTGATGTGGAAGTTAAAGACCTCAAGGGATTTCTTTAACTGATACACCTGTCTCTTGGCTGGTTTTCCCCAGCTCAGTTTTGTGTTTAATGAAAAACATATTTTTGTTGTTATAGCTGACTTTTTTATTCTTGATGCCATCCCTCATTAAGTGAGCCTTCCCTGGAGTGTCACTTGGAAGGGTGACTAGTGTTAGGTGAGAGAAGATACAGGGACATAAGAAATGACTGCAGATGCATTCTAGAACATTCTAGGGTAGGGCACACTAAATCTTATTTCCAGTTGAAGGAAATTATTTTTTGTTTCACATACACACACAAAATAAATGTTTTGCCCTTAACATGTAATTCAAGATCCAGACACTGCGGTCTATTAACCTAGTGGGGCAGATACAAGTTTTGTGGGACCTAAAATGTATACTGTCTTCGGGGTTTTCTTCAGGAAAAAAGGAGTAGAAAATTACCTTATACTTGAAATTTTTGCAAAAACAAGTATTAACTCATTGCTAGAGCCCCTCCTGGGGCCTTGGAGGAATCTTTGCTTAAGAGGCCCTGGAGCTTATGCGTCATTAGCTTCCTGCTGTATCTATCTTTGGCTCATGGAATAATAAGAAATTGTTATTAAAATGATAATTTTAGATTTGAAAAGAGTGCTTTATATTGGTCTCAAACTTGGTAGAATTTAAAAATACATATGTATATGCTAGGTGATATAGGAAGGCGGAAATGGGACAATCCTATAAAACAGGCCTAATATGCAGTGCTGTTGAGATAAAATATGGGAATATGGGCCTCACGGGCCATGAAGTTAGTTTGTTTGGAAGTTTCAGCTTCAGTGGCACTCCAAAACATACACATTTTAGTTTGTGTTTGTTATTAATTTAATGAGTAGCAATGATTTAAGGCCGCCCTTGCAGAAGGGCTCTGATGGCTGAGAATAGAACAGATCTGAAAAGCCAGGGAAAGAAGGAAGGAAAGCAGGGCCTGCTGCTCTTAGCTGAGTCAGTGATAAGGAAAGAGACACCTGAATTTGAATATCAATTAATAGACCGTATGTATATAAGGAGTTTTCATAGTGGTTGATACACAGTGGTTCATCCACAAGAACAGAGAAACCGTTTTTGGTTGATCAGAATTTCATTTGTTAAAGTAAGTAAATAGTTTAAGGTGTATTGATTAATCAGCATATTCATGACAGGCATTTTAAAATCACCATTTATACCATGAATAAGAGCAGAAAGATAAAGCACCATGATTCCACAAAATAGCTTCCTAGAAAAGCAATTAGCTGATTTTTTTTCTAAGTTCACAGAAGATAAATGATGTAGGCTTCCTATTTCCTGTCACTCTTGGTTACCTTTGTATGAAAATGGATTTCTTCCAAATTAAAGTCGGCACCAGCCTGTCGGACGGGAAAGGCATCTGCAGAGCAATGTGTACATTACATATTCATGCCAGTCTAAATTTCTTAATTACATTTGAGATGTATAATGTTTTCAAATGGAAGTATGCTATCTGATTGCTCATTGATGAAACGAGGGTGTGTGGCCAGGCTGGCGACTCAGTTTCTCTGTCTGTGGTTTCACCCTCCTCACCATCATCACCTCCAACCTCCTTCACCCACTGCAGACCGAGGCCACGTCCTGTGGGACAGCAGGGCTTAGCAACAGCACAGATGGTTACGCTCTGTACTTCCTCCTCTCCCTGTCACACACGCTGTGCGTTCTTTTAGTGAGGATGCGGGCAGCTTGCACCCCTTAGACTTAGAAGAGTGAAGAACCACAACTTTGATCTCAGATACTGGATGAAAGCACTTGTTTTCCATCTTATAGATGGGTCACTCTGAAGGTCATAATGAAGGCTGGCAAGTGGAAATGTTTCCATATTTTTTGGCACTTTCATGTTCAGCTAGTGCAGCCCTAAAGGTAAAGCACTTAGCCACTTAAAAATATCTTCCGTTTCTGTAACCCTTTATTAAAATGTGTCTTGTGTTAAGGTGCTGGTGTCCTTTTCCATCCCCTTTCCTCTCTGAGCTCCTTTAAGTTCATACTATAAAACCACATTTTCTAGCCATGAGGTAGGAAACTACTTCCAGGGATGGAGGTGTTGAGAGCGAGACCCGGAGGGAGGCCATTAGAAAGCCCCACTTTACATTCCCTGTATTTTCTCAGTTCTCATAAAGTTTCCTCTCCCGGAAAGCATCTGGACAGATTATGGGGCTGTTTGCCCTTAAACTGCAACCTTATGTGTGTTGACTTCAAACCTGGGGCTAATCAAGAGCCTAAGCCCTCTGTGTTTGGAGTCCCTTGAAGAGATGGTTATGTGATCCAAGAACCTCTCCCACATTGGAAAAAGCATCACTGGACAGTCCAGTGACAAAAGCCTCTTGTTTTGTATTTCATCTGTTCTTGGTTGGAAATCCTATGCACCCTCTCAGATACACAGGGATACACAGTGGAATCATGATAGCTCTGCCAGGTGTAGGTTCAAATCCTGGTTCTGCCACTCATTAACCATGTGGCGGGGAGCAAGTAGTTTAACTTCTCTGGGCCTCAGTTTTCGTATGTGTGGAGAAAATGATAATATCTACATGGCAGAGTTACCGCAAAGAAGAGTAGATCGATGAGTTGAAGAATGTCATTTGCTTAGCACAGTGACAATATAGTAAGCATTCAGTAAATATTGGCTATGTTACTCTTACTAGAAATACCTCTGAAACGACAAAAGCAAACAAGATATGGAAGTGAGGATATTATTGGAAGTGGTTGTGTGCGTGCATGTGAACTAGAGAGAGAGAGAGAGGCAGAGAGAGGAGGTGGGAAGAAAAAAAAAATGAAATTCTGAAAGTTCTTTTGTGTTTATTTGTTGGAAATAATGGAAATCTTGAAGACTGAGATTATCCTGGATTAATATAGCAAAGCCTGAGTGACGTGATTCTCTCTTCTTTAATGCTTAGCCCCCTCCTGAGATTTTATTGCCAAGCCTGGGATCAAATTCTCTCTCTCTTTCTGTGTATTTGGCTTTCCTGAGCTATTATTACCTGTAGTAGAACATATCACACTTGAGCTTTATTTCCAGTTAAATGAAATATAAAGTCAACAAGATATGGGCTGAGGAAAAGTGTTAAAATTTTCAGGTAGTAAGTATTGAGAATGACTCATTGAAACAGATCTCTTTGAAGCCACACAGTATTAAATGGTGTTTAATTGGGCCGAGCTGGAGAATCACTTACCCACATGATTAACCAGCGTTAGCAATGCCTTTATAGTAGAGGAGAGTGCAGTTTCCCTGCTGCTAGTCACACATTCCATTCTGTAGCTGCACGCGTGACAAGCAGCCTGTGGCTACCCCTGGACGGAGCAGTTTCCTATTTTGGCCAAAGGTCAGGCTTTAGGATCAACAGACATTTTCAGAAGTGATACTGCCTGGGACCCATCTCTGCAGTAATTGGCCTGATTTTAGAACAGAATGAGGAGTATGGTTTCTGGAGCTAGATTGTCTGACTTGGACTCTCAAGTCCGTTGGCTCGCCAGATGACCCTGTGTCTCAGTGGCTTTATCTGTGACATGGAATCATGATTGTACCTTTATTCGTGTGCTGGGGCTGCCGTGACGAAGTACCACAAATTGGTTGGCTTAGCACAACAGAAATTGTCTCACAGTTCTGGAGGCCAGAGCCCTGAAATTAAGGTGTTGGTAGGGTTGGTTTCTTCTGAGGGCTGTGACGGAGAATCTGTTCTAGTGCTCCTTCCCTGGCTGGAAGATGGCTGCCTTCTCCCTGCATCTTTACGTTGTTTTCCCTCTACACGTGTGTCTGTCTAAATTCCCCCTTTTTTTGTAAGGATATCAGTCATATTGGATTAGGGCCCACCATAATGACCTCATTGTTAACTTGATTACCTCCGTAAAGACCCTATCTCTATCTAAAATTTAAAATTGTGAGGGACACAATTCAGTATAACAGTACCTGATAGCAATTGATAGCATTTTTTATGACTACTTAATAAGTTAATAGTTATATAGTGCTTAGAATAGTGTGCCTGGCACATAGTAGGCACTTAAAAATCCACAATAATAATAACTTAAGATTATTAGTATGATTATTGATAGTAGCTCTGTTTACTTCACATTTACCTTCTGATGTGCTCAGCCCTGGACGATTTGAGAGCTCAGAATCTGGAAACTGAGGTGAGGTGATGAATTTCACTAGAATGTGAATGTCGTAAAAGCAAGGATTTTGTTCTGTTCTTTTACTGCTTTGTTTACTAAAGCTTCCCTAACTGTGCCTGGCACATAGTTTGTGCTCAATAGGTATTTGTTGAATTAGTTAATTAATTTAAGGCTATGGGTGAAGGAAGTCACTCCCCTCCAACAACTGACCTCCTCTCCTTGGGGCGTCAGTAATTCCTGCCAAACCTTTTATGGGAAGAGAAAAGCCAAACACTTCCAACGTATAATTTATAGCTGCTGTTACAAAGAGAAATGGGAACCATATTTACTGATGTATGTAAACACAGCCCATGTAAAATAAACCATGGAACTATATGCTGGCCTCAGAAACAAAAGCCAAAGCAGGCCGGAGCTCTGCCAGGGATGTTATGTGCTCTGCCTCTTTTGCCTTCTTCTCTTTTGTTTGGTTGGTGTGAGTAGGAGCCCTGGCCTGGGGGCAGTGTACGGTGCTCTGTGTATGTGCGGCAGGCAGATGCTTCTGTTCTCTGACCACTATGATGTGAGCTGTAGCAAAAGAATGTGGGAAATGAGGAGGGTGGTGAGGGGCACAGGGGACAGTGCGGGGGAGACCACAGTTTCAAACTTTCTGCCATGTGAATTAAGTTTTAATGGATTTAAAATAGCCTGGCATAGTTGGAGCTCATAGAGGTACTCCTTAATGACAATGGGTACTGATTCCCAGAATGGCTCTTTTTCTCTACATGTCGTTTTGTGCTTCATGGATCTTGTTTCTGTCATGATTCCTATTTCACTTATTCATGGTAATGCATTATTTCATAACTTATGCAAACATAATCCACATATTTATCCAGAGCTCTGTTTATTTGTTGTCTTGGAGACATATCCTTCAGAAATATTGCTGGTTACATAGCATTTGGGTCCACATAGCCAGTGGCATGCCTTTAATACACAGTAAATGTTGGACTCCTTATCTGTGTGACAGAAGACTAAACAGTAGAAAATAGAAAAATGTGTGCATTCAGTTTTGGATCTACATAAGCCCTGGGAACAAATACGGATCAGCCGCTCTCTTTCCCCTCCCCCCCAATTCTTGGATGTCTTGAAAACCTCACAGAGAGCATGGGTGATGGAAGGTCTCCTCCAGACCTCCTGTGGGATATTTGACTCCTCTCTGTGACATCCCTATTGAGGCTCCTTCCTGTCTGTGTTCAGCCCCCACAGGTAAGAGGGAACTTTCTACCTCCTGGGGTAGCCTTACCATCTTTGGACAGCTCTCACCCTTCCTAACATTGACCTACAAATCAACCTTCTAGTCACTTGCACTTCTTAGCTGCTGGTGTGCCCACTGGGATTTCACATTGCTGGCTCTTTCATTTGTGTTTGTGCTTTGTTATTAATTCCCATGGGTTTGGTCCTCTGGGCAGTCCCTCCTTCAGGGTCACCCCACCCTTTTCCCATGGCATCATAGTGATTTAAACACGAGTTCTCAGAGGAGCCTTCCTTGCCTCAGCATAGCCTATCTCGATTACTCTGTTACCATTTTGATTTTTACCCTTTTATGATTTGTGGTAAGTATTACGGAAAAGAGTAAAAGTGGCTGGGTTCACACCTGTAAAGGAGTGAAGGGTTTAGAGGATAGGGAGTAGGTTACACTATTAAAAAGGGTAGTTAAGGGGCACCTGGGTGGCTCAGTCGTTAAGCGTCTGCCTTCGGCTCAGGTCATGATCCCGGTGTCCTGGGATTGAGCTCCACGTCGGTCTCCCTGCTCAGCGGAGAGCCTGGGCTTCTCCCTCTGCCCCTCACCCTGCATGTGCATGCTCTCTCTCTCTCAAATAAGTAAATAAATAAATAAAGTCTTTTAAAAAAAGGGTAAAGTCATCCTCATTAAGAAAGTGAGATTTGAGCAAGAAGAAGGTGAGGCAAGGTTAGCAGGAAGGTATCTGGAGAAAGGAGTTAGTGGGAGTGGAGTGGATAGCCCAGGCAAAGGCCCAGGTGGGAACACACCTCCTTACCCTGTAATACCAACAGCACAGTGTGCTGGCGCAGAATGCACGAGAAGGAGGGAGGCAGGAGAGGAGCCCACATCATGTAAGGCCTTTAGGCCACAGCAAGGATCGCGGTGTTACTGTGGGTGAGAATGGGGAGTCCTGAGGAGTTCTGAGCACAGTGTCATGGTCTGACTTAGGTATTACAAGGATCAGTCTGGCTGTCAATGTTGAGAATAAACCATAATGGAATACAGGTGGAAGCAGGAGATCACTTGGCAGATTATTTCCCTAATCTGGGGCAGAGATGATAGCAGTTATAGGAGTTAGGTGGTAGCAAAGGTAATGAGAAGGTTGGATCTGGATATATTTTGGAGGAGAGTCAGGTAAGAATTGACTGGTTGGGTGACAGATGGAGAGGAATTGAGGACAAATTTTTGACTTGAGTAACTGTAAGGTAGAAGCTGCTTTCAGCTGAGATGGGAAAAATGATATATGAAGCAGGTCTTTGAAGAGAAGAGCAGGAATTTGAGCTTATTGAGTTTGGGGTGTCTATTAGACATCCAAGTGGACATGATAAGTACACACACACGTTGGAGCCACAAGCGTGGAATTTAGTAGAGAAGGAAATATATATCTGGGCTGGAAGATACAGATTTGGAAGTGGTCAGCATACATGTGATAATGCCTTGAGGCTGGATGTGGTCACTCAAGGAGTGAGTGTGGCTATAGAAGAGGGCTGAGCCCTTATGCATTCCTACATCAAGGGATTAGTGAGAAGAGAAGGTGTCAGCAAAGGAGACAGAGAAGAAGGGATCAGTAGGTTGGAAGAAATCAGTGCAGTATCTAGGAGACATGAGGAGAGAGGATATCAAGAAGGGAAGGGAATTAGCAGTGTTAATTCTGCCGATGATGGATTTAGTAACATGGAAATCATCAGTTACTTCAAAGAGTGTTTTGGGGGCCAAAGTCTGAGTTTAAGAGAAAATCAAGAGAAGGAATTAAAGATGTTACATATAAACAACTTTTTCTAGAAGTTTTGCTGCAAAGGGCAGCAAAGATTTTGAGAGTAATATATCTTCATTATAAAAATTTGGGTAACATTAAGAACATAAAGGAGAAAAAAAACACATGTAATCCTACAGTCTGGAAATGGTCACAATTAACATTTTGATTTAGATTCTTCTGTTTTTTTCTGTACTTAGACCTTCTTTATTGAATCTGGATGAAGCTATCATATATGGTTATTTTCCCAGTTATTCTCCTTGCATGCCATAACCACTTTGCCATGTCACTGAACAGTCTTCGGCAAAATTCAGTATATGGTCTTTTCATCTCATTTAGTTGAGAATTTCAATGGTTTTATCCTATGCAGATACCATAATTTATTACATAATCCTTTTGTCAGGCATTTAAGCTGTTTTCAATTTCTTTTCACTATTGTAAATTATTCTTTTTTTTTAAAGATTTTATTTATTTATTTGAGAGAGAGAGAGAGAAACAGCACGAGAGAGGAGAGGGTCAGAGGGAGAAGCAGGCTCCCCACTGAGCCGGGAGCCCGATGTGGGACTCGATCCCAGGACTCTGGGATCATGACCTGAGCTGAAGGCAGTCGCTTAACCAACTGAGCCACCCAGGCGCCCACTATTGTATATTATTCTGCAATGAATAGCTATATAAGTAAATTTGTGTAGATATCATATTTTCCAAGGAGGAATTCTTAGACATCTAATTTATAATTCCAAAATGAACAAAGGTTATCATTTATAATCTATTGTGATTCTCTTTTCATGTTCTTTACCCATTTTTCTGTTGAAGTGTTTGTATTCTTTCTTACTGAGTTATGAGTTTTTAAAATTTAGAAAATGAACCTTTTCTAAATGTAAGCAGTTCTCCCAGTTTCTTGATTAACCTTTGTTTATAATGCAGAAGTTAAATTTTGTATCTTTCTTCATTTTGATCTCTTCCTTTGTAATTACAGTTAAAAAGGCTATTTCCATAGGTATATTAAAGAGTTAAATCTAATGTGTAAAACCATAAAGGAACTAGATGAAAAGTTAGCCATCTGGAATTTATTTTAATATAAGGTAAGTCTTTACTTACTTATTTTTCCCCACAGTCATATTCCAGCATAAGTGATGACTCAGTCCGTCTTTTCTTTATAATTCAGTATGAAAAAAAAATACTCCATCTTTATGGAATTGTGAGGTAGCTGTGGGTAGGATCCTACAATGTAATTTCTTAGAGACTGGAAATCTTAAATCAAAATGCTCCAGCCTTTCTTCAAGACCCTGGCATAAGTCATGCCACTGCCACAGTCTACTCCAATCATCAAAGAGTTTCCTTTCTTCTAAATTCCTATAGGGTCCATGTGTGTTATATTACCATATATTATTATATGCTGTTTTGTGTGCCTGTCTGGTGTCACAAATATATTGGAAGCACCTCGAGCACAGGCTCTGCTTCTCATCTGTGTTTGTGCCATCACCTCGAAGAGGGTTCTATTAAGTCTAATACTTAATTATCTTGTTCCAGAGGTCAGGACTTTGAGTTTTTTACACCTGAGAAATAGAGACAAATATATTGTAACTGGTTTGAATGATGTTAGGTAGATCAGTGACAGAAGTAAAGACTAGAATGAAATTCAAGCATAGCATATAATCTGACCCAGGCTTCATCCCTATCTACTTACCAGACCTCTTGCTCTTTCCTGTGCATGCCATTTTTCTTTCAAAAGTTCCTGGCTTTGCTTATGCCTGGAGTATTATTCTTTCCTAGTTTGCCTGCCAGATTCCTCCTTCTGGTCCGGTTCCTCTTATAAAAAATGATATTTGGAAATTAGAAAGTCACCAACCAGAATTGATTGTTGTTAATTTATTGGCATATTTGCTTTCCATCTTATTCTTGATAGTTTTCTGCTTACTTACTCATTGTTTTTGTTAACATGTTACATGCTCATTCAAATTATCTAAATAATGAAGAAAAATGAAATTTAAAAATCAACTCACATCCCACCATCCAGAAAAAAAATTGCACAAACAAGATGAATTTCATTCTAGACAACATTGTCTCTCTTTCTTCACCTCTCTCTTTTTATATTTTTTTAGTTTCACCAAATTTGAAGACTCTCTTGAGCTTCCATATATGTTCTTCAAATATGCCCATCCTGTTACTTCTTGAAAATGGTTTGCTCTGTCTGCTTGAATGCCTAAAGAATTATTTCTTTAAACTTCTGCAGCTTAATCAAAATATGTCTCAGTATTGAGCATTTCCTGAAACATGGATTGCTCTTTCAATCTTTCCAGATTAGTACATTCTTCCTGTTCAGGGAGTTTTTATGTATTAAGTGTTTACACACATTTGTTTGTACACACTTTTTTTCATTTACCTCTTGAAGGAATTACTCTTGTGTTGAATCGTCTTTGTCTTTCTTATCTATTAGTTCCATTCTAATTGCTTTGATCTGTATTTTTTTCACATGTATTCACTACTATTTTCCTAAGCCTTTCCTACATGTCAGTGATCAGTTTTTGGTACCTATTTTGTTTTTCACTATGTCGATTTTTTTCGTTAGCTCTATCACAGGATTATACAATTTTGTTAACAAAAAATTGTGGCCCGGCCAATACTTAAGTCATTCTCTTCTAAGAATTTATACAATTTTACTTCTCATTTCTATTTTATTATTGTAAGATTAGTTTATTGTTCTAATTCAGGGTTTTATTTTTCATGAGAAAGTTAGAAATGAAGCTTTTCTTCGCTTTTACTATAAAATTTTGGTTCTTCCCTTTCATAGACATTTTCTAGTACCAAAATTCTCAGAAAAAGAAGCATGAACATGGTGCTTCTTCATGAGATGGATTCCAAAAACAGCAACTTAAAAAGAAGACAAAAGCTTATTTTTCTTATATTATAAATCTAAGCTGGAATGGTGGTTCTGGCCTGTGACATCCTATCATGGACTCAGGCTCCTTTTATTCTATAGCTCTACCACTTCTAAGAGTGCTACACTTGTCCACCTGATCCAGGATGGCTCAGGTTCCTTTTGAGCCCTCAGGAAGAGGAAAGGGAAGGGGGAGGGCATATCCTGTTCTTTAAAGTTTCAACCTGGAAGGAGCACAGACTACTTTCCCTCACATCCCATTGACCCCAAGTAGTCACTTGGCTGTCTTAGCTTCAAAGAAGCCTGAGAAATGCATCCAGACTTTATGGTGGGTCACCATGTGTCCAGATGATTTTTTTTATTATTATGGACAAAGGCATGAATAGATATTAGGGGAAAAAAGCAGCCTCTGCCCTGTAGTAGATATTAATTTATGTCAGTGGTTATTTAAGGGTTTGTCTCATGATTTTTGTGAGCCTTTCAAAAGAAGGAATCCTTTTCTCCATCCTCATTTCCCCAGTGCCTGAGTCCAACATATAATAGGTTGTTCAGTAGTTTTTTGTTAGACAGTTGTTTTTGAATTAAAATGACACAATCCATATAATTTTTTGAATTTCTGAATGAATGGGGTCTATAAACTCATAAAGTGTTTTTAGAATATTATAGAAATTTTTGACAAAGAGGACAGGGCTCCCTATTATATTATTCTAGTTTGATAATTGTCCCTGAAATCAATGATAGCTACAAAGTTTATGAATTTGATTGAAGTATAAATATAACCAGTAATATAGGCTCTTCTTACTCAATATGAAAATGTCTTTGGATAATAAGTGGATTCCTATCTAAATTCATGAGTTCTCTTATGACATTTGGGTTAAGCCTGAAATGGATTAATCTTTTTCTGATAAAGTTTCATAAGCTGTGATTTCTCCGGTGACCATGTTTAATTAGATATTAAATAAACTGCTTATCTTTATACCAACAGGTTTTATGACAGCATTTTTTTCCTGAGCTGTATTTCACAGATTAAGTAGCTAGCAGTAGTAAAAAAATAAATAAATAAATTTTTTTGGTAACCATAATATCCTTAGATTAGAAATTAAAACATGCCCACTTTTTAAATGAAAAATAAATATCCAAGCTTAGATTTAAAGAACAGAAATAGTAAGATAGTCTAAATATATACATCCAGTGAAAATAAATTCATTTTGTTTTTCTAAGTACTATTTTACCCCTAGGAATTGGCTATATTTTTTTTTAGAGTGGAAAAAATTCCATTTAATCTGCAAAGGCTGAAACATTTTTGTGATCAGGTTCTGAAGGTTTTAATTAAAAATTTGAATTTTCTTTCTTTCTTTTTTTTTTCAATGCTATACATTACAGTAAGATTCTCCCACTCCAGTATACCAGTGGCATTCTGAATCACCTGTTTTTCCCCCAAGTATTGGTGTGGAGAGGAGAGACTTGCAGTTCTTGTGGATGCTAATTTAATCTGCTGTTTTAGCAACTGGAACACCACAGAGATTGATCTGGAAACACCAGATGACCTTTTGTACAGATCAGAGCAGGAGAGTTTCTGAATTGCCTGCAGTACTGAGATCCAAAAGGAAAGGAAGATCAACAGTCGTCAGATTGCCTAAAGGCATAAAGTCTATAAAGGGTTTAATTTTTCTCAGTTCTATTCTGTTTCCTAGAGCACAGCAAATTTTTAGAAGAGACTGTTTCACTCTCCAGAAGTTCTTTAGTTCCATCAAATTGGAAGTGAAATGATTTTTACTTTTCTTGTTAGCCCCTTCACCTTCCTAGGTGAACTTCAAGTGAAGAAGGCACAGGGATAGGTGAGTAGTGTAACCTCGCTGGGACAAAACCTGATGGCTGAACTGGTTGGTTGGGCTTCATCTGAATTCTTGGTTCAGATTTACTAGCATGTATCTCAGATTTGGTATCACTGGACCTTGGTGGTTAAAGATTAAAGAGCATCCAGGCTGTAGTTTTTTTTTTACCAAATGCTTTCTGGATATTTTCATTTTAATGGTTTAAACTCAGGTTAACTGTAATAACATGTATCATGTTATTACTGGAACTTGATGTCCAGAATCATCTTTGACTCTCTTTCTTTATCCCTACCATCATATCTGGTTGATTACTCTTTTCACAAGTCTCTCATACTCTTCCAAATCCTAGTGCTACTTTCCTGTTTAACTGTTTCACTTTGTTACTAGTTTTTCTAGCTTTTGAATGTTTATCTTGTCAACATCTCTTTAACAAGCCCTGAGTCGCATTGCCTGGTTAATTAACCTGAAGATTCAGTTCCACCTCTTTATCACCATTAGCAAATGGTGGCCAGCTCCCTATTCCTTGTAGGATATAGAACATTTTGTGGACAAAAGTATGTTAAGGTAATTTAATTTCATAATGCCCTTAAAATCTTTAACTGTGAAAAAAAACACAAAAAATTTACCATCTTAACCATTTTTTAAGTATACGGTTCAGGGTGAAGTATACGGAGTGTGAGTATATTCATGTTGTTGTGCAACAATGTTCTGTAATTCTTGATGGTTTTATTCTCCCCCCGCCCCCCCACACTGAAGAAAAATGTAAATTCTGTTAAATCTAACACAGATTTTAAAGGATTCTATATTTGAGTGTTTAAGAACTTCATGCCAGTCAATTGAAATCATTATGTGCAATTAAGTGGTGGGTGCTGGAGTCTTCCTTGACTTCAGTTATGGTTGCACTCCTCACTCTTCCTTTCTCTGGTGACTCTCAAATGAGTAAGGATGTGCTTCACTCATGTTAGGCACTTAGTAACTTTTGTTGATTGGCTATGTGGGATGATAAGACCATTGTTAATATGGTCTTTTCTTGACCACCCTTCCAAGAATACAGGCTAATTCCACGATGTTCCTTCCAATGAAACACAATTCAACCACATCAAGAAAAAAATAGCTAATATTGTTAACGGTCTTATATCATAGTAATTAAGATTAAAAAGAGAACTTGTGAAAGTTGCGAAATGCTTTTCTAATATCTGTTAATGATCTTATTCAATTGAATTATTTGATTTCATTTGCATTCTTACATGCCTTAGAAACAAGTAAAATGAAAGAGAACGTTGGATTTTGAACTAATTTTTTAAATAGTGGGCTAGTTGCAAACAGGACCAACTAGCTGCAAGACTTTGGTCAATTCTCTGAATCGCTCTGGACTTCAGGTGTATTTAATTAGACTCTTTTCCAAACATATTTTGATTCCTTTACATGATGTACCAGTGACCAAAGTAATAACATAAAACAGTGTCAGGCTCAGCAGTATATTCTGTTTCTGGATAATGTAAAACAGAACCTTTTACATTACAATAAAACCTTAAGATTACACTAAATTACAATTAAAAAAACCCTTAAGATTATAGTATAAAAAATGTCACATATCAATTAATTTTGTATTTTACACATTGAAATGTTGGTATTCTGGATTCCTTACTCTTTTTGCCCTATGCATTTTCCCCAGAGTTGGGAGGGGGATGCTTTATCCATTCCAATGACTTCATATACCATCTGTATGATTACAATATGTAACTCTGGTCCTGGCCTTACTTTAAGCTGAAAGCCATAATTCTAACGGCTTTTTCTTTTTTCTTTTAAAATTTTTTTTAATTTGAGTATAGTTGACCCACAATGTTGCCTTATTTTCAGGTATTATACAACATAATAGTGATTCAACTTCTCTATACGTTATGCTGTGCTCATTGTCTAACTGCTTTCTCAGTATGCCCCTATAGATGTTTTTGCAGGCACCCATACTTCAAATGACCAGCACTGATCATACTGCCTTTCTGCAGAGCAGACTTCTTTGAAATTCTATGTCTTGGCTAAAGGAGCGCCTTCCAGTGGGTCTCTAGGCTAGAACCTTTGAAGTCATTCTCATTTGCTATGTTTCCATCATTCCACCTTTATTCTATCATGAATTACTTTTAATCTGAGATAGCCTCTTGTCTGGAGTCCCTCATCCCTGTGTTTTGTCACCTCTTGGTGTTTTGCCATTAATCTCTTTCAAATTTAGTGCAACATCCACATCATTACCAGACATAACTGCTAAAAAAATATTTTTCTAATGAAGAAGAAATGGAAAGGAACAAATAAATCTGATCATGTTACATTCTTGCTCCAACAGTTTCTTTGTTCCCCTACTTTCCTAGAGCAGCATTTAGTACCCCCCATGTATATTCTATAGAACATTAGTTTTGAGGGGTGTCAACAGTTATATGAAAATGGTGTTCAAGTTAAGATGGTTTTTACTGCCATATTTCTCAACCCTGTTATACCAAATGTATATTATGACTCTCTGAAAGGACACTATAGGATGCAGCAATTTTCTAAACTTACTTATTAAAAAAGCATTTTGTTTTTTTGGGGTTTTTTTTGCAAAGCACTCAGGGAATTAGTATTCTGAGAAACATATGCTAGAAAATACTCACCTAGAGATAAAAAATCTAATACTTAGACCTAGCATACAGCCTTCACGATCTTACATCAACTCACCCCTCTAGCTTTAACCTCATGACACTGAGCCAGGTATACTACTACGCTTTAGCTACCCTGAACTTGACGGCTGTGTTCCCACCCGCCAACTTCCCAACACACCATGCACTTTCCTGCCTTCATGCTTTTACCATCGGTTTTTCCATTCCAGATATCTGCATCCACTCACCCCCATCAAGGCAACTGTCACTGAAACTCTCTATAGTCGCCTCTGTGAAGCCTCTGCTCCTTGTGGAATGACTTGCTTTCTGTGTTTCTTCACAGAACTCCTTGCCTCCATCCATCCATCCCTCCATCCCATTATGTTTTCACTAGGTTCACAGAGTTCTCGTTCACTACTCTGTGAGCTCCTAGTCAGGCTAGTGCCCTGTCTTACTTGTCTTTACATCCTTGGCATTGAGTACAGTGCTTAACATGCAGATGCTTCATAAATTAATGTCCAATTAAAGAAAAAAGCTTTAAAAAATCACATAGCCATTCCTTTTAACAAAGGATTCATAATGTTTTATAAGCAAGCATTATCCTAGCCTAAAGACTGAGAGAATAATATACTTTACATCTCACATACTGTCAGAATCTGGCTGGACATTCAATTCTTACAGAACAGAGAATACATTTTTAAAAGGCATGGGTAGTGCAGGAGTAAGCTCATGAATAAAAGCTTCATTTGGGGTGGCTGGTGATCAGTAGAGAAGTGTCCACACTCCAAGAGTGAATAGGAATTTGAAATCATAATTTCGTTAAGGATACAGATCTAGTTTCCTTAAATTATGATTACAAAGGAGTTCTTTAAAACAAGTAAATGCTCATAGTTTGGCATAAGCAAAAGTTCAAGTAACATTGAGTACTCCATAAATAAAAATTTAATGAGCCTGCGTGGTCCTGGGTCGCAAGCTAGATCTCAGGATGACAGTCTGAGAGGGTGTGTGGATGAATCTAAAGGAACACTAACTGAGCGCGCCAACTCCAAGTCAGCCGTTTGCGGAAGCATTGCACGGGAAAGTGAAACCTGATGTTACCTCAGCTATTCGGCAGACACCAGCTTGTGGAGAGTTCCATTGTGCTACATACAAGTTCTCTAGGGCTCTCACTTAGAAAGGTGAACCCCAAATCGATTAACGCAAAAACTGTGGATAATGATTTCCATATCCCTTTCTTTTAGGTATGGTTTAACATTAATTATTGTGTAGGATCAAGCTATCAGAAGAGAATTCGGCCTTTGCAACAGTGTTGAACTAGATGAACAAACATGCAGAAGGGGTCAGAGAGACCCTCCTCTTAGGCTAAGAAAGTGTCTTTATGACTTTGACCCCTGGTTCATGCATTGATGGCCACTGTTTGAGAACTGCAGCTGTGAAGCCACTTTAAGTAAAGGGCATGTGATCATATTTGTAACTCAGCCACCATTTTGTTCAAAGCGCTAGCTCAGATGAAAGTGTAGAAAACACCACCCTCATCATCAACCACAACTTGTTTAGTAAGTTTACTTCTCCAGGTACTCTGAGGCGTTAATGCTTGTTTACAGATTAACTTGCATCTGTAAATTCTGAAATTTGCAATTCTGAATGAAAACACCACCACTATTTAATCTACCAGTTATACATTCCTGAACTATATGCATTAGATATTTTGGTGGGGGTAGTGTTTTAAGTCTAATTTTAAATATGCAGGCTCTTAGAAAATATGTCAACTTGAGTAGGTGTTATCTTGCATGTTCTACTTTGAATTAGTTTATTTACATCTGTGGATTCCTATAAGGGTTATTGTTCCTTGGGTAAAGCAGTGTAATAATATGTCATTTCAGAGATGCTCTTAGAACCACTTTTTACTGAAAATTGCATGTTTAGAACTGCTTGGTTGCTTTAAATTATAGCACTGGTAATGAAATACACAAAAATTTATTTAACATTCATACCTTTTGGGAGGATAATCAGTTTAATGTATTAGACAAGAGACTATCCTAGAACATTGTGCTATTAATTTAAGCTTAAACATTTGGCCAATTTAGTCGTTCAAAAAGTAAAACGTATGGCTTGATAAATATTGTTAAGAACGACGCTATTGTAACAGTGTCAGGAAGCTTGAGAACACTGCGTGGAGTGGGTCACGTGAAGAGGTTGGGACTAACATGGGTGAACAGTTACTTATTGTTGACATTGAACATCGTGAAGTTCAGTGCGTGCCTTGCTTACCTCTTTTACTTTATTTCATTTTACTTTATTTTATCTTCTTGTGGAAGTACAATTTATATGTAGAAAAATGATAATGAGAATACAGCTTGAGGCATTTTTACAAATTGAACACATCTGGTGTAACTGGCACCCACATTAAGAAATGGCGCATTACTTTGTTCCCCAGAAGCCCTCTTGTGCCCCTTCCCAGTAACTACCCTACCTACCCAAGGGGGACCACTATCCTGACTTCGAACAGCAAAAGTACTTTTGCCTATTTTCGTACTTTAGTGGCTTCTTTTGTTCAGTACTTTGTACATGAGATTCGTCAGCATTGTGGGAACTGTAGTCTCCTTTCTCATTGTAGTGGAGTGGCATTCCATTAATTTGTCCTTACCTATCTGTTTTTATTATAATTTTATCATTTCATTACTTTTATTTCTCTGATTTAATGGCACACCAATTTACCTTTAAAGAGGTCAAATGCTATTCCTTTTACTGCATGTGCCATGCAATCTTTTAAAACATGGATAAATGAGGCCGCAATAAATTTAGCAAATTTTACGAGTAAAAGAAACTGGTAGTGCATTTTCATTATTTGAGAGAGGTCATGTCCATGGCAGTGCATTGCAATTTTGAATATGTAAAAAGAAAGTGAATCTGGTAGAATGCCAAAATAAATTTAGTTGCAAGATGATGATGGAAATATAGTTGTACTTAAGGTTTGGATGTTGCCTTATACTTTATCATTGACTAGATGATATTTTTAAGAGAATATCTTAAAGCAAAAAAGGTCAGCTTGGTTTGGTTACCCAGTACGAAATATCCAGTATGTAAATGCCTTACATCTGTGTATTTGTTTTGCTGCAGACATAACCAGCAAGAGTTTAGTGATGAAATCTGTTCTTAATTATGAGAGCAGCTGTTGGAGTGGTAGCCATTTTTTTTTCCTCCTGATGTGAAGTTGCCTGATTTACTCATTTTTGCCTGCATTTTTCAGGGTTGCTAGTGCAGAAAAGGGCCCCTTTGTGAGAGGTTGCAATTTGTTTTCTGTATGAGAGCCAGTGCAAATGGACTAAATCTGCACAGCAGGGTGGTTTTATCTGTCCTCCTACTGCCTTGCAAGCTGTCCTACCTCTGCTAAGCACCAGAGACCTATAAAACCACCCAACAAATGAGGGGGCTGGTGAGTGTTCTGGCAAGAATCTCAGGCAGCAAGCAGTTCAAGTGAATTAACTAGGTCCTTCTGATGGGGTGGGGGGTGGCAGAGTTGGACGATACAGAACTGGAACAGATGGTATTAACGTACTATTTTGTTTTTAGTTCTGTAGATTTATTAACATACCTCTTTCCATTTCTATTCAGTTACTTTTCCATCCATAGGGCTATAGTGTATTTATGATCATTTAGGTTACCAAAATAAAGCAAAAACACATTTAGATAATCTTTCAGATTATTTCATAAACAATCTTCATGCTAAACCCAGGCCTTCACAGAAGGGGCCTATTTAATTTCTGTAGATATTCATAGCATACTAAAATAAGGACTTTGGATGAAACTGAATATGGAAGCTGAGTGAGGAGAATCTTCCATTATTAAAATTTTCTGCTCAGGTCTGAATTTAAAAGCTTCATAGATTTGTTTCATACACAGAAATCGATGAACTGTTTAGTTGAAGTGATTGATACCTATGTATCAATCTTAGTTACATTGAACATTTGTTCACTCTCCACACTATTTCACCTCTTGTCACATCACCTTAGCACTTGAAGCCTGACATTTGAAATATTAGAGGCAATTTATGCTACATTGTAAAATTTAAAAATAAAAGACAAACAAAAATGCAAAAACAAAGCTTACTCTTGACAAACTGGGAGGAAAATGCTTTTACATTTTATTTTATGTAAAAGGGGAAAGAACGTTTCTCTCTCATGCTTGAAAACCAGTGTTTTTATAAGCTTTGTGACGTGGATTTCTTCTGAAACTAGTGAAATTAAAACTATTGTTGTTTAGATGAATTTTTCTGCTCTCCTGGCACTTTCTGGAGCCATGTAGTCCTATTGCAAAACCTTTGGAGTGCTCAGTACTCTAAACCTTTTGGAAAGTGCTTGCCTGGCAGCGTTATTTCCTTTCTTATTTTAATTAAACACAGACCAGTGCAGAACAATTACCTGAGTAATTCAGTCCATTAATGCTGCCTTTATGCAAAGAATTCAGAGAAAGGTGAGTTTTTCTCACCTGAATTGTCCAGATAATTATGTTTTTGCCTTCTGGCGCTTCTGAAGTCAATGGATAAAAAGACACTGGTTCTGTTGCTCTTTCAGCCTCCCCCTCCCGCCTCCCGTCAGATGGCAAACTCCAGACCTCAAGGTCAAGTCTCTGCCTTGTTAGCAGGGATTTTAAGTATTTGATGTTGTTTCAGGATATATTAATAACAGGAACAGTAATAGTATTAACAAAGACATTTAAGAATAATTCACAAGTGATCCACCAAAAAATGAGTTGTATCATCTTGGATTAAGGAAAAAACAAAGATAATCAAGATATATGGAAATCATCCTTTATATTAATTTTGAAAATTTCTAAACCATTTTGGAGAGTGGAGGAAATGGGTCAGATGAAGAGTAGTCCCCATTCAGTTCTGTTTCCTCTGCCATTGGGATAGATGGTGACTGTTGGCTTGATGAGACGGTCCTGTTCAAGGAAAACTGGATTAATCTCACACTTGTATGAGGCTCTTCTGATTAAGCAGAACTTAGATTTCATCTAACATATTTTAGATCTCTTATGGTTGGTTTCTAGTCAGCCATGGACACACGAGTAATTCTTAAAGGGGCTGAGGCTCTTGTCTTTATTAACGACTTACGGATTATCCCATGTATACCTGGTTTGTCCTTGCATGAATTATATGTACACATTGTGACAAAGATTATGCCCTGTCACTCAGGGAGACTACCTGTATGTGGCAATAACCTGAGTAACTGTCGGTGAGTGAACAGAGTTCCTAAAGCCTGGAATGTTCTGTTTCCTCCATTGTTAAAGCCTCCCCTTCTCTTTAATTAGGAAATATTTTTTGTGTCTTTTTGATTTCTTATATTATTTTTTATCTTAGCTTTCTACTTGATTGCTTGGTTTTCAGTTTCATTTTGAGTTAAATGCTCCATGTTTAATGTCTTATGCAAATTTCTAGTAAATTTAATATCCTGGGCCCGCAGTATGAGGGAAGTTGGAACATCAGACCTGGAGAGTCATAAGGAATATTGCCGGTAGTTAATATTGCCAGAATGAGACTCAGAAATTGTAGTAACTTAGTGAGTGTGGTTGCTCAGGCTGGACTGCATTTTTCTGTTATGTTTATGTTCCTCTGGTTAGGTCACTTTAGAGCTCCAAGCTGAATCCCAAAGGATGGTGGTTTGGTCCTAGATTGCCTTTGATCGCTTGTGTGTGGCTCGTATGGCTTGAGCAAGAGCATTGTAGGGCTAGTATCTTTGAGGCATTGCTGGGTCCTGACATTGTGAGCAGCAAAAAAGCAATGGAAATTACTGACATTTTTTTAGTCTTTTGATAGCTGTCAGTCAAAGGTTCTCTTTTTCAAAAAGTTTTAGTGATTTTATATTTTAGGTGGTTAACAGTCAGTGGACAAGTTCAGAACATTAAATACGTCTGATTATTATAAATGGTATAATTTTCAAGGACACTTTGAAGTTCAGATGAGAAATCACACAGATACAAGTTTCTATTCATTAGAGTTTTTAAAACATAATCTCAGATTTAAAGGCAAATGACAAACTGAGGAAAATTTACAGTATGTTACTATCTTGAAAACATAAAGGACTCTTAAATATTATTTAAAAAACCTCCACAAACCTTTACTCTAAAAGGAAAATGGGCAAAGGTCCTGAGTAGATAGCTCACAAAAAGAAGATATCCAGCTGTCAAAAAAAAAAAATCATATGGAAAAATAAACATAAAGACACAAATGAAAATATCAAGAGTCTTAACATGTTGCTCATCTAATTGGCAAAAATTTAAAAGCTGTGGAGGATTGGGAGCAGACATTCTCGTAGTATCCTTATAGAAGTCTACATTGTTAACTTTCTGAAATGCAATTTGGAGTGTGAGTGAAGAAATTTAAAATATTGTCTACAGGAATGTGTATCACAGTTTCATTTAACACATCAAGGAAGTGGAAAAGATCCCCCTGCCCTATGTGACATTAAAATATGATTTTGAAAAGAACTTAATGTCATGAGAAAGTTTTTATGATATGTTAACAGAAAAATAAATATATAAAACAGTATATAGAGAATGATCCCGATTTTATAAATAAACAGCCTATTACCGGAACTTACTTTGATTGGTGGCATTATAGATTATGAAAATGTTTCTACTTTTTCAATTTGTTCTTACAATGAGCATGAATTACTTTTATAATCAGAAACAACTCACGTAATTAAAAAATAACTCTGCGAGGGCGCCTGCATGGCTCAGTTGGTTAAACGACTGCCTTCGGCTCAGGTCATGATCCTGGAGTCCCAGGATCGAGTCCCACATCGGGCTCCCTGCTCAGCAGGGAGTCTGCTTCTCCCTCTGACCCTCCCCCCTCTCATGTGCTCTCTCTCTCTCATTCTCTCTCAAATAAATAAATAAAATCTTAAAAAAAAGCTAAAAAGAGCACGTAGGATTTAAAAAAAAATAACAAAAAAATAACTCTGCGACTTAAGGTTACCTTAGGTTGACTATAAAAATGTGTTATGCCAAAAAAATATTTTGTTTAAATAAAATACAGTGACTGAAAGACACATTTTTTTTTTTTTACAGTATTGATCTAGATAAAAGAAAACTGATACACATAATAGTTGCCCAGGGAGTACTAAATAAGAAGAAAACACCTGGCCCTGTGCTTAAGGTCAGCACACCTGGCCTTAATGGAATCAGGACAAGAAAGGCAGTTGCCATAAATCAAATCCTTTCATAGAGTGTGTCCGTTATTCCTCTGAAATCTGAAAATTGCCACATATTGGGAAAGAGAAATCATTGCCTTTCTTCATGTCCTTCCAGTACAATTGTTCTGTGATGTGCCCCATCTCTAATTGCCGCCCATGCACAGTCATGCCAGAGCGTCATTATAGCTGCAGTTAGGGGAAAGAAAACATTGACACTGTGTCTGTTAGGGCTCATCTTGTGTCTTCTGTCCTGGCGCAAGGGCCAAGTGTGCTAGACAGCCCTCGAGGCTGAAATGAGACAGCGGAACAGGAGGGAAAGGCAAACAGCACAATATTTATTTCTATAACTGACATTATAGCAATGAATATGAGACTCAGAATCCTCTATTAACTTCAGTCAAGCAATAGCTGAGGGTGAATAGCATGCTATAACAGTAATGGGCTATAAACCCAAGGACATTGTCATGAGTTTTTACATTATAAAAAAATTGGCCAGAAACTTATATTTAATTAAGGACACATGATTATGCAAGAAGTGTATTTGAAAACCAGAGATAGCGAGCAATATAGACTGTAAGATATTCGGAGCGGTGTTTGCTTATCTACATTGCTTGTACTTTATGGAATTCAAATTCTTAACTGATACTCGGAGTTCAAATAGTAGATTGGCGGCAGGAAAGAAAATGTTTAATATAGAGATAGTAAAACTAGGGAGTGATTTTTTTAAAGGTAAAGAATATAATAAAGGGAAAGAGGAACCTAAAAAAAAAGGAGTTTTTTTTCTCTCTGTGGACTCTGACTGGCCCTTTTTCATGGCTTAGGAGACTTCTCCCTGAATCTAAATATTCTCACTCAGCCTTAGATGCATAGCTATTCTGAGCTTACCAGCCATCTCACTCTTTTCCAACAAAGACTCCTCTAACAGAATACCTCTTACTAAAATGAGCTAGTTTCCAGACACTGACTTTTCCCTGGAGAAAATGCAATCTAATTCAGTTTAAATGTATGTTGAACACCTAGTGTGTACAAGGCCCTTCAGGGTCTCTGGGTGCTACAGGGATAACTTCGTCCCAGTCCTTGTCTTTGAAGAGACTTGTAGGGAAGACAGATGTATTTGTTATTAAAATATTCCCTTTTTGGGGCGCCTGGGTGGCTCAGTCGTTAAGCGTCTGCCTTCAGCTCAGGTCATGATCCCAGGGTCCTGGGATTGAGCCCCACATCGGGCTCCCTGCTGCACGGGAAGCCTGCTTCTCCCTCTCCCACTCCCCCTGCTTGTGTTCCCTCTCGCTGTGTCCCTCTCTGTCAGATAAATAAAGTCTTTAAAAAAATAAAATAAGGGGCGCCTGGGTGGCTCAGTTGGTTAAGCGACTGCCTTCGGCTCAGGTCATGATCCCGGAGTCCCAGGATCGAGTCCTACATCAGGCTCCTTGCTGAGCAAGGAGCCTGCTTCTCCCTCCGACCCTCCCCCCTCTCATGTGCTCTCTCTCTCGCATTCTCGCTCTCTCAAATAAATAAATAAATCTTAAAAAAATAAAATAAAATATTCCCTTTTTATACCCTTCCAGATTTTGAACAGACTTAAAGCATGTTCATTCTCTGCCTACATTCATCTCTTCTGGTTGAAGAGCCCTGTTTCATTAGTCCTCTTAACCACCTTGGTCGTGCTCGTTGCTCAGCTCTTCCTTCTCTGCCATCAGACACATGACACCGTGGCTTCATCCAGGAGGAGGAGAATGCCCTCATTCTCTGATGAGGTCCAGCATTTCTATTTGTCGTGTGGGCCGCAGGGTCTTGTGCTCTCAGAGAGAAAGAAATAATAACGACTTCCACTTTCCTTTTATTCTCATTGAGGCTTTGAGGGTTTTTTTTTTTATTAACCAATAAGTAATTTTGACATTGGCAATATTAATATAACTACAGTGCAAGTGTGGTCGAGCTATTTTTCCCATATTGAGCTTATTAGCCTCTCCTGGTTTCTGTTGGGTTTATAGCTTTCCAGTAGGTACCCCCACAAATACACATGTTTCTACCCTATTTAGATTTTCCTGTGGATCAGAGTTTTGTGAACAGTCTTCACTTGTTAAGTATATTCAGGCATACTTTTCAGATTATTATGCTTCCAGGAATTCTGTTCCTGAAGCTCTGAAGGAATGTGCACCACAGCTGTCTGAACTTTTACCACCCAGGTGAATGTCCTGCATTTGGATCTTTGGATGAAATTTCCCAAACTAGTGTGAAGTGGACATGCGTGGACAAGAGGGAAGGCAGGTTTCAGCTGAGCTCTTTCACTCATTTAGAGCAGGACAGCAGGACAGCTTTGGGATGGGCTGATTGCAGATAATGAGTTCCTCCCCTTGGAGGAGCCCTGGCAGGAATAGGGTGATCATTTGGGAGCATGCATTGCAGATTAAGGGTTGATCAAATGTTCTCCAGGATCCCTGAACAACTCAGCATCTCTGAGTCTGTGAGGACAGGACTGGTGGGTGGTGGGAGAAGCTGAACCTTCCAGCTCCTTTAAGTGTCCCCCGGGGCTCCCCTTTAGGACCCACACAAAGACTTTTGAGGCCAATCTGAAGTTGTAAGGCTGTAGAAATCTCCACTCTAAGTTGGGGCAGGATTATCCAGCATAAGGGAAGGCAAAGGCCAGCCCAATCTTATAGATGGTTGTTTTGGAAGCAGAACTGGACTATTAACCTGTTCATCAAAAGAAGAAAAAAGTGTGCTGCAAAGCTAATAGGGATTTAAAAAAAAAAATCTGGCATTCAGGTAATTTCTGCTAAACAGCACCTGAGATCTACTTTTTTTTTTTCTTGAAAACTTAGGACCTCCGTGGGATTGGTGGGGTTGGGGGCTAGAATTAGGGAGCAGTGCTCTCCTCTCTGTTGGAGCCCTTTTCCAGTCTCAGACAGGAACAGGCCTACAGTTGCACCATGGCAGTGGTGGCTAGCCGAGAAATGGTGAGTCTGAGATATCTTAGTTGGCTGCTGCCCCCCTCCCCTGTTAGAGGGAGGACTGTGGACTCGCTGGGCCACTGCAAAGTTCTGATAGGCCAGTCATGCCCTTAGAGTCATAGGCCGGGAAGGACCACTGGTGGTAAATTTCATCTTCCTGACTAGAGGCAGGGCCACATCGAAGCCATCTCAGACATTCAAGAATCTGTCTGGTTCTTAAACTGTCCAAAAACGATCCCTCATTCTCTTGGTTTAATGTTACAAACTCTTTATGTTAGGAAATTTAGCTTTGGAGCAAACTCAGATTCTTCATACTTTAGTTCAAAGACCATTTCCTTTGGCTATCATCCTCTCTCTGAGTACCCTTCTTGTATTTGAAAACCAATATGAAATTGGCTTTCAGCTTTCTCTTCTCCCCAGGTGGAATAATTTCAGTTTCAGTCACATGAATTCAGAAGAAAAAGCTTACTAGGCAAATTTAAATCAAGTAAATATGGGCCTTTTTTGGGGTGGGGGGGAATAGGAGAGAGAGAGAAAGGCGGGGGGGGAAGAAAGAAATGGTTTTTATGCTGATAATGTCCCATCTGAAGTTCAGGCTACCTGAAATGAAGTTTTATATTAAGTTTGCATCACTGCCGAATTAATCAGTTGCTGTCCATCCCCCTTCCAGTGGGAGCTAGAGTTTACTTTTCTTTGTAAGTCTTACGGATTTCCTTTATGAATTTAAAAGTAAGTGTGAATTGAGGAGATTTAGGAGCTGTTGAGAGAAACAAGATTGTGGAGTAAGGATTCCTTACTTTTGCCAAAACCTCAGCCCTCTTTGGAACAGAAGTTATTAATCTTTGGGCAGAGTCATAGACCCATTTGAAAATCTGATAAAAGCTAAAAATCCTTTCCTAGAAAAAAAAAACAACATATGTATATATAGGAACTATGCCATATAATTTCGCTGAGTCCCTGGACCTCGGATTCTAATCCCCAAACCTAAAAGAGGCTGCATTTTAGTCAGAGGTAAAAATGAATCATTTTGCATAAAACTCTTAATTTATAAAAAGAAAGGAAAAAGTGAATTTTTCTTTTTATAAAAGGGTAAAGTAAAGCAGATTCCTTTGAAGTTATATAGTTCTCTGTGACATAATTGGATATTTAATTTAATTTAAATTGAAAATGCTTTTTCATTTCTGAAGTATTCCCACCAGAAATCCGTAATATCTAGTAGAATTTAATTTTGAATAAGAGTTGGTGTTAACCTCCTCCTTACAGTGCAGTGAGCTGTGTAAAGAAACCCTGGCCAGGCACCAGGATAATAGATTCTTCTCTTGCTCCTGCCCCTGGCTGGTTGTATGGATCTGGGTTCATCTGTCACCTTCCTGGGCTTTCTTATCAGTGAAGTGCTGCATTCAGAATCTGTTATTTCATTTTGTTTTTCTTATTTTAGTTTTCCATCTTCATGGCTGTACTTTTCTGGGATTTAGTGAGATGTTACTTGATGTACCACTTTTATAATTTAGTAGGGCGACTTGGCAAAAATGAGTGGAGGAAAGGGTATGATGAGGTCTTGGCCCAAAGGGCTGCCACCATGATTGCTCATCAAAGCTCATATATCACTCATCCCATCTCAGACAACTGGATTCCACACATTGTGGAGTAAGATGGAAACTCCAGTGTCTCCTCACTCCTAGCCCACATACATACTTTAAGGATACACGATGTATGAGAATTCAGATTTCCTAAACAATTTCCTTCATTTGTACATACACAGGCTGGGTCCAAGGACCCAGAGTGGGTCCCGCAGGACCAGCCAATAGGATCCTTGGCTTCACACAGGATGGAAATCCATCTTGAGCCCAGAGGAAGTGAGAGCAGAGTTTATTGAATAGTGCAAGGAATAGAGTATAGCAGAGAGAGTATCTGGGAAACTCAGAAAGGAAAATGAGTCTCCTGGTCACTTGGGGTGTAGGGGTTTATATTGGAAAGGGGGTCAGAGTACATGTTCCTTCAGGAATCCAGGTTAGGGTCCGATCAGAGGCAAGGGGCAAGTAATAATAGGTGTCATTTCCCAAGTCATCGAAGGTAGGGGGATATTGATACCAGCATCAGCCAAGGTTTTGTTCAAAGCTAACATCCTGGAACATGTTTGGGATCCAACTCTTCTTAGATGTTATCAGGTATTTGGGGGGCTTAGGACGAAACTCAGAGAATGATAAACTTTATTGTTTTCCCTTTGGAGTTGGAACATAGCTTCTTTGTTTTACTCAGATGCAAAATATAGAACATGAGTAAATGGGGCCTAGCAGAAAAACAGCAGAGATGGAGCCTTTCTAAAAATGGAGTGCCTTCATTTTTCCCATCTTAAGTTCAGTCCCACGAAATGAGCAAAATGCCATAGGAAGTGACTTGATTTATGGAGAACTACTTTATACGTATATTTCCATGATCAACATTGTCACCTATAGATTTGAAATTAGAAGGTCTTCCTGCTGTCACTGCTAGTACTTCACGAGCAGGAATACCCTATGCAGGTGAAAGTGTTTAGTCCACATAGCTAGACAATTCAAAAAGATGGTTTCATGTTTCCTGCTTTGTATGATACTTAAGAATACCCAATTCTACATCGATTCATCAGGGTTGAAATGAGACATCAGTGATTCAACAGGCCTGGGTGGATTCCAGCTTCAAGTCAGATGGGTATTGCTCACTAGCCTAAGTGACTGTCAAGAGAGAAGACCCAAAGAGCTTGGTGAGACAAACTCAAGTTTACCTGTGAGTCCCAGGTGAAGGATGCCTTCCAGTTCAGCAGGCTTCTTGGTTGGGGTCACAAGTGGGGCAACCAAGTGGAAAATTTTAATATTCCCTTAGTGGTTGAAGCTGTATATTGCAGGAAGTACATTATTAATTATCACTACCTTGAACTGCAATTGGATAATTGTGATTCCTTAGTGTCACCACAGCATGGGAGGGCTGCATCGTGACACACACCCATCATTGGCCCTGGTAGAGTGTTACGTGTGTGTCACAACTTGGAAAGGCAATGTGTCTGTAGTCTCCATTGGTACCAAAGGTGGATTGGGGAGAAGGTGTTCAAACATCTCATTAATTAGCCTTTCATTTCTGCAGTGTGATGACAAATGTCAGCTTTTGCATTTATTTTATACTCAGTTGCTGAATGAAATCTCCACGCTTGGAAGAGATCCTTCACAGTTGCAGGCACAGCGGTGAAAAATCATTTCCATTTTTCACTGGTCAGAGAGACAAAAGGTGGTCAGATTGGGCCGAGACGGGTTTGACATAAATGCTGAAGTACGCTGCTAGTAAAGGAGAGCAGGTTATCTTTGGATCCTGGCAGCGATTACTCATGCTTTTAGTGGTGTGCCTTTCATTCCTGCAATTAGCTTCTTGTCTGTGAGTGTTTGGATACAGAATCTGTGGTTGTCATGCAGTCAGTGTCAAAATCACTCAACACTGTGCTCACTTTTGTGCTTGAGTACACTTATTGATGAGCACACAGGTGTTAAATTAGATTGGTTTCAATCCATTGTATGAAGTGGCCAGACACCCACTAATCCTCTCGCTAAGGTTTCTGAAGTCTAGGTTACAGGAAAAGGAAGAGTGATCAGATAGCTTTAATCAAATAGGAATTATAAAGATTCACTTAATTTTAAAAAATCCCATCACATTTCACCTAAGGAGAAAAAAATTAAAAACAACCTGTGGTAGAAAGTAGGCATTTAGATAAAACTTATATATTTTATGTGACAGTGTATTTGACTTTCATTTACCTCCATTGTATTAACATAATTTGTACATATTCAACATCTAAACTCCCTTACTCCCCAGCTCAGAAAATCACAGATGAAATTGTTCTTCAGGAGTTATCTTTAAATGCAAATTAGAAAGGCAGCTTCAGAAATGAAGGAGCAGGTCTGCTCCTTGGGGCATCTCTGGTGCTCTGGCTCCTGGCTCAATACAGGGCTCTTGTTATTGAGATGGCTCATTACTGCTTGCATTCCAGAAGAACCCTCTGCAGGCACCCTTGCCCCAGAGCAGGCCACAACAAAGGGTCAGCATACAAGCAGGCAAACTAATTAAAACAATAGCTGCAGAGACAGAATAGAAATTGGAGACTTGTACCTGTAGCAATAATTTTCCATTAAAGGTCTCATTTCTTTAAAAAATGAAGACTGCCTAGAAAGGGGAAAACATTGAGAATTAGAATTAGGCAATTAGGGTTTATCCAGTGCAATTCTGAATACCCAGGTCGAAACAGAATGATTTCAATGGACCTGAATTTGTGATTACAATTCAGTGCAGCACAGATTTGGGGGTAGGAGAAATTTGAGTCCATTTTAAGTGATTCCTGCCACCCCCCCCCCCCCCCCGTTCTGTGCATAGAGTAAAGTATAGCCATCTGTCTAAGGTGTCAGTCTGAACCTGTGGGTAAAAAAGAGTTAGGAAGTATTCTGCATTGATGTAGGTGGTGGGAAAATGGAGCCAGTAGAACAACTTGCTTATCTCCTTCCATTGTCTACCTTATACTTAACAGAATTTCAACAGACTGGAAGTCCTGAGGATCTATGTTTTCCCTCCTCATAGCTCATCTTAACAAAGAGGTATTTTTCTAGTGAGTGGGTGGACTGCTTTTTAGCTGCATCTGTGCCGTGATAACAAAACACAGGGCCTCAGTTAGTGAGAGGGAGGTGCTACTCGTGAATGCTAAGAAGAACAACTTTATAGTGAATACTCAATATAGAGCTAAAGGTCCTGTGAATTTAAATGTTTGGAAATTATATAAGGCATATCAGGAAAAAAATTAAAGGTGTCATGTGTTGTTTTAGGGTCCATTTCTGATCAGATCAGGTATTTCAAAAAGCATACTATTGTACTAGATAAAATCACCAAAGGCGAAAAGCTTGCATGTTTATTTACACTTAACCATTTGTAGGTGTTGAGGTATAGCTTTGTTATGATGGTGCTGGGCTTAACAAAGGAATAAAAGGCAACCCAGCATTTCTCTTGGGCATAATTGGTGCCAGAGCCATAGCTAGAAAGAGTAGCTTCCACCTCTAGGAGTTGGGTGAGGAGTGGTGAGAAGGAGTTTGGAACTTATCTTTGCCTCCTTCTGGTTTTTTTATTGACTGGGCTTAAAGTCTACAATCATTCACAGTTTTTTATATCACTTATCACTGTCTGTAATTATCTTACTCATTTTCTGGTTTATTGCCTGCCTCCTTGATATGTTAAGGAGACTGTATCTGTCTTGTTTACTGTTGTATCCTGGGTGCCTATAGCAGGGCCAGATATCCAGTAAAGGGCCAATAACTATTTGTCAAATGAATGAAAATGCCATCCATAATGAAAAGCAGGGTAATATAGATATTCTGTGAAACTCTGCATGGTGTCATTGTTTGTCTTTATCTGACACCTCCTCCCCACCACCCACCATGATTCCTATAAAATTACAGGAAAGGGCGTTGCTTGAGGCTTGCCTGAATCAGGAGCTAACCAACTATCGTAGCTCTGGATATAAGTAATTCTTTTGGACTTGCTCCCATTCAGCTCTTCTTGCTAAGCATGATAGACATGTGGATGACCAAGGAGCCAGCCTGTGTCTTCTGAGCCTGGCACACTCCTTGTAGTCTCTGCACTAGACCCTTATTGACTTCCAGCTCCGAGGCTTGGGATATATTCTGGGTGACACCAGTATGATAGCCTCCCATTCTTAGTGCCCAGTAGGTTTATCAGTGCCATTAGCCTCTGGCAGGTGGCCAACTGGCTTTAAGATGGGACACTTCTGTGCCACCACCTGGCTCAAGTTCCTACTAAACTAGCTTGATGTGGATCTCTAATTTGAGTTGTTTCACCTGTTCATGGATTTAGTCACCTTCTGTCTTTACAATGCACAGACATGTCGAATTCTTTTGGTTTCCTGCTCATGATTTAGACAGTGGAAATCAATCCAAATCATTTTTTTCCCACCATAAAGTTTTGTTAACAGAGCCTCAAGATATGTTGCCAGATCAATCATACTGAGCTGAAACCTCCAACTAATATATTTTTGTTGTTCAGTTTTTGGTTTGGCCCTGGGCCTGACTCCCCAGTGTAGGGCTAGATGATGAGTTATTATTTAAACCAAAATGGCCTTCAGATTATATTTAGGATCATATTACCCTGCTTAAAGTTTTCAGTACAAGATGGATCAAACACTACATGTTCAGTCAACAGTGGACTCCACAGTGTGGATTACACAAAATAAATTTAAGTCATGTTTTTTTAATATGTATATTTCAAGGAGCTTTCAGCCTCAAGAGGAGACAAGACATTTACATTTAGTAGTGGGTTGTGGTTTTGGATTAGTTGGAGATAATTTTGATTGGAGAGAAAAAGTTAGATTGTGGAGGGATTGAAAGTCAGCCAGAAGTTTGAGTCTGGATATTTTCCTGGAACTGTAATCAGTTTAGGAAATGGGAAAAGATGTTGTGGAAGTAAATCTTAGGAAGATTATTCTGGGGGTAGCATAATGGAGTGAAGAGGGAGAAACGGGAAAATGTCTGAATTAAGGAACTGTTGCAGGAAGCAAGTACTGGTGGATGAAGGACTGGGCTGAAAGAGTGGAGAAGAATGGACGAGCACAAAATGAAGGAACTGTGAGATGTGTTGAAGGAAGTGATAGGCCCTGGAGATGCTCTCTCTGGCTGAGGGGAAGGGAGAACAAATTAGAGAAGATGTTGATCCTGTGACTTAGTAAAGGACGGGCTGTTCAGACGAGTGGGACTGGTAGAATTGCTGTGACAGCATGTTAGGTATTTATAGTACTCTGGGTGTGAAGACCATTTGATTGTTATGACCACTCTCTGGACTAGGCAGGAAAGATCTTTTGACTCTCATATTATGTGTATAGATGCTGAGAGAGCTCAGAAAATGCAAGACACATGGCTAATAAAGTGGAGAAACTGGCATGGAGCCTAGGTTCCCTGGGGCCTGGTCAAGAATGTGATAAATTCTCATCTGAATATGTTGAATTTGAGCTCATGGTGGAAAATTCAAGTGGAATGCTGAGGAAGCCATTTGGAGATACAGTGTAGGTGCTTGAGACCAAAGTCTTTGATATGGTAATTAAACCAGTGAAACAATCATTGAATCTCTTTGGGAAGGAGATTTAGAGAAAGAAGAGTAGGAGGCCAAGAATTCTCCGTTGAAGACCCTGCATTATTAGGGGGCAGGAGAAGACCCCAGTAGGGAGTACCTACAGAAGAAAGAGAAAAAGGGATGTGTAGTGTCTTGGAAGTGAAGAAAGGGGAGCATGTCAAGGAGAGGGGTGGTGTCATGATGCCTTCAGGGGTTATGAAGAGGCTCATTTCCTTGGCAAAAGAAGGTCATTGTTGACATTTGTGAGAGTCGTAAAAATAGTTTAGTAGAAACTTGAGCCAGGTGGTGGAAGATTTCAAAAGTGAATGGGTGGGTGGGGCGCCTGGGTGGCTCAGTCGCTAAGTGTCTGCTTTTGGCTCAGGTCATGATCCCGGAGTCCTGGGATCGAGCCCCACATCGGGCTCCCTGCTCAGCGGGAAGCCTGCTTCTCCAAACTCTCCCACTCCCCCTTGCTTGTTTTCCCTCTCTCGCTATGTCTCTCTCTGTCAAATAAATAAATAAAATCTTTAAAACAAAGTGAATGGGTGGGTGATGATGAAATAGAGATTTTGATTTTAAACCAGCATTAATCATGAATAATGACAGAAGGAGGGAGATAGCTTCTGGAAAAGCAGTAGGACCAATCAGTGGGTTTTTCAAGCTATGGAAGATCTTTGGTTGTTTGAAAGGGAAAGGGAAGGAAGCATTGGCAGAAGAGAGAGTCAAGAAGATGGGCAAGAAACAGAAGGGGTGGTCTCTGGGTCACAGGGGCAGGGTTACTCTTCAGAAGGTGGGAACACTGTCCTTCAGGACTGTAAGGAGGTGACTCCATTTTATTGTCCGCTGTACAGTAAGTGCCCCAAAGGAAATATGTGGAGCACATCTTTTTATGTCTCTTCCTTTTGCCATTTTCTTCCTTTTCATCCCTATCAGAAAATTTCTTCACCTCTCACGGAGATGCACCATTTGTACACTATTATGAGCTGTTATATTTGTTCTCAGTCCGAAGAGAAGTACAAAAACTGAGACTGAGGTGGATAATACTAATATACACTATAAATGTTTAGTGGTTCTTGAGAGGAAAACATATAAATGTATGGTACTGTTGTGATAATTCGGTATATGATTTCAAAGATCCTACTTATAAAAAATGATAAACAGATGTTCAGGCTCAGAAATACTAAAATTATTTGATTTGGTAGGTGTTTATTCAATTTTAAATATGGACCTAGATTTGGTAGAAATGGTATGGATTTTCAGCTTACTAACTTTCTATTAATAAAACATAATCTGTCTTCATAGTCAAGGGAGGTTTTTTTTAAAGATTTTATTTATTTGTCAGAGAGAGAGCACAAGCTGGGGGAGCGGCAGGCAGAGGGAGAGGCAGGCTCCCCGCGGAGCAGGGAGCCCGATGTGGGACTCGATTCCAGGACCCTGGGATCCTGACCTGAGTCGAAGGCAGACGCTTAACCAACAGAGCTACCCAGGTGCTCCAGACAAGGGAGTTTAAGCTCCCCCACCCCCCCATATACAGATGGAGCTGTCCAAACATGGATCTTTCCACCAATTAGTACATTTGTTTCTATGTGGATTGAGGTCACTGTTCACCAAAAGAGAAAATGCATGTCTGCATTGTCTCTGAAGGTAGTGAGGGGAGTGGAGTGATCCTTTGGCCTGCCCTCCATGGGGTCTTGAATAAGAGATGTGGCATGCACACATGAAGGGTGCCTGGTGGCCATCCCCTCACCTTTGTACCCTTGCATAGGGGAGAACATGAGTCAGAAATCTACTCCCACTTTGTTCTTGCTCTGGATCTTAAGAAGACAGCGAGGCTCTAGGGTGGGAAGCAGTTCACTAACTCCAGGGCCTGTGTTCTTTCTACCGCCCCTCTCCCTTTGCTTCATTTCCATCTCATCTCACTTAAGACCCTGAAGTGTCTGAATCTTTTCTTTTGCAATAGAACATTGCTAAATTTTGATACATAGTTAAGAGGATATTGCTTTAGCTGCCTTAGAAGTGGGGAACAAAGAATAGAGGGAAATAAAGGCTGAGAACAAGGGTAGTGGGAAAATTGTACAAACCCATCACTGGCCAGAGCTATCAGGGCTTCCCATAGGTATTTTATGACAAGCCAAGCTTCCTCTAGACCACTTACCTCCTTGCTGCTCACTTCATGTTTTACCCGTTACTCAGATATGTTGAGGGCATTCCTGCTCCTTGTTTCTTGATGTTACTGCATGCTAAATTATTCCAGGGCAGTCTCAAATCCAAGTTGTACCAAAGCAGAAATGTCAACTGAATTATCTTTAATGAAATCATTTTCTTTTTTAATCATAGAGTCAACCAAAGGGAAAAAAAAGATTTGCTTTAATTGCAGGCACTTGGAATACCCAGCCTGAGGTTAAATATCCTTTCATCTTGCATGATTGTGACAGACAGAGTAGGCATTCTTAACTCTGTAAATGCTTATGGTTTGGTAATAATTAAATTGGGTTAGGGAAGCAAAATGAAGGAAATACATGGCTGAAAGGAAAATAGAATCCCCATCAGTTAAAGGCAAAAGGAGGTTTTAAAAACTGATGGAAATGAAGTTGATTGCTTGCCAAGTTGGGTACACATGAGACCCTGAAGCATAGAGCTAGAAGAACGAGTTAGTGATGCAAACAAAGTTTGCATAGGCATAAAGGAAGGAAGAGTTCATTCTTACTGGGGGGTCAGGAAAGGGGCTTCTCAGCTGAGTGGGCCTCGAGAGGAGGATGAGGGTAAGGACATTTAAGGTTAAGAGAATACAAGGGAAAACCACAGACGGGAATGTGTAGGCATGTATTGTTGTTCTCAGAGAACACAGAATGATCTACCGTGTTTTGAACTTCATCCTTAGGAAATGGTGAGATATTGAAGCAGAATTGAATGTGCCAGGCTGTATTTTAAAGGATAGAATCCTGTGGCCACGTGAGATGGATTGTGTAATTGAACACAAGTCAAGGAGACCAGTTCAGAAACTATGGCAATAGTCTAGGCACACACTGGTGGTAGATTGGATGAAGCAGTGTCTTTGAGTGGAACGCTGAAGAATAATACAGAGAAATCCTGTTTTCCAAGGTCCCTGCCTTAGATACACCCACCAAAGCTGACTCCCACCTGACTGTGGAGTTGAGAAGCGATGCACACAGTCAGTGTATAAGCTGGTTAGAGCTGGCCCCACACAGCATGATGTTCTGTAGGTTGTATAGGAAGATGCTAGGTCCAGTTTTGAATGGTTTGAGTTGAATGTATCCATGAAATACCCACGTGGCATTGGAGACATAACTGGCACTCAGGAGAAAGGGCAGGGTGAGATATGGAGATTGATGTCATGGGCATTAAAGTGGGGCTGGGGGGAGGACAGAAGCAGGAGAGGGAAAGTGGCTGGAAGAAGGGAGGGAGGGGGAGAGATAGAATTTATACAAGTGGGCTTAGAATGGAACCTTGGGGAGTACTTACTTATGTATAAGGGGTGAAATGTGAAAGAAAAACCACCCAGAAGTGAAGGACTGAGAAAGGGAAAGCAGTGGGGGTGAGAATGGGGAGAAGGCAGGATAGCAGCATCTAAGCACAGAGTTCACGCAGCAGCATGATGTCATCAGGAGGATGGGATGTTTAGACTCCCAGCTTATGAACATAACATTTTAATCAGAACTGGCCCAGCATGAATTAATTTTCATGAAGTTCCTGAGGGAACATCATTAAGCCAATTTAATTCCTTCCCATAATCAATTTTCCATAGAGTGCTGTTAATCTGTTTCCAGTTTTTTCTGTTTCCATATTTATCTTAATAAAATTATTTAAATCAGAATTGCTTATTTTCCTCATAAATATCATGGTAAAGATTTGATTTATCAATAACTTTTTAAAATCTCTATTGAATTTTACTGATTATATCCTTTGCTGTTCATTTTCTTTTGAGGCTGTCATTTGTGGATCCAATTTCCGTGGGTCCTTTTTTTTTTTTTTAACCATTAACAACAAACAGATGATCCTTTAGGCAGTATTTCATCTCTATAAATTTTAGTCCATGGTCATTATAGCCATGTAAGTTTTACTTTGTCTTTAAATATAAACCCATTAAGTTTTAGTTAGTTGCTTTTTCCTGACAGCTCACTTAAGCACAGCTCAATTAAAAGTCTAGGTGGGAACACCAACAGAGAAAGTTAACGTGTTTGGGAAGCTCTTTCTCTAGTCTTCCATATCATAAACTCAACAGACTTAATTAATAAAAGTCTTAAAGTCTGGTATTGTGAGAAAGTAACTTCATTGCCTCTGTTTCAAAATCTTGAGTTTTCATAATGCTTTAAAATAAAAACATAAAATTATTTGATAGTCAAAATATAATAAAAATCTCATGTATATTTACACTTACCGCGTGGCAACTGTGTTAATACAGTCAAACAACAAAGCACCTATCTAATTTGAGATTGCTGGCAGAAGAATGACTAGTGGGTTTGGAAAGGTCACACTGGACCCCAAGACATAGAGAGGGAATAATTATCACCGTGAGGGTCAACCCAGTTCCTAAAAGGCCATTTGTGGTTGCCACCATTTCAGCAGTAAATCTGCTGATTTTGCCACCAAACTTTTAAGACTGGACTCACCTATACTAACCTAAGAAGACTGATGTGTGAAACTAGAATGTCAGTTTATTCATTCAAGTAGAGAACTACAAATCTAGGAAAGAATATAAGATTGAAATGTGGCTGGCTTAGAGGGGAAAAAAAGGAAAAGCTAGATGTGAATGCAACAAAAGCTTGTAGCTAGTTGTCATCAGATGCAGGTTTACTATAGATTTCTAAGTATTTTGATTTATTTACCATGCACCCCAGGAAGGGGGAGTGGAACTGGAATATGTGAAGTCCACTAAGTATAATTCCATCACAGTGGTGTGAATGCCTGCCTAACAACAGGGTATTAGTAATAGATTTGTTTAAGGCTGCTTCTTCCCTGCAAAAGGCTGGGATGGATGCTACATGCTCATCTTTTTTTCTTCTGTGCTTGGCATGGTTGCTTCAATCACCCTTCTGAACCACATAGCCATATTTTAGATAGGTATCTTTTCAGTCAGATCACAGTATAGTCTTAACGGTCTAGCATTCATGGTAATTTTTTGAAAATATATTTTTATATTTCATCTTTCATTCATTTTGTCATTCATAAAGTTGAAACCTCAGAGAACAATCTCCAATCCTAGTTTTGGGGGAGTCTAACCTCTAGGAAGTAACAACTACAATGCTCTCAGTCTTCCATAACATAAGATTACTTAAAGATAAATGATTGAGTGGAAATTGCGTTTGGTACCCACACATGTTTTAATTACACTTTTTATTTGAGATCATTGTAGATTCACATGCAGTTGTAACAAATAATACAGAAAGATCCCATGTACTCTCTACCCATTCCTCCCCAGTGGTAACATCTCGCAATACTATGGTATAATATCACAACTGGGATATTGACATGGGCACAGTCAAGATACAGAAGAATTCTGTCACCACAGAGATCCTTTGTGTTGCCCTTGCACCCCCAAAATAAGCTCTACTTGGTTATAGTGTATAATACTTTTTATACATTGCTAGATTTGATTTGCTAATTTTTTATTGAGGACTTTTGCATCTAATACTTGAGATCTTTTTTCTAATGTAGGTATTTAGTACTATAAATTTCTCTTTCAGCTCTGCTTTAGCTGGGTGTCACATATTTTTTAACAGCTTTTTTTTTTAAGATTTTATTTATTTATTTGACAAAGAGAGAGCACGAGAGCAGGAACATAAGCAGGGGGAGTGGAAGAGGGAGAAGCAGGCTTCCTGCTGAGCAGGGAGCCCGATATGGGCCTTGATCCCAGGACCCTGGGATGATGACCTGAGCCGAAGGCAGACGCTTAACGACTGAGCCACCCAGGCACCCTGGGTGTCACATATTTTGATATGTTGTATTTTCGTATTCATTCAATTCTATGGATTTTTCATTTCCTTTGAGATTTCGTTTTTGGCCCATGGAGTGTTTAGAAGTGTCTTGTATAATTTCCAAGGACTTGCCTCTTATCTTTCTTTTATTGTTTTCTAGTATGATTCCATTATGGTCTACATATGATTTTAATTCTTTTACATTTGTTAAAGTTTGTTTTACGACTTAGGAAATTCTCTAATCTTGATGAATGGTCCCTGAGCACTTGAAAGAAATGTTTATTCTGCTGTCATTGAGTGTAGTTTCTGTATATGTCAAGTAGATCTTGTTAGTTGAATATGTTGTTCAATTATTCTATATCCTTTTTGATTTTCTATCTAGTAGTTCTAACTATTGCTAAAAATGGGGTGTTTAAGTCCCCAGCTATAACTGTGTATTTATCTGTTTCACCTTTCAGCTCTATCAGTTTTTTTTTTTTTCCCATGCATTTTGAAGCATTTTGAAGTGGTTTGGTGCATGCATCTACTTTTAGGATTGTTTTGCCTTCCCAGTGGACTGTTTTATAATCATGTAATAATCCTCTTCATCTCTGGTATTTTTCCTTTAAGTCTTTTTATCAGTCTAATGATATTAATACAGCCACTCTGCCCTTTTTTTGTATGATGTTTGTATGATCTGTCTTTTTCCCTTCTTTTATTTTGACCAACCTGTAGGGTTGTACATGAAGGAGGTTCCATGTAGCAGTGTATTGTTGGCTCATGTTATTCTATATACTCTGACCATCTGTTTTAATTGGTTTACTGAGACCATTTACATTTAAGATAATTTTTGACATATTTGGGTTTGTCTTCCATTTTATTATTTGTTTTCTGATTTGTTTTCACTGTTTCTCATTTCTGTTTCTCTTATTATTCTGTAGGTTATGTGAAAAAATTTTTAATGATTCTGTATTGATTTAGTTATAGTTTTTTTCTAAAGCATTTCACTTTGTATAGTTTTTATAGTGGTAGCTGTAGGTATTAACAATGCGCCTATGAAAGAAACATCATAGTCTACTGGTATCAAAGTTGTGCCATTTTGATTGAAATGTAGAAAACTTACTGTCATTTGGATATCTTTACCCTTTCCTCTCTTTAAATATAATTGTTTGAAGTGTTTCCTCTTTATACATTGTGTACCACATCAGATGGTGCAATAATTTTTGCTTCAACCATCAGTTTTACCCATTCTGATATTCTTTTTCTCTGAAGCTCCAGATGTTCTTCTGTTATATGCTTTTCTAGCCATTCTTTAAGGGTAGGTGCAAATTCTCGTACAAATTTTCTTAGTTTTTCTTCATCTGAGAATGTTTTTATTTCCCCTTTCATTTCTGAAGGATATTGTTGCCAGATAGAGAAATCAAAGTTGACAGTTGTTTCCTTTGAAAAATATTTGAAGACTTATGCCATTTCCTCCTGACCACCATGGTTTCAGATGAGAAATCTGTTTTCATATGGATTGTTATTCCCTTATAAATAATGCAACTTTTCCCTCTGGCCACTTTCAAGATTTTTTCTTTGTCTTTAGTTTTCAGAAATTTAATCGTGATGTGTCTTGGTGTGAATTTCTTTGATTTTCTCTTATTTAGAATTCACCCAATTTTTTTGAATCTGTGAGTCTCTCACCAAATTTAAGAAGTTTTTAGCCGTTATTTTGTTAACAGTCTTTCATCCGTACTCTCTTCTCCCCTTCTGGTGCTCTGCTGAGAAAAAAATATTAGGTCTTTTGTTACAGTCCCACAGATCGCTAAGGCTCTGTTTTTTTGGGTTTTTGTTGTTGTTGTTGTTGTTGTTTTTCCAGTCCATTTTCTCTCTATTGCTCAGACTGAGTCAATTCTATTGCTACATCTTCAATTTCATTGATTCTATCCTCTGTCATCCCCACCTTACTATTGAGCCTATTTAGTGAATTTCTATTCATTATAGTATTTTTTATTATACAATTTCAATTTTGTTCATTTTTATAACTTATAATTTTTTTGCTGAGATTTTCTGTTCATTCATTTATTTCAAGAGATTTTATTGTTTATTAGATTGTTGAAGCATTTTCATGATAACTGCTTTTAAGTCCTTGTCAGATAACGCTAACATCTCACCATCTCAGTGTTAGCATTAGTTGATTATCTTCTCTCATTCAACTGTGGTTTTCCTGGCTCTTCGTATAATGGGTGATTTTACAATTTTATCCTGGACATTCTGGCTATTGTATTAAATGAATCTCCCTTTTTAGGTTTAGCGCCCAGGCTACTTTTGTGGACTGTGGTTACAATAACAGTGTTCAGAGCCGTTGTGGTGCTATTTTGGTCTGTTTGGTTTATCAGGCCCTGATGTTGCTTGAGGGAAGGGAAGGAGTTTTTGCAGGCTGGGTCTCCTGATGCCTTTAGGTCAGGGAAGGAAGTATTTGGCTCATGGGGAGGATATGGATGAAGAATGTTTCCCTGGTCAGGTGCTTCTTGTGGTGGGATCCCCCTTGCCTGGTGTGTCTGGATGAGGGAGGGCAATCTTGGGCCTGGCAGGTAGGAGAACACTTCTCTGGCTGATTTTGTCAGTGGGGCACCTGATCCCCCTTACCGGTTCTGCCTCACCTGGCATTGTTGGTAGGAGTCTTATTCAATTTGCAGAAGGAATGAGCCTACCTGGGCTGCCTTCTGTTCCTACAGGTTGTGAGTTGGGAAACCCCAAGTCTGAGACTCCTTCTTCTATTGGGTGGGGTGGTCCTAAGGTGCCCTGCTACTCTGTGGACCTCTGGATCTCGAGTCCCTAGCCAATTCATCTTACTCTTAACACCTTTTAGATCTTTCCTTTGGCTGCCCCTTGTGTTATTTTCAGGATTCATTGTTTTGCTTTGCAGGGATAGAAAGAAATAAGTCTATATCATCCTGTCCACACTTGATGCCCACAGGTCAGTCCTCAAATTTTTCTGAGACCCAGTTTGTATAGTCTGTGGAAAATGCAGAAACACATAATCTACATAATCTTTGTGCACCAAATAGACTGGCCAGTTGGAAACAAAGAGCCTAAAGAAAATGGCAAAAGGGAAACCTCAGGTGCCTCAAAGCAAAATGTGATTGATTGCCAAGTGAGTGATACATGCAAGAAACACTGGGGACTCAGAGGAAGGAGAGATCAATATATCTCCTAGTCTGACCTGAGCAATAATAACCACAGTTTTTCTGTGGTGGTGACACCCATAGGTTATGATCATCAGGTTAATGAGGTTTTCTGGCTGGTAATATAGAACCACCGGCTAGAAAGCAACATCTTAAAACAAGACATCTTCCCCCAAGTCATCCAGTCCCTTTACCAGGTACTGGGGGTGTGGGAAGCAGGGAGGGTGTGGTGAGCTATAGTGGGAGACAGGCAATGGGGAAGACTTTGGGAGAATGGCTTGGTGACTAAAACCCTGAAGGCAGTGACTAAAATGCTAAAAAGGGGTGTGTCTGGCTCCATGTGATTTCCAGTTTTGAGAAAACAGGTAGCAGGCCCACCATGTGGAAGGACATGTGACTGTGGGGACACCAGAAGCACAGGGCTGTGTGAAAGTAGGTCACAGGTTTGGCAGCTTGATCAAGACAGCTCCGAAGGAAATAGCACAGCGTTCTGGTGACTGGCAAAAAGTGGAGGCCAGATCCTTACTTAGCCTATCAAAGTGCTCAGAAGGGGGCCTGGAAGGCTCACCTATTTGATGTGTGCTGCTGTGGATACACACTCCATTTTGGAACCTGCAAATGCCCTTACTCCAGCTGTTCTAAGCACCTGCTCCTATTTGGAGGGTCCCTGTACTAGGTAGTAGGCAGGCGCAAGGGAGAGGAAAAGGAAGGAAGGCAGAGAATAAAAAAAATAGTATGACATAGATGGCAAGCTTGATTTTTTAAGAAGAGGTCTGTGGTATGAAACACAGCACTTGAGGGAAGGGAAAATGTTTGGGAGTTATTATAAGGATGATAGCATTTAGCGTATTGTTTATAAAATGCAACATCCCAGCAGGATATCTTGGAGTTAGTCCATATGGTGCTAGTGGTTTTTTTCAGTAAACATAAAAACTAGTTGTAAATAGTGATATTAAATGAAACGTCAGAATGACTACTTTCCTTGTAATAGCTAAGAAAGTGTGAAATTACATATGACCAGCAATTTCTAGTAGAGTCTAAAAATCATAGTAGAGAAACCTGTAATATTGTCATTATTTAAGTACAGTTAAAAATTTAAAGATGAGTGCTGACGGAATGATTGCCCAGATGTTAACAACTCTAGTGCCCATCAAAGAAAGAAGGGTTTACCCTTTTTAAGCATGAACTTCCACATTTCATTTAGTGTGAAATCTTGATTGTACCACTCCATTAGTATAATAGATAATCTTAAGAAGCAGGTAAACAAACAACAAAACACATAATTTTATTTTGGCTTATTCTGTGTAAGTTAAACATCTGTTTGCTTTATCCAACAACATATTTATTGATCACAGACTATGTTCCACATATTGTTCTAGGCACTGGGAATATAACAGTGAACAAAACACACAAAATCCCTGTCCTCATTCATTCTGTCTGGGACACTATTCAAATACCCATGGTCTCTGCTTGGGTGTGGGTGTGATTGGGTATGGTAGGGAGAAGCCATAAACTAAGCTTCCTGATAAGGGGGAGCTAATATGGAGCTTAAAATGGGGCTTAAGTCATGCATGGGAGTTAGCATGCATTTCACAAGAATGGACTATGTTTACAAACAGAAAGAAAAAGGAGAAATGTATGACGGATTTTAGGAGGAAAATTGGTAATCTCATAAGTGTTTATGCTATAAACTATCTTTAAAAATATAAATTTATCTTTTTCATTTGGCTCAGCAGTCCATTATCGAGTGTTTGAAAAGTGCTGGACTCAAAAGGATGACTTAGAACGGAGATGTGAGGAAGAATTCTTGTGCTTCATTTCTCTAACTATAAATGGTATATATGTCTGTACTACAATAAAAATTTTCTTTAAATTCAGATATTCCTTGCAAGTACATATTTCACATACCAATCTCACACTACTTTCTTTATCATATCATATTTTCCCGGCAAAACTAGACTTTTTCCTCCAACCTCATACATTTTATTTTTTACTTGGACCTCTTTGTTCATCCTATTCCTGATAATGTCCTTATTCCTTACCTGCTCCTCAAAAAATCTCTGGCAATCAGAACTTTATCCGTCTCTCCAAAATGTCTTTTAGCGAAAAATGATCTTTTCCTCTCATAGGGTCCACACAGCATTTTGTGCTTCCTCAGACCTGCCTTGGGTTGGTTATGTGTTTACTTAAAATTTTTCTCTGCCCAAGTTAGATTGCACGCTCCCCAAGGACAGCGACTGTTTCTTACCAGTCTCTGCATATCCCTCCAGAGACCATCCACATGGAAGTTACTCAGTAAATATTTATTGAATTGTATTGTATATTGAGCCTTCATGTTTTTAGAGTATAACTATCCCATCCCACCAGTTTTGCCAGGCTATGTGCGTCCACAGTTCTTGAGACTCAGTATCTCCAAAGGCTTTCTCTTTCTGCTTGCTCTTGTGTGGACATCGTCCCTCTGACTGTGTCTAGAACCGAAAACAGTATTCTTATCGGGGCCCAATACAGTACAACCACCAATTTCCTCAGTAGGGGGTGAGGGAGAAGTTACCCACCACTCTGAGAGTCATCTTTTTTAATTATCGTGGGAAAGTCAAATGGGCCAAAAGTTCTTTGAACACATAATGAGCATGAGTCACGCTGCCAGGCCTTGTGGCCAAGCCAGCCGTGCTTCTAAGGTGCTAATCGTTTTCTACCGTCAAAAGACTCACCTGCCTCCCTGGCTGTCAACATTAAAAAAACATCACACAGAACAGGTACAACCCTTTGTTTCCACCTACCGAGTGACCTTTCTCCTGAACAAGATTGAATGTGCAGACTTTACCTTCCACAGGTCTTGAGAGTTTGCTTTCTTTGCCCATTACATACTGCTCTATCTGAAAGATCTCTCTCACCTGGATGATCCGGTTGCTCCTGTTAACACCTGATACCGCCTTTGGAGACGGCGCTGCCTTTCGAACACCCTGTTGAGGCCAACATTACGAAAGTGTGCTGGTGTGTTGTGACTCTATGCTGTATCTTGTTCTCTCTGTAAAGAAACAGACCGGCTCACTTCTGTTTTCTCCTCTCTTCCTCCTTCCACATCCCACACACATACATAAATGAATTTTCTTATTTGACAGGCTGTCTGTGGAGATAAGTTTAAGCGAGATATTACAGTAGATTTTTATCCTTTGATTTTAATCTATTTCTGCATGCAACCCTAAGGTGTTAAGTGACTGCCTTTCCTGTAAAGGAGTGATAAATTAAAAAAAAAATAACTCTGGAATGCCCTCCCAAATTTCTAGGGGTCAACATTTAATTGAGTGTCTAACGGGTCTGTAACTAATGACGCAGGGACACACACACACACACACACACACACACACACACACACACAGAGCTTGTGAATGTGACAGGATTCTTTGTGGTTCATGCGCAACAGGGCCGTTTTGAGATTTCATGGGCAGTAGAATGCATATTGTCTCTTTATCCCAAGGCTCTAATGTGGGCCCTGGTGTTTATTGGGCACCACTCTCAGCTGTTTCCGCTGAACCTTCCATGAGTTGTAATTTCTGTGGGTAGTGCTTATATTATTTTTAAACTTTACCTACTTTTACACTGTGGTTCTTATGGCATGGAGCTCACATTTCATCTTCAATCAAAGGCAACAGGGTGAATTTGCTATAACATCAATGAGTTCCTTATTTCCTGTCCCTCTCAGAATCTCCTTGCCATGCTCCATGATGCCAAAACGTACTGTCATGAATAGAGATGGGTGATGAATACGTGTGCCTCTGAAATTTCTTTAGTGACATAATTTTGGTCAAAATCAGGCATATTGAAGGAATATTGCCAAATCATTCCAGTTTCTTTTAATGTTAAATCAAGGCATTGCAGGTGAGGGATGACTTTCATATTCATTTAAAGTCAGGTCTTCACACAATAACTTGCTTATAAAAACTAGATGTCGGGTTTTGTGTCAGTCAGCTTAAGCTAATTGTTGCTTCAGTAACAACCTCTAATCTAGTGGCTTCCATTGTAATGGTTCACATTAAATGTCTATCATGTTTCCATTTCAGTTTTGCTTCAGGAAGTATTCCTTGGAGACTCGGGTTTTTTTCTCACATCAGTAAGGGAGGGACCCTGTGCTTTCTAGCCATGTCTTCCTCCTTCCTTTAATCTGATGTCCCTGTAGTGTTGCTGGACTAAGGCAATATTTTTTTAAAAGCATCATTTGTGGACAAACAAAAAAAGCATATGACAAGGAAAAATTAAATACGATTGGATTTTTGAAGGCTGTTCTACACGCACATACGCGCACATACAGAATTCTCAAATTTACTGCTTCCACTTTGCCTATACTTATACACACCTATTTTGACTAGAATCACTCATTTTTGAGTGGTTACAAACTTTGTCAGTGTAAAAACGTGAAATCCTCGCCTCCCCCCATGGACCCTCTGCAACAGTGTAGAGTTTATGTTTACAGCTGCCTATATGTAGAGAATTCTCTGGACACTCTGAATATGCTGTGAAAAGGCCAAAAGGAGAGATTTTTATGCCCTTTTAAAAACCTAATGTTTCCCATAAGGACATTGGGATGGTTTTATGGAACGGTGTCCTAGTTCCTGTAATGATAAATAAACAAAATAAAAACTCTGGCATGATAATTTTTAGTAAAAATATATTCTGCAAGCATTTCTGCAGAATATTATTTTTGCATTAAAATTAAATTTTTCCTTCAGCTTAAACTGCACTCTGCCTTGGTTGTAAGAGCGTTGGACATTTCTAAAGGGAACAAAAGTCTGTTCTGTGGGCACCAGCAATGTGACAAGTGCAGCAGAGTCCTAACTGCATTAAAATTCATTTCTATTTGTTTATAATGCACATCTTGGAGTTTATGGCAGTGTTTCCTATTAAGATGTTAAACAATCATGAGAAATTTTTGGAGGCAGTTCTCAGTCAAAACGTCTTGAGTTCATAGTAGTAAAGCATCACAAAAGAAACTTAACAGTTTTCTATAAATTTAATTGCTGCCTTGAAGTAATTATGTCTAGAGAACAGAATACTGTATATATTTTATTATCCATCAGTTTCCTTTTTAATGGTGGTACTGTGCTTTGTACAAGTCAATTATTTTTGATAGTTTCTGTAATTAATGTTTAATTATATTTTATTATCCTCATTTTACTACATCACCTTGGTGATAATTGGCGCATTTCTAAATACTCTACTTCCTCAGAGTGTTTTGTGTGTGTATATACAATTACCTTATTAACATTTCCACAAAGTTTCAGAATATGTATGTGTATATACATATACACACACATATGTCACCATTTATTGGAAACTATATGAAATCCATTTTCTCTATACTTGGAAGTTGGAGTAGCCCTAAAATGTGAATACATAGGAAAAAAAAAAAAAAGCCTAAGCATTGCCTTCTATGTATATTTATCAGCATGGCAGGTTGTTAATTAATATTTATATTATGCTAAATGTGTATGAAAAGACATCACTGACAGTAGAACTGTCTACTGACTCTGTCAGGAGAGCTTATTCTTTGAGGATTTTGGTTGGTTCATGCACAGTAGGGGTATAGAATCTGTGTTACTCCATTACTCAACTCACACACACTCACAGAAATTCCCTGGACTTGGTATACAAGGCAAGTGTTAAGCCATGACCTTGGCCAAGCAGCCAAACCCACAAGACCTGCTGTGTTCTTGCTGATCATTTGTTAACATGTCCCAGTGACTCACTCAGGTGTATTGGCCAGAGCTGTATCTCTCCTACTATAGACCACTATCAAAGGGAGTGGAGGATCATGGGACCAGGTGCTGCAGCCGGTGAGGGAAGCCCAGTTCCTCAGTTGGGTCCTTCCCACACCATTATCCCTCTGTCTCCATGTTTGCAGCTGACTGTGTTGGTTCTACAATTGTTGCCATCCATCACTTTGTCTCTCATTTTCACATAATTTTCCTGCCTATTTTTAACAACTGGCATTTTTCCTCCTCTTCTGTATAAAACAGTCTGAGGAAGTATATTATAAAACAACTTTCTCAGTTCATTGGTTAGCTACTCTGTACAGAATGAAATAATACATTTTGATGAATTTGAGAAGTTATAGCTATTACTGATCCTCAGTCTTCGATGACTTTAGTTTGGACACAGAAGGATTTAAAATTAACCAGAGTGCACTTTTATTTAAATGACTCATCTTTTAGGTATTTGCAAATTGAATTTATGATCATTTTTTGAAAGAAGGGAAGGGAAATGAACATTTCTGGAGTATCTCTGTGAGATGCTTTCTCAAGTATGTCTTGTATATAATCATTCCAAAACCTGTGTGAGTTAGGGAGTATTGTCTCCGTTTTTTACAGTGGAAGAAAGAAGTCTAAAGCCATTAGATACTCTGTCAAGAGTCATACAGCTGCTAAGAGGCACAGGTGGCCTTGAATGTCTGTCCCTGTTTCCCTATCCCAAATCACACAGCCTCTCCCTCTCCCTCTGCCCCTCCCTCCCTCTCTCTAAAATAAATAAATAAATCTTAAAAAAAACCCACAAAGAAAATCAAGTCATTGTAATATGACAGTATTTACAAATGAACCGACCATTTGTAACATGAATTTCCACTCCTCTTTCCTAACCTTGTATCTGTTTATTCCTCCTAAGAAGTTGTTGTAAACATCTGACAATAAATTACAAATACAATGCAATTTGGAACTGTGGTGTCCATGTCTTACCAAAATATGGGATTTCAATGATGTCAATGAAATTGATGTTGGAGAACTGGTCAGATCATAGGCAAAACCATTAGCGAATGAGCACTTGGCAGAGTTAGACAAGTTAGTAATTAAAGAGAAAATCAACCAGGATGATGGCATGGATGGTAGGGTTGTGTGTGTGTGTGTGTGTGTGTGTGTGTGTGTGTGTGTGTGTTTTAAGAGAAATCCTGGTAAGAATTGCAGACTCGATTATTTTTTTGCAAAAAAATCAGGTTTAGAAATCAGATGTTCTTGAAGGCAATCATACAGATTTTTTCAGAAAAATTATTTTGAGGAATAATTAGACTTAACTCACTCTTTGCTTAAGACTGAATGGGTTGTTAAAATTAGAACATAAAAATTGTTAAGCTTTAATTAAATAAATTTTCTCCCTTAGATTTTTTAGGCTAAATAAAAGCTCATTTTAGTATTTAGTATAGTTATCTTAGCCTTGATTTTTGGTGGATTAATTTTACCTAACCCCTTAGGCACTAAGTCAGATTATAAGGGACATCTGTGAACACAGGCACATATATTTGGATGAAGGCATATATATTCTCATATTATCAAATTTCTTGAGTAGCAGTTTTCTATCTTCAAATGAGATTTTATTTGCTGTCCCAATAGGAAGTATGTCTCAAAGTTCTCAAGAATTTGTCACAGTTCTAGCAGGGCACAGAGTGTATAAATATACACAATTTTAAGTAACAGATTGATATACGAGTCTGATTCTCCTGTTGTAATTATGCATAATAGGTGTTTAAGAAACATTTGCTAAATGAATGGATAAATTCTCCATCTAGGAGTTTGAAATAATTACACCTAGTTTTTAAATCTTTTTTGTACAATAAAATGAGTTCATGGATATGACAGTTCATTGAACACACACCAAAATAACTCACTAAATTTTTATTTGGCCATAATATTTTCATTATTAGTAGCAATAATTAATTGCTGTGATCATTCATTCAAAGGACAAACCCTGAATTGTCTCCCATGACCCAGGCACTGGGGTACAGAATGCAGTGACTTTATATCTCTTTTTACCAAACAGAATATTCAAAATTCAGCAAATATTTCCATTCTTCCTCTCCTGGAATCTCTCACATATTCACGCACACACTGGCTCTCCTTGTTTCCCCCGTTATTTTTTTTTGACAGGTTCAAAAACAAAATAAAACCTTAGAAAGCGAACCACAAATGCAGAAAGACTTGGCTGAGGAAGGAGTGTAGAGATAATCTGTTTAATCTTACTGTTATGTTACATTTAATGTTACTGCACGATTAATCATGTAATTATTTGTCCAAACTGAATTGATGCAGCTGCACATGTAATTAAGGTTAAGCTATAAAATCACTGTTAGTAATGCTTTCTCATCTGTCTCTTATAAATCAAATTGCTAGTAGAGATTTGATTTTTAAAATTTCTTTGTAATGGCTAGGAAAAGTATAAGAAATAAAGTATTTTTTTAAGTACTTGGGAAGAGTGGGGTACTCTCCCCCAAATGAAAAATATCATTTCATGGTTATTGTGTGAAAAGACATTTCATTCCATTCCATGTTTTGATATTTGAAACATTATTTCAGTAGCTGTAGAAGATGCATATAGATGCCTGTGAGTGTTTTAGAACATTCATACACCAGATAAGAGTTCACATACTGGCCCCAAAGTTCTTTTCTCCTGCCTTAAGGGGAACTAAAAGGAAACAATGTTTCACTTGAGATGGAAACAGTGAAATAAATAAAACAGTTTAGATACATGAATGTTAGCAGCAATAAGACATCCTAAATGAATGGGTTAAGTACTTTTATATGCATTACTTCGTTTAATTCTTGACCACCCCTGTACTAGTATTTTTCCCATTTTCCTGATGAGACCTCTGAAACCTGAGTAACTTGCCAAGGTCACCTTGAAAGTGACCTTTATTTTTTCCAACTAAAATTTTATTTGGAGGAGTTAAATTGAGGATACATCCAGAGGTTTTCTGCCCATTTCTTTCCCAGGATTCATATCACTTTAGTTGGAAGGATTGGATGTGGTCATGAGCTTGTGGTAGGGAAGACACAACTCCCTTTTTTTTTTTTTAAGTTTATGTGTTCTTTAGTCCATATGATACTGCATTTAACATTTTTTAAAATTAGACAAAAGAGCATATTAAATATCAAATGCTCTGTCATAATGAATTTTTAAATTTTAATTCCAGGGTAGTTAACATACAGTGCATGCTATGTTAGTTTCAGGTGTACAATATAGTGATCCAGCAGTCCCATATATTACTCAGTGCTCATCGAGACAAGTGCACTCTTAATCCCCATCCCCTATTTCCCCCATCCCCCACCCTCTCCCCTCTGGTAACCATCTGTTTGTTCGCTATAGTTAAGAGTCTGTTTTTCTGGTTTGTCTCTTTTCTTTCCCATTGTTCGTTTGTTTTGTTTTTTAAATTCCACATATGAGTGAAATCATACAACACGTACTCCGCTACTTACTTGTCTTTCTCTGACTGGCTTATTTCACTTAGCAGTTTTAATTTTCATTATTTATTTATTGACGCAGTGGTTTTAATTCTCAGATGTTTTCCCACATGGACTGAAGGTTTAGGATGAGGAGATGCTGTGCATGCTGCTAGCTCTGTCCTGGACTTTCTGGAGCTGTGTCTTTAGGACTTCTGTTCTTTCTCAGAAAGAGGCAGGGAGGTCCATCTGGGGATAGCAGGAGAAGCTAATTTGGGGCAGGAGGGTGAAGGTGTCCTTTCAACAAGGCCCTTGCCATCCACTGTTCTCATTCATCATCCTTCTTCCTTTGAGTTTTTCGATTCCAAATGAAATACAATAGACTATAGCAGCAAAGAAAAATCCCTGCTGTCTGCACACAAAGCCAAGCAAGACCCTCAGAGTGTGCCGCAGAAGCTGAAAGGTGTCAAGGAGCAGGTGGATGGGATGGGGGCAAAACAGGGAGTTGTCTCCGGATTCACTTAGTGTAAGATTCTCCCACACCTGCAGTTCCATAATGGGGTGAGTTCTATAGGAACTGAGCACTGCAGGCAGAAGATGGCCAGGCCTTCCCCCTGGAACAAGATAGGCCCAGGCAGCCATGGAGCTCTGAGTACCCCCAGACTGGTCACCTGTACAGCAGAGTTTTATTAACGCAGACTAGTGTTGGGGAGAGAAGTCAATCAACCTAAATGAGAGTCCCCCAAGGTAGAGAGGACTAGAAAAATAATGTGGTTTTATTGCTCTTCCGTACAACTATCACGACTTCCCTTGCTTAAAAGATTTCTGCCACTCACTTCTTATGGCCAAAATCTAGATGCCTGATCTTGGCTGCAGGATACCCCATGCTAAGTCCCCATTCTGTCTTCCCAGCTTTATCCCTCACCAGTCCCTTCATTTATTCTGTGCATTGAAAAAAACCTGAATGTCTTAGTATTCCCTGTGTACTCCCACGCCACGCTCTCTACCTCCACTGAGCTGATTTCCAACCCTCCCATCTCCACGGGCGTACTTGTGTATGTCCCCCAAGCTGGTCCTAAAGGGCCTTCCTCTTACTCTCATTGGTCAGTTGCAACTCCCACTTCCTGTGACAGCTCTGTGCAGTCTGTCTACATATATCCACCTTTTGAATTTATATCCATGCACTTCCTTAAATGTGTTGTTTATATTGACATCCTGTTACAATACTTTATACAGGGCTTTGCACATAATAGGTATTAAATAAATATTTATGTAATGACTGACTAAAGCAAATAATACATTCACTTGCATGAGGAGAACAAAATGTTGCCAAAGAGAAGCCCCTAAAGTGACATATTTTAATTAGGATCATTTTATCTAGGATGTAGTGAGTACAAGGCTCTGAGTGGCACACAAATGAAAAGACATAAGTCACTACCTTAAGGATCTGAGATTAGTTTGTTAGTTATTTGTATGTAATTGGGGATTAAAGGTGGCTGAGGTACCATAGTCTCCTAAATAAGTTAGTTACTTATGACCCACCCACACACCAACTTTTGGTATTGTTAGCTCCGTAAAGAAACCATTTTACACAAGTATCAAACAGTGTGAACTTTGCCCTAATTCCTATTCATCTATTATTGGTTTCTAATTAGGGTGGCCCAGATGAATTTGCTTTCCCTTATTCTTGATGAGTGTTGGTCTGCAAGGGAAGTACCATGTCTGAGCTTGGGGCATGTTATGGATAAATTCAGAAGACAGTGGTGCACCCTGAAGCCCCAGGAGGATGTCCATCAGAGCCTCTCTCTGGACCACCACCCATCTCTTAAGTGACCTTCGTTGCATATGGCATCTCCCAGAATGGAAGCACGTCTTCATGTTGGGGGCTGTGCCTGTTACACTGAGCCTGGAGGAGGACTGAATGGGGGACCTGGTTCTTAAAGTTAATTTTCTATGAAACATTTAGAAAATCACTGAAATAGGTAATGAGGGAATTTCTGTTTGTCAAAACTTTGGTGAACTGGCTTTGTGCATGCATCGTCACATGTACTACTTATTCAACAAGTGTGTTTTGAATGCCATCCAGGGTGTTTTGAATGCTGGGGTGTGGCAGACCCCCTGTCCCATGGCTCACAGTTTTCCCTAGGGGCCAGGAAGACTTTTGTTGACAGCGTCTGCTCTCTAGCCCCAAAAGCATCTTTCCCATGTGTGGCTTACTCTCAGTGGTTCTATATCCCAGAGTGCAGAGCTGAGCCATCTCTAAAAATATCTGTGGACTAGATTTTGGAGTCAAAAGAAGCTGTTTGAAGGAATCATTGTTGCATAACCTAGACCCCATATAATTTCCCCAGTGAGGGTGAGATGGATAGTGAGTTTCTCATTTCTCTTGGCTAGACAGTGCGGGACAGAAATCGGACAAATGGAAAAGCAGAAACTCGCCATTCCCAGTTGCCTTCATGAAGAGGAGAAAGGGCCTGAACCGACCACACTGTGGCGGGGTCCACTGGGGTGCCTGGGTGGGCAGTGTGACTTCATAGGTGAGAAGGCTCAGTATGTTCGTCAATATCAGCTCTTCACCCCACCTGTGGAAAGGGAGAGGAGATCCTCTTTGCCGTGAGTCTTCAAGGAAAGTGTTGCAGTTTACTTTAGAGTTCCATTAGGCTAGTGGTTTTACCTAGTCAAAGAACTGTTTCCTTGCTGTGTGTTTTACTAATTAGACAGTGGAGACTTACCCATTTGTATCTTCTGCATATGTATATTCAAGTGATCCTGATAGTGTCTGAACGAAGGGAGAAGGAGACAGTGTTGTTATGGATGAGTAGAAATTACAAAGTAATTTTGAATAAAATTATGCCAGGTCTTAGGAATCACGTTTCTCTTTTGAGAACCAACTAAAGGCCATTCTTTAATCTCTGGTTCCTTCATGCCTTGGTTCCTGTCTTTGCATCAACCTGCAGACAGTAAGTCTTGCGTTCTGAGCTATCTTGATATATTCACTTATCTCTGAGGACAAGGCATCTGGAGAGCAGGGATCATGTTTTGCCTCTGTAGTGCCAGCCCATACATATAGTGGGTGTCCATTAACTGTGGAATACTTAAATGGGTGAATCGCATTACTGACTTTATGTCAGAGAGTCACACAAACTCCCTGTTGACTCTATTTTCTCTAAGTCTTTTTACAAAACCTCAACAGATAAACTCTTAAGGTCCATTTCCTTTCTTAATTAAATGTAAGTGTATATTTTCGAATCTGATGATTACATTTTAGAGGAAGCTCTTTCTGGACTTGGGTCTTGTGGGCCACTGACTGGTTGTCACTCTGGCTACAGGGGAGCTCTTTGGCAGCTGCGTCACTCACTGCCTTGTCTTTTCCTTCTTTGTACCTCTAGAGTCAAGCATGGTTTGTAGCGTGTAAGTGCTGAAAAATGTAAAAAGCAAAGAGTTTGTAGAGCCTGCTGACTCACCCTTAGAGTGTAAACTCCTAGACCATCAATGAAAGAAGGGCTGGCTCCCTCCATGTTTCCTTCCATGCCTGAACTCCTGGCAGGTGGTGTAATTTGATGAAGACAGGAGGCTTTGACCAACCTCTGCACTTTGAAGAAGTGGGAGTTCAGGTTCCCCACCACCACCCTTTCACAGTCTGCTTTGCCTTAAGTTGTTTTTTTTGTCTAATTAATCCTACTTGACTTATTAGGCTATTCCTACATATGGACGTTATTACTGATAGAGGAACAGGTAATACATTTAAACAGCTTTAATTTTATAGTGAGAAGTATCCACACTGGGACAATATGCAAAGAATATAATCAACTCCAACCCAAGATCATCAACTCCAATCTCAACTTGGGCCAGTAGAACAAAAAGCCAATATAAGGAGGCTTATTTTAAACACAGAGAACTCATAGAAGACAGCGTGGGTTAGCTTGAGAGCCAACATTCAATCTAATCTGGATGATCAGATGAAAATCGCAAATAGAGACATCAGTGAGAAAAATGATCTACTAGTCCCAGGTTGAGAGCCAACATTCAGTCTAATCTAGATGATCAGACGAAAATTGCAAATAGAGGCATCAGTGAGAAAAATGATCTACTAGTCCTGGTTTTACATAAAGTACTAATCTGAGAGAAACGTATACGAGGGAAGTCACCAGAAGACTCCACAAAACTGTCAGCAGCCCCACTTTTAGATGGGAGACTGAACAGTCAACAGAAAGGTAATAGGAAACCAATGAGAAATTATTCTTTGGCGTTCAACTCCTTTTTTTTTTCATTCAGCTTCTTTTTTAACCAAGTAGAGTTCATTAGAAATAGATCACTAGGTAATAACTTGACAATTATTAAGTGCAGTAAATCTATGAAAAGAGAGAAAGGATCTTCATTAAAATGAGGAAAAACCTTTTCACTTGATAAACCCTCATTTTTTTTTCCAAAGGAAAAGAGCTCATTTTGGTTTGAGAAAGAGGACAGTGTCACATTTTCTTTTAATGATCAAAGAATCATTGTCCAGGTGATAACATCATCATTTATTGAAAATTGGATACATCACCTCAGAATCTTCTAAAGTCAGTGGACTGTGTGTTTCCATATTTCCCACTGTTTAAATAATGCTGGCTAAACCAAAAGATTAGGGATGTCCTCATCTCCTTGGTAATGTCATGAAGCCGTTGGAGGGTACTCAGGACACAGGCACCATCCGGCAGGCCCATGCGTGTTCATGGGGCCTCATACAGAACTAGGTTGGGGTTTTGGAGTTAAGGGGCATGAGTTTGCATCAGTTTCTCTTGTGGCTTTGAGGGCCTGGGCTGCTTCTGTTCCACACTGGCTTGGCATATGGCCAATGAAGATGAAGTTGACCCTTCTGAACTGAGGTACCTGGCGAACTTTGAACAGGAATTGTGTGTTAGTGAACTTTAACGTGGCCATTGATCTTGGTACAGGCTGGGCCTTCATCATGACAACTGCTTCCGAAGTGGCAGTGCTGCCAAAAATTATTTTCCTCTGATATAGAATGAGAAGGATAGGTTTCTTTGGTTTGGTTTTTTTTTCCCCCTCTGAGTCTCTTGTGATGATTTCTCAGGAAAGGAAAATATGTTGGGAGTGAGGCACAGTTGTGGTGTCACTGAGTAGGGCCTGAGGGAAGGTGGGGGGAGGGAATTCAGTCACTGTGCTTTCTCTGCTGGGAATTCTGTGCTCTAGAGGGAAGGACTTGCCAGGCCAACTTGGGAAACTTCTTTAACCACCCCCCATCTCCCCCCCCACCCAATCCAGTCAGGGCTAAGTGCTTCTCTCTAGGAGTTATTAGCATCATCCTCCAACAGCTTATACCTGCCTGAGACCTTTGCATGAGCTCCTCCCTCAGCTCTCCACAGAGCAGTTTTGCTCTTTTTTTTCTCTTTGTTCAGGATCTCGCTTTAAATACAGAGAGGCCTTTGCTGGCTACCAGCAGTCACTCACTGTCACAGCACCCCAGCACCCCTATTTTCTGACCTTGTCTTGTTCATTAATCTTACTATTTTTGTTTTTGTTTCTCCAACTTGCTCTTCTCCATGCCATTTAGAATATAAACTCCTTATTGTGTCCCTGGGAGAGTGTCTAGAACTTAGTAGGGACTTGATAGACCTCTTTTGAATGGGGTAATAACACACATCTTACTATCATACAACATGTACTCTGCTACTTACCTGTTTCCCACAGCAGACTGTTAGCTCCTTGAGGGCATGACGTGTGTCTCATCCTTTGTACCTTTGGCACTTGGCTCACATTAGGCATTAAGTAGATGCTGAATAATTGACTAGAATAAAGGGCGACTACAGCTACTTGGGAGATAAACTGTAGGGATCTTTAAATGATTGATTGATTGATCTTAACAAGCTGCCTAACCATCATATTATCAATGCCTCAGGCTCATTTTTTAAAATTACTATCCTTAGTAGCTTTTATCCTCAATGCTGCTTCATTGTCACAAGGTAGTGACTGCAGCTCCAGCCGTCATCATCTCTATTCCTGATAGGAAGGAGGAGGAAGGGGGATGGGCAGAATGGAGGCTGCTAGCTGAGTAAGTCCCCTCTTAAGGAAGTTTCTCAGAAGCCCCAACAGGTAACTTCTTACATCCCACTCAGTAGGATTTAGTCACATGAGTGGTCACAGCAGAAACTGGGAAATGTAAAGTGGATACGTTGCCTTGTCCAACAAAATTCAGGTACTATTAGTAAAGGAGGAAGGGAAGAATGGACTGTGATAAGCAGCTAGCAGTCTCTGCTACCATATATAATTGAGATCTTGTAAAACTGCTAGGCTTCCTGGGCATAGTGTGCTAGGCTGCTCTCATAAGCCTAACACATAACACATAACAATAGCATAGCAACTTGTTAGACTGCCCCTAAGACAAAAGTCTAAGAACATCTTTCAAGCAAGGCCTCTCATAGCAGGAATGGCTGCTGAATCGTCTAAGGAATTCCTCATAGTTCCTGTCAATTTAGAGCAGTGTTAGGCCAGTTTCTTTTTCTCTGACTGCCAGAGAAACTCCCCTTCCGGTCCCCGTCCATCCATACCCTGATGACAGACGCTCAGCAGAACCCTCCTTGGCAGGGCTCGCTCAGTCCTGGTTTGTTCTCAGTAGCAGCAGAAGCTCATTTACCTGTTCAAGGCTTCAGAAGCACATCCTGGGAATGCTCGTAGTCTTTGTTGATTCCCTTTACGATGGACCTAGAAATCTGGAGCTTGAAGAAAGGGAGCGAGGGGAGGGTGGTCATGAAACAGATAGGTGAGAACACAGGGGACAGACAGAAAACGTGACAATTTAGAATTGCCTCCTCATTCTAGTTCTAGTTTGAAAGCAAATTATCTGGGAAGATAATTTAGAAAACTGGAAAATTCTATCCACTTCAGGGGGATATTTTTCTAATTAATATGTGTAAAATATTTTGTAATCATAGAGGAAAGCCCGTATAGCAGATAAAATGTAACAACACACATGAACCCCATGCACACTCACATGCAAACACACACAGAAACTCTGGGACATCAGAGCCTCCTGATTAAAGAGCACGAGTTTCCTGCCACATCAGACATTTAAATTCGGAGGTAGACTTTAGTGAAAACTATAAGATCTCAGTGGTTGTGGAGGGCTATTTTCAGCCTAAGTTAGCTTTTAGCTCAGTACAGTATAATGCATCTAACTATAACCTCAATGCTGTGGGCCCCATCGGAACAATATAGTCATCATTTGGAACAAGATTTAAATATAAAGCTCTTATGTATTCTTAATACCTTAAATTTATCCCAATAGAAAACTGACAATAGAGTATTTAGCAAAGCAGTTCTTATTAATGCCATAAACAGATAATGAAAGAAATACAGATTTCACTTTTTATATTTCAAGTGTTTCATTAATCTAGCAGAAGTTGTCAGAATATCAGATGTTTCAGGAAGCTTTGTTTTAACAAATAGCTTTATTTGTCCCTGTCTGGAGTTAAGAGATATTAAAGAAAATGGTTAGTTTCTTAATATATCATAGCCTTTCTGAAGTGGCATGGAGTTGGATTTTTCTTCTTGGGCAATTCATTTGCATTTGTTGCAAATATTTAAATGTTCCTTAGATACAGTGTCAGTCTAAACTGATAGGAACTATTCTGTAGGGAAGGCCTAAGGTGTTCTTCAACAAAGTGAAGAGGGGAACTGAGGGAGGCCTTTTTCCCTTCTAAATCCAAGAATTGAGTCGCTGTGTTTATATGATTAAGTGAGTTGAGTATGAAGACCTTTGCCCCTGATATGATCAGGATGTGACTTCTTTACTTTAATTAAACATTTGTATTTATTTTCTAATAGAAAGGAAACAACTAGGTATGCATTAAGTAAATTGTCCTCTTGACACTCTGCCAGTGTTCTCAGGGAAGCAAGATCAAACAGGATGGCCCTTACAGAAAAAGTTAATCAAGTTGAAATCTTGTTTGTGATATTGATCCCTGGCATTTCTCTCATCTTTTTTGGCCATAAAATAATAATTTAAAAAATATCATTTGTGTTAGGGCCCTCCAGAGAAATAGAGCCAGTAGGGTGTGTGTGTGTGTGTGTGTGTACGTGTACATATACACATACATATAGTAAGTATAGTATATAGTAAGAATATATACACACTGCACAGAAGTATACACAGTATATATGTATGTATGTCCTTCAACTGATTAGATGAGGCCCACCCACATTATGGAGGGTAATCTGTTTTACTCGAAATTTCTTGACCTAAGTGTTAATCTCTCCTAAAAATATCTAAAATACCTAAAAATAGCAACATCTAGATTGGTGTTTTGCCAGAATATCTGGGTATTGTGGCCTAGTCAAGTTGAGACATATGATTGACCATTACATAATATAACATAGATCAGCCATATCTCAGTTAAAAAAGATAAAAAAAAATTAACCATTACGACAGTAACATCATCATTGTCACCATGATCATCATCATCATTACTTACTGTGTGCCAGGTACTATTTTAAGTACTTTACACGTATTAACACACTGGATCCTCATCACAGCCACATCAGATACATACTCTTATTATACCCATTTTATAAATGATAGAATTGCAGTGAGGTCAAGTAACATGCCCACAGTTCTATAGCTCATCTAATTTCATTGTATACTTGTCTACTTTGCCTATAAAATTTCCTTGAAGGCACGGCTGATATTATTCTTTTTTCTTCTCTCTCCTGGCCCTTCCAACCTGGGCATCACTGATTCTTGTGCCTGGCCATCATGAAATACATTGTACTTTTCTCCTCTTTTCTTCCTGAATATAAATAATCATTCTAGAATGTTACATTTTGGGTTTAGGAATGCATCAAATAGTCACAGATGTCCTGTATTAAAACCTGAGTGTCTGAGGACAGCATTGGCATGGGATGATGTCACAGATAAATCGAGCTTGGGCTGGTGTCTGGACTGAGGTCAGAGAACTCAGGCAATAATTACTGAAAGAGGAAGCCTTCTTAATGAGGGTCATTAGTACTTTAAAGAGTGTTCACCTTTCCAACAAGTGTGTTCACACTTTACTAGTCCAGTAATTTCTCACTGGGGTCAGCATCTTTAAACCAGATGAATGCACCCTAATCCTTTCTTCCTTCCTAGGGACTTCTGAGTTTGAAGTTGGACTTTGTTCCTGAATATTGTGTAACTTCTCCTTAATGTTCTAAAAAAATTAGAAGATGAAGTTACAAGCTCTAAACTGTATAAGCACACAGCCCCAAATGGCATTTCCTCCTGTCTGTGTAGGAATGTATATGGATTTTACAGATAACAAGAATGCCTTTTTTCTGTAATCCTCCTGTAGCTTCACGGACATGTCCCTGAAACTCAGCTGGCTTTCTTGTCCCTGCAGTTCCTGGGTGGTCTGATTAGGGTAAAAACCATCATCAAAGCAGGCCAGGTGCTGACACTCAGCATAGGAAGCTGTCAGGAAAAGATCCTCTCAATTTCCTCGGAACTCCTACCCACACAGCACCACCAGGCCATAACGGCCCCTGGTGCCTCAGGTGAGGGATTAGCCGAGCATCGTGTGGCTAGCTCTCACTAATCCTTCCGTACCAGCAAACTTAGATCCTCTAATTAATAGCCAGCTAATACCCAATTCCGTTTCTCCGAGGGCTGTAGTCTCCGAGGGATAGGAGGAAGACGGGGTGGGGACAGAAACAAAAATGAAAAACACGAGCGTGTTGGGTTATATTTACTTTTCCTTTCAAGCATCTTGGAAAATTCTCTCTCTCTCTCTCTCTCTCTCTCTCTCTCTCTCTCTAACTCTCACCATGGATATCTACCTACCTACCTACCTACCTTCCTACCTACATACATACCTACTCACCTACCTATCTAGGCTCCAAGATCAACCAATTAGTATGGTTGGTTTTCCTCTTCTGATTTTGGAGTGTAAATAATGGAGGGGTTTTGGTTTTGGTTTTGGTTTTGTTTGAATTCACCTCCTTCCATTTCTTCCTTTTGCTTTTGTTGAATGATTTATCGTGCAGCTCCTATGATTGAGGGTGCATGCCTGACTTACTTACCAAGAAGCATGTTTATGTGCAGTTGCATTGTGTCAGGTAGATGTTCTCAGTTCCTCCTCGCATGTTGGTCACTTCTCCTCTAACATTCATAAGTGGAATGGAAAATATTGGTGTTTTCAAATTATGTATTCAGAATAGAGAAGTGGTGTTAGAATTTTAGGACAAACCATAGGCATTTGGATGTGGGACTATTTGTAGAGTCCTAGAAATACTCATGATGGGGCTAAGGTGTCAGGAAGTTCTCTGCTGTTATATGGAACATAAGATCGTCACACTCATCCTTGGCGGATGGCCTGCCAGCTCTGGGAATGTTTGAGCCTTTCAATCTCTTTCTTTCTAAATTGTACCCACTAGTGCAGTGAGAATATGTCTTCTCAGCAAGGCTCATCGTCCTTTATTATCCTCAATACTTGATTATTTTAAAGAGATCCCATAAAGACAATAGTTTTTTCTGCCCCCCCCATTTGAGGTATAAATTGCTAATTAACTATTTGTGCAGTGAGTGAATGAACGATGACCACAGATAACCTGTCTGGCTAAGTATAGTAAGAAGTTCTTCAGAAAGGAAATCAGCCAGCGCCCAATATGCAGAGGTCTGGGATAACAGATAATTTCACGTTGCTGTGGCAGTTTATTGGTGGTGACTGTCCATGTAAACACCGTGTCAAGAGGGACTCCAAGGTGTCTCCATGGCTGAGGATAAAAGAAGGCCATATGTACCAGAGCTGACAGTGGACATTGGCCATCCCCTTCCTAAGGCTAAACATCAGGTGACCTCCTTTTTTCAAACATAAAAGGTGCTGGAGTGTTAAGAGGCATGTAAAGACACTCCTTCTGTCCCCTCCTGAATCTAGAACTAATTAGGAAATAAGACACAGCGACAGTCAGAGTGTGTCAAAATCTCAGCTGGTCAAGTGGATTACAGAAGGTGGCCCTTGATCTGTGTTTCTTAAACATTCCAGTCCCAGTGATCTTGGGAAATGCTGGACACCTGCAGCTTCTCCGGGAGAGGCAGGGCCTGCCTTGCCAAGCTTTCTGCATGGCAGGAGAGCAGAAAAAATATAATGACATTGTATGGTGACAGAATGCTAACTACACTTACAGTGGTGAGCACAGCCTAATGTAGAGAATTATTGAATCCATATGTTGTACACCTGAAACTAATATAACATTCCAAGTACAGTATGTCAACTGTACTTCAATAAATTAAAAAATGCACCATTGTTGTAGAACGAGTCAAAACACCAGACTGACCGAGGTTCGTTGATCCTTCTCCCTTAGGCAGTGGTAGGAAAAGGACCTCCTGACCAGGGAGGGAGTCGTGAGGGCGCAGGCTACGTGAGGTTGGAAGTGCTCCTTCCCGAATGGCCCCTTCTCAGGAGTGGAGTGCAAGCTTCTTCCCTTCTGGGGCAGATGAGAAGAGGGAATAGTATCACAGTAAACAGTTATATGTAAACATCTATTCTAATAAAAGTTGTCTAGAAAGTCCACCTGGATCTGGTTTTTTTTCTGTCTAGGTTCATTGCAGCCCTGACTGTTGGATTAAGCCCCATACCGTCCCTTTGCCCCACCCCAGGATGGAAGTCTGCAGGACATCCTTCTCTGTCCTTACCCTATGCCTATACTCCCTGAGAGCTGATTTGCTTTAATTGTCTTTAGCTGCCTGTGAGGCACTTAAGGACACATACACAGCACCTTTGTGGCCCTGTAGGCCCCTATGTTGTTTTAGGGAATTGCCTTTGTAGTTCTTTATATGCTGGGTCACAGAGGAGTCTTCTCAGAAACTTTCGACATTCAGAACTTAATGAAAACTCACATAAAATATTCACCTTCTAGACCTGAAAAAGCCCAGTTGATAGGTTCGTATCAAATGTCAAACCATGGAACTAAAAGAGACCCCACACTTGATCCAGATAGCACTATCTTGATCACCATTTAGGGTATGTGGAGGCTGTGGTGGAGAGAAGCTTCAGGAGTCCAACTTTTAATGGGGAGACTTGGGGCAAGAGTTCTGTTCTTCACTCACTGTCTTCTATACAGGGTCCCTTTCAGTTCCTTGGGTTGTTGTTCTAAACCCATCCGCACTAGAGATGCTGGTGCTACCTCCCCAGGCTGGGAGCGCACGGTGGCTGTTTGTGCCAAGGCAGTCACAGGACCCAGGGAAGGTCGTACAGCTCAGCCGGCGTTGACACTAGAGCTGAAGCCTGCTTCCCTCCTGGGACTGCCCTATTGTTAAATACCTCCAGCCATCTTTAGTTACCTGTTCCACCAGCTATCAGGTCTCGTGTTTGAGAGTCTTCCAGATGTTTAACCTAAATACCACCACCTCTAGTTGAAGCTTCTTACTTTCTTGACAGGTCCTCAAAGGAACTTTTTCCAACTCATCTCAAGCCTTTAAAATTCAGAATGTTGCATTTTACTGAAAAAGATCGCAGGTGAAATGCATCACTAGTTGTACAGAGCTCAGAATTTCTGTACCCCTTCTTCATTCCATTATGCTCCTTTCTGGAAAGATGAATCTCTTTTAATTATGAACATACATATATTTATTATCTGACAAGCAAATCTAGTTTGCCTTTCTATGAAATTACTTCATTGCAGTGCAACTTCTAGGAGCTTATTTAACATCAATTAAAAAACTCCACATTTTTGAAACTGTGCATTATGATCAGGAATAGAACAAGAAGATCTATGGAGCACTGTGGAAAAGTTAATTGGAAAATATGATTAACTGAGAAGTCCACAGGGTCCTATGGAAAATGCTGGCCTTGCTGCCTTTTAAACTCTAGGAAATGCATTCTCTGATCCTAAGACCATGAACTAACACTGAAGAGCATTTTGTACCTGTCAGACACAGATTAATGCAAGATGCAGTCCCTGCCCACCTAGTTCCTACAGCGTAGCTGGGCAGATAGGCAGTTTGTAAGGTGACACAGGGTTCCAGTACAGTACTGTCTCCAAGCAAGGACAATCAGCAGGATTTGCCAGTGGGACTGTGGGAGAGGCCACTGACACAGGGGACAGCTGTAGACTAGAACATTTCTCCTGGTGGTAGTTCTTACTTACCCCACAACATAACTGGAGGGTGCTCTCCTTCCAAATCTTGGGGTTTTTTTAAATCAGCATAAAATCTGGAATGAAGATAAACATCTTCTGAAATGCCCATGCGAAAAGTAAGCAGAGTGAGCTGTTTCATCTGTACACTGTTTGTAGTGCTAAATGAGGGAAGATTAAATGAACCTCATTTCTATCGTCATGAAGACTGTGCTATTGAACACCTTGTTCTTTGGAGTCCCCATGGACTGAAGAGAGCACATGCTAAACCTTGTAGTACAAATTATTTACACTTATGTTATGCTTATATAAATGAAACAACAACAAAATTATCACAGTGATAACAACTAACAGTGATTTGAAGTACTCACTGAAATGAAAAAAGAAAGAACCCACCGGTGCTCTTCTAACACCCCTCCTAACACTCCTCCTCAGAGCTGGAGTCCTTCTCAGTTTGTACCCAGATCCACTCTGTTTCTTGGCCATACAGATCCCTGAAAAAGGAACTATACATTTGGCTTCTCTTGGTGGCCAGAGACCGAGGGCAGCATGCAGCTTGCTGTTCTTAACATCTCAGCAAGTGCTGTGAGCTCATCAACTAGTCAATGGATATTACGCTTAGGTCCTGACTCATCATACCCAGACATAAACCAGCCAAAAATAATGGGAGGGGAGTATGCCATTATTTTTATTTTATCATGCTGTTGATTTTGTTATAAAGCAAACTGATCCTAGGGTCATGATAATCTATGCTTATTCCGTGTCTTAAAACTATGAACCTTCTGTGATGTGAAGTTTATAAAAGCAAAGACTCACTCTGTGACTTTAAACCCTCTTCCATATGAATTTCAATTCTAAATCTTAAACTAGTGGTTGTGGAACTTTAGTACTGTAAAAGCTTAGGCAAGTTACTAAATCACCCCCGGATGTGCTGTGGGAGCCATTATAAATGGACAGTTCTCAGGTCTCATTAAAGTCTCATAGAAATGGAACCAAGCTTATCCTCTCGACCTCACCTGTGCACTGAACACTCCCTTAGCCTAGAGTCAACAGTTAAAGTTTAGAGAGATGCTAGTGTGCAGGTCTGTGGCAATCTCTATATAATCCAGAAAATGTTTTATTTTAATATCCTGGGATTTTCTGCTTTCCTGAATTTGAAACATAAAAAGAAGTCAGATGTGTATTTAAATAAAATAAAAATTCTAAATGCACGATAATGAATTTACCCCTGGTTCTCCTTCACTGCACATGTCAAACTATATTTTAAAATGATGCTCATTTTCAGATATTTGTTGGCATCCCAGCCTATTCATTTGTTTGGAAATGCTATTTTCAAGCTATTTTGGTTGTAAAATATTATACTCAAAACATATTTATTTTAACATTTTGAATTTCTTTTTACTTTATTATAGTATGAACTTAAATCAAGTAAGGGCAATGCAATGTGATGTCAGAAAATGCTTTGTTCCAAGAGAGCATTTTTCTGCAAAAAGATATGCCTTAAGTAAAGTGGTTTTTTCAGATGATTCGTATGAGAAGTCCTAGGGAAAGAGAAACCAGATTTATTTAAAAAGAAAATAACTGAGGTCAACATAAAATTAACATGAAGCTATACTGAAGGAGGTACGTGGTCAGACTTCGTGATGAAATGAAAGAATATATCCTTTTTTCTTCTTGAATGGAGTTGATCCATGGACTTAATTTTTATTACATAACCTAATTGTGAGTTTTCTCATACTTAGTAAAGCTTTTACTGGCATTTACCCATGCCATTTCTTAAATCATAGCCTGAAATGTACTAAACTGGTCTAAAATATTTTTTTTGTGCTTTTGTAAAAAGTGACTTTAATATACAGCATCTAATCCAAGTCCCAAAAGTTTGGTTTCTGTGGCATGTCTATGATTTGTATGTAGACACTGCTGTGCAAGGTATTTTGTGACCAGAGTTCTTACAGTTAGAGACTGTGGCAACTCCAAGAGAGTTGATCTGAATGGACTCCACACTAATTTGACAGGTCCCTTAGAGCTGGGATGATGCAATTCTTTGTTCAAATGAATTGAGGTTGGGGCCATCACAAACCACAGCGGTGGTATTGCCTTACCCAGTGAATCGCCAAGGCGTGCCTGTGGAATTGTAACTTGTTTTCTGGCTTCTGTCTGTGTTTCCAATTGAAGAATGAGGACTGGCCTTATTTACCTGAAGTGTTATGGTAAAAAGAGTAACCCAACTTAGTTTATGCAGATACAGTTACTCAGCTTTTGAAGGAAGATTCTTTTATCAGTGGTAGCTTTCAAGTTCCACCTGATACTGGCAAACAGAGTCCAGCTTGTTCTCGTTATATAAATATAATTAGGTGAGTATGTTTTGTGAAGATGACCCATAAATAAATATCAGCCTCCACTTGCAAATATTTATAGGACAAAGAGCCTTTGGCAGCTTGTATTCAAGGAAGGATCCCTGACTTCATGTCGTGCATATTAAAAAAACTTACATAATGCTATTGAGCTACATTCTGAGGTTTTCTTGAAGTTATTTAGCCTTAAACTTTAATTTTCTTTCCCATATTAGTACATCTGTCCGACAATAGCTTTGTGGGCTCTGAAGCATGAAATAGCCTCCCACGTGCTCTGTGGTTTCTCAATATACATTCATGGTTCTCTGATTAGGACACTTTAGTATTTTTAAGGTTTAGAGCTCTGGAGAGGTGCTGGGGCTGGATTGCTTCTGGCTCATTTGTAGACCTTTGGAAAATTGTTTAATTACTCATCTCCTTCTAGCTCTTGACTTCTAAGCAAGCATTGCCTTGCACAAGTAGGGGCACGATGAAAAGTTGAGAGATGACAGAGGCAGCTTTCACCTCCTTTCCTTCAAGGAGACAAGGGTCCACTCTCAAGAGAATTCCAGTATCACGTTGCACATCAGCTTATGCCCTGAGCCTGTGTGAGACCATGGGAGCTGCTAGGAGACTTAGCAGAAATTAGCCAGGACGAGCATATGGGCTGTGATGCTTTTGTTTAGATTACTTGGAGATGTACATTTGTGGGCAAAATTCTGATTGGTTTGACTTCAGAAATTTCATTTTTAATTGTTGATTTATTAATATATGCAGAGGAAAGAATCAGGTCCGCACTAGAAAGAGATCGATTGGAAGCATTGTTAAGTGTGTGTGGTGTTTTTGAAGCAAATTGTTGAATAATAAGAGCATAGATCTTTTTTGATCCCCTGCAGCCCTGCAGATGCATCATGCTTGCCCCCAGGTCCTGTGTGTTTGAAGCACTTTGTACATCCAATGGAGCCATTAGATTCAAAGTTGGGGTATGAGATAAAAACCGCATTTAATCAAAACTGTCCTTGAGATGCCCTAAATCTCCCACAAAGAACAGTTGATACCTGTTCTAATGTATCCAGTCCTCTATCTGTTTATGTATAAATTAATAATGTGTGAAGTGGGTGGCTTGGCTTTAGGGATTTTGCTGTATGAAAACATATGTATCTTTAAATAATAGAATGAGCTCGGAGTAGGAGAATGAGAAGGATCAAGAACTCACACCTGAACATGGAGCAGCAGGTCTCCCGTTTTGGCTGCAGATGCACTTGGGCTTACGTGCCTCTTGCAGAGAGAGGCAGTGGGACTCAGTCGTGCCGTTTCGGTCCCTTCTGTGCTCTTATACCCGTGTGTCCACACTTTGCTGTCTTACTCTCACTAGCTGTGTTGCTTCTCCAGGCATACATACTGGGGATCTGGTCTTGTGCTGATTGGTTTCTGTTATGACCATCACCCCATGGCAGGTTGCTCCATGAGGCCTAAGGACTGTGGATCATTGATTCTTGCATCCTCAACTCCTCACACAGTTGAATTGGGGCTCAGTAAATATTTACCGAATGTATGAATGACAACTTCATTTTTCTCTGAGCAGCCCCTGCAGATATATTATTTTCATGTTGTCTTAATTTTTATTTTGTCTTATTTTGTTTTAGTTTCGTTGAGTTTGATTCCAGTGTAGTTAACATGCAGTGTTATATTAGTTTCAGTGTACGGTGTAGTGATTCATTTCCATACATTATCCAGCCTTGGTGGATATGCATTAAACGGCTGCATGGTTGCCTGTAGCATAAAAGGGACATTATCAGTTCCTGATCCATAGTTGTGACACCTTGGTTTATTCCCTCATAATAAAGCAGCTCCCTGGGAATGGAAGCTCAGCTTATGGGCCCTGGAATGAAATATGCGTTTACTGTGTGTCTTCTGTGTGCGAAGCTGATGTCAGGGTCTGAGGTTTCCAGTCCTGTTCTGTGTGTTTCCTCCACCCTGCCCTCCTTCACCTGTGCTTGACCTCTGAACTGTTCAGTCTACCAGGACAGCCTCACATGTGGCAGGGACTAGGCCCCCAGAGAAGCACAGAAAGGAAGGCTGAAGGTAGTGGAAGGCTGAGATTCCAGCATGCTGTCTTTCTTCATTTTTCGGTTATCTTTTCATCTGCCCAAGACTAAATGTAGGGCATCCATTCTGTAAACTTGGATTGAGTGCCGACTATGTACCAGGCGCTATGCTTTCTGCCGAGAACGCAATATATTAATATGTGGTCCTTGACCTCATGGAGATCAAAAGCAACAGACATAAATTCCTACATCATGCTCTGGGCTAGTGAGAATCACTCCTTGGGATGGCTTGTGTTTACCAATATTAATAAACATATTTTGTAGGAGAATATTATTATTGAGCTTGAAAAAAAATAGAGATTGGTCATCTGTGCCAAGCCTGAAGTAAATTTGTCTGAATCGGTATGAGCACAAAAGGAAAGAAAATCTGTAATAACAATAATATTAATAATAAAAACCTCAGTCATTTGCCTTTGATGTTGTAGTTCCAAAATAGAAATTCCCTTTTGGAGCGTGTGGATGTGGGAAAATTAAGTTGATGAAGTAGCATTTTGGGTTTTATGTGTCAGTTTAATAGTTTCTAAATCTGAAACATAGCATGTGATAGAGTGACCTCCTGATGTTGCTGTTTTTGCCAGATTAATGTTGAATTTATAGCAATAAGCAAAGGTAAAGTGAAGTTTGAGTTTGTTACACAATATGGCAGACTGAGGGATGGTGATAGTAATTAGAGAAGGATATTCACTCCACCTTCCTGTGAATGACAGTCTTCTTAGGTATTCCAAACTTAAATGAAAAGGCCAGGGAATTCAGCTATTATTTAGTGAGCACTGACATCAGACATAAACTCTAGATCATAGCAGGATCAAATAAGAGCTATAATAGAGATGTAAGTTGTGATGTGAGTAGGAAGGTTGATTTCTTTGGGAACTCTAGGGAAGCAACTCAAAGGAAATGATACCCACATAGAACCCTGAAGAATATGTAAGATTTGTGCTAGCTGAAGGAAGAATTGCACTGTTGTCTGTGTGTGTGTGTGTGTGTTGTGTGTGTATGTGTTTCCTTTCCAAAAATGTTAAGTGGCTGAGGCATGTCTTAGGGGGAAAAAGAAACTTCCTCAATCCCCCTCCAGTGTAGGGCACAACAGTTTATTCAGTGGTACTTGTTAGAGGAGGGACAGGATAGGGAAGCTCAAGGGAAAAATGTTATAACAAAGCTACAGAGAATAGCTGAATTGGGTACGTATTGGATCGTCTCCTTATGAAGGTCATATCTAGCAAGGTGAATCATAGATAAGTTCACTCCCTACATTAAGCTATCTGCTGTAATTCTCTCTTGCCCATTCTATAGTCCAAAAGCAGAGATGTTTCTTAAAGCAGGACTTGCTTACCCTTTATATGTAGCTGTTAATGATTTTATTCTTTACCTTGGTTTAATTGTAACTGTAAGAAGTGCAGCATTAAAAGTGAATTCTATGGTGTGATTTTATAGAGGCAAAAAACACATTTAATATGCATAGTACATGCATACTGGGGTTCTCCCTCCACATACACACATACTTTTTTAAAGCTACACAAATCTCAGAAACTAAGGAAATTTCCTATTTTGGGAATATTTTTCCCAAAGCAAAATTGAGTTTTTATTGCAAAACAACTATGGAACAGGTCCTTTAAAATATCTGATTCGATGACTTACACGGTCAGCATTGTAGATACGCTCATATGCCATAGAACAACTATTGTCACTATGTGCTTTATCTCTTTTGAATGAATTCGTTGGACCTCACTTTCCACCCAACTACAATTCGGAAGATCCTAGTCATCTTTAAATGTTCCTTTTGCAAAAATACAAATTAACTTCTAAGTTTATAGAATTTTAATTGCAGCTCTTGAGAATACTTGGGTAGAATGTGAAATAAAGTACTTGCTGATTCTTAAGTCCAGAGCATATTTCTTTCCTGATATAACATATGCTTTTTCACATTGAAAGCTTATATCTAGAAATTGGCAATCTGTACTCTGGTAAGCATCACAAATGTTCAGACCAAAGTCCTTATCAACACTTTGTACGCACAATCCCATAACTCCCTAAGGAGCCATTTAACTTTGAGCAACTTGGCATTTGGTTCAAAGAGATGGCAACTGTGAGAAGATCCTGGTAGATCGAGGTTAAAGAGAGCCCCAATTTTGTCTTTTCTTCAGATATCCCCTATATTATCCTACCAAAAATGGAGCTAGGTTACTGTCATGCTTCCTGTGGGGTGAAGAAAAGTTTGCTTAAAACATACGGTATTTGGCATGGTGGTTTAAAACTCTTCCAAGGGAGGAGTGATGGTGGAACTCTGTTCTTTTTTAAAGTTTATAAAACGTGAAACATTTGAGGTTGATGCTCTGGATGGGTGTGTTGGGAGTGAATAGCACATGCATGAATATACTATATTACATTTGAGAAACATTTCAGGGACACCTGGCAGAACAGTAGCTTGCCCTAGCTGAAAGCTCCAACAGGCTAAGCTAAAAAAATATTTACCACCATTCCATGAGAAGTGGCCAAAGGACCGGAACTATGAAAAAGGCTTCTTTCAGCCCCAGAGGTGGGAAAGACTCTAGGCATTAAGGAAAAAAAAACATGTTAACTCAAGAACTTATAATGGTTCTTAATTCTTAGGAGTTGTGTTACCTTTTTCTTAATTGAGGTATAATTTCCATGCAGTGGAATGTTCAGTTACTAAATGTACCTTTCAATCAGTTATGATAAATGCAAAGGTTAAAGGCATCATCCCCATGCCCCCTTCCAGTCAGTTTCCCCAACCTCTAGAAGCAAGCCTTGATCTTATTTTACCCACTCTAGAATTTTGTAGAAATGGGATCATACAGTATGTACTTTTAATTTCTGGCTTTTTTCTCAACATAATATTTTTGAGATTCATTGATATTATTGCCTGCATCAGTGGTTCCTTTTTTTCCCCCCAATTGTTGGGTAGTAATCCACTAAATGAATGTATCACGGTAGGTCGATCCTTTGATGGAAATGTAGGCTATTTGTAGGTCTGGGTTATTATGAATTAAACAGCTATGGACATTGTAATACAGAACTTTTTGTAGACCTATGGTTTGACTTCTCTTGTATAAATATCTAGGAGTGGAATTGGTAGGCTGTAGAGTAGATTGTGTTTAAGAAACTGCAAGAGATTTCCAAAGCGATTGTACCTTCTTATACTTGACCAACAATACTGAAGAATTTTGGTATTGCACATCCTCCTCAACATTTGGTGGTGGCAGTCTTTCATTTAATCATTTTAGTAGGTGACTGTTGGTATCTCATTGTGGCTTTCCCCAAACGGAAATGATTTCGAACACTTTTCCACGTGCTTATTGGCAATTTGCTTAAACGTTCATTTGTGAAGTGGCTCTCTTCAAGTCTTTAGCCTCTTTTATTGTGCTGTTATTGTTGTTTATTAGGTACCGGAGTGCTTATTACATATTAGATAGAAGTCACTTCTTAGATTGCACTGCAGATTTTTCCTCCCATTCTGTGGCTTACTTGTTTATATTCTTGATGGTACTTTTTGATGCACATTTTTAATTGTGATGAAATCCAAGTTATTTATCATTTTTATTCTTTTACATTTATTCCTTTCTATGAAAAATTTCTACTCTGAGAGATCTTTGCCCACTTCACCTTCATGAATATATTACTCTACACTTTGTTCTAATAGCGTTTTAAAACCTTTTTACTTTGAAGTGATTTTAGATTTACCGAAAAGTTGCAAAGATGGTGTATCAAGTGCCTATATACCCTTCACCCAGCTACCCCTGATGTTAACATCTTCCATGACCATTGTACAGTTCTCAAAGCTAAGAAATTAACATCAGTACAGTGTATGTACAGTATATGAAATATAGACTCTGTTCAGATTTCACCAGTTTCACCCTTAATGTCTTTGTCCAGGATCCAGTCCAGGATATCACATTGCCTTTAGTTGTCATGACTCCTTAGTGTTCTCTGGTCTCTGATAGTTCCTCAGCCTTTATTTGTCTTTTATGACCTTGACACTTTTGAAGACTACTCCAGGGGTTTTGTAGAGTATCCTTCAATTTGCTGTGTCTGACATTTTCTTCATTAGACAGATTATGGTTTACTGGGAAGAATGAAAGGTAACAGAGATGGTGTATTCTTTTCATCATTTCTAGTAACTTGTTTGTTGTAGCTTTTATGTTGGGTCCATGATTGTCTCCCATTTTAATTTTATGCCTTTTCTTTTAGGAAAAGCCTGCTGGGATTTTGACTGGAATTGTATTGAATCTCTTGATCAGTTTGGGGAGAATTGACTTCTTAACAATAATTGAGTTTTTCAATTTGTGCATTTGTAATATATCTTTCTATTTATTTAGGTCTTCTTTAGTTTCTCTCAGCCATGTTTTAGAATTTTTAGTATAAATGTCTTACATGATGGGGCATCTGGGTGGCTCAGACGGTTAAGTGTCTGGCTTTGGCTCAGGTCATGATCCTGGGGTCCTGGGGTTGAGCTCTGAGTTAGGCTCTCTGCTCAGTAGAGAGTCTGCTTCTTCCTCTCCCTTTGCCCCTCCCCTGCTTGTACTCTCTCACGCACGCTCTCTCTCTCTCTCTCTCTCATGCTGTCTCTTGAATAAATAAATAAAATCTTTTAAAAAAAGATCTGACATGACTTTTGTTAAATTTATTCCCAAGTATTTGATATTTTTCATACTTGTATAAATGGTATTTTTAGCTTTTTTATTGCTAATACATTGACTTCATATCCTAAGCATTGCTGAATTCGTTTATCAGATCTAGTAGTTCTCTCGTAGATTTATTCTGACTTTTTATATATACATAACATGTCAGCACGGAATAAGGGAAGTTTTGCTGCTGCTTTTCAGTCTATATGCCTTCTATTTCTCTTGCTTATCTGATTGCTCTGGCTAGGATCTTCAGTAAAATGTTGAATAGAGGTGGTAAGAGTGTACATCATACATTTTTCTCTTGTTTCCAACCTTAGAAACTATAGACTTTTCTTTTTTTGATGTCCATTATAGGCTGAGGAAGTTATTTTCTATTCCTAGTTTACTGAAAGATTTTTGCATAAATGGGTTATGTATTTAACATAAATGGATGCTTTCTCTGCATCTGCTGAAATGATCATATAAATCCCTCCCATGTGTTAATATAACCAACTATATTAATTTATTTCCAACCATTAATTCTGGGAATAAGCTCTATTTGATTATGGTATATTATCCTCTTTATATACTTCTAGGTGATTTAATAATATTTTGTTAAAGGTTTTTTTTTTCTTTACATTGCTGTTCATGAGGGATTTTGGTCTGTAACTTTCTTTCCTCATAATGTGTTTGGTTTTGATACCAGGATTATAATGACTTCACAGGATGAGTTGGGAAGTATTCTCTCCTTTGTCTTATAAAAGATTGTATATGATTGATATTATCTCTTTTATTAATTCTTGGAAGAGTTTAACAGTGGATACATTTTGTCCTGGAGTTTTCTCTTAGAAAATTGTTTAATTACAGATTCAATTTCTTTAACAGTTATAGAGTTCTGTAGATTTTCTGTCTCTTCTTATGTCAGTTTTGGTAAGTTATGTTTTTAAAGGAATCTATTTCATGTACATTGTCAAATTTATTGGCATAAAATTGTTTATAATATCCCCTCACTATGCTTTTAATTTTTGTACAGTCTATAGTATGTCCACTGTTTTATTCTTAAGATTGATCATTTCTGTTTTCTTTCTTTTTTTTTTTTTTCAAAATCTTGATTGGTATTTCTAGGTGGTTATCAATTTTATCAATCTTTTTAAAGAAGCAACTTTTGGCTTTGTTGATTTTTTTCCGTTTGTCAGTTTTCTGTTTCATTAATTTTTATTATTTTCTGTATCCTACTTACTTTGGGTTTAATTTGGGGAATTCTATTACTTTTAACATTTGACTTAAAGGAATTACTATTAGTAAGAGGAAAAAAGATTAATTAGTATGAAATTTTTTAAAATAAGGAATAATTGTTTTATAAAATATTGTAAGTATATTGAACTTGATACTAGTTTTCGAATATGAGTAAAGTTTGCCTGTTAGATCTAAAATGATCTGAACAGGCATAGCTGCTCTGGTCTTGGTAGCAACTGCCCAGGGGATTGGCTTATTTTGTAGAAGGAACCATCCCATATTCTACAACCCGTTCTAGAATTGGCAAAGGAATGCCTCCTGAAAGGTATATGTAGGAGGGCATACAACAGATCTTCTTCACACAATTAAATTCATTCAAAACATGAAAATTATACGTCTAGTTTTAATTGATGTGTTCAACTGTGGGCATTGAGGTGAAAAATATGGTAATTATACTTAAGAGATAAACATTAATAGTTTTATGCTCTTGGATCTTCCATAAAAGAATTAGGTGCCCCAAATGTTTTTCATCCATGTCCTTAATGGGGGAAAACATTACAGTGCAGGGAAATGGTTCTTTACAGCTACTGGGAATTAATGAGTGCTGTCTATATTCATAAAAACCAGACAGTAACCTAATGTATATCATAAAGCAATAACAATAATGATTAGGATTAATAGCACCTCTGGCTTTCCAAACCAGGAGACCCGGCATTTTCATGCCCTATGTGAAAATCGCCTCTTCTGTGGTGCCACTGGGGGATTTAGTGGTTTTGTGTAAAAGTGGTTTTAGATGACAAAGTAGGACTTCAGGTATCCAAGTTCAATCCTCATACTAAACTTTTTCTACCGAATTCAGTATTTTTATTGCTGCTGGGTTTTTTTTATTATAACCTTTGAAAATAAGACTTAAGTATATGTAAACTTTGTCACTGGAAGCTTCTTCTATTAGGTTTTGGTTTTAAGTAATACTTGTACTTATCCTTCATACTGCACTTAAATACCACTCTAATGAGGTAGCCTGTAGGTTAGCACTTCCTATGGCAGTCATGTAATGCTTATTTGTGTTATGTCTGTCCACATCACCTCATAAATATTTGTTGTTAGAATGAGTGACTGCAACAACCAAAGTTGGAGCAATTAATAGTACCAACACTGGTGCCGGAACAGATGCTTTTCTGGTAGTGGCACCATTTTTGTGGAAGGCAGGAGTGGAATATTGTCTATGTATGGTCAGTAATTCTGGCCTCCAGAGTGTCTAAAGAATGAGGAGTGGGGTTCAGGGTGATGTTCATTAGTAGATTTTTAAGGACATGAAATGTGATGTAGAAGTAGTCTAATTTAAATTATTCCAAATTATTTTAAATGCCTAAGATATTTCCAGGATGTTTCAAGCTTTGGATTGATTGCCCCTTTCTCATTGTCTCCAAAGCAAGATGATGGTGTTTCAAAAAACTTTTCTTTATGACTTCTGAGTTATCAGGCTCATCATCAAAAGCAATGTAATGGGCAAGCCAGAAAAAAAAAAAAAAACCGCTCTATATTTTGTTTTATAACTGCAACCAGAATATATTTTTCAGATAATAGGAGACAATTGCTTGGTTGAAGGTATAGTAAATTATTTATTCCCTTTAGAAAACTACACAGAAAGAGAAAAGCTGGGTTTTGTTTTTCTTTCCCCCTTTTTTGTATCAGAATTGATTGTGCACTAACATTATTACTATTCAGTCCTATAAAAATTTGTTTGGATTTTTTTCTTCTCCTAAGGTTTTTATTTCTGTAATATTTTCATATAATGGCCAAGTAATAAATATCCAACAAAATTTTTTTCATGCTTTTTGTGGAGCAGATAATGCAGTTTTCTTGTTAAATAGCGAACTACTACTACTTTCATCATTTACTTTTCTTACTAGGTTATGTTGTATCTTGTGCAGATATGTGTATGGATTGCTACAGAATTCTGACTTCTATTAATGAGATAGATACTGCTATCACATATAATCAGAGTATCATTAATTCTGATGCTTTTAGGTCATTTTTTATCAGAAAATCTGACAGCCTGTTTAGTAATCTATCATATGATCACTAAATTATTGTGATTATATGGTATGATATATGATTATATGATAATCTCTTTAGGGGATGCAGGAAAAATAATATATGAATCCTTCTCCTGAAGAGCTTAGAGTCTAGCTGAAAGAGACAAGGCTAGCACACAGGAAGCAAGGATTGAACTCTAACAGGAGAGGATATAATTGAGCATCCCTAGTTATAGGTGTTTAGAACAGAGAGAGGTGATTGTCAGTATTCACAGTTTCTTCTATTTGCCTGTCCCAGATCCCACTCTCACTTCTCCCAGCTGCTTAGTGCCAGGGAAGTGCCTGTAAGAACTGTATCAGGCTTTCCTGCCCTCTGGCTTCTGGTTGAGCTAACAAACAGGATGTAGCATGAACAAGAGCAAAGATACACAGAAGTGCAAATCTTCTAGAGATTTCTGGTCTTACAGAAGTGGCATTAAGTGTCAGATCCTGGGCTTGCAAGGCCACCCTGAAATGAAGATTTGGGGTGACCAGAATTGATGACCCAGAGACGTTGCTGTCCCTGAAGAGGTAGCTCATAATTCTGTTCAGGATTGCTGCCAGGATATGTTTCCTAAGGGCATGATTGGAGAATGTGATCTCCAAGGACCTGGGTGTCCCTAGCTTCCTCCAAGTCCGTGTTTGCATGCTTAGTGCACCCTGCAGGCTCTTGGAAAATCTTACTCTGGGCTTGTTACGAAAGCGTGGACTCTTAGGTCTCTTCCATGTCTGCAGATCTTTCTCTCCTTGTCTCTATGTCTCATTCTAAGTTTATTTTTTAATGGATATTAGATACTTGCTGTGTGCCAATCCTGTTTTAGGTGCTGGAAATATGGAAGCAACAAGGAATACAGAGCTCCTTACCTCTAAGGTTTATATTCTAATGAGGGAGAATATAATATGCATGACTACACAAAGTAATTACAGGATTTCAAAGAATAGTAAGTGCTGTGATAAAACAAAGTGAGGAGATAGAGTGATGGGCTAAGAATGAAGGGAGGAATTGTTGATGGAGTGATTAAAGAAAACTTTTGAAGAGGTGACGTTTCAGCAGGAAGTAAATGCAGGGGATTGGGACAAGGGAAGAGTGTCCTACACAGGGTTGTCATTGTTGTGTTTTTCCAGTTTTATCACCACCAGCTATATTAGTATCTTAAGATGAACTTGTGAAAAGATCCTTTTTAACTTGAAAAAAAACATTGAAATACTGAGAAGTACATAGAATAACACAATAAACACCTGGGTATATGCTGTCCAGAAATAGCTAATTTATTTTAGTTATTTTTTTATGAAAGAAAGAAAGTGTTATAACAACTTGCGGGGCTGAGTAACTTATGGGACTCAGTGCAAAATGAAAATGTGGGTACCCATGTTTAAAAATTAAGAATTTCACTAAATGACATAGTAATGTTTCACCTATATGTTTTAAATTACATAAATGATACTGTACTGTCCATGACATTGTGAACTTGCCTTTTTTCACTTAACATTTTCAGCACGTGTCCCTACTGATACATGTGGCTATGTATTTTTTTCATGTTAACTGCTATTAGAAGTTAATATATAATTTAATTAATCTGTTCCATTAATTAAGTCAGTATTTTTCATCTCTTCATATCTATATAATTTTTGTGTTTTTTTAAAAGATTTTATTTATTTGACAGAGAGGGCACAAGCAGGGGGAGCAGCAGAGGGAGAGGGAGAAGCAGGCTCCCCGCTAAGCGGGAAGCCCAATGCGGGACTCAATCCCAGGACCCTGGGATCATGACCTGAGCCAAAGGCAGACGCTCAACCGACTGAGCCACCCAGGTGCCCCCATATCTATATAATTTTAATACATTTATTTTGAAGTAATTTTACACTGAAAAGTTGCAAGGAGAGTCAAAGTATTCCCTACACCTTTCACTTGGATTCCCCAAATGTTAATGCTTGGTCACATTATTTTTCCTTTTCCTTTTCTCCCATCCAAGTACTAACCAGGCCTGACCCTGCTTAGCTTCCAAGATCAGATGAGATCGGGCGCGTTCAGGGTGGTATGGCCTTTTCTCTTCTCTTCTCCTTGGTCCCTATATGTGTGTATAATATAAAATATATGGCTTTAGCATATATACATATAATTTTTTCTGAACTATTTGAGAAAACAGTACAGACATGATGCTCATTTATTCCTAAATACTTTGTGTGTTTTCCAAAAAAGCAAGAGCATTCTCTTACCTAATCATAGTACATTGATCAAAATTAGGAAATTAACATTAATACAATAATCTACAGACCTTATTTTAATTTCTCAAGTTGTCTTAATGATGTCTCTTTTCCTGGTCCAGGGTCCAATTCAAGATTATCCACTGTATTTAGTTGACATGCCTCTTTAGACTCCTTCAACATGCATTATTTTTTCAGGCTTTTTGTTTTTGTTTTTCACAGTCTTGACATTTTTGAGGACCAGAGGCCAGTATTTTATAAACTATTTCTCAATTTACATTTGTAGATTCAGGTTTTGCATTTTTTGGTGGGAATGCCACAGGAGAGATGCTGATTCATCTCAAAACATCATGTTCAGAGGCTCATGATATTGACTTGTCTCATCACTGGTGATGTGAACATCTTTACTTGGTTAAGGTAGTACCTGTCAGTTTTCTCTACTGAAGTTATTAATAAGTATTGCCAATAAGTATCTTTGAGACTGTGTAGACATTTTATTTCTTATGAAGTTTTCACTCACTAGTTTTAGCATCCATTGATGGCTCTTGCCTGAGTCATTTATTATAGTGGTGCTTGCCAAACAGTGATTTTCTCATTGCATCATTACTTCTACATTTATTAGTTGACATTCCTATGTAGGGAAGAGCTTTCCTTTCTACCTTATTTATTAATTCAATCAGTATGGACTCGGGGATTTTTATTTTATTCAATAGGTTATAATGGATTATTCACATTATCTTAATGCTCAAATTATCCCAGATATGGTCAGTGAGATTCTCAACAAGCTGACTTGTTTCCACTTGCCATGTTGCCCTTATTCCCCATTATTACCTTTTCTCTGGTACAGTAAGATGTTCTAGAATAATTTTGTAATTCCCCAACCCTAGTTCTGGTATCAGCCATTTCTCTAAGGAGGGAGCCCTGGTTCCTTTTATTGAGGTCATGGTATTTAGAAACCAAGATCTGGGTACTGTGTGTGCTCATTGCTACTTGGGTGTTATTGCTTCTAGGCTTTTTAATCGGAAAGAGGTAGCAGACACACACACACACTCTCTCTGTATTTATGTCTGCCACTTATTCTTAGTTGGTTCAGAAACAAACACATACACTATCAGTATCTATTTAACATATACAACTGCTAGATACCTAAGTATCTGTCTATATTTATCTTCCATATATCTATCTACCTTCCTCTCCAACAAAAATCAGGGATCATACAGACATTTCTAATTTTAATCCAGTTCCACAGGGTTCATTCTAGCCTTCTCTCTTTCTGCTTTTATAATTCCCTTTTCTGATATTGAAAAGCCTTGTTCCTATTATCTGCAACATATTTACTTATTTGTTCAATATTAGAATACACAAAAAAAGATTCAAAATTTCTAACATATACAATTGTGAAAAACAAACATACTATCAAGAATTCACTATTTAATGTAATTATTTATATAAGGTTCCTATTATATTAGACACGGTAGTAGGTATACCGGAGTAAGACATGGTCCTTGTCCCTAAACTACTTTAACTCTTCCTCTGTCTTCTCCTCTCTGAATGAAAGGAGTGAGATAGAACTGGTTTTGCCCCAGTGTTTATCAGAACATAGTAAGTGCCGCAGAGTCCAGGCTATGATGGGGCTGGGAGTAATGGGAGTGCCTATGGCGGTTATCCTTGTTCTTCCCTGTTTGGGTACCATGTAGTATCTGTCTCTACAGAAAGGACATCCCCTCACAGGCATCTTACTTCTACCCTCATAGGGAGTGTTTGGATTAGCTGTTGCTGCATAACAAACCACCTCAAAACTTAGTGGCTTAAAATAACCATAATAATTTATCTTGCTCGTGGCTATGCAATTTTGGTAGAACCAAGATCAATCCCTAATACAGAAACAGTAAGAATTTGTTTCCCCATGTTATCATTTGGGAATGTATGACCCTGTGAGATTTTGTCCCTCATTAAATGTACAGTTTTCTGAGTTGATATGTAGCCTCATGTCTCTTTCATACCCTAGTGATTTCTGATCTTGAGATCATTTGGTGAGAAATACAACTATATTTATTAGGGTTAAAAATATGACCTTTGGAAACCTCTGTATGATTGGAAGGTACCTTAACGGAGAAAAATCTTCATAATCAGTGGTGCAGAGAAGTAATTTATTGGGTCTTAATGAGGACATAGAGCATAGTTATAAATATGAGCACATGTTGTAGCAAGTTATATGGACTTTGGAAGCATGTGCGCCCCAAGAGTGACTTTTGGCCAATAATTTTCCCAATGCAAATTACCAAATGACATTTATGGACTGTGTTTGTCATCAAACATAAGACTTTAGGTAAATATAGAACTATTGATTGTTGGGGCGCCTGGGTGGCTCAGTTGGTTTAGCGACTGCTTTCGGCTCAGGTCACGATCCTGGAGTCCCAGGCTCGAGTCCCACATCGGGCTCCCTGCTCAGCAGGGAGTCTGCTTCTCCCTCTGACCCTCCCCCCTCTCATGCTCTCTCTCTCTCTCTCTCTCTCTCTCTCTCTCTCTCATTCTCTCTCTCTGATAAATAAATAAAATCTTTAAAAAAAAAAAGAACTATTGATTGTTAGTGTCCTAGGTAGATTTTTTCCCCATGAGTCATAGTGTATTTTTCCCTGAGCCTCTAATAATGCTAGGTTCTTACATTAATAAATAGAGCAGTCTTCCTTTTATAGGCTAATCACTTGGAGAAATCGAGACTCACCATTCCTCGGTAACATGAATGTAGCCTTGTTCTCCTTTAGGCTAAAAAGCAATATATTACTCCCATTGATCTCTGAATTACTTCCACATGCCAACGAATACTGTGTCTGAGGCTTGGTATCCTGGCTATAGATGGATTCTGCTTCTCTCTTTCTTTTGGGCACTTTCCCCTGCCAGCTATTATTTTGTGCTTGTAAATTCTGCCACTTTCAACAAGACAGACCTGATGAATCATCAGGGAAGTTAACCTTTACCATCTAGAGCTTTTAAAATGTTAAATTGCTTTCAAATACCCAGTTCTTCTTGGAATTTCACATCCCAGCTGTAAGTGACAACATGGGTTTCTTCACCACCTAGCACAGGTATTGGCTTTTGTCGCTGTAGTACATATCTTCCTTTCTAGCCTCTTGGCTGCCGTAACTCAGTTCACCCCATTCAGTTACCACACAGCATCATCCTTTCAGGCAGCTGTTGCTGGGTCTGGGTACAGCAGCTTATTTTTTAAAGGACCGTTTTGCAATAATACATAACACCTGCATTTACAGTCTGTTTTCATATGCAGTTCAGGTATTGATCAGTAAAATACAGTATGAATCCTGGGACACAGGAAACGTCTAATGACTATTAAACCTTTGTACTTGGAATTTTGCTCTATCAGAGGGGTTAATGCTTGCCATAATAGCCAGACCCCCATCCTTTGCCTTGCCTGTCTGAGCGAACATAAAAAGTGCAAATCTCTAAATGGGCACAAACGTTTGACAAAACCAGTTAGATTTACTGGGGCAGGTAGTTTGTAATTTCCAGTTGCAACTGAGCTTTTGAGAGGAATCCTTTTCTTATAAAAAAAATCTTTTTGTACTAAATCTTGGTACATGCTTAGTCTTATAAAAAATAACACATAGAAATAAGAGATCAAACAATGATGGAAAGTTCTTCGGATGTGAGTCACACACAAAACCACATAGACCCTTGATGTCATACCTCCTACAATAAAGGCCAATCCACTGTCAAAAACAGAGCATCAGGCACCTGGCAGAATAAATGGACTAATATGCTTCACCCCAGGAAGCCCACACCCCAGCAGCTCTGACTCAGACTCCATGCTGGGTTATTATACTGTACACACAAATCAGAAGCATTTTTTATGCTTTCCTTAACATTTATGTAAAAGTGTTCTTTCAAGATCCTTCCGTAAACTTCACCAATCATCAGAGTATCCTCCTTGGATAGGAAGGAAGGAATTGTAGAGTCCCTAATTCAGTATTTGGAGTAATACGTGATGTTAGCTCTAATTACATAATTTGTGCAGCCAAACAGCAAAGCTGGTGAGAGTTCCTTCAGTGATCATATTTAACTTACTTCGTCAAACTACGATATTACTCATATGTCTCTTATTCAGAAAAGGATCTAAGGTAACTTACTAAAATTCATACAATTATTATATAGTAAGTTAAAGTAGCCAGTAAATTCCCTCCGAGTTCCCTAGTGACCAAAGTGAAAAGGGAAACATGAAGGGCTTCAGGAATCACTCTGTCCTGAAATATAAACTTAGCCACTTAGGACAAGCAGACACTTTGCATATTGTGGTCTAGAGACATTTCTCCTTATCTAGCTCATTGGTAGTGATGTAGAAGAAAAGACTGTTTATAACATTCTTGCAATAACTAGAAATTTTCATCCAGCTGTTTTTGTTGCATTCCTTTGTGCAGATAGTGATCAAAATGCCAAAATATAATACAGTGGTGACAAAGGATGGATACATTGCTATTTTACCTCTTCCCTATCTAGATCTTTCCTTAATGCTTTAATACAGTATCCAAATGCTACTGCATAATACAGTACTTTAAATTATTAATCAAGTCTAGTTTTTTAAAATATGCTTGGGAATGAAAACAAATGAACAATAAAAATGTTAACCACCAGTACTTAGTGAATAAATAATGGGAGGGTGGTTTTCTTTCACTGCCTAAACAAAAGTATATTTATTCCCAAATCAAGTATTATGAGTGCTTTCCTCCTGAATGGTCATTTTAATGCAATTGTTGTTTAGTGAGTAGTCTCTGTGACAGAGTATAGCATTGTGGTTATGTTTCTTTCAGTCCAAATCAGCACATTTTACATTTCAAAGTTCATCTCAAATTGAACATATTCTGCTATACATGAAATGATGACTTTTAAACAGCTTTTGATCAGGGACATGAGTGAAGGGTTGAAAATGATGTTCAGTGGCACATAGAAGATCTCTTATTGACTTTAAACCAATAAGCAAGGGGTAAAATAGCCAACAAAGATTCAAAATTATTACGAGAAATGGGAGAAAATGGACAAGTATAAGCCGCCTGAATTAGAAACAAGTTTCAGGTAGACACTTTTATTAAAGACAAAAGCTAAGGTGTGAGAATCCCGTGGTCATAAGGCCAGGACTCATTGATTTCAGTGAGGAGGGAGGGTAAAGCGTTAAGGTGCTTTCTGCTTGGTGGGAAGAGAATGAGGGGATGGACTGCAGTGGTGTGGGGACGGGTATGTTAAACTCAAGACTGAATATGATTGGTGAATGGAATGTTTGTTTCCTGGTGAGAGCCACATTCCTCAACAACTCAGACTTTCTTATTAGAAACCTGAATCTAGTGTTAGCTGCTTAGAATGAGAAAAAATAAATAGTAAAAACTCCACAGGCAAGCCAGTGAAGTAATTGCAAGATTGGGTCCGTGATTCACAGTGAAGCAGTAGAGAGGGTGGGTTATTTAACCTGGAGAGAAGAATAGGCTTTTCTAAACTAGTGTCTGAGGAATAATATTTTGGTAATACTTGAAATATTTCACTTTAATCTTGCGCACAGAATGACTGAGTTTTGCATGAACTTGTTAATTATGTAAAATGGTAAAAATTGTACACAGTGCAACAGAATTGGTCTAGTGTTAGCTTATGGAGATTTTACATAATTTTAACATTCTTTTTATCAATGATACGGTAAGTATATGAGTGACTTCAAATAGATGAGAAGGAAAGGTTGTTTTCTACCTCCATTTAGGATAAAAGGAGCCCTAAATTACAAAAGGTGAAATAGCTGTGCATATTGTTAGAATTCATTTGCTTACCATTAAGGGATCTGGGGGGTTGATCTTCAAAAACGTGGTGCATCCAGTATTTGCCTGGCCTGTAGTATATGTATAGGCTTGCTGTATAGTAACAGGTGAGAGTACTTAGCACAGCACTGGCATATGATAGCTCCTTAACCATCAATACAGTTCTTAGGTGGTGTATCAGCCATCCAGGTGTATCTCCTGGAGAGAAATCAGAAACAGTAGGAGATATATAGATATATATCAATAAAAGATGATAGATAGATAGATAGATAGCAAGGAGTTGGCTTATGGGTTATGGGGAATGGCTAGGCAAGTACAAAATCCATAGGCAGGACATCAGGAAGAGCAGGCTGGAAACTCTTGGCCAGGAGCTGATGCTATAGTCCACTGGTGGAACTGGTTGGTAGAACTTCTTAGTCAGGAAAACCTCAGTTGGGCTCTTAAGGTCTTTCAACTGATTGGATCATGCCCGGCGATATTATCCATGATAATCTTTTCTACATAAAGGCAGCTGATTGTGGATGTTAATCACATCTACAAAATACTTTCCCAGCAACACCTACTTTAGTGATTGATTGAGTAACTGGGGGCTGTAGCCTAGCCAAGTTGATGCATACAACTGACCACTGCCAATGGATAAGGGTAGGATTATGTTTTGGGCTGACATGCTGGTACTAACACACCCACTTGGTAGTTGGGAAGTCTAGGTCTGAAGCCCAGCTCTTGTCACATCCTGGTTCTGAGCCTGCCAAGCATGTTTCCTGACCTCTCCTTGATTCAGCTCCCTCATATATAAAATGGGGGCAGTAATGCCGAATTGTCCGGATTCTTAGGACTATCAAGTGAATATCTGATATGATAAAAATACACAGTTAACAGTAGCTGTTGTGGTTTGTAATGTTTTAAGCTTTAAGATGCAATTTAGGGAGTTTTATCGTCATACTGTTTGGAATGGCATCCAGAAATGTAAGAATGCCTAAAATCATCTGGATGGAGTCACAGGGAAGGAGTTGGAGTTTTTTGGTGTTGGGGACTTATAAAAGTTTCTTCTCGTGTCTAGAGTCACACATTAGTCGGGCCTGGTTTTAATATTCTTTTATTGTGTAGAGCAAAGATTATCAGCTTATTTATCAAACACAAGGAATTAAAAAAACAGTGAAATGGGAATGATTCTCTGATGGCAGTAGAGGGCATGATAAATGATAACATCTGTATGAATACCAAATGCAGTCATTAGGATCTACGCTGCTGGTATGAGTACCAACTGAATTTGTAACGACGGGACTCTTAAAATAATGTATTACTTAGGATGTGAGGAAGTGGAGTGCTTAATTTTTCTGTTGGTTTATTGCAGCCCTTAACAAGCACGGCTGCTAGTAAGTAGACAGTTAAATTAAACTCATGAATATCCGTTACAGTTTTTAAAATATAAAATTGAAACAAAAGCCTTGTATTGCTGTTTATAGCAATGCACTGAACTGCACGAAGCACCTCTCTTTCTCTTTGTGGGTCCAAGGTTAGGAATAAACACAGGAGAGCAAAGGGGACAATTAATTGGAGTGATTTCTCCTTGTCATTTAAATAATTAGTGTCTAAGATGATAAGAGAAGAAACTGTAACTAATGATACGATCTCTATTTCTGAGAGAGGGGAAGTAGGGTGGGGAGATAGGCAAGAGGCATTTGGACCAAGAATGTGAAGCAGATGACTGTCCTTGCCTTTATTTGTGCAAAGTCACTGAGACTAAGAGGGCCGTTATTAAGTTTTCGTCAGAAGCCTTTCCCAAAACTAGCAGAGGTAAGCTGGCAGGAACAGCTTGATGGAAGATGCTTGAACAAGCATCTTCAGGTCAACCCCGTGAAGACTCAGGTGCCAGCAGAGAGAAAGAGCAGCAGAGATTTTGGGATGTCCCACCACCATCAGATGTCTCGCCAAGTGTAGGCAACCCACGTCCATCCCTTGAGGACTGGCCTTGGGGTATCGAGGTTTGTGGGCCACCCCAGCACAGGTGCCTATGTGGTAGGGAGAGTGGAAGGGGGAAGTTCAGGAGGGTGACCACCCAGAGGAGGAAGCCAGAGGGTGTAGGGGGATGGAAGAAGCCAGTAAGCGGCAGTAAACAAGTAGGGGATGGAGGAAAGAGAAGGCAGGGTGGTGGGGCACTAGGCACTGGCACGTCATCCTGGGGCAGCTGGCCATCACGGCCACAAGGAGGGTTGCAGGCACTAGAGGTGTGGGAAGGGCCATTACTCTAGACTCTAAAAGGCACCCGGGAAAGAGGACCAAACAGGTTATGGTAGTGTTCTAGACAGTTTTAAGACAGATGGTCTTATAGAACTGGCCATGCTCATTTGAGATCTTTCCCTCTCTAAAGGGGAAAGAAGTTATGCCTGGGAAGTCTGGAGAACAAGGCAAAGGCAAAGTCGATTATTAAAGAAACGAAACAGAACAAAACAATGAACAAGATAGGGAAGCATTGTTACTGAGATTGCTTGCACCAAACGTATCAATAAAGCAAAGCCCTCATTTAATTGAAAACTCTACAAGGCAACTCAGAGCACTAAAATATTTCAGATTTCTGGGACTGATATTGCTGTATCAACTGGTGTTTGCCTCATCAGCTACTGAGAGGAAAGGGTGTGAGATAAATTCAAAATCAAATGGAAAGGGACCCAAGCCAGAGTATATTTTTGGATGGGACTTTTTCTGCACTCTAAATTTAACCAAGTGGAATTCATTTATAAGTACTATCCTATTCAACCTTTAGAAATGAAGGATTTGCCATTTTTAATGGGAGATGTGCATTTTATTGTACAGATAGAACGTGATTTCCTTGCTTAGTTATTCTCCAGAGGTCCAGGCCCTGTTTTGCATTGTGTATTGAGCACAGAGGAGACACGAATTTATCTCAGACCCGACAGACCTGGCATTTATACATGAAGATCAAGGCTTGGGGAAGCTGTAGCTTCCATTCCCAGTGGAGTGTCAGATGGCAGAACTCTCAGAAATAACCTAACTAGTTTCTGGTTTCATACTCATGAGCCCATGAAGACAGAACAAATGGGAAGAAAAGGGAAGTTTTCAGGTGAAGGATAAAATTCATAAAGATGTGTAAAGTGATTGACTAAAACTGAGCAAATTTAAGCAACAAATAGAAGTTGTTGAATTCCTCTTTGTTTACAAAGCTGCTCTCTGCTGGGAACATCTTAAAGTGATGTCAGTAGAAGAAGATAAATATAATAAAGGAAGAGTATTCATGAAATATATTTGAGAAGGTATGTAATTGGCAGCATCAGCGGGTTGTCCACAATTGTAAAATAGGACATTTCCCATTCATATTGACATAATTGGAGACATAAGCCTAAGGTGTGTTTGTTCAGTCCCAGTAAGATACCCCAGACCTTTGAGATAAGTCTGATATAAGTAATGAGCTTAAAATAAAACTCAAAGGAAAATCTATTATAAACCATACCAGAAAGGCATAGCAGGGCATTCACTTTAAAATCTAATTAAAAGTAATCTCATCAAATTTATGTATGATTTTGTGTATCTGAAACCTGATAGTTATCTATTTAATGGAAATTTGTAAAGAGGTTATTATTTGTATTCTGATTTTCTGGGCTGCAACTTAAAAGAAGCAACATTTGGTAATAAAACAACTGTACTTCTTAAAACTTTTGATCAGTGCCCACCATTTTTCTCATTTTTCTGTATGCAAGGCATTTATTTATTTCACGTGTTTTAAATACTCACTATTTTTTCAGCCACTCAATAAATATCTATAGAGTGTTTACTGTTGCCAAACACTATTCCAAATACTGAAAATAAAGCAGGAAAGAATCTGTTACTTTATATCACTGATATCAGGATTCACATTTTTCTCATATTTTAACATCTCCAGAGTTGGAATGTGTCTCACAATCTATTATGTGTCATCATTTAAGTTGGCAGTTTTTCTTTCCAAACAGCACACAACATCGTGGTGCATCTCACAATTGACAGCATCTTATAACTGTTGAAATAGAGTTTAACGATATAATTACTGTTATACATATACATATTGGTGAACCTAAACGACTCATATTTACATATTATGAAAATTGAGATTATTCTTCCAAGATTATTTCATCATTGTGGCTCTAAAAAAAATAGCTCTATTGTCCTTGGTAGTTGGAAATTGAGAGTAAAAAAAAAATATCGATAAAATGGGATTCAGAAGAATAGAAATACTAAATTTTCCTTTATTTCTTCCCTCATTATGTATGAGAGTTCTTTAGAACAGCTTAATCATCTTAGTGTTTGTATTATATAGGATGTTGGCAATGTATGTGTCCATATCTTATATTTCTGTTTTTTCTTTCTTTTTTCTGTGACTAAAATCAATTTAATTACTTTATATTATTGCTGTAAGTAAATCCAATTATGAAAGTCTGGATTATTCAAGAAACTTAAATTAGGAGATGATTCTTCCCTTTGAACATGGAATTACTGTAGAATTTGCTCAAATGGGACACGTAAAATCAACTTCGATTCACAGAAATTCAGTTCGCATGTAGTTTTCAAAGCATGCCTGTCAGGTAAAATGAGGTACAGCTGCACCGATGTGCTACACCTGCATTGTTGAGCTGAGTCAACAATTGAATTCAGCAGAAGATACTCAAACACATAGCATGCTAAATATATATTTAAACGTTATTCAGAAGAGTCACCTACTGGGAATTAGAATTTATCCTTCATTGATTTTAAACAAATGTTCAATTTCTCTGACCATAAAAGAGAAATATTTCCTCCATTGTACATGTATAACAAGTCAGTACTAATTGTAGCCTGTGACTTCCAGATTTTAAGAATTTATAGGGCTATAAATTATTTATACTGTTTATTAAAGCTTATACTTTTTTTAGTGCATGAGCTTACCGTTTAAACAGTCATGAGCAAATACACTTCCAAATACATCTAGAATCTATATTTCATGAACAGTATTAATGACCACCACACATGGTGTCCTGTAGGAGAGCCGAGGAGGGACCTCTCTTTCAGATTTGAGGAGGAAATTACATCCAAGCAGACACTTCTGTGATGCTCAGGGGCAGAGGGAAAAATATTTGCAAAACCTAGCAGTGTAGGTGAGAACAGAAAGTGGGTGAATGGGAAAGTTGTGAAGGGAAATAAAAGAGGTTAAGCTGAGCCAGATCCGGAAATGCCTTCTTTAGTTGTGACAAGCAGTTGGCCTTTTCTTCTAAGGGCACAGCCACCAAAGTGTCTCAAGCAGGGGAGCGACTTGATGAGATGGGTCTTAGAAGATCCCTATGGCCACAGGGAGACAACCCACTGGAGCTGGACTGGATACCAGGGGACTTGTCGAGAGATGGCCACAGCAATTGGAGAAGAAAGAATGGAGTGTGAGCTAGAGACTGTAGGGATGGAGAGAACAGAGCTCTTCAGGAAGAGTTGGTAATGCGCTGGATACGGGGTGAAACGTGGGCAGAGCTGTGGCTGACTCCCAGAGCACCAACTTGGGCAGCTGGCAGGATGATGGTGCCACTCTCTGAGAGTGAACACATGAAGAAAAGCAGATTGCGAACAGGGGGTCAAGATGATGAGTTCAGTCCAAGTGGAGGTGTCCCATTGGCCATGGAGAGAGAGGGGAGAGCAAGGGTTTAGCAGAGCCAGAAGGGTTTGGCAGAATCTGTTTGGAGAGCGGGAAGAAGCTCAAGGGAGAAACACAGATTGCTGTGCAGCCCAAGCACCAGGGCGAAGGGCCTGTCTACCAGGTTATGATGAGAGTTTTCTCTAGCTATGCTACATAACCAAACTGTAGATGACATCCTGATAGAGGAATGGAAGCCTCAGTCTGACAATGCATTGGGAAGACAAGTCCAGGATCCTCAGAATGATTGGCGGGAAGAAAATAGAGAAGAAAACCCCCATTAAAGAAAATTTTGCCTTATTTCCTTAGTGCCATAATATCAGGGAGATCTTCTGCAATAAATTCAGAGCTGATGGTGTATGTGCACACACGTATGCATACTTACACATTCTGTTTCTTCAAGTGACAAGGACGGATGCTGCCATTAGAGGGGCATGCATTTCCACAGATCTTTGGCTAATCCTGCACTTTCATCCCTTCAGTAGGAGCAAAATGAGTAGCATTTTACACTCTGGACTCTTTCCTGTGACCTGCCATTACGGGAATGTGCCAGACCTATTTCGTGGAGATTGTCCAAGCCTGCCAGACAGCCTTTCGTCATGGGCATTTCCCCCTTTGACTGTACCCATGGCTACCACTCTGTTCCTGCCCAGGGTAGCTTTAGCAGCTGTTAGAACCACACTGCCAACATCCTGTGACCCCCAGAGAATCCCAGGCCTGGTCTGGCCACCCAGACACTTTCAGTCAGTAAATGCCATTGTATCCAGTGCCCACTGTGTCCTGCTGGGCATCGCCCCAGCCCCCAGGAGATACTCTTTTTAGCTGCCTCACCAAATGCCGAGCAGGCTTTCCTCCAACAGGACCCTGAAAAGCGTCTCTCTGGGCAGGGGTCTTTGAAGGCAGCAGTGGTCTGTGAAGGAAAGAAGAAAAATAAGGAACCCCTGAATGGGCTCCTGGTAGTTAATGAAAAGAAAACCAGGGCAGGCTTGGATCTAAGAGCTACATATTTGGATTGGAAATTTTTTTTTAAAGTTTGAGAGCCCCTTGGGAAGTTGCCTGAACCAAATGTATAATCTTGAGCAGTCTCTGTATCCTGACAGCCATGTGTCTCCCTGGGGTATGGTCATTTCTGAAGTCATTATTGGGCTGAAATTACAGTATCAACATGGCAACTTCCATCATCATCGGTTCCATCACGAGATGAAAATGGTCATGCTGCCTTCGCACAACCACAGTAAAATCATCTTGCCAGGGTAATTTCTCAGGATAAGTTATCGCCTCTTCACAGGGTTCCCACTTCTCCTACATTTCAATTAAAATTCTTCGGGAGACTTAATATCCTACCAGAGCCATGATGTTGTGGGTACTCCATGGCCTTGCATTGGAATCTTTATGGGATTGTTGCAGTGCAGTTAAGTGGTTATTGGTGCAATGGGGTTTCACAATAAAGCCCAAAAAAGCCGCTTCAGAGCATGCCCCATTCTGATAAATTTTCCACAGCTCTGCCATTTCCAAAATATCCAAAGACATTTGTGTACCTTAGGGACTCTAGCAGTTACTTTCTGATAAACAGGAAAAAAAAAATCTTTGTTTGCCTTGCATTTCTATCTCACGAGGACTTGACTTGTGACCTCGCCTCTGTTTTTCTCAGCCACGTGGCTCACAATTTTACTTGGGTCCACGTGGATTATGTAGAGCGAGTGAAAAAGGATGTTTCTTTGTGGGCGGCTATTATTAAAAGTGCTAAAATCTTAAGCCAATTGTGTGTCTTTCAGATAGCAAAACTGTTCTTTCTTCCTTCAGATCCTTATGTCAGCAGTATTTCTTTCATGATAACATTTATTTATCAAAGTTTATGCTACTTTGACTTTTTATAAAATACTGGTGAAGATAAATGGATCAATTGACCCCAGGAGCAGTTTATTTATCCCCTTAGTCACACTTCAGTAACAAAATCAATACCCTTCTGAAATATCTGATATTACAGCAGTTCCAGTAAATAGTGACATTCCTGAGCTATGTGCAAGGGGAACTAAAATTTATTATCAACTTAGATTTTTTAGTACCTGTATTGATTTTCCTGGAGATGCTTGTGAATTTTTATTTATCTGTAGCTGAACAAGTGACCTTTGTTTCAGAAAACTGCAGTTTAAACTTGCCAAGATTAGGGGAGTTGGAAGGACTTGTGTGTATTTGTAAATGTGGGGTGAAAGAAAAGAAACTGTGGAGAGGTTTTTTCCTTCAGCAGTGGGCTCTTTGGTTTTCTTACATAGTCAACATTTTGCACTTTGTGTGTGTGTGTGTGTGTGTGTGTGTGTGTGTGTTGCCAAATCCAGACATTCCGAGTTGACATCCTTGTGCCTAGCCCTGTGAGAAGGGTTCTGGAGGAAATGGCATTGGGACCGGTCGTGGTTCTGATGATGAGTTTAGCATAAGCAACAGGTTGAGAGAAGAGAAGGCACTGAGAACAGGAAGTAGGAAGGAGGCTGGGATGCTGGTGTGGAAGGAGAAGTGTGGGAGGACAAGGGAGAGAGGCACCCTGTTGGAGCAGGGGCGGTATGGGCGACGAAGTTGGCCAGCGCAAGGGTGCCATTTAGTGGGGCCTTGGATTTTAGGCCTAGAGGCGGTGAGAGCTATTCCAGAATTTTAAGCTGAAATGAAAATGTATTCTTGAAAAACTGGGCTGGTCATTGGAGGTATGCAGAACGGATGGTTGAAAGAGGCTCTCATGAGGGAACAGAGCTACATCAAGAGCCAGGAAGAGCTGCGCAGGCTGGAGGTAACATGCGGGGGACCAAACGTTGGCATGAGCCAGTGCAGGACTGAGGATAAGACAAGTGATACAAGGCCTGGGGGAGAAAAACACAATGGCGCAAGAGAAGACACGCAAGATTTGCTTGCTTTTGGAAATGCTCCCTCAGATCGTGAGCTTGTTCTTGAGGTTCAGCATGACAGTTTCTCCTATGTGCGCATCTTTGTGTGGTACAGTCAGTGTCAAGAGCTAGGGTGTGGGAATCTGAGGATGGTTTGAGCATGCTGGCTGTGAGCCACCCTTTCTGTGCCTCAGCATCCTCATCTGAGGGCCTATCCCTTGGGGCTGGAGGGATGATTCAGTGAGGGAATATGGTAGAAGCATTGGGCACTGTGCTTGGCACAGGGCAGGTGCTCAATACGTGTGAGTTGTTATTCTGAAGATTGAATTGGGGAAATGTTAACTCTCAGGAAAACCAAAAAAAAAAAAGCTAGGGGGATGACAGGTTAGGTTTCTCTCCCTCTGCAAACACATTTGTTAATTAGCAGGGAGAAAAGAATCCACTTTTGTCTGTATTCTGCATATAACTTTGTAATGTGCTCAGTGGAAATTGCAGAAAGGATAGGAAATAGCGAAGTCTTAAGACTTATTGACCTAGCTTATCAGATAAGTTCTCCAGTATTTTTCAGAAGTTAATTATTGAAGGGCTTTGTTTTTTTCTTACCAATTCACAATTAGTGTGTTTTTTATTTATTTTTGTTTTTTTTTAAGATTTTATTTATTTATTTGACAGAGCGAGAGAGCAAGAGAGATACAGGTAAGGCAGGCAGGCAGGCAGGCAGAAGGAGAGGAAGAAGCAGGCTCCCCGCGGAGCAGGGAGCCCGATGTGGGGCTCGATCCCAGGACCCTGGGATCATGACCTGAGCCAAAGGCAGACACTTAACTGACTGAGCCACCCAGGCGCCCCTAGTGTGTTTTTTATTAAGCTGGCAGATCATAATTGTACTTTGTGGCTTATATGTAATATTCCTTTCCTCTGCCTGCATCATTTTTCTTACTAGACATTTCAATTCAGCATTTCCTGAATTTCCCAACCAAATGTTTATCACTATACTGGGCAAATTAAAAGGTGTAAGATTTGTATTTTACTCCTAAAGGATGTCTCTTCAGAAAGACAGGATTATAAAATGATGGTATAAGAAAGCAAATGAATAAGGACTGAAAGGACAGGTATAGACAGTAAGCACTCCAGAAATGGAGAGAAGTTAGAATTATGAGCTGAAATAATCAGAAAAGGCTTCACAAAGGGAAATGAGCTGAGCTCTGAGGAGGCAGTGAAGTGTGGGCCACGGGAAGTAAGTGTGAGGAGAGATGACCATCGGAAGAGGGCTGGCATGTGGCCTGAGTCTTCACAGTATGATGAGCGACCCACCTGGCTAATGAGATCCTTTGGATCAGTTCAAGGGGGCCTTATTTCCATGGTCTCCTGGCACTCTGTTTCATTCCTAAGTTTCTAGGAGAATCTCTTGGATTTGGGGGAATGCTTTTTAAGACAACATAAATTAATTGCACATGACTAAAAATGCAATTAAGTATATATGATTACAGTGCAATTTGGCTTATATTCATCGCAGGATAAAACTTCTGAAATGCAGTTTAAAATGTTACTCTTTATTGTCCTAAAGTGGAATCATACCTGTGGTAAATGGGGTGAATTTACTCTTCTACTGATTTTATAATAAATGTCTGTTTCATTTAACTTTGGTGGATGAAGTAACCACCTGTTACTCAGTTTTTGAATAAACCTCCACAATACTATTGAAAGAAAATAAGAAATAATAAAAAATATTTTAAAGTAAATCCTTTCTTTGAAATTTATAGGGTGTGCTTGCAAAACAGTTTATTCCCTCCTGGGGTAGAGAAATATTGAATAAGAATGCATTTTTGACAGGGAAAAAAATGAACAAATGAAACCTCTTGACTAGCAGTTTTAAGCACTTTGACTTAACTCTGCTTCACTTCAGATGGAAACTTCTGACAGGTTCTTGGGTAAAGCTCTGTGCAAAAAGCATCAGATACTAACCCAAGACAATGCATCTAGCCCTGAGAAGCCAGCAAAGTAGCAAGAGTGGCATTGCTGATAGGTGGTTACATCATGGAAATAGTCAGGATGGGCTTTTCTGCATTTCTGGAATTTGGGTTGATAGAGTTGTGCGCCGGACGGTGTTGATGGGAAGTTCCTTGACACAAGAGTGTTTGGCTCATTCCATTGCACAGTTTCATACCAACTTACGATATCATATATCCTGTGTTTGTCAGACAACCAACTCCATCCCTCGTTGTTTATTCAGAAACTGAAGGTGAACAGAGTTTTCTGTGGCCAGGTGATTTCTCAATTGAGATTTACTTTTTTAAAAAAGGGGGAGAGCGGGGAGGAAGAAGAAAAAGACAACGCAGAGGTGGAGGTGGAAGGGTTAGTGGAAGAGAAGAAAGAAAAAGAAAGAAGAGACCGCCTTTTATATGGTAGAAGCAGCTGGTAGGAGTGTACAAATATGGTTTATTATTTTAATCAGTTCATCTTAAATCCTTTCATCAGCATAGAGAGAGTGCACAAGCCAGGCCTTTATTGCAGTTGGCACCATGGCTGTGGTGAGGCGTTCTGCGTGCCACTGTCAGAGGTCATGCTTTCGGGGGTAATGAGCCTCTTTGCAGTGAGCATGGTGGCCTCTTTATGAAACCAACTTCAAAAGGTTATGTGAATAGATGCAATTAAATAATATATAAGTGAAGGCTAGGATTCTTGTGCTCCAAGAATTATCTCTGTGCTCCTAGCGTATCTGAATTTCTGCATGTCATCTGTTTAAAATCAAAAGCATGTTTCTATCCCTTGTTATTGAGTTGCAGTTCAACTTCAAAAACACATTTAAATTTTTAAATTGGTTTTTATATTAATTTTATCCTGAAGTATGGGGAAATGTTCGGTTGGTGGGGTTGTAAACTAGCATTGTCTTTTCAAAGAGCAATTTGGCAATATCTGCGAGCATTTGAAAATATGAGCCCTTCAGGCTGGCAGTTCCATTTCTAAGAACATTTCCAACGGAAATACCCACATATGTGCTCAAAGAACTTGTAATGGAGAAGAAGTATTAACCACTCAAATGCCTTCCTATAGGGAAGAAGTTAAATTGTGGTGGAAAAATTTTGTCGATTATCATATGTCAGTTACACAAAATGAAAACAAATCTATATGTACTGAGCATCAAGAAATGTTAAATGAAAAGCACTTGTAAAACCAATACATAGTATGATTTTATTTTTAAATAAAGATACACAAAACTATTAATAATTGGTTATTTTTAGAGAGAGATACAGGTTAGTGCAAAAGTAAAGGGGGGGTTACATTTTAAAATCTATGCACTTTTGCGCCTTGTGAAGTTTTTTAAAGCACAGGCTTACGTATTAGGTAATTAAGCTTTTAAAAAATATTTTCCTGACATTCATCAGAAAAAGAGTCAGACGATCAAAATGCCTACTAAGTACCAGACGGTGTCCTTCCTTCTTCTTTCCTTCACAATTTATATTTTCAAGTCTCCGGAGGCTGGAAGACCAAGCTCAGGGTGCCAACATGGCTGGATTTTGGTGAGAGCCCTTTTCATGGCTTGCAGACAGATGCCCGCTTGCTGTGTGCTCATGTGGTGGAGAGAGGGCAAGCAAGCTCTTCAGTGTCTCTTCTTAGAAGAGCACTAATCCTATGATGAGGGCCCCATCTGACCTCATTACCTCCCCCAAGCCCTAACTCCAAACACCATCACATCATAGGTTAGGGCTTCAACATGTGAGCTTGGGGAGGGGCACAATCAGTCAGTTCATAACACTGTCTAAAAAGAGATTGTCAAACTTCCAGTCAGTGACATTTATTAAATATTTGCATTGCATAGCACACTATGAAGTACTTCAGATATAATCATAAGAGAAAATTTCTAGTGTAGGAGGTGTTGAGAGTGTGTGACCCATCGTCATCCTGAGCAGAGAGTTTGACCAGTACTAGAGGGCAGGCAGGAGCAGCCATGGGTGATAGAGATGGTTTATTTGTTGTTTTTTTAATTGGAAAAAAAAAGAAAAATTTGGAGGGGATGCAAAATGGGTTCATCCTATGTGTCTCCAGGTAGTGAGAGTGCCATTTGTCTTCTTCCTGGGTCACAGAGCCATCTGTGTAAGCATCAGGATGAGGAGAACTATGTGCCCCCGTTGGAGCACCTCCTCGTCATCGCTCCCGTCTGCCACCCCGCAAGCCCACAGCTTCTCTGTGTGCTGTTCTGGGATGAGAGAACACAGCGCTGAATGCTGAGCCCCACAGCAGAGATTCGAGGCAAACTCACCGTTATCCTCCATCTTTTTGATCTCCATCTTTTATGCTCAAGATGTAGATGTGGATGTGAGGAAGAGAGCCTTTAGGAAGAATCAGAGGATGGAGAGGGGTCACAACAAATGCTCGTCATCTGAGGTAATGAGGGACAGACAAGAACACCTATGCTCTGTCATCTCATTATTAAGACGGCCAGATAACGTTTGATTACCTCCTGAGAGTACAGGGGACTTTCCAAAGAGACTTACATAGATAATATAAAATAATGCAGAACTTCCTTCTTTTATTCCAAAACAATTTAATTTGAGAATGTGTTTACTTTAATAATAGTACCCTAGTTCCTAGTTGTCTAGACTAATGTACTGTGCTCTAAATTTGTATTAAATTGCCCAGATAACCAAGGAGTTGTAGCACTGAAAGAACTCCCGGACTTTGATGCTCTCAACAGACATTCCAGAAACTCCATTGGGAATCTGCCCTGTATTTGAATATTCTTACCTCCTTCGTGATAGTTGGGATCACATCCTGCAGAGTTTAAGGTATCAAATGCTTCAGTGAGCAGTGGGCAGAGCCCTTGAGCCATTCTCTATAGTAAGCGCATTCCCATGGGGACCTCTGAAGCCACGTTCCACGTCCCCTGGGGTCAAGGTGGGAACGTAAGTGGAAGGAGCCTGAATTTTGGAGCAAGGCTGAATCAGACAGGGCCCTTTTAAGACCTCCAAAGCATTAGGCTTGCATCCTTTTGGTGGCCCTACCCCTTTCCTATTGAACATATTGAAATATACCCACATCCCACATTAAGTACAACATTTTGATGTTTTATTTTAACGCTTTAAAAAAAGATTTAAAAAAATTTTTTTTAATGCTAAGCATGGAGCCCAACACAGGGCATGAACTCATGGCCCCGGTACCAAGACCTGTGCTGATATCAAGTGTCAGACACCTAACTGACTGAGCAACCCAGACACCCTGCTTTAAAATTTTTGAAGGGGGCTTTTACAATTTTGCTTTTGAAATTATTTGACTATAACGAATTCATTTAATTTACAATTGGTTTCTCTGTAATAATCAGGCAAACTCAGGAATTCTTAGAAAATAAAAAAAAATTTAAACTGTACATTATTTTCAAGTGTAATGGATTTTTTAAATGAATACTAAACATAATAAAAATGACAATATGTTTTTGGACATTATTTAAACATTAATTTTGATATTATAGTTTTCTCTTTTTATTTTGGAGCCCCTATATTTATTTCTCAAATATTTGTGTGGGGCCTTAAAAATCTGGTAGGCTTTAAGCCCAGTGCCTTAAAAGGTAGAATGACCCAGGTCCTGCACACAAATCCTGGCTCTACCACCTACTAGCTGTGTGACATTGGGAAAGGTGCTTTCAAATTCTCTGAACCCCAATGTCTTCATTTATAAAATGGGGGTGATATTGCCTCCCCCAGTGAGGTCATGTCTGCTCTCTTGGTGTTGGGTGAAACGTCTACCAGCAACTGTCATCCTTTTGTCACAGGGACCAGGGTGAAGGCTTGGTAACCCTCCTAGCTTGCACCTGGAGCAGGGTCAAGGGTAATCTTTCTTCCCTAGCCTCAGAATCCTGAAAGCTAAATGGGACTCTGACTGCCTTTGCTATTGGCTGGGACATTACCTGCCTGCTCTTCTTTCCCCCCTGGATCAATCATGTCTTTTTACTCTGTAATTTTGATGCTTTGACATCTTGGGACCTGGCTGACCCTGAAGGGACTGCCTTTCCCAGGGCTAGCTGATTCTTAGAGATGTAAATGACTGGACTGTTGGGAGTGCACCTTTTATATACCAACCAACTACTCCAGAGTCCACACCCCCAACCACCTCCTTTATCAGGCCACTATCCCTCTGCTCTAATCACCCCAGGTACCAGACAACTAGGGGCAGCCTCAGTACTGTAGAGCCCACTAAAATTATTCAAACTAGCCAATCCTACACTTGCTTACCCTACCTCGCCCATTCCTTCCCTTGTAAAGCATAATACCGGCTCTTGGTCACATTTTCGCCTTGCTCCCTCTGCCTCCTGACCAGCCCTAGAGCTTCCCCCGGTGGCCCCCATGGTGTGGTATGCCCCCTCCACTTGGGACCTGTGAATAACATGTTATCCTTTCAGTGGCAGGTGTCTTCTGATCACTTGTCTTCTGTCGTCATTCCTGAACAATAATAAACCTACATTAAAAGAAACACCAGCCCCGGGGAAGGCAAATCCCACTGAGCAAAGAAACTAACTCTCAGTTCGCTTGGGTTCCCATGATGGAGGTGAGGAAGATCCAGCTGACAGGCCTTGATCCTGCATCTGGTAGGCCAGGGGCATGTGAGGTCACTTCTACCCAGACAGAACTGAGCACCAGGGCCTATCTCTGATGCCCCTGCTGTTTGAAGGACAAGAATGGGGTTGGGGGCAGCTAGGGTACCCTTTGTGAGAACAAGGTGATGGTGAGAAAGTGCCAAATTCCTAAAAGTCACACGCCTCCTCCTGTTTCAGGTCTTCTCCCCACTCTGACCCAGGAACATTCTGTTTGCCTGGCCAGGCATCATGGCTGTCCTAAACAGGGCTTGCTTTGTTTTTGTCTCAATTAAAAATGAGGTGCCGAAGCATGTATCTTATTCAAGTGTTCAAAGTCTTGGTGTTTCTTCTGGCTTCTGCTTCCTCTCCATTCTTTGTTCTTTCTGATGAATTTCCCATTGAAAATTAATGCTAGAAATAAATGATTAGAAGCAAAACATGGAAGTGTATAAAGCCAGTTCTGAAAACTCTGAACATATACCTAATGATAATCCTGTTGGCCGCCTACATTGTGTAAAAATCAGAAAGTACTCCTTTACCTGCTGTGGCATTTCCCTCACTGCTGCCTCATTGGCTGGGAATGGCCACCTGCAGTTTTCCAGAATGTTCACAGAACCCTATGGGCTGAGCTGATGTCCCACGCCTTCTCTCCCAAGGCATACTCGGCCACAGGAACACAGAATATCTGGGGGAAGTCAGGAGAGGCTACTGTGGAAAAAAGACCATATGAAAACCCTAGCTCATTTAGAACTTGCCAGTGTACAAACAAAACGATACTCATGTATTCAGTGGATGAGGCAGGGGTAGATTTACCACTGAATTAACCAAGCTTTAATTTCAGGGCTCCTGGGTTGTGTGGCCTTCTTATAAGGCCCTGTAGCTAATTTCATTTTCATATTTTGCATTCTTCTTTTTTTTTTTTTTGAAGAAGAGCCCGATAACCTTTAGGGCCCACAAAACTTGTGTCTGTCCCTGGGAAGGGGATATGTGGTTATTTGGGTGTTATGTGATGCTTTTACTCCTTTTCATATGAACCTATCATGATGAAAGCACATGTTGAGACATGTGTCAACATCACTCAAAAACAGTGGCATTGGTACCACTGATAATAAATGTATTTCAAATATATTGTTCATTACATCTTAACAGACATATTGAAACATGTTGCTTTTCTTTATGACATTCAGATCTGTTAGAAATCTATTTGGACTACGAGAAAAAGAAAGAATTGACAAATCAGTGCTTTTATTTCTCAGCAATATGTCTGTCCTTCTGGGTTTTAAACCCAAAAATGAATTTTTAAAGACTCAAAGCACACAGTTGCATCGTTATTTTTATGACCGTCAAATTAATTCTTTCATCTACCACTTGAAACCAGTGGAGATTGACGGTCCCGTTTTCTTACTTTAATGATGTAAACCTCATTGAAAATGAAGATTCTGGAGGATAAAAAATGGTGCCGTGACTGCTATTGATTAACTGTCTTGTTGGCTTCATTGTTCAGCCCTCATTGGCCTCTTGGGCAGAGGGAGGCCCAAGAATAACATTGCTGACATTTCCTTGAAAAGATGCAATGCTTTGACAAAGACAGCTGCATGCTTTAAAAAGATACAGTTTTGATGTACATACTTTAGTCTTTTCAGAAGTACGAGTGATTGATTACAATGCATAAAGAAAGAGACTTCTGAAAGTTACGTTGGGTTAAATGTTTATCTGAAATACTTAAGAATGAAAGTCATTGTAAGATGGTGATTTGCAGAAACCACACTATTACAATTTTTAGAAAGAAATTGATGAAGTGGGAAGAAATCAAGGAAAAGATAATATACTTATCCACAAGCACTAGAGTAATGATAACATTTAATTTAAATAAACATTTCTAGCCTTGTAACTATGAAATCCTGAATGTAGTTTTTAATACAATACAGAAATTGAAATACTATCCTAAAATGGCAATGCTCAAATACTATTCAACATGCTGAAGCTTCTACTTAATTGACAGTTTTTATTCACTTGAAATTACATATAATGTCCTCAATGTCTATGCTTTATAGGTGAGATATGTTTAATTTATCCCAATACTTTCATCACCCACTCTCTTCATTTTTCTCAAATTACAGTGAAGTTTTATTGTATTGTATTGTATTTTTTTAAAAGATTTTATTTATTTATTTGACAGAGAGAGACACAGCAAGAGAGGGAACACAAGCAGGGGGAGTGGGAGAGGGAGAAGCAGGCCTCCCGCCGAGCAGGGAGCCTGATGCAGAGCTCGATCCCAGGACCCTAGGATCATGACCTGAGCCGAAGGCAGATGCTTAATGACTGAGCCACCCAGGTGCCCCTTGTATTTTATTTTTAGAGTTACGTCTTCCCCAGTGTTTTATTGGGAATACACTTTTTTCATCCCTTGCTTTGGAATTATCCAAAGTATTTAATTAGGTTCATTACTAAAACTATTCAATGCAAAGTTTTGACTGTGTAGGACAGTGTTTGTTATGAATATAGCACTTGCTGAGTTTGGTTACAGAGAATGAGTGCAGGGAGGTAACTCTTAGAATCATGTGTGTTAATGGATGTTTGGTGCAGCCTGCAGTAATGTGCCTATTTGGAGTTAGACAGACCCAGACCGAGGTGTGTCTCTCCATCTTATGACAGGGTGATCTGGAATAAGTTATACCTATTTTACTAAGCCTTGTTAACTCATCTGTGAATGAGGGGAAGTAAGACTATCTCACAGGAACGTGATGCAGGATCAAATCAGATAAAGTGTAGAAAGGGTTTAACACAGGACCTTTTACAATAAGTACTCTGTGTTTGTCATCAAGTACAACAATAACAAAGATGTGTATTTATTAAATGCTAATCATGTTCCAGATACTGTTTTATGAACCGGGATGTTTTTGAAAAAAAAAAAAGAAAAAAAGAATAACAGAATAACCCCTAACATTAAAGAGCTTATATTTTCTGGTAAAAGTACATCTATTTAAGTGATAATTATAACGTAGTGTGATAACCACATTACTGTGAATATACACTATGATATTTTGACAGTAGGGATGATGTGTCACTTAGAAAAAAGAGTCAACTTCATAAATTAGGCCGATGCTAAATTAACAAGCACAACGCCAACCCTACCCTGAATAATCAGTTGTAAGAAAGGCTCAGAGTCCTGGAAGAGTTCATGGTCTTTTCTTACCTAAAGGTGACTCTAGTAACAATAGTTTGAGGGCTTTTTTCCCTCTAATTTTGCATTTCTTTTTTTTTAAGATTTTATTTATTTGATAGACACAGCGAGAGAGGGAACACAAGCAGGGGGAGAGGGAGAAGCAGGCCTCCCGCCGAGCAGTGCGGGGGCTCAATCCCATGACCCTGGGATCATGACCTGAGCGAAGGCAGATGCTTAACGACTGAGCCTCCCAGGAGCCTCTAATTTTGCATTTCCAAAAAAAAAAAAAAAAAGAATTTTTATCTTTTCTGACTCAGAGACCGGTTCTCTGGCTTAGGGCTGCATTTGTAGTTGCTCTTTGCCTTAGACCCCTTCCATTCCAGAGATTGAGGCTAAATTGAACATGACAGAGAGTTTTAGGTGAACAGATTAGCTCAGCTGTCATCCACCAGCTCACCTGCTGCTTTTACAGTCCCTGCCCCACCCACCAGGCCAGGGAAGCAGCTGTAACCTGTGAGGGCCAACCAGGATTTCCACCATTTCTGTTCCAAACACTGACTGGTGATACGGGTTTGGGTTCAAGAGTAGTTCAGCCATCCCATGAAGGGACGTTGAGAGATGGTAAATGATGAAATTTTTAAAAATTAGGTGTCACTGGAAATTGAATTAAGGAAAATAAATTTTGCTGTTTCTTATAGCATTGGGTACAAGTTGAAGTTGAAAAACTATTTTAAAGATAGTTTTTCCAAATTGAGGTCCTATAAATAAAACTTTTAGGAAGACTCCCAAATTAACATAGTAAAAATGCTTTTATGAATACTGTTGTTCTTTGCCATTCAAGAAATCTACAAATCAAATGTTAGAATGGAATTTCTTCCACGGCAGTCATTTGTGCATAGGTCTGCCTTACTGTCATCAATTTTTTTTCACTTTGGGTAATAAAATTTCTTCCGTGGTATGTGGTGTACAGACCTTTTTTTAAAGGACCTTAATCCAATGGACTTGAAGTTAAAATAGTCCAAAAGCAATTAGAGATTTTTCTAATGGCAAACTTGCATCCTTTGCATTTCTCCAGCAGGGAGGGGAGACAGGAAGGGGCTGCAGATGCTTTTAGCTCTGCCCCCAGGCCTGACATCATGGAATGCATGCATCCATCCTGTGTCAAGGAGCTGTCTGACCTTGTATGTCCCTCCTTTGTTCCTGAAAAAAAAAATTGCTTAGTGACTCCAGTGTATTAGTTTTAATTTAGTGGTGGGCCTCTTGGAGTATCCATGTGTTGGAGTAGGCTAAGGCCAATCTGAAGAAAGAGTTCCCTATCAAGAGCTGGCCAGGCATAAGATGAATGTTCTCCCAGTTGTGGGATGTAGGTGGAAAGTAATAAGACCTAGCTAGGGTGAAGCTGAGCACCTATCTTTAGGGTCATGAAAACCTTTCCAAAATGGGAGAGAGACAGTAAATCTGAAAGGCACAAATGAACAAGGCGTAAGTGAACAAGATGTGAACAGGTTTAGATAGCACACAGAGGGTGCATCAGAGGTATGTTTAAAGAATATTTTTAAATGTATTTTAAGGATTTAGGAAAGAACTGTGCACATGGTTCAGGCCTTGTTCTGCCTTCTCCAGATCAATCACTAAGAGTAAACTGGATCAATAAACTTTCACTGTCCACATGTTCTCTGTTCCTTCTTTAGACAGTAGGAGATGAAATAAAACTGGTTGACAACAGGTAAGCCCCCCTTGCCGATAATGTAGTCAGAGAGGGGGTAGATGGAGAAGCCTTATCACATAATAGATTCTAAAGCTGGCCTTCTAGATATGTTCTACCCTCCACATGAGCTTGTTCAAATGGCCCAAGTGAGTGGTTGAGTTCTCTCCCAAGCAGCAGTAGGACACGGTGAATGAGCAGATCCATTACTGACAAGTTAGTAGTCATTGAACAGGAAAAGGGTTCTTTCTAATTTTTTACTACCTCCCAAACTTAGAAGGGCTTAGCGGTGGAATTTTTGGGACTTAAAAAGCCCCTGTACCTTCATCCCTGGAACCAGCAACCACTGGGCATAAACACAGATTTGGAGGCCTGCAGTTTCTCTCTGAGACTCATGTTTCCTCAAATTGAAGGTGGGAGTAGGAAAATAATCTTAAAATGATTGTATTTTTATTTAGTCTTTCTGTGGGTAAGGCACTAGGTCATGTGTAGATTATATGCATGGGAGTCCATACACAATTCCTGCTCTCAGAGACGTATTGGTAAGACTTAAGTGGAACATTAAAATAGCTCAGTAAGGCAGTGGGGCACCTGGGTGGATCAGTTGGTTAAGTGTCCAACTCTTGATTTCAGCTCAGGTCATGATCTCAGGGTTGTGAGATCAAGTCTTGCATCAGGCTCCACGCTGGGCAGGGAGCCTTTTCAAGATTTTGTCTCTACCTCCACCTACCCCCCCTTTAAAAAAAATAACAGCTCAGTAAGACAGAAGGGAATAAGTATCAAGGAAAAGGGTTGTAGGCATTGGGTTTTAAGCAGGAAGATGAGGGGCACCCGGCTGGCTCAGTCAGTGGAGCATGTGACTCTTGATCTCAGGTTGCAAGTTTGAGCCCCATGCTGGGTGTAGAGATTACCTAAAAATAAAATCTTTTTTTTAAAAAGCAGGAAGATGAGAGAAAGTCTTTATATTGTGAGGTATGGTTTGAGCAGACCTTCAGAGGAAGAATTTGAGGAGGAGGAAAAAGGAGGGGCTCTCAGCAGGAATGCACAGACTGTTTAGAAGGAAATGCCCAGATGAGCCAGTCAGGAACAGGAAGGCTTAGTGAGGGGTTGCACTTAACTCTATGGACTGCAGATTTATCCTCTAGGTGATGGGAGCCATTAAAGCTCGGAGCATGGAGCATGGAGCATGGAGAACTGAATGGTGAGAGCTATATTTTAAGATTAACCTAGTAGTAGAGGATGGTGTTGTTTGGAAAGGGTGGGTGGCAGGCAAGCTTTTAGGGAGGTGTTTCTGGCTGAAGAACACCAAAAATGAAGAACATGGATTTTTCCAATGAATACCCTTGATAGAGGGGAGGACAGGTTCCAGGATGATAGGAGAAGCAAATACAGTGGGGGCAGCAATCCCTAAGCAACCATGTGTCTCCTTTGCTACCTACCTTGTGTAGTCTTCACAGTGAAAGTTGGTAGACAGGATAGACTCATCCTGATTTTTTTATTTTTTTTATTTTATTGTTATGTTAATCACCATACATTACATCATTAGTTTTTGATGTAGTGTTCCATGATTCATTGTTTGCCTATAACACCCAGTGCTCCACGCAGAACGTGCCCTCTTTAATACCCATCACCAGGCTAACCCATCCTCCCACCCCCCTCCCCTCTAGAACCCTCAGTTTGTTTCTCAGAGTCCATCGTCTCTCATGGTTTGTCTCCCCCTCTGATTTCCCCCCCTTCATTTCTCCCTTCCTACTATCTTCTTTTTTTTAACGTATAGTGTATTATTTGTTTCAGAGGTATAGGTCTGTAATTCAACAGTCTTAACAATTCACAGCGCTCACTATAGCACATACCCTCCCCAATGTCCATCACCCAGCCAACCCATCCCTCCCACCCCCCACCACTCCAGCAACCCTCAGTTTGTTTCCTGAGATTAAGAATTCCTCATATCAGTGACATCCTGCTTTAACTAATATCTAACTTTGAACATCTAGATTAATCAATAAGCAAATAAAAGAATAATTATTTGCTTTTCAAAATGGTTCTTTGCTGAAGAAGGAATTATGGTGGCATTGCTTTATAGACCAGACTCTAAAATATTTAAGCCACGATGTCTGTATCTTTAGTATCACACACAATGGGTGAAATGAGGCAACATTTATCATTATGGCACACAGACCTCATCTCTTCATTTGGCCTATTAAATAAATCAACATTATTAATGTTTGGTGGTGGCTTTGTGGAGTGATCAAGCTGCATTCTGTATCTACTGATACGTAAGGTCTTTTGCAATGAAGAACAAAATCCCAACCATTTTGAATTTAGCAAAATTTTATTGCCCACAGTGCTTCCTTCTTCCTGAAATTTATAATAATTCCACCTAGCCTTGTTTTTATTTTCACATATACCTAAAACTAAATTTTTGTCCCTTTCTGATTCAGTAGATGGCTATCTGTTGATTTTAGATTTAGGATGTTTCAGTTGAGGACAAAGAAGCCACCTTGAGGGCAAGACTGGAGAAATGATAAAAGAAAACGTATGTTATTTCTCTTTTCTCCATGAAATCATGATGTGCCAAAAGAAATAAGACCTTTGTGAAATGCAGTGGTTCTCTTCCATATGAAATTGAAGGGTCACTCCAAAGATTAATGATTCTGAGATGTTAATTCAGAAGAGAATTTATTTTTAAAGGCTGAGATTTATTCTGAGCCGGAGGATTCTGAGTTCAGCTGGGGGACTAATGAAGCATGTATTTTATTTTGTGGAGCTCCTAGTGGTACTGTCAGTCATTTAACATGGGGCCTATTTGCAGGAATTTCAGATCTGGTTGAAAGTCTAGGCATTCAAATGGTGAGATCCTTCTTTGGGAATTTTCTCAGAAAACGTTTAGGGGGTGGCTTATTTCTTTTATACTTGAAAGGTTTTATGTGTGAGTTCTGTGTTTCTGTGAAGGTGCCATATTGGTGTGAATTTATATTATTAACATATTGCAAAGGTTAAAAGACACATTCTTCACAGTAGGGCACCTTCCAGTCCCTGGGTTGTACGTTGTTTTTCCTGCCTGGGGTCAAAAATAAAACAATTTATTGATATCCTAACCATTTATCTTCCCAGACTCCAGGTGAGGCTTAAATTTCATTTAAAAATATGTCTCTGAATGTATAACGCTTTTTCAGAGTTAAAAATTGCACAGAATAACACCTTGTTTTCCTTTGTCAGAAGTAATCTTTAGTTCATCTCTCAGACTGCACCCCTTCACTGGCTTCTAGTCCCCTTCTCACCAGTACTTCTCAAGGCCTCTTTGACACATGGCATTAGCTTCTCCCTCCCTGATTAATATTGTTATTAGATCATAAACCAATCACGTGCCCATCAAAATGTGCATTATTAGGAAATTGATAGGCAGAAATAAAGTGGCCATGATTTGGGTTTGGACTATAGAGTTTCTTTATGAGGTCAACTATCGTTTTGACAGTCTTGAGCCTTGCATTAAGTTCAGCTCAGTCATGTTATAAAGAAAATTCTCCATTAGAAATAGCCAAATAAATAAACTAAAACAGCATTCAATAGAATATGCTGGCTTTACTGTGACCTCCCATTTGTCATGATGCTTTCTTTCATTAGCCAAACCTTCAAAGAGAAATGCCACTCATCTAGAGATAGGCCGTCATTGGACACTGCTTCCCAGAGGCAACAATGCCAATGAACCGGACAGGCTTTGGGGGTGTATGCTAAGCCAGGCCAACAGTTGGTCACTAGTCATTGAGGAACCCAGGCTTCTATGTAATGCTGTCTACTGGCTTACCTTTTCCTAGCTGGATGGTTTCAATCTCTGCTATGGGATATTTCTCTAGCATTTTGACCTCATAAAATGTAGTATCTCTAGAATATCTAGATTGGTTAATTATAGTTTATCCTGTAGAATGGGGCTATAGAAACCCCCTTGCGCAGATTAATGGCTGTTCCCTGGACATCATGTAAATCTCAACAGTGTAATTATTTTTATCTTCATTTTATATACATTTACTCACACGTACACAGAGCTAAGAGCTGGAGAGACACATGGTCAACTGAGCCCTCACATAAGCAAGGACAACCAAAGAATGCAAAGAATGATTTATATGTTGCAGTAAGAGAGAATGGGTTGGGGAGGGGAGATATATATATATATATAGAGAGAGAGAGAGAGAGGCAAATGAGGACCAATCATGCCAAAATGAGACATGATTTGATGCTATTTTCCTTTCTCAGTGTATTCTTCCTGGATGCCTCCCTAGCAGGGCTGTTCAGTCACTTCTGTTGTGTGTGTGCTCGCATAAATTCAGGTCAAGTATAAAACCCTGATTTCTCTATTCATCATAGGGACAGGTAATGTTCTTATCAATACATAACAAGAAATCACAACTAATTTGGCTCATGACCTTCTTCTTTTATCATTAATGATTGAAATGGTGTTTGCCTAGCCATTAATGCATTTGGTTCAGTAAACTAAAGCTGTTCGAAATTTTCACTAATCCTTTCCCATTGAGGGCATCCCTGGACCAAATCATTTCTGAATAAAACAACAAAGCAAATGCATGCACAGGTTTCTAAGATCTTCTGGATCAAACGTAATTTACAGGGCACAGCATTTTAAAATGGGATTTTTTTTTTTTTTGAAATCATAGAACCCATAGTACTGGAGAATGAATGAATTGTTTGCTGAAAATATGAATTGCATGAACTTACCCCATAAAGTGCTCAAGTATTGAAGGCTTATTTTTTTCCCAATGAAAACGTGAACCAATATATAGCATAAAAGTAGAAAAATGGTTTAACACCTAGCACAAAGATGCTTTTCGAAGGAATCCGTCTTTGCTATTTAATTTACATTTTGAGGGCTCATTAGGATGATGAATGACATGACTGGAGAATAAAACATACTTCCCGAACAAAAGACGATCTCTGTAGCCTAATAACATTTTATGCCAGCACTTAACATTTGTCAGAAGTGGATGCTATTTATCCCTATGATTATTTAAAAATCATTTTTATTGTCCTTTGTGCTGCGTCCTCTTCTGGGAATTTTAATTCAGAGTTTGACACCTACTTATTAACTTCGGTGAAGTATGGAGTACAAAGGCCCATACTCTGTACAGAATTCTAAACAGCCATGTTTATATTGCCTGCAGCTGTACACAAATTAGCTCAGTTTGGATTTGTTTCGATCAGAAACAGAAAGCCTGTTGGAATAGCATGTAACCTCTGCTTCCTGGGCGAAGCAAGTGCTCTCTCTCCATCCGAACCAAGCGGGGCTGACGGATTCGACAGAAGGGGCATTTTCCTAATTGCGCTGCAGCCCTTATGCATTACTTTGCTTTCCCTGGCCTCCTCCAACTGCTCCTCCCAAACAACAACACGCTGTCATCTGTCGCCACATACTGATGCCCGCTCCCTCCTCTCTGATCTCCTCACCCAGCCTGCACTTCGACTCCCACACCCTCACTATTATTCCAGATTGCTTCTTCCTAAGCCATCTGTTTCCCTGGTGGTGTATTTTCACATCTCCTCAGTGGGCTAGGTTTTTTCTTTTGTTTTTTTTTTCCCCCCAGGGTGGGTAGCACCCTTTTGAAATTGAGTGGGAGTCCTCGCCGCATGATGAGATCCACACCAGGAATCCTAGAGCGAGGGATTCTCCATGTGGCACAGCCATTAAAAACCCAACCCACACGGCCTGGGCAGCAGCCGGCAGGATCATCCAGCTCATCACATGGCCCCGTTGCAAACCCTGATCTCCACCCGCCACCTCAGAATGCCAACTAATTTTACCAGTGACTCATCTTAGAGTTTTTTTTTTTTTTTTTTTTTTTTAATAAAGGGCAAGTGTCTGGTCTTTCCCAAGAGGAAAAACAGCCCCGGCACTGTGAGTCAGAGCCTCAGGATGAGCTGTGTCCTGGGAGATGCCTCAGTGGGGCTCTCGCAGGGTGCGTGACCTGCAACCAGAGAGCAGGTCCACTTTAATATGGACATCCACTTTAATATGATGTACAAATGTTGCATCATAATTGCATTCCTCCAACTAGACTCAGGCCAGTTCGCTTCAGGGGACCTTACATTTCTCAGCGGGCTAGAAATGAAACCACTAGCCACAAAATTTCAAAGACGAATCCTTGGAAAGTAAAATCCTGGTACTAATTTTACGTGTCTCTTATCAAATGATCTTGGCCGATGATACTTCAAATCGATATTCTGCAAGGAACCCAGCGTTGAGTTATTGGTCGGGCTTCATTAGCAATTTAATGAACATATAACCATCTTACCACTTTCATTGTTATTTTAAATGATATTAATAAAGGGAACTATTTCTATTTGGTCCTTAACTACCTTAATATTCTAATGAAAGTTACAGTGATAATTGATGATAGCTCAGACCTAAAAGACTAGTTACTTTAGCTGTTCCCATGGACATTAATAATAATTGAAAAGGCCATAAAAACTCAAGAAGAAACGAAGACAAAAAGACCAGGTTTTCCCATATTTCCACAAGAACACAGATGCGGTCCTTGGGCACATTGGCAAGACCTGAGTGCTTGTGAACCTGGCCACGTGTGAAATGACCAATTTCTTTTGCCGCCTTTTACAAAACATAAGAGATTATAAAGACCAGTTATTTATGCCCACTTGACTCTGAGTAAACTATCCAGGAGCTCAGAATTACCTTCACAGGGAACTTCTGACCATTCCCCTACCTCAAATTAATAGAGGAATTTTACAAAAGTGGCTTACAGCACCTCAAGGAAATGGAAGAAAAACTGATACACACTGTGTAGTTTTTATGTAATGCTTCATTACTCTTATTAATATTGTTGTTATGTAGACATTTATGGAGCTACTAGGAAGTTGATGAGCATATCCCAGAAGATATAAACATAGCCCCTGTTCACAATCTGAATTTAAATAAGCTTGGAGATGGATAATATGTATAAACATAAAAATTCAGGTAAAGGAAATGATTTCAAGAAAGGAATTCCATGAATCTGCAGAACTCATTATGGGCTGCATGGGGAAGTCACTGACTTTTTTCAAAAGCATAAATAATAGGTATCTTTGTTAAAGAATACAATCTGGAAAACAGTTTTAGAACTGCATGCTCTATGTTTCCATCCCCATGACCAGCTCTGGGACTTTTTTCAGCCCCTATGAGTTATTGCTTCATTGCTTCTATCCAACAGATTCCTGGGCTGCCCTGAGTGTTGGCTTCAGGCACAAAAAGAAAACATGACATCCCTGGAAGTGACTAATTCTTTGGTTGTCTAGTTTTTTTAACCTCTGTCCACATTTAATTCAGATATTTGAAAGATATTCCATAGGCTTACAGATTCAAAGGAGGTGAAGAGGATTGCTGCTTAAATCTATATGAAGTGTCCTGACCAGGATGCTGGTGAATAGGAGTTATAAAACAAAGCATGTTGGCAGGCAACAGGAATCACCCATCCACCCACTCTTTCACTTGAGAAACTTCATGTTGCCAAATCAAGAGTTTAGTGACAGCTTTCTTAAGTGATTGATTGAATGCCTTACATGTTCTTAAATTTACTCTTATCATTGATTATTTTTAGATTGTATCAATTTTCACAGAAGCACAGCCCCAGAGAACATGATGAGAATTGGAAGATATACGTCGGTGTCTACTGACAGAACCAAATTTCATTTCCTTTGTTTTTACTAAAATTTACTTATTATAGAGTAACATATTAAAGGGAAAGGTCATGAGACTTTGGAAGGCTCTGTTTAAAAATCCACTATGAATCGGTAAAAAATACTCTTAATATGTCCCAATAAATAGATGATTATTGAATGGAATTTTCCCTTCATCCTGAAGTACAAGAAGGTAAATAAATAAAAATTGAAACTGGGTCTAATCACACCGGGAAGAGCGTTCCATGGCAAGAACAATTTCTCCCCAAAATTGTGTTTTAGCCACTTAAAATTCAACCAGAGTTTTATTCCGAGGTCAAATTGCCCTGCCTTGATTTTTCTTCTCAACTCAAGCTAAGCTCTTGCTGACCTAAAGAATATTACCACAGAGGTTACACAAACTTCCTTTTCCTGCCATTTTCTCCTACATATTACTACAGAGCTACGTTTTTTGGATGTCTGTTTCAACATAGAACTTAAGTGTGAGGTACTTTTGCAATGTTTAATGCTAGCTAATCGAGGTAGATTCATCTATAGCATCACGTCTGTGGCATTGGGAAGTGTTGAAGTGTTGAAGATGGGATATAATAACGGTGATTTCATTTGACACATTTATTAAGCATACATTGTATAAACATACCTTTCTTACCAGTTTATCTTGAGCACCTGGATAGTGTCTCTCACACAGTGGGACTCAGTGAATACTTGTTGAATGAATGAAGAATGCACTCTTTTGTGAATTACATTGTTTTTGAATGGAAGGAAATGAACACCTAGTATCTAGATGATAGTATCTAGTCTCTGTTTAGCAACATCTATACTAGTGGCAAATAAAAGTTATAGTCTGCTTCTAAGTAAAACTAGTATATAATGCTTGTAGAATAGTTTCATGTTTCACTTAACATTTCCATTGCATTCCAGAAATAGTCATGCTGGCTTCATGTGTTCTGTGAACATGCAATGAATGTATGGCTATGGAATAAGGGTCTTTAATAAAGTGCCAGTGACAATTTCCATATAAAGGAGGTTCCCTGTCAGTGGTGTCAACAACTGTTAATGGCTCCCACCACCCATGGGCTCTCAGTATCTCCTTCACGTTTCTAGTCCGCTCCCTTGCTCATTTCTCACAATGGTGGTTCCAGCCTGCTAGGACCCTACAAAGCCCCCAACACAGCAGTTGATGGACATTTCTTCCTGATGTCTCATGACATGCCAAATGCATGTCCCAGGCACCCCAGGTAGGCTCATTAAGGATTGGTTTCTATCCCAAAGGCCATAAGCATGGAAGCGACATGATGTGATTCCTCTTTTACCAAGCGTACTCTGGCTGCTGTGTGAAGCATGGAAGTGGGTGAGGAGGGAAGCAAGGAGACAGGTTAAGAGAGAGGTGAGAGGTGGTGAGACCTCGAGCTGAAGCAGTGGTTTTGGAGATGGGTCAGAGTAGGTGGATATAAAATATCTCTTGGAGGTAGAATCGACATGACATTGATGAAGTGGACGTGACAGTAAGACAGCAAGTGGGTTTACAGGGTGGACATTCCCTGAGGTGGCCAGGATGGAGGAATTTTAATAGAAAAGACCAAGAGTTCCGTTACAGCCATTTTGAGATTTCTGTGAGATATTCAGGTGGATGCACCAACTAGGCAGTTGGATAAACGAGCCTGGAATTCAACAATAGATCTGGGCTGGACATGAATGTTTGGGAGTTAACAGGCAAATGGTATTTTGGAGCCAGAGGAGTGCACGGCATAGCCTAGGGAATGAGTTTGGTGTGAGAAGTGAAGGAGGCTCAGGACTGAGTCCTTGGGAACCACCAGGAATAGTAGATGATTGGGGATGAGGTGACAAAGGAAAGCAAGAGTCAGGGAGCAACCAGAAGTCGCAGGTGCCCTGGAAGCGGGGGAGATGAGAGGCGGTGAAGGAGAGCATCCTGAGCAACAGGCCTCAGGCAGGACAGATCTGGGCCTGTTTGAGGCTCAGAGGGGAGGCCCCAGGCTGCAGTGCTCTGACCAGGACAGGAGGAAGCTGAAGAGACATGCGCAGAGCAAATTGCCTGCGAGCACCATCATTAATAAGCGCTCAAAACAAAAGCAAAAAAGGTCTCCTAAAAATTCATTTCAGTTTGTATTTTGCAGTATACATCTATGTCTGCTTTCATTTTAAAACACCATCTTAGTACCATCAGGAGTAAACAAACCCATAGCAGTTTCCTATCTCGGTGAAAGGGACAGATGTTTTTGTCCTGAATCTGCTCGTTTTTACAAACCAGGCTAAACTGCAGAGAGCTGACACCGCACAGCACGCTCAGGGTCCGGCAATCTCTCATCTCTGTCTTGTGTCACAATATTGTGAGAACCCAGACACACATAAACACAGAAATATAAGTAAATGTCAGCTTTTTTCCTCCGGTATTTCCAGTGATTCCCTGGCAACCCCTAAGAAGAGATGCTCAGAAAGTCACGCAGAGGTGGGGAAGGCAGACTTGCAGGCCACAACAGGGGCAATTATAGCGATGAGAACTTTTTAAAGAGTGGCATCATTTTTGTGGCATTTGAAGGAGTCTCTGACCAGGTCATCTTTTGAAACATCTCTGGGAAGTACTCAATGAGAACTTTTTCAGTGGAGATGACTGAGAGATGTTCTTTTTGTTTTAACCACCGAGGTGATTATTTTTATCACATCTGAATGAACCAAGGGTCTCAAGTGATCCCCAGGTCCCTTTTAGCCAGTCTTTATATGGCACCTACCATAGACCAGCTTTGTTCTTTGGTCTGTACCAGATTTGTTCTGTTTAGTCCTCACAACAACCCTATGGGATATATGCCATGAATTATCTCCATTTTACAGATACGAAAACTGAGGCATAGAGAGATGAAGGAATCTACCTAAGGCAGCAGTTCTCAAATATGTAGTCTCTGACAGCTCGAGACCCTTAGGATGGGTACACAATACCAAAACTATCTTCACAATAATACAAAAATGCTGTTTTGTCATTTTTTTCCACTGTGTTGACATTCAACTAGATGTGACTACAATGGAGGGTAAAACTCAGATGCCCTAGTATGCATCAAAGCAAGGCCACCAAACTTTATTAGTAGACATTGTATTCTTCATTGTTGTATACTCACAGTTAAAAATCAAAACAAAAACTGTCAGTTTCATATAAGAATGTCCTTGGTTAATACACATGGATTTATCAATTTGATCTCAACAGCTGAGTACGTGTCTTTCTAATACTCTGTAAAAGTGGGAAATATGTGTAAGTTTCTTCTACTGCCTGCCTACCCGAGTAGGGTGGTTGTCTTGAAAAAAGCCACTTACTGGCACTAAAGTAAAACGGAACATGGTTTTACCTTAAAGAATAGCTGAGAGACCGACTGTGATTCTCAAACTTGGTATTTGGCAGACATTTTCCCAAAAGTAAATGAGGTGAAATTGTCACTTCAAGGAAAACTGACAGTGTTTGTGGCTAATGATTAAACTTGAGCTTTCAAGCAAAAATTAAAATTTTAGAAAACTGGGCACCTGGGTGGCTCAGTTGGTTAAGCGACTGCCTTCGGCTCAGGTCATGATCCTGGAGTCCCGGGATCGAGTCCCGCATCGGGCTCCCTGCTCAGCGGGGAGTCTGCTTCTCCCTCTGACCCTCTTCCCTCTCGTGCTCTCTATCTTTCATTCTCTCTTTCGCAGATAAATAAATAAAATCTTTAAAAAAAAATTTTAGAAAACTTGTATCTGCCACCAGGGGCTTGACAGCTACTTTAACTTCAACACTGAAGGACTTTTTTGATGAGACTGTTGGTAATATAAACAAACGTGATGTTTTGATGTTCTGTAATGAAATGTGTTATTAATATATGGAAGATCTGTATAATTCAGTGAACCAGTATTTTCCAAATGACCAGTGCATAATGTCACATAATTGTGCATATGCGAAAGATTCATTCAAAGCACCAGATAGACCAATGGATTTTAACGTAACAAAGTTTGAAAAGTTCATTGCTGTGATTTCAGAGTTCATATTACAAGTAACCTTGGTCATTTATTTCTAAAAACATTTTTGTCGTGTAAAATCAAAATATTCACAGCACTGCCTTCACGTAATTATGGATTGAGAGTCAGCCTTGAAGAAACATCTGTAAAATAAGACAATTTTATGAGCATTTCCTTATCATTAAGGCAATCTGGAATTTTATTCAGTTTAATCAGGTTTTTAATCTGTTTAATCATAGAGATCCATTGAGGTGAGAAATAGAACAATGCATTGTGTCATAATGTAAATACGTATTTAATAATAATAACAATAGCTAATATGTCTTGAGAGTGAGTGCCTCCTAATGGGCCTGGTGCTTTGCTGTGCCCCTATTACCTGTAGAATCCCACTGAGGCAGGTAATCTTCTATTCCTTATTTTATAGGTGAAGAAACTGAAATGCAGAGAGGTTAGGTAACTGCTAAGTGACAGAGCCAGCAGTCAAACTCAGCAGTCTACTACCCAAGTCCAAATTCTTGATATTTTATGGAATTTAAACCAATTTGAGAGACAGAGTGGTTTCTTTGTATAATTGGTAATTTTTCAAACATTCCTTCTTACAGTTGCTAATTCTTTTTTTTTTTTTTTCCGGCAAAAGCTTTATTGTTTTCCTCATCCCACAGCTTGGCTGGAAGGCTCCCCATGGTTAAAAAGCTCCCTCAAAGGCCCAGGAGGTCCCTAGTCTTTGAGGGCCAGCCTTTCTCAGGGTTCCTGGCATAGCCCGTGTGGGAGCCTGCCAGACTGCAGAAGAGGGTCAGGCGCTCACCCAGCTCATCTAGGAGGTGGTTTTCTAGGAAGTCACAGGGATGGGGTCTGTGTGGGCCCATCCAGGAGGGCTGGTGCAGGTTCTTTGCAGAGCCAGACTGTCCAGGCAGGGATCTCAGTCATCCCGGCCAGCTTCCTGAGGAGAGGGCGGGAGTGTCCTCCACCAGCTAGGGATAAAAAGCCCATGTTCTACAAAGACCACATCCTTGGGGTGGAAGCCTAGGTCCAGAGGGAAGTAGCGGTTGGAGGCTGATGCTGGTTGACCGGGCAGCTGGCTGTGATCTTACCCCAAAGGAGTCGTTCTGCTGAATCTGGAAGCTCAAGGCTGGTCAGCAACAAGATGCCAACCACAGATAAAAGTGTTCGCTGTTGCCAGAGACAGAGGGGAGCTCAGGAGATGGCTCCCAGGGTGAGGCTGGGGAGGAGCTTGAAGGGGTTTCAGAGGCTGGTCAGCTCTGTTTGGCCCCAGCACTGGTGTCGAAGTAAGAGATAGACCCACAGGACCACCAAGCTCACATTTCTAAATTCTAAATTCGTTTTCTATAAAACTTACTAATGGGATCCCTGCAGATAGGTTGAGGAATCATGAGTTCACAGCCCTGGCTGATGTCATGTCCTCTAGCCCTTTGCGCCCTGCTCACTTTGGTGTGGTGAACTCCATAATGCAGGCTCTTCGTTATCCAGCCAATCTCTCACTGAACATAAAGATTCCTATTCTTTATGAGGTTTCAGGAAAGGGATATGACATAAGCTCACAAAGAAGAGCAGAAGTTTGAGTGCATCCCCAAGTAACAAGTTTTAAAGAATATCTCATTCCCCCCTCATATCTTTCCATAAAAGAGACCCTCTGTCATTATGCTTTGGCTTTGATTGCAATCTGGTACATCCCTATGTACACTGGGGTGCTACCTGGGGTAACCCAGGATGAGCTGTGTTCCCCTGACGTTTCTTGAAAGGGCACAGTGGTGGCCCTTCCAGGGAAATAAACACATTTGAATACTTGTTGTTCAACATTTCTTATTAGTTAATAAAGTCCTGTGTCCGTCCCAACACTTCCTCAGGACAGATGTCATCATTTTCAAGGTTATATTACTGGAATTTTATGAAGTAGGAGGTCTATCCTAGTCATATCTAATTCTTCCTTCCCGTCTGCTTCAGCCCTACACGGGACAGATGAGCGTAGTAGGTGCGGGGTTTATTGAGGGAGTACCTTCTTTTTATGGAAGGTCTTTTCTGAGAATTAAAATGTACTATAATTCTATCAGCCAAGCCATTACAAATAAATTGGGTATTTTCTGGGAAGATTGCTAATATCATCTGTTCCAAATCCTGGGCCTGTGTTGAATAGACTACAGCCCTCTCTGTATAAGCTTCCAGGGGATCCACTTTGCTTGGGGTCAGTTTAGTGAGACCCTGAGCTGGTTGGGGCCAGGTAGGTGTGGCAGGGGCCACCTAGAAGTCCAGAACTAGGAACTTCAATTAAAAATGGGACTGTTGGATCTTCGCATAGCTCCCTTTCTTCTTTATACAAAGAGACAGCCTCATACAAAGAGAACACAGTGTCTATCCAGAGAATAGTAACTTTATCCTCTTTGCCTCTTTGATTTTGTTCAGGGGATCGTGGATGAAACTGATTAAAATGCTCAGGAAGCCACAGGGTCATTGAAGACAGACTCGGTTCTCAGTACTCTTCCTCCATTCCTCATTATCTTGCTGTTTCCATACAAAAACTCCCAACCCCTTCTCTAGAACTTTCATAACAAGATAAAAGACCCCTCCCCCAAGTCCCTCCTGCTTTAGGACACATCTTCCCTCAGGGCACCACCTGTCAGACGCCCCTCTTGCTTGCCCTGCTGTCTCCCCTTCTGGCCCAACATTGAATTTCAGTAGGTTGCGGCTAATGTTGAATATATTTCAAATGCTGTGCCCTCTCTGTGAACTATGAAGACAAGATTAGCAGATACAATTAGCTGCTTTAGGATTAAAAAACAAATCAAAAGAACTAGATTTTAATTATTGCCCTATTGGTTATTACTACTTGGAACATTATCTTCTGTGATAGTCTATTTCTGAAGCAGGAAGAGAGTGGGAAATGGGTAGAAATTGGAATACAGGATTTTTTTTTTCTTAAGGAAAGAAACCCAGCACACTTTCAAAAGCTGTGAAAGCGTTCTCATGATCTGGTAGATCCCATCTGTGCAGTTTTCAATGACATACTTCAAGTACACAAGCTAGTCAAAGGACCTAAAAAAAAAGGAAGAAAGAAAGACAGAGAAACGTGGGTGTTAATGAGAGGCCCCAGCTTGACAGCTGTGGGGAAAGCTAATCTCTCTCTCCACGTGCCCACCTGTCCCAGGGGCACGATTAGCATGCTCACACTTCCTGGAGGAAGTCTGGCATTCTGAAGTGTCACCCAGAGTCTGGAATGTCCCAGTGGATGCATCACGGTGGTGTGAGGTTACCCTGGCTCTGACCCCCATCACTGTCCTTTGGAAACCACAATGAAATTGATGGAAGCGATGGTGAGCCCCTCCTCTCTGTTTTCCTTATTGGGGGTGGGGGAGTATGGATGGAAAGAACATTCTCAAAGAACATTCTGACCATGAGATATATGACATCTGCTATCCTCGCTTATCTAGGGAGGTTATCAAATGACCTTCTCGAGAGGCTTTTAGAGAACGGGGGCTGCCAGCCATCTTTTTTGGAAATGCAGGCCCTGGGGACACTGTGTGATGGATTTCTTGACTGCTGGAGGTTTCTTCCAGTCCTGTGATACTAGTAAGTTATTCTTGGTCACTGCTGCAGTAATTAGTTTTCCAACAGGCTGACTTAAAACCCATCTGCCATAATACAACCTGAAACTCCCTAGTTTCTCTTGGGTTTTGCTCCTGTTACCAATTCCATTCAAACCCCAGTATGACAATTTTTAATCATTGTTAACCATGTTTGTGAGTGACCGTGACTATCAGAATTCTTCCTAAAAAGGGATTCGGAGAAACAAATACTCATTGTGATACTAGGGAAGTTAATTTGCCAACTTCAATTTTCTCATCTTTTGGCTTTATGTTTCAGTTTTTGGCTTGGTTGAAGTATTATTGGAGGAAGAATTGTTAAACTTCCTTTGAGTGTTTTTATATCATTATTAGATTTTGGGGACTCTCAGCACCTGAACACCCTCATAGACTCCCCTGTCTTAGGAGGCAGAGCCCACCAATCAAAGCTGAAAATGCCAGATACTTGATTCTCCAGTCTCCTTTATAGCTGGGACTTAGGCCCATGATCCAGGCTCTGCCTGTCCAGTTCATCCCCTCCAGACATTAAATTAGAGACAGGTGATGTGAGGAGTTAGGGAATGCATGGAATCTGCTCCAGTGGGGGACGGGGGGCAATGGTGGCAGTTTGCTGCAGTTTTCAGGCTGTGTTTCCTTGTAGCACCATCCAGTGCCCCTTGATAGTCATGTGAGCTCATCATTCGCAGCAGAGGTGTGCCCCAGACCAGCTTTGCAGGTCTTCTAGAGAGTCTATGAGACACCCAGTATCCTCTTTAATAAATGCCCTTTCTGTTTAAATTCACCAGTGTTTTTTTGTTGTTGTTGTTGTTGCTTTCTGCTGAAAACCATGTCAAGTGAGTTAGCCTCTTCCTTAACTTGTGGAAGAACTGAAAAAGAGAGATGCACAGTGTAGCACATGGATGATCATAAGCCACTCTGAGGGAGGGAGCTTAAAATTCATCTCTTCCAATTCCAACCGGTCTAAGACTGAAGTGTAGCTTCCAACTTTGCCTTAATATCTTCAGCAAATATGTACTCACTGTCTTCAGAAGGCAGCCCAGTTTGTTTCTGGAAAGCTCTGAGTATTGGGGAGAATTTCTCTTACCTTACAATTCTGCTGCCTAGCATAATGCCTGACACATGATAGGAGCTCAACAGATATTTGTTGAATGAATGATTAAAGTGTAATGTCCATCACTGGCTCTAATTTTGCCCATAAAAGCCTCATAGAATAACTCTGATCTCTTATCTGTATCATAACCCTTCAAGAATGTGAAGGCTTTCTAATGTCCTTGAGTTCTCATATCCTCTGAGTGAGGATTTTCAGTGATTTCATGTGCTCCTCTTCTTTGGGCACCTTCCTCATGGATGCATCCAGAACCCAAGTGCACTACCTTTGGTCCATAAATAGGGTTAGCCTCCTCTTTTTCTGCATAATTAATCTAATTTGTTGATTAACTTTGCTTCACTGTTGGCTTCTGACTGCAGCTCTTCAAGTCTTATCCACATAAGGCTGCTAAGCCACAACTCATATATTCTTGGATTTATATCTTTGGGTCTAAATATAATTAATTCTCCTCTATCTCTATTAAATTCCATTTTGTTGGAATGACCCATCCAGCTTAGTGAGATCATCCTGAATTTAATTCTGTCATCAAACATATGAAGTATGTGTGGCTAAAATAAGCAGTGTGAAAGCCAGGACCTTCCATGCTCTTGTAAATAATTCTTTGGTTTACTCTTTAACCACTCTCTGTTCCCAGAGTCTATTGCTCATAGGCCAAAGTTGCCCACATTTTTCCTTGAAGAGTTCCAAAGAGTCTGCTCAGAAAAGCTGTCCCACTTCCACTGCCCAGGATGGTCTCCTGTTGCTGTCTACCCCAGCATTTGATGGTGGGGCCACTGCAAATCAAGCTGTGCCATTGTGCCCTTGGAGCATTTTATCTACCCACACAGCTTATGTTCACTTCTATTCACCATCTAACATGAGTGTTGCTTCACTGTCTGATTTCCCTCCACCATGTTCTCAGCACCGTGAGCTAAGCAGAAATTGTAGTGTTGTCAGATTGACTGTGTTTAAGAATCTCTTTTCTTTCTATTTAATGCTACAGAAAGTTCACAGGGGATACTAATTAAAATGCCTAAGAAGCAACATGTGGCATCAATATCACCTCAGTCTCCAGCGGCAAAGAAGGCGTGACTCTTTGCCCTTTTGTTTGATTGGGAGTTTTGTGGGGTCTTGATGTTGCTGAACTCTGTCTGTCACACTCCCAAAGAACAAATCAGCCCTTACTTAACATTTCATGTTCAGTGAACACATTGGATTGTGAAGCAGAATTGAAGCAAATCTTTCAGTTCTTTCCTTGATGAAGTTCTTCGGTCACTTGCAGGACCCGCTGACATCGGCTAATGCGTTAACATCAGGCTTCTCGCTGCTCATTGTAGGTGCATTTGCAATAGAGTGGTCACAGTGTCTGCAAATTGGGCTGCATTCAGAATAGTCGTGAATTGGCAGCCTTTGAATAACTGGTCATATGCTGGTCATAAGGACTTTTCATGACATTTGTAACCTATTAACTTGAGAAATTCGTGCACCACGATGCACAATTATACCAGTCGACAGATCTGTGTTTATGCTTTTAAATACAACTGTATAAAATAGATTGAACAAAATGGAAGCCATCATGGAACTGCTCTTCTCCAGGCACAATGGGGACAATGTGTGTGGACATTTTTGCCACTCTTGGCCTTGTCATCATGGAAACGACTAGATAGATTTTTAAAGATATGTGTAGACTTTTATCAGTAGACAAAACTTTTCAAGACCGCAGAATCCAAGTCCAGTAGTGGTATCAGGTGCCCTTGATCTCATCCCCTGTCTGTTTTCAGTCTGTTATACAGCCATCATTGAATTCTTTGTAAGGAACTCTATATGCAAGGAAAACTATAAAAATGAATTCTCCAAGACCACAGTGGGTCCCGTTAGGAAATAGCTCATCTAAGTCAGATGTTGCCAGCAGTAGTGAACTATCTGTCAGGACATGGCAACAACTAACTTCCTTGGCTTCCCTTGAGAAGGTGATTCTGTGGAATTGAAGTACCAAGTAGATAACTGATGTCTACCCTACTTACCTGATGCTCGGATGGCTTATGAGGTCCTCAAAATAGCTTTCTTTTGTCTCCTTTTTTGTCATTTCTAACATGGAGTTTGCTCCACCAGTGTGAGAGAAGCAACATCTTTGTGGCAGGTGGATTTCAAATGGAAATTGATCATGAACCTGTCATATTCTTTCATTTGATAATTCCATCCTAATCTGCCTCCGAGCTCAGTTAGGATGCTGTCAGCTGACTTATATGCTTGTACCACACTCGTCCCAATAACTTCTGGATAACCTTGTTAAAATTAAGTGTCTTTTCTGTGGATAAATTAAGTCTCATTAAATAACATTTTTGTATCTTGGGGCCAAAGCATAATATATACATTATTAGTTGATTTTTAAAAATGTTCTCTACAACATTGCACATAAAAAACATAAATCAGTAGAGGAATCCAAATATTTTCCAGTCTGTCTAAGTCATACTTATATTTATCTAAGATTCTTTATTTGATGGCTAAAGGATTAGGGTTGGGGTTATGTGAACTCCTTTCTGAAATTTTTCTTAAAAGAGGAGACAAAATAAATAGAGCAGTCTGACTCTAATGTTTGTATGGTTTAAATCAGTCGTCATCTGACTTCATAGCCCATGAGAAAGTGGTATATTTACACTGAAATAGTTATCTTCAGAGCACAGAAGTGTTCTTGTACTCTGAAATAGTTATCCTTTTTTGCACAAGATAAATTTTTACTTTTTTGTCTGAAGCAGGCAATGCAGAAGCTTCTTTGTGAATGACAAAAACATCCACCTTCGAGCTTACTTCTTCTCAACCTCTGTTATTACCTACGGAAATCAATGGCCACAGCAAACAAACAGTAGAGTATTGAGCAAGGTGGATAGATTAGTTTTGAATTTTTGTGGTTCTGTTTCCTTTGCAGGAAGAACATCTGTTGAGATATTTTATTGAGTGTTTCCATTTAAAGCTATATTTATTTTAATAAAAAATCCTTGTAATATTAGTTTGCCAAATAGCATCATTAGATGATAGGAAGTGGGTGGAATAGAAATAGCATAGAGTGACCAAGGGGTTTTTTTTTAATTGCAGAAGGACAGAGAAAGGAAACCTTTTGGTGTCTGGCACTAGATTTTAATTTAGAAGAGGAAACTGAGTAAGTTCAGTGACCACCTCATTCAGTTCCTTTTGCGATGCCTTAGCCTTTGGCATACTGACACATCAAATAGGTTTCAAAGATCCCATTTATGTTTGTAAAATATTAATTGTTTTTTACTCAGCTCTTACACAGGGTAAAGAGCATAAGGAATGAGATGAGACTGTGGAAATTTCCTGCCTCGGTCATTCAGGCCAATGTCAGGACCACACCATGGAGCGTTGGACCAGATGGATGATGCTGGGCATTATCCATAAACGTGGCTATAGACGCTGGACGATTAGGGGAGGGAGTTTTGAGGAGGGTAGAGGAAGCCCTCAAAAACTAAGCAGTGGAGAAAAAAAATGATCATGGGGAACAAGACATTTTTCAAAATCTATGACAGTCTCCCAATTGAGAACAGAAGAGCCTTAAAAAGGTGGCAGATGGAGAGTGTTAACAAGAAAATAGATCATAAAAGAATTTATGAACTCTCAATCTTTCTTTAAAAATAGTAAGAAACGAATTGGTAGTAAATGTATAAAGAAAAGCATGAGAATGACAAACACAAATTTGGGAATAGTGAAGAGAAGGTGATAAGTAAGGAGCACAATGGTTTGAAAACTTATTTTTACAATTCTGTATCTTAAGCTGTTTGGGTACACAAAGATGTATTTTACTGTTATTCTTTAAAATCTGCATATGCATTATGGACACTCTTTTGTATATATCATACATATATATATATATATTTTTTTCTTTTGAGAGGGAGAGCATGAATGCATGCAAGCTTGGGGAAAGGGGAAGAAGAAGAGGGAGAGAGAGAATCTTAAGCAGGCTCCATGCCCAGCATGGAGCCAAATACAGGGCTCAATCTCACGACCCTAAGATTATGACCTGAGCTGAAATCAAGAGTCAGATGCTTAACTGACTGAGCCACCCAGGTGCCCCTATATGTGTGATATGTTTTGAACTAAAACCTTTAAGGGGCATCTGGCTGGCTCAATTAGTAGAGCATGTGACTCTTGATCTTGGGGTTGTGAGTTCGAGCCCCACGCTGGGTGTAGAGATTACTTAAAAATAAAATCTTAAAAAAAAAAAAACTTTAAGAAAATGTGAAGAAGCTGTTAATTGCAAAAGAGCTCAGCTAAAGATTTATGATGGTGCCAGGAATATACTCAAAGATTTCAAAGTAGTAATGATAGCAGTTTGCACATCTTGACTTCTAATGAAGCAAGTACTATTCAAGCATTTCTAAATGCAGTAATTCATATAATGGACAGGCTTGTGTAGTATGTCATTGCCATCCCCATTTATATAGTGAGGAAACTGAGACACAGTGTGTGACCAGGATCAAATCCATGCGCTTTGCCTCTGAAGCTCATGCTCTTAGCCACTTTTCTACACACCCATATAGTAGTAAAGAGACTAAATAAAATTTTGCATTGGTTCTTATACAGAAAAGATCAAATTGTCTTTTGAGTCTGAAAGGTTGGAAGCCACAGATAGAATGAAATCAGTGGCAGCACCAGTTTTGGAGCTATTGACCAAAACCATCAGTTATTGACCATAACTGGCAAATTGCTGAAAACATGGTTAGCTGCCAATTTGACTTCTTTCCATAAGGAACTCAATGAATTTAGATTTGTGAGTCACTGCCTTATGCGGCCAGCCAGTAAACTCCATTAAATGCGAAATGCAAGGGCTATGCTTTGAGGGGTGGGGCGTGTGGTTTCTATGGGGAAAATATCTGACTGACCCAAGTACTACATTTTTGAGAGAAAATATAAATCTGTTAATAGAGAGAAGCCATTGAAATAAAGTATTTGAATTACTAAAAGACTTTGAAAATATTGGGTACTAAGGTTACTAAAAAAAGACTGAGCTTTCAAATGATTAAAAGTGAAGGGAAGAAAAAGTAACATCTTAATGTAGTTAGAAAATGAACATATAGAAAACAAAGGATAAAGAGGTACATTTCTGGGTAACGAGAGATCATCATTTAAATCCTTTAGGACTAGGTATTGGCTTGAGATCTGGTTAGTTAATATATTCACAGTATTGAAGTATTTTGCAAACTTCATTGTAATGTAAGAATTTCCTAGGGGGCTTGTTAAAAATGTAAATTCCTGGATCCCACCCCAAAGATTCTGACTCAGTGGATTTGGAGCTGGCCCTAAAATTGGTAATTTTAACAAGAGTTCTAGGTGATTGTGCTGCAGATGGTTTCTGACCCCTCTCAAAAAAACTAAAATCCTTACCACAAATGGTGTGATTCTAGAAGACGAGGTGCAGTGACATGTTTGCAGATGACCCCAACTTTTCTGAAGAACAGTGTACCAAAGTGGTAAGGATAAGTCACAAAATGATCTTGAAAGACTGGGCAGAAAAGAAAAACAGCATCTTAAATGTAAGCAAGTGTAAGATAATGCCATTAGTGGAAAGCAATCCAAACTCAATTTATCACTGTCCTTAGGACATAGGAGAAGCAGAGCTGTCTTATTTTGGAGACCACAGACATATTCATAGAGGAGGAAAACCCCACATTAATAAGTCCATCAGTCAGTTATTACTGAGGTGCAAACCATCCCAAAACTTAGTGGCTCAAAACAAAAATCATTTATTCTTGCTCCTATATCTAGTCTAGGCTGGAACTGGCTAGAACCAGCTCCATGTTGAAGGTTGGGTTCAGATCTGTTCTGTGAACCACATATCCTCTGGGGCATGTCCTTTTCATGGTGATAGCAGGAGTTCAGAAGGGCCAGCCCTGCTGAGAAAGCGTGTTTGAAGATTGTGTCATGTCCACTATATCCCATGTGCCAAAGCAAGTCACTCAGCCAACAAAATCAAGGGGTAGGGAAAAATATTCTACCCATAATGGGAGAGAAAGGGGAGTGAATATTTTCTGGAAGATGACCTAAAATAGCACAGTAGAGATATTTTTCTTTAGTTGATGTCAGGAAAAAAAGCTATTAATGAGATATCCATAGGTTCAAAGTCAAGGTGTGAAGGAAGACTTGCCCAAGTTAAAGGTAGGCTTAGGGGAAATGTGACGATGGAGGCCCAGGCAGAGTACTAGGGGAGAACGTAAAAGAGAATCATTAACTATTTTTAGGACCATCCAGGAAGGTTGAATTGACTGGGGTTTGTAGGACGGATAGGCTCTTTCACCATCAGAAACAGAAAGTTGATCTGATCCAAGCTGGGATTTGAGTGTGTATGCATTCCGGTGTTACATTTCTGTATCCTACACTGTCCTTAGGACATAGGAGAAGCAGAGCTATCTTATTTTGGAGATCATAGACATACTCATAGAGGATGAAAACCCCACATTAATAAGTGTATCAGTCAAAAAAAAATAAGTGCATCAGTCAGTTATCACAACACATATTCACTGTAGCTTATTTTTTTAATGAGCTAGTGACAGAATGACTTGGAAAAACCTCTCAATTCTTGGAAATAAAGCAAATACAATGGAATAAAAAGCCCTGTATTTCAACATCCAAAAATGCAATGATCTTATTAAACATTTTCTAAATGTTAAAAAAAACAACTAAATAATACAGATCCATTTGATAATCAGCATAATTATTTTAGGATCAAAAATTATTCAGTCTTATAAACAAACTGTGACAATTGATCACAATTGATGCTAATAAGTAGGGTGCAGTATTATGTTCTGATTCACTCAATTGTGCCTCTAAATGAGTGGCACAATTATAGGAATGGTTTGTAAATGAGCTCCCAAACATAGATACCAATTATGATTGTTCATTTATTTAGAATGAAACAAGATCAATTTTACAGATTTTTCCTTTTGAGAAAGTAATTATTCTTTAGGACAATCTTCTTGAAACCTATGTACCCATGCCCCTCGCCTAATAGTTTAGTGATAAGTAAAGATAAAAATTATAGCACTCTTTGTCTCCATGGTTCTTTCTAGGAAAAGACTGAAGGATTTAATGAGAGGTATGCTGTGAAAGCAGAACTCACTAATTTCTAATAGAATTTCAATGCCAGAAGAGGGGAGGGAGTATGATAGTTCCCTCCTACATGTCCTGTATCAGGACAACAGCTGAGTCATCATTTGAGAATTTATCGAAAGAGTACCCTTGCTCCAAATGCACTATCTCCAAAATCCTTTGAGAGATGTTAATAGCATTAAGATATGCTCATGTATAATTTGATGCCCAAGTAATCAAAAGTCTCACATTCTTGGACTGAAGATGGGATCTGTCCGACATTCTCTAAAATCTTTGGTCACCAACCTAAGAAAGGACCAGGTACCAAAAGATTTTTTGCAATCTGATTATTTGAAACTTAGAACATAATTTCTCAAAGAAATAATGTTATGAATAGGGGTTTAGTTCCAGAATAGTCTATAGGAATCAATATATCTCACACTGTAACTAAAATAATACTAGCCTAAGATTTCAACTGTATCAGTTCTCCTCTTAAAACTTACTCTTGGTAGGGCGCCTGGGTGGCTCAGTTGGTTAAGCGACTGCCTTCGGCTCAGGTCATGATCCTGGAGTCCCGGGATCGAGTCCCGCATCGGGCTTCCTGCTCAGCAGGGAGTCTGCTTCTCCCTCTGACCCTCTTCCCTCTCGTGCTTTCTATCTCTCATTCTCTCTCTCTCTCAAATAAATAAATAAAATCTTTAAAAAAAAAAAACTTACTCTTGGTTTTGTTCATTTTTCAAGGTATAATTTATATATAATAAAATCTACCAATTATAAATGATGAACAACTCAATGAATTTTGATAATTTAAACATCTGTGTCATCTCACCATTGGCATCTATTGCCTTTTCCTATGTGAATTGAGATTTTCTTGGTTCTTCATACACACAATAACTTTGGATTGTATTTTGGACGTTTCGAATATTATACAGTTAAGACTGGTTCTTGTTTAAATCATATGGAGAAGGTTGATTTTTGTTTTAGCAGGCAGTCAGTCGGCCTGGTTAGATTCAGGCTTTAGGTTCTGATGTACCTTCTGTGAATTTTAGTTTCAATGCCAGTTCTGTTTTCAAATCATTGGCATGCTATTCAGGGCATTCCTGTGCATGTGCCATCCACTGTCTGCCTGGAACCAGCCAGTCTAAGAGTTCAGACCTCAAAGTCTATGGTATGCTGTTTAGAGTTAGATCCAAGGAAATTCTGCTCAGAGGTGAGCCCAGAAGATCATAAAAAATCTTACGGGGTTAATTTTCCAATCTTTTTCCTCTTTGTAATCTCTCCTGAACTGGGACTCTCTTCTTAGACATTCCACCAGAAACCTGGGACTTTATAGTACTCTGTCACACCCTTCCTGCGATCCTCCCCAGGGGTTTGCCCCACCTTCTTAGGAAGGTTGATTTGATCCAAACTGTGATTTGTGTTGGTATGTGCCCCATCATTATGTTTGCAAAGCTCATGTTGACTGGGCCTTCTTCTAACCAGAGAAGAAGGTTCTTCTTCATGGCAGTCCTAGGCTCTTGCTGGCACTCATTTGCTGCCACTGTAAAAGCCATCACCACCAACTGATATTTTTGGAGCCTGAGGAGTGACAAAGTGGAAAAATGGAGGATTCCCTGCACATTCTCTGAACGTTGATAGCATCTTCCCTTCCCTTTGAGCCATATTAGTAGGTTTTTCCTAGTACTCTCTCTCTGTCTCCGTCTCTCCACAGTAATACCCACTTGTAGGTTTCAAGCTTTGTGGAGTATAGACTGGGAGATACCAGAGAGAAAAGAAAATGGTTCGCTGATCCTTCAGATTCTGGTCTTCTTTGCCAGCCAGCCTGTTGCTGTTTAATTTTTACCCCATACATTTTGTCCAGGTTCTGTAGCTGCATTCAGTGTGAAAGAGAGGATAGAGTAGGCTTACTCCATCTCACCTGGAACTAGAAGTGAACACATCAGTCTATTTAATTTTAGTCTAGAATTTCAGTGGATATATAATGTAACCTCATTGTGGCTTTCATTGGCATTCCCTTTTTAGCCAGTGATATTGAGCATCTTTTCATGTGCTTATTTGCCACTCCTATGTCTTCTTTGGCAAAGTGTTTTTCCAAGTCTTTGCCCATTTTTTAAAGAAAATTAACTTTTTCTTTCAGTATATTGTAATATTTACAAAACATTGCAGATTGTACTGACTGTTCCATATACCCTACATCCAGTTTCAACTATTGCTAATATCTTACATTAGTATAGAAGATTCATCACAACTAATGAGCCAATACTAACACATTATTATGAACTAAATAATACTTTATTCAGATTTACTTAGTTTTTACCTAATATCCTGTTTCTATTCTAGGATCTCATATGGGATACCACACATTTAGTTGTCATATTTTCTTAGTCTTCTCTAAACTGTGAGTTTACAGACTTCCCTTATTTTTGATAACCTCGACAGTTCTGAGAAGTACTAGCCCAGTATTTGTAGGAAACCCTCAACTTTGGTTTTTTTATCTTTTTCTCATGATTAAACTGAGGTTATGGGTTTAGGGGAGGAAGACCCTAGAAGTAAAGTGCCAGTTTCATCACATGATATATAGGGTACATATAGTCAACATGACTTACCAGTGTTGATGTTGACCTTGATCACTTTGCTGGAGTGGCGTTTGCCAGATTTCCCCCCTGTAAAGTTACCTTTCTTCACCCTCTTCCATGCTATACTTTTGGGAGAGAAGTCCCTATGTGCAGCCCACACTTAAGAAGTACGAGGTTATGCTCCATCTCCTGGAGGGCATATTAGCTATATAACTTACTTTAATTCTTTTACACAGGAGACTTATCTGTTCTTCCCCACGAAGTTGTTTTTTTCAGTCATGTTTTTTATAATCAGTATGGAATCATGGATATTTATCTTATACATTGAATTATAATCCAACACTACTTTATTTTGTTGTTCCAGCTCTGGCCATTAGAAACTCTTCCAGTTGGCTCCTGTGTCCTTTGACATAGCTCCATCATTGTGTTTTTGCCCATGTTTTATTGAGTTGTCTTCTCATTATCGAATTGTAAGAGTTCTTTATTTTGGTTATTAGTCTCCTATCTGATATATGTTTTACAAATATTTTCTTCCAGACTGTGGATTCTCTTTTTCTTCTTTTTTCTTTCTTTTTCTCTCACTCTCTTTTTTTTGTAACAGCTTTATTGAGATATAATTTATACACCATACAATTCACTCATTAAATGTGTACAATTTTTAGTATATTCAGAGTTATGTAACTATCATCACAGTCAATTTTTGAACATTTTTCATCACCCCCAAAAGAAACCCTTTATAAAGGTTACCCTTTATCTCTTCATTTTTGACAATGTCTTTTGAAGAAAGAAAGCTTTTAATTTTAACAAAGCGAAATTATTTTTTTCTCCCGAAGTTTGTGCTTTTTGTGTCTTAGTTAAGAAATATTTGCTTCATCCAAGGTCACTTAGATTTTCACTTATGTTCTAGACATTTTGTATCTTAGCACTTATATTTAGGCCTAAGATCCATTTTGAGACAATTTATGAGGTATGTGGCAAGGCTTGAGGTTCATCTGTTTGTATATGGATATGCAATTATTCTAGCACCATTTTTGAAAAGATTATTTTTCCTCACTGAATTACCTTTTACCAAATTACCTTACCTTCTTAAAACATAAATTGACCTTTTATATGCCAGTCTATTTCTTAACTATCATGTAAAATGCCTAAAAATATACAACCTACCAAGACTGAATTATGAGGAAATAGAAAATCTGAACAGATGAATAACAAGTAAGGAGATTGAAATAATAATAATCAAAAACCTCCCAATAAACAAAGATGGCATTGGTGGTAAATTTTACTAAACATTTAAATAAGAATTAATACCAATCCTTCTCAAACTCTTCCGGAAAAAATGAAGAGGAGGGTACAGTTCCAAACTCATTTTACAAAGCCAATGTTGCCCTGATACCAAAGCCAGATTACAAGGACACTATAAGAAAAGAAAATTACAGGTCAGTATCTCTGATGAACACAGGTACAAAAGTCCTCAACAAAATATTAGCAAACCTAAATCAATGGCATATTACGAGGATCCTACAGCATGATCAAGTGGGATTTTATCCCTGGGATACAAGGATAGTTCAACATACACACATCAATAAATGTGATATGCCACATTAACACAATGAAAGGAAAAGATCATACAATAAGCCCAGTAGATGCAGAAAAAGCATTTGACAAAATTCAACATTCTTTCATGATAAAAACCCTCAACAAATTAGGTATAGAAGAAATGTATCTCAACATAATGAAGGCCATATATGACAACCCCACAGCTGATGCTATACTCAGCGATGAAAAAAAGTTGAAAGCTTTTCCTCTAAGATTAAGAATAGGACAAGGATGTCTGCCTTTGCAATTCTATTCAACATGGTACTGAAAGTGCTAGCCAGAGCAATTAGGCAAGATAAAGAAGTATATTTCCAATTCTGGCAACCCGAACCTTATCATTCTTATTGTAGGGACTCCCTGGTTAGTGGAGAAGAAAGGGACCAAGCTCTATCTACAGGCAAATATATTATAGTTATATATCTTCAACTTCTGCAAAAATAAAATTCCACTCTAGGCCAAAAGATTTACCAGGTGTCCTCAATTTAGGGGACAAAAGGCAGAAGTGATAGAAGGTTGTGAGCTGTAACTAATGTTTATGTGTTTATGTGGATTTTTCTGCAATAAATTTGTAACTCCACAGCTATTTATCATGCTGACTTGTCTTGCCTAACTTGTTGTTTTTATATTTATTCTTTTTATTCTGTTTATTACTCTGGCTGCATGGGATTTAAAGGGTTGCTAAAGACAGTCAAGATTGCTAATCAGTCAAGAGATAAAATAATTCATGAAAGCAATAGACAGATGAATATGAAAAACTTTTAATAGACCACATAACTTTATCCACTGACATGAATGCCCATGGCCATGTGCATCAGGAACTCCTTTGCTGGCTGATTTATAGACACAACTGAAGAGCAGTGTAGATTTGTGGATTATTGGAAATCACTGAATACAGGCAAATCTATTCCTACTGCAGGTTTTGCATTTGTTAAGGTTATATTTATAATTTATATCACTGCATTGAGAGAACTTAAGTGTTTGGCAAATGTTCCTACTGCTTGACTTCCTTTGGGTTCTTCCTAAACTATTCATCAAGTTGTTTAAATATGCTTTGTCACTTTAAAAAGTCTTCTATGTTTCACATACAAAAACAATTTTAGCCTTTAAAATGTATCTACCAGACCCTGACCATTTGAGGTGATACTGATTTTTACATATGAGTTAATACTGCTAATCCAATAATCATGTATGAGGGTCCCACTGTATCCATAAGACATTGTATGAAGCTGTTAAGTTGAATGAAGTTAGTCTTGAATTCATTTGAAACCACAGGGATTTCCATTATGAATTTGTAATTCTCTAAGTCTTTGTACATTTTGTAAATTTGACCAAACATTGGAATGGGTTTATGAGATGAGTTATGAACTGTAATACAACCAGTGGGCTTCAGGTTGCTTTTCCATCTTACAGATTGAAATATTTATCACAAGCTCTTTACTTGACTTGCCGGACACAGATCTGCAATGCTAGTCAGCCACTGTGTTAGGTGCAATTGGACCGTCCTTGGACAAATGCTAGAAAGTGTACTCTAACATAAACTCTGCTTCTGTGATTGAATCAACTCATTTCTCCAGTGGTGGGTGCTTTGGGTTATGCAGTAGGGTATATCCTCTGTTGCTGACAGTGTTAACGATGGCTTTGTAAATGTCATTTTAAAAGTTAGCTGAAATTTCAGATCTCTGACCTATTGTGGGGCAGGCTAAGTTTTGTTGATCTGAATCTTTTAACTGCTTTCTCAAAAACCATGCTTGCAGTATTAACTCACTCGGTGTCCTCCATTTGTTCACAGTTTTCCCAACTCTTACTATTATTGTGTCTTGTGCTTCTGGAAGAGTTTGCCTTTAGACCACCACCTCTGTTCTTTAGAGTTTCAGATACTTCTCCAGCAATCTCTTCTTGATGAGACAAGAGAGTTACTTGTTCATTTCTTAACCTTGAAAAGTCAACTCGGTTAATCCCATAAAACATCTGAACAATGAAGTGTGTTGCATGTAGTAGCAGTTGAGAACACAGGCTTGGCCCACAAAGTCGGGTTTGGAATGTGACCTTTCCACATGCTAGTTGTATGACCTGGGAGAAGTTCCTCTTCTACAAAATGTGGATGATAACAGTATCCACTTTGTAAAATTGTGATAATTGAATGATATGACGAATGAAAGCACTTAGGACTGTGCCCGGAAAACTGCAATACTCAATGAAGTTAGCTTATCAGTACCAAGACTGTGAGATCAGTAGGGATAAATCAATAAACCTAAAACAAGATGTGTTTCACAAGTTATATATAGTCACCTACAAGTCCCTTTTGCTGTAACAGTTGACTCAGTCTTCCTCACTACATTATCTCCTGCTTCAGAAAGGGTGAAATGAATATTATGGTTTTAGGTATAATTCAAGAAGCTGTAAACACCAAGGAATTTAACAGAAAAAAAAAAGTACTCAAATAGGAAAAAGAAACATGTTTTGGAAACCATTGGGTTGAAGTAGAAAATGCAAGCAGGGTGATTTTTTTTTTTAACCTGCTGTAGGGCCATATGGTTGCTGAATGTGTTGATGCTGGTTTTAAGATTCTTGAGTATTTTAAACTTGACATGTTATTTTTTTAATGATTTCAAACATCATTTCTTTCAGAGCCTTTTCCCAACGTTGCCATAATATTGAACAGATGGCTCAGCAGCATCTACATTTGCATTTTGCTATACTGCCATGTTATTTGCAAAATTTCTTATCAAAAACCTGTGATTCTTTCTCTACCTTTTCAGAATGGCTGCGATGAAACTGTAAATAGGTTCTTCCCAGAGTCTTGGGGATGTAGTAGAAATTGGGATCGCATATTGCTTCTTCTTTGCAATTTTATGTTGTTATATTTTGGGGTTTTATACCTACCGTTATTAGTACACTCTCTCATCTTAAACAACCCCTTTCTTCCAAATGACTACACGTCCTCATCATACCTTTGTGATATGAGTAAAACTGAGGTGATGTTAGCACTGAAGGGAATCTTGAAGATTATACCAGCCCTTTCATGCCCCTCTGTTTACTGTTCCAGCAATTGCTTGTGACTGTCTGAAGTTGTCCTGTTTATTTCCTTTATTTGTTGTCCACCTCTTCCATAGAACGGAAGCTCCATGAGAGCTAGATCCCTGTCTGGTTTGTTTATCACCTTGTCCCCAGTGCTGGCTCAGCACTGGTGCCCAGTAACATCTGTGAATGAATGAATGAGCTAATGAAGTCATTAATAAGTAATTCTCTAGATGCTGAAATTCTTTCACAAGCAGAATACGATGAGTTCCATGAACATAATTACTTTCTCTAATCTTTTTACTTTTATTTTACTTAGCTATATTTTTAAGAAGGGTTTTCCAGGAGTGTTCTCTTGATAGTCTTTACTTCCTTATTTTTTATGGTGGTGGTTTCTTTTTTTTAATAAAAAAATGACTATGTGCATATAAACAGGTAGTCCCGTAGGAGGTTTGTGAGGGCTTTTTTATTTTTGTTTTTTTTTACTTTGGGGCACTGGGATTAGTGCCAACATAAAGGCATTTTCTTGCTTAACAGATTGAAAAGACACAGGAAGCCAGAGGAGCTGTATTGATCAGAGCTGACTGTAGACCTTTCCTTTTAAAGGCATGTGATGATGAAAAATAAGCCCACCAATATCTCTATTAAGCTTCTTTGATTTTTCTCTTTTTAAATGAGGACTGCTAGGATGCCTCTTTGGCTCAGAGCGTGGTTAAGGCTGCAGGCCATACTGTGTCTGAATGCTGGCTTCCTGGTTCACATTTAGCTGGGTTTGCCCTTGATTATTGCTGTTCCCAGCCTGTGACCTGCATTAAATATCTCTGTGGCTTCAGGCTAGGAACTAGGCTAAGATTTGTTCAGTCTTAGCTTTGCACATAGAACAAATAGAGAAAATTTTAATATGGAAGGTTGCACTATGCTGTATCTAGAAAATCGCTCTAATTATTGCAAAGTATTGGCAGGTTATTTGTCAGTAGAGTAACAAATTCTGTCTGTCAGCTCAGAGGTACAGTGGGAGGTAAAGAGCCACTTTTATTGGTACAACCATGTGTCTAGAAAGCGTTTTAGGCTTCATCAGGTAGGTCTTTATAGATATTAGACTTTCTGTGAAAAGAGACAGGCGCTTCATCTCCACTGAATGAAAACTTTGATTTTTCTAAAGCCAGAATTACAAAAGGATTTTAAAAGTGAGGGTCTTTGTACTGTGGGTTTATATTTCCCACTTCTGAGCCTAGATTTTGCCACAGGCAAGCCCATGAGAAACCTCCAACAGTGCTCGGAGTAGGAGATAAAGTGCCGTAGAGAACAAACTCCAGCCCAAATGCAGGAATGAAAAAAAATTTTTTTTATATTTTTTTTCTGGCCTTCACAATACACCAAATGGTTTTCATAAAACATTTATGCAGGTAAGATTTGAGGAAGCAGGGAGAGAACATAAAAGTCAGCAGCTGCAGTTCAGCCCTTACCAATAGGATTAGTTAAGTCTAGTGGAGGTGTGGTATTTCGTGGACTCCCTGTACTCCCTTCCTCACCTTAGAAAATCTTACCTGTCTTAACATGAAGCTTTATTTATGATGTATTTCCTAAGGAAGGGCTCTGCATTACAGGGTTAAGTGTATAATAAATACTGCCTAAGTGTGGTAGTTTCCTCAACGAGTTTAACCCTTTGTTTGCTGCACCCTGTGGCCATGTAACCTCCCTGTCCGTGCAAATGAATACTAATTATCATTATAAACCCTTCTTCTCATTATGTTCCTATGAATGGCATCTTTTATAGCTTGCTAATTATAAGCACACAGAACTGAAGTGCTTGAAGTTAAATAATGTAAACAGGGTTGTAATAGATTTTCATGTTGAATGCTTTTATTGATTAATTGTTAATTAAAATTTCTCAGATCTCTAACCAATTAATCCATTTAGTTTATTAGATACTGTAATAACCCTGATTCTGTACTTGTAGATTGTACTTATGGAATATTCTTTTTATTCTCTTAAGAGGATTTCTTTATAAATAACTAACTCATACAGACAAAGTACTGTGCTAAACCAGAACGTATAGAAATTTACCATTCAACATTTTTTAACCAAAAATTGATTAGAAATGACCATAATTATAATCTTAAAGTTAGAAAGAATCTCACACTTAGAGGTGTGAGGTAACAACTAACTTCCATTCAGGGTCATTTAACTTCTGGTTGGACATGCAATCAATTGAGGAATCATACCCATTCTCTTTGGATGGTCCTGATTGTGAAAAAAAACTTTCAGGAAGCTAAAATGACCCCTGTACTTTACCCCCATTGGTCCATACTCCCATGTCTGGAATGACCCAGAATAAGTTTAACCTCTTTTCCATAACAATGCCCTTTTAGATATGTAAGATGTCTAGTGTGACCCATTTAACTCTTCTCTCTCCATGACAGATTATTTCTACTTTCTTCAACTATTCCTCAAATGTTCAGACCCTTCATTAGTCTTGCTGTCCTTTTCTAGACTCATGGAGCTTTCACTCAGCCATGAAAGGAAACATTAAACACACAATACTAAGAGTAATGAGATTCTCATAGTGGAAGGAAAAAATACTACAGGTTTATAGGTAGGAAAGAAGGTGGGGGGAGGGGCTAACCTAGCTCAGTCTTAAAACCTCTCTAGGTCAACAGAGATAATATGCACACCAGATGAACAGATTATAAACATAATGCCCCATCCCACATTCCCAGTCCTTTTACCCTGTTCTGGTTTTCCTGCGTAACATTGCATCTTCTAGTATACTATATAATCCATTTGTTTATTATTTTACTATCTCTTTTCATTAGAATCTAAACTCCATGAAGGCAGGAATTTTTTCTGCTACATTCAGTTATGAATCCCTAGCATCTAGATCATGCTACACACATAGCAAGTACTCAACAAATATTTATTGAACAGTATTTATTGCTTAGGTATGGCTGTTCAATTAGCTACCAGTCCATCTAACTAAACTAACAACCAATTCATATATTTCCATCTCACCCACTGGGAGCTTTTGTAAGACCTTGACAGATGCCTTGCAGAAATCCAGATACATTATATTTAAGATCAGAGGAAACTGTAGAGATAACATCATCTGGTCTTTGTGAACTCATATTGGCTCCTGGTAATCATTGCTTTCTTTTCTAAGTATGAAAATACTCTTTGTAATTCTAACATAAAATAATTATTCATATGTAGTGTTCAGCTCTCATGTGGAAGGAACCCTGCTCAATGACCTATATAAATGTGTTGGCTCATTTAGTCCTTGCTTTGTTTATCTTCATATTTAGGAGGTACTATTCTCATCCCTGTTTACGAATGAGATCAATGTGCTCTAGAGAAGTTAGGTAACTTCTGGGGGGAACAAGTGTAAAGTGGCTAAAAGTATTCTCTTAGTATTGCCATCTAACTGGCACTTAAATTCCCTCTTAGTTGGTTCTATTCCTTACCACTTTGAAGATCGTTCTTGATGTGAAAACAGAAGCAAGATAGAAGTTGAATTGTGTTTTTTCTGGCATCTGTTGATGTTGTGCTGTTTCACACAACACCATCTCCCTAAACAGTGACCATCCTTTTTTTTTTAATTACTGAAGTATAATTGATGAACAGTTATATTAGTTTCAGGTATATAACATATTGATTCAATAGTTCTATACATTACTGAGTGCTCACCATGGTAAGTGTAGTCACCATCTGTCACCACCTGTTCTTACTCTTTATATTACCTTACAGGTTTTTCAAGTCCCTCTCTGGTTGCATGTTACATTAAACAGTCTGTATCTTTTATTCCTTTACAACTGTTAAGTTTTTCTAGGTGTCCTTTTTCTATAGCCTAAAGGAAGTGGTTTCTAAATATCGTATCCTTTCCCAGTGCTAGAGATCAAATCCATAATAAAAACATGGCACATTATTTATTGGTATTATATTAGAAAGGAGGGCTTAACTGAATGATTGTTTCTTTTTGCTTTTTTTGTAGGCCTTTAAGCCATAGTGTTAAATAGAAAGTAACCATGACTAATTTTCATTCATACTTTGACTTAATTTGACTGCTTTTGTTGGCATCTGTGACAAAATGATCATTTTTGGTTAAGTTGTTCCAACATAATCTTGGGTGTATTTTAATTAGATTTCAAACCTTTTATTTTATATACATACATACACACACATATGCACACACAGTTAAGATTTTCTCTGTTGAAAAGTGAGACATTGTTGATGCAGAAATTTACCTAACAATCTACTAAGAAAAGCCAAAGAAGCCAAAGATTGTGAAATGAAAAAGTGACCTCAGCACGGAGTCTTCTTCCCAACGTTTCCTGGTATTTGAAGGATCTCACACATGGTGTTAGCTAACATTGAAGAGGGAACATCTGCATTCTGTCCAAACAGAATCTTGCCATAATGATTGCAGCATATTTAGAATGTGGTATTTATTTCTTATTGAAATTTCTGTTTTGGAAAACTTTTGTTTTTCTCCCTCTGGATGACAACTCCAAGAGGTTTTGTGATACCAGTGAGGGTATGAAGGTACAGAGAGGTTGTCTTCTCATTGGCCTTTGTGCAGAAGCTTTGGAATTGGGATAGAAAACAGCTCTGCCATCTTTATGGTAGGATCACAGGAGATGACATATCTCTTCTCTTCCTGAATTGCCCAGCAAGGACCGCCAGAAGATGCTTTAAATGGTGATGTTTTACATGGAAATTCAGGTGTCAGCAGGCACTTCCAGGGACTGGAAGTTTTTGTTTGAGTTTGAGTTCTGCCTTGATAGCAAAAAGGGCAAATGTATGGATTAATGTCCCAGGTTCAGCCCCAGGTACACCAGGTTCCACAGGCGAACAAACTCACTCTGTCTTACACTGGAGCATACATACAGATTTTGAAGGAACTGAGTATTTTCTAGGAGCGGAAGGGGAAAGATAAAATCCATTGCCATTATGACAGGTTTCCTCCCAGTAGCCTGTAAATATTTTCCAAGACTAACAGTTAAAGCTACATCAGCCGAGTCCAGAATGAAAATGCTGTAAATGTGCACAAGTTAAAAAAAAAAAAAAAAGGAGAAAATCTTTAAGAATGGCATTGTAGGTGGATTTTAAAAAAAAAAAAAATAAAACTTTGAGTATTAAAAAAAAAATTCCTCACCAGCCAATAGAAATACATACCAGTTTCTCACTCATGCTTTTCAGTGCTGCTTGCTCCCACCTCTCAGGTCAGCCTCATTTTCAGCTGGATTTCTTCATCAACTTTTATTTATAGCCTATCTCCTCAGTGTGCATACATAGAAACAGTTGATGTCAGGCACAGATGGGATGAACTGTGTTCTGGGGGTCAGCCAGGCCTGAGACCTTTGTGAAAAGATGAGATGATAATGGAGAAAGATTTATGGAAAAACATGACCTTATTAGGAGTTACTTGTGAATCTGCCCTGTATTTCTTTTATCCAAGTACGTAAGTAAAATTAATAGAAAGTACCAAACAGAATATTGTTAAATACATCATGCCACTTCTTGCATTTACAACAATCATTTCGCTTCGTGGTTGAAAGAGCATTGATCATCTCTCTTACTGTAGGACACAGGGTAAAGTAGCCCTAAGTATCTTTAAGTGGCTAATTTCTTCAGCCACATCAGATTACTTTCTCCGTCTTACAAGCTTTTGTGTTCAGAATTTCATGATTGGAAAAGAAAACCATGCTCCCAACTATAAATGATCCCCAAATGTGTTTTTTCCTCTACATTTCCACCAATTAAGGGAAAAAAAGGGGGATATGTTATAGAGATGCGCTTTCCAGCGAGCCTTATGCTATCTACAAAAGAAACACATGATTTGTTATTAGACTATATAGATGGGGTGCAGGACGAGATTCGGGAAAATGTTAAAATGGAAGTGGCACATTTCCCAAGTCTCACTGAAGTCTGCCTATCATGTGAGGGTTCATAATGTCAGCACTGTCACTCACCCGAGCCTGTGTGGCCTTCCTCTCGCTCAAAGTAATGACTGCACAGTTTTAGATGAAAGAACACAGAGGTCTTGAAGTGTTCTTGTCAATGTCAGATTACCGGTGGAAGGCACAGGTTCACTATTACTGTTATGTGGTTTCTTTACCCAGCTTTCACAGGGCAGTGGAAGGCAGCTCTGAAATGCACTACTCAGGAACTTTATCGAGACATGACCCTGTGGAAAAGCACTCAATATCAATCAGTGATCAGGATGTAAAACCACTGTCTCTGGTTCTAATCTCTTTATGCCATCAATAGATTTTTGACAAGGTCAGTGCACTGACAGACAACTTAACTTTCTGAAAACCAAATGCACTTTTAACTACAAGCTCTGATTGAAGTCACTAATTTTCATTATAAAAAAATAACATAATTGAAAGACCTTGTCCTATGACTAAGAATTTGATAGAAAATCAATTATTAACTCTTTAATAATATTGTCTGTTAATAGCAGGCTAATACTTGGTCTCTAATTTACAAATACCAATATGGAGATTAGGAAAGTCACATAACTTGCTAAGGGCTTTTGCAGTTATGTGTATAAGCTTAATTTTAATGAAGCAAATATGTGCTGTTGTCCTAAGAATTTGTCTTTAAGATAACTCTGGTGATTTATTTGGGAGGAATGGGAGAGGTAAAGCAAAGACATCCCTTTGTAATGTAGATGACTAGCCATATTACTTATAAAGTGCAAGACTTTAATTTTTAAGAGTCTCTTCTTAAAAATATATTGGCCTCTTATTTATTTATTCATTCAACAAACATCACAGGCGCCTGTGACACTGTGCCAAGTATTCTGCTAGGAACTGGTCATAAATACATAAATGAGAGATACCACTTCCACTGTAATATCTACTCATATAAGTAAATGATACTTGTCAATGGTTTTCTCATTCTGTTCTTTTCAGTTCAGTAAAATATTTGTTAATAAAATCATATTTAAAAAGTGAACGGGAATGGGGAGAAACTGCTTAGTAGGTACAGCATTTTACTTTGAATTGAGAGAGATGTTTTGGAATTAGAGGTGATTGTGAGTTACAACATTGTGCACTAAATGTGCTAAATGCCACTGAATTGTATACTTACTTAATGTGGTTGATTTTCTGAAATGTGACTTTCATCTCAGTTATTTTTTAAATTAATGCAGTTTGTGGTTTGTTTCTCTTGATATATTTATTTGGCTTTGTAATATATATTAGAGTTGAGAAGTCTAGCTTAGTCCCTTTCAGGTTTTTGTTTTTTTGTTTGTTTGTTTTTTGTAGTTTTCAATAGAATTCTGAAGATTTTTCTTACAGGTCTTAAACATTTCTTGTGAAGGTTCTTCCTCACTTATTTTTCTTGATATTGTGGATCAGATATTTTTCATATTTTTAAATGCTTTATTGCTGCTACACAGAAGAGCTATGGACCTTTGACGCTTTAGTTTATATCCAGCACTTTTTAATCTCCCTTTTTAATAAGACTCACAGTAGAGGGGCGCCTGGGTGGCTCAGTCGGTTAAGCATCTGCCTTCGGCTCAGGTCATGATCCCGGGGTCCTGGGATGGAGCCCTGCGTCGGGCTCCCTGCTCGGTGGGGAGCCTGCTTCTCCCTCTCCCTCTGCCTGCTTCTCTGCCTACTTACGCTCTCTCTTTATCTCTGTTAAATAACTAAATATAAATCTTTAAAAAAAAAAAAAGCCTCACAGTAGAGTCTTTTGGATTTTTCTAGGTATATGACCAAACATCTATAAGCTGAGATGATCCCAGTTTTACATGTTTTCCTTAGTGATACAGTACTTTAAAAGCACCCTAATATTAAATATTAAACCATTTTGCATTCCCTAGGATGAATCCCACTAATTATTGTGATATTTTATTGAATTATATTTACTAATAATCTGTTGAGGATTTTATATTTATCTTCATAAGAGATATTGATTATTCTCTTATGTTAGGTTTTTATACTAATTTAATAAAATCACTCATAGCTTTGCATTACTGTCTACTCTGGAAGAGAAAATATATGGAATTAGGTCCCTTGAAAGTTTGAAAGGCTTCACTCTAAAACTATCTGACTTGAAGCCATATTTGAAGATAATTTTAAATTTAATGTAATCTGCACTCTCAGGGTCATGGGTACAATCTCTTTATTTCTTAAGTGCATTTTTTTGTTCTGTTTTTCAGAAAGTTGCCAATTTCATCAAAATTTTTCATTTCTTAGTATTGTGTTCTTTTTTAATATTAATATCAATATCCTCTTATAATTCCTTCCATATATTTTATCCCTTTCTTATATCAAATTGTGTTTATTTGGGCTTTCTTTTTACTGAACAGATTTTTAAGTGACTTTCTATTGTTTTGGGTGGTGTGTTTTGTTTTTAAGAAATTATATTTTGGCTTTTTAAACTCTACTGATTTTTCAAGTTATAAATATTTCATTGGTTTTCCCTATGTGTTATTTCCTCCCTTTTGTATCTCTTTTGATTTTAAATTTTTAATTGATTGCCTAGCCCCTAAACTTTCTTTTAAAGAATAATGAAATTTTTTAGTGTGTGAATTTTTTCTCTAAGAATATTTTGGGGTATCCCATACTGTTCTTTTGTGGTATTTTAATTTTACTTTTCTGGGACTATAGTTATTTATAAGTGTGTGATATTTGTTTTATTCCAACAATTCTAGGAGATTTTTATGTCTGTACAGTACTTAATTTATAGCTCCATCACTTTGATAACTTGTAGTTAAAGAGTCTGGGCTACAAAACAACTACTTTTTGGAATTTTTTTGAGCCCTCTTATAGCTCAGTATATGACTACTGCAGTGACTGCCATCATGGTAACTCTCTCATGTGTGCTTGAAAAGCTAGGGTTCCTGCCTAAGTTCATAATATCTAACAATTTAGCCTTCTTCATTTTATTTAATTTTTCAAAATTTCTACCTCCTTATACAGAGGACGGTGCGACATCCTTCTATTAAGAACAATATGGGTAGATTAAACATTTCCAACCATAATAATTCTATGTCTCTGCCTTTCTCCTAGCATACCTTATTTTGATGCTCTATTAATGCCTGGACTATTTTTTCCTCATTCTGTATTCTGCGCTCCAATTTTTGTTGTTGTTGTTGTTATGAACTGTCCTTTAGTTGATATTAATATTGCCACCACCTGTCATCATTTTGTTTGCATTTTTATGATATTATCTTTGTACATCTTTCTTTTCTTATTATTCTTTTTGCTTATTTTTCCTCTCAGTGTATAAATGTCTCAATGATAGTGTAACAGTAGAATCAGAGAAAAAGGGGTGGGTGTGAGCGGCAGAGCAAAAAGGTGCACCATTTTGCTGAGCAGATTCAGGAGCTAAGAGGGGACTGAGGAGGGGTGAAACAGGTTTTCAGCTTGGGTGGTTGGAAACAGAACGTAGCCCTCAAAAGGGGAGATGTTAGGTTGGGTATAAGACAGGCTGAATTTGAGAGAGAGAACTGGCCGGCTGCCTCCCTGTCCATAGGTGACACTGGCCTCAGGTGAGGCTGGGGATACAGCCAGTGGATGGGCTGCCGTAGAATTACAGTTACGACCTCACCCACTGTTTTGGTGGCTTTGATGGCACACCTAATGTCTTCGTAACTCAGTTTTTCTGTAAACCAAGAATAGTAAGACTTATTTAAAAATACTTCTGTAGAAGTATTGAAGAGTGTGCATGTGATAAACAATTTCTAAATGCTTGAGGGCCTTTTGAGTGCTTGTAGACAAACAAAGGCATTGTGACTGTAGTAGCATTATTTTAGAATGAAAGTTCCGCCGTAAGTGCGTCTGATGAAGAGTTAAACTATTTTTGAAAATAAGACGTGTACAGCTTCATCTATGCAGTGAAATGCCATTTCCCACTGATTTGATGGAGCCTTTTCTCCTTAAGCCTTGCTTGCTTTTTCCAGGGCTCTGTGCTTGGCATGGTAATTAGGGACTTCTGCTCTCAGTGATAGGATGCTCCTGGCTATTTCTCCAGCTCTACTTTCCCACAGCTTAGCTCCTTACATTTCCCTGGCAGAGTGTGTGGTGTGTATTTTTAAGTGGTAGGATTTGGGGAAAGCAGTTCTGTGAAAAAGGAACGTGATAGACAAGGCTGCAGAGCAGGAGAATCAGCTAGGGTTGCTAGCTTTTAATTGAAGTTTAGTTGGAGGTTCAATGAGGTGAGACTGTTATGACAGATTTCAAAATGTAATGATAGGAAATGGGGTGGGTTCATCAAAGTCGGAGTAAATACAGAGCAACAGCTCAACAACTCAGCATGAAACAACAGCTACAAACTCTCTCAAAAAAAAATAGTGTAATTAAAATTTGCATTGTGCAGTCCTCCTTCTCAGTGGGTACCTTTCCAGGGAAAGCAATAACTTTATTGTGAAAAATATAAACACAAATTTAGAGATGTAAATTATATGCATGTTTTAATCTTGTTCATAAACACTGAAAGTTTTAAAAATGTAAATATAATCAAAGCACACAACTGCGGCTAAAAGCAGATTTGAGAAAGATCTCAAGAAGGTGAAAGGCCCTCCAGTCTCCCCCAGCCCTCACCCCTTGCCCACTCCAATCCTACCTGCCTGCCCCCTTTTGTGTATTTGGAAAAGAAGAGGTGGGATTCTGTCTTCCACTTTCAGGGAACACAAATCTTTATCTCTAATCTTTAATGTCACAGGAGGAATGGTGGGTTTAACCCCTTCTACTTCCTCTCCTATCTCTTTCCCCTTTTGTCTATGCATGTGATGTTGGAGGTTAGTAAGACACATGGGTGACAAGTGTTGGATGATTTGCAGCATGGAAATTTACCCAAATACTCTCCAGATTCTTTTATTTCCGTACTTCAGGCATGACAGTGACCTTAAGTTGAGCCAGTTCTAAGGGTTGGCCTTAGAGAGACAGCATGATATAGCAGAAAATTCACTGAACTGGTGTTGAATAAATGGGTGTGGGTTCTATCTTGACTGCCTCTTGCTGCCAGACTGATTTTGGAAAAGTCTTTCACTTCTCTGGGCCACAGTTTCTCCATCTGTTAAAGTCATTGAGTTGGCCTAAAATGAGCTCTTAGGTTCCTTCCAATTCAAACTTTCTATAATACTGTGTCTCATGGACCCACTTCAATCCAAATGGGGTCCTGGGAGATTCAGATTCAACATGGTACCCTTCTTAGGTCCTTAGGTGTGCCCAGGAGTAAAAATGTTCCAGAGAAGGCCCAAAGACTCTCCATACTGTGATGTAAGGCCAGGGCTTTCTGAGACTGTTATTAGAAGTTTGGCACTTTCTCGGCTTTATAAGGGTCTCTCCCAGTAGGGAATGACCTGATGTCTGTCCAGACCATCAAAACTCATGGTTGGAGCAGTCATCGATATGATCCAATGTAATAATCTTACATACTTCATCTACAGTGATAAGGGAAGTATTTAAATAGGTATCTATTACCATATGTCTCTCTCAACGGATTCCCTTTTTCAGAGTAGGATAGTGGAAATTTATAGGATGATAGGAAGAGATATTCATAAGAGCAATATGTCATTTATATAAATCCCTTCAAATGAAATTAAAGTATGGTATTCAGGGGAAATACAGCTTTAAGGATTCAAACCCAAAGTTCAATTTGAAGAATCTTTTTAGTATGTTGTGTATCTGAGTGAGTCTACCAGGTAAACATGAAGTGAAGTTTTTCTTGATCGACTGTTTTAAAGATGGAAAATAGAAAGTACATGAGAACTTAGTATTTGCTCTGCCAGTATGTTATACAGAAGGGAAGAATTGGGACTTGGAAGTAGGGTAAGAGAAGTGGTTGTGAGTTTGAAGACACGTTTTCCAATTGAGACCACTCATCCCCACTGCTCAACTCCAAAGGAGATGGTTCTAAACACCATTGAGCCCTGGCCTGAACTTGACGGAGACTTTACCGTACAGCCTTTGTGACGATTGCCTCAGGCTGCCCTGGAAAGGAAGTAAGTTTGGGGCAAATTCCAAAAAGAGCTCTCTGATCCAATTTGATTAGAGTGTTAGAATACTGAAGTTTCCAGGGGCACCTGGATGGCTCACTTGGTTAAGCATCTGATTCTTGATTTCAGCTCAGGTCATGATCTCAGGGTCGTGAGGTCAAGACTATGTCATGCTCCACGCTGGACACAGAGCCTGCTTAAGATTCTCTTTCTCCCTTTCCCTCTACCCCGACCTCCACCCCTCTTGCTCTCTTTAAAAAAAAAAAAAAAAAAAGGAATGCTGAAGTTTCTAGAGCAGTCCTGAGATAAGGCGCGGGAGGGGGGGGGTGGAATGGGAGGAAGGGATTATGACATGTGTGTCACCAAACTGGAACTTTTGGGGAAATAGGGATGGATGTAGGAAAGGGTAATGAAATATTAGTAAAAGCATTTGGGTCTCCTAATCCTGTCATACTGTTTAACACTATTTTTCTTGATATATAAGGGTAGACATGTATATTGTATTCAGGCACCTTGAGCAACAGTGGCTGTGCCTTAAACATTTTGTTTAATCTTTAGTGATGAGACCAGCATGGAATAATTTATACAAAGATAGTGTTCCTATTTTAACTAAAACTTACCAGATAATAAGGAAATACACTTTACCTAAAAATTCTCAAACTAATGGATTAAAGACCTAAATAGAAAAACTAAAAAGCTGTAAAGTAGTAAAAGAGAACATGAGCACATCTCTCAGAACCTTGGATTTAGCAGTGGTTTCTTAGATATGACACCAAAAGCAAAGGAACAAAGAAAAAAATAAAGTGGACTTCTTCAAAATTAAAAATTTTGTACATCCATGAACTACCAAGAAAGTGAATAAACAACCCACAGAATGCAAGAAAATATGTGCAAATCATTTATTTGATAATGGTCTAGGGCTCATAATATATGAAGAATTCTTACAACAAATAATAAAAAAGACAAAAAACCCAATTAAAAAGTGGGCAAAGGACATTTTTCCAAAGAAGATATGCAAATGACCAACGTACACATGTAAAGATGCTCAACATCAAAAGTCATTAGGAAAATGCATATCAAAACCATAATGAGATACCATTTTTACACCAGTAGGATGGCTACTATCAAAAACAAAACAATGCAAAACCAAAAATAACAAGTGTCTGTGAGGATATGGAGAGATTAGAACCTTGCTGATGGAATGTAAAACAGTACAGCCAGGCTGGAAAACAGTTTGGCAATTCCTCAACAAAGCTAAGCATAGAATTGCCATATGACCCACTAATTCAACTCCTAATTACATACCCCAAAGAACTGAAAGCAGGCATTCAAACAAAAACTTGTATATGGATGTTTATAGAAGTACTATCATGACAGCCAAAGTGTAAATATCAAAATGTCCATCAACTAATGAATGGATAAAAAAAATGTGGTATATCCACCCAGTGGAATATTATTTGGTCATAAAAAGGAATGAAATATGATACATGCTATAACATGGAGGAACCTTGAACATTATCCTAAGCGAAACCAGCTAGCCAGACATAAAAGGCCACATATTGATGATTCCATTTACATGGAATGTGCAGAATAGAAAGATCCATAGAGATGGAAAGTAGATTAGTGGTTACTAGGGGCTCGGGAGAGAGAAGAATGGGAAGTTCCTGTTCAAGGGGCATGGGAACTTCATTCAGGGTGATGAAAAACTTCTAGAACTAGATACTGGTGGCATTGTGACCATAGTCAGTGCCAGTAAATTATGCACTTTAAAATGGTTAAAATGGCAAATTTCATATTATGTGTATTTTACCACACACATGAGAAGTTCCTAAACCATATAAACCTTGTAGAAACCCGGGTAATGAAATACCTTTGACAAATGAGCTCAGGTTTGCAAAGGGATTAAATATATTTAAAGCACAGTTTTGGGATTGGGGGAAGCTTCTGGAAGTGAAAATGTGCATGACTGAGGGTCAGGAGTCCTGTGTTCTGGTCCAGACACTGCTGTTATGTGGCGCAGAGTGAGTCATGTAAACTTTCTTGGCCTCAGTTAGGGGACTTGGACAAATTTTCTCAATCATGTGTGGGACCTTTTCAGATTTCACATACCTTCATACACCCTGGCCCTTTACCCAGTGTGAAGAGTAGACTATTCAAACAGAATGCTCTTCCACCAGGAAAGAGGGTGGGGAGGGTGCAAAGGTGTCTTCTTTGGTAGAGCCTTTGCAATATTTCAAAGTCCTGAAGCTGATTGTGGTAGTCCTCACATTCCTGAGACTATAGGAAGGAGGTTCGCTCATTTCTTCATAAGGAGTCCACTAGCAAACATTTGCTGCACACACTCAGGACTGTGTGGGGCACAGCTGAAAGACACAGAGCCCCTAAATTTGTGGAGCATATATTCTAGAGGGAGGAGATAGCATTAAAGAGCTGAGTACTGAATGTGGTGAGTACTCTGAAGAAGTAGTAAATGCTGCTGAGGATGAGTACTCCAGGCTTAGGGACAGCTGCTCTGAGGAAGCCATGATTGTCCCTGTGGTCTGTGGGGTGACTTGAAATTAACCAGGAAACACGGAAAGGGACAGATTTGCTTTCCTGGTGGAGAGAGAACTGTGAAGAGGACGGGAGAATGGGCTTGGAGAAGATTGTGAATACAGTCTCATGCTTGAATGTCATGCTGAGTTGTGGCCAATGTCACTGAAGTAAAAGGCCAGGGGATGTATCTCCCTCAGACCACAGCGGGCACGTCTACCAGCAGACACGCTGCTTTCATATCCCCACCATACCACTTCCCGCGCTCCGAGCTGTGGAACCAGCAGTAACCACACAGAATCTCTGGAACTGAAAGTGCTCCCCAGTGTCGACTGCGACCTGAAGCCACCATTCCTCAGAGCCCTTAACATCTCCACAGCACAGGGCAGTGTGGGTCACAGAACAAGTGGCTCTGGAGTGTGACACCCAGCATGCTGTGCGGCTGTTGAGAGGATGTTTCTCCTTTTGGTCTTTCAGTTTTCGGCTCATCAAACCAGTAAATCTGGGCTTTGAGGATGGTGGAACTACCAGACTTTTACTTAAAAAGTGGGGACAGACTTTTACTTAAGCCTTCGCAACCGTTGTCCTCGGCCAAGCCATTGCACGTGTTTGGTGGGTGAACTGGTTCCACTTTGGCAGCGGAGGCCACATTTCCACACGGTGATGGAGCCCAGGGGGAACAGAGAGCTCACACCTGCCAGTTGGCCGCTGTCCTCCTAGGTGCCTGCGCTGCTTAGCAGGGGCGCATTTGGAGGGCCCAGAGCTGAACCACAGGTTGTGCCGTGCTCCTGGCTGGCCTGTCTGCTGTGCCGCAGGGGGAAGGGAGCAGTCATAGCTGTGACTCAGGCTACCCCATTAAGGAAAGGAGCTCATCACTAAGTCCCACGTCAGGCATCCCCAGTCCAAACTCAGGTTTAGAAGCTTATGTGTCCCCTTTTCTTTGTAACCATAAATCTATGCTATCAGACTTAATTCTTTTTTCCTTTGCTTTCAGGAGAGTAGATCTGGAGACACAAACAGCTGTGTTGAAGAAATAATTCGGGTAAGGACATTTTGTTTTTACAAATCTTACCAACTGGTTGGACGTAGATTCCAAATAGAAGGAGGCACATGGCTACATTGTCAAAGGAGCCTGTTGTCTGTTAACTGTTTGATGCTTACCTTTTCTGAGGGCAATCATGGAAGTTGCCTAAATGCCACTTTACAAAAACATGGCTTCTTTTCAAAATCTAGGAGTTACCTATCAACCTGATGCCTTTGTATGGGCTGAGGTGACACTGTATTAAAGTCAGAGAACTGGGAGACAGAAGAACAGAGTTGAGATGAAAAATATGGTTGTGCACACATTTAGATGCCCCCATATATCACCCTTCTATTTAGAAGCATCCTTTAATAGTCTATACTTTCCAGTCAGGCAAGGGTTGCCTTGTTATTTTTCTCCTAAACTTAATTGGAATCAGAAGCACTCTGACAAAGAGGTAATGCTCAGTGTCTGGAAATTTATTTCCATATTGTTTTGCATCTTATTGTGTTGCCTCTTACTCCCTGTAAGACTGTCTTTTTCCTCCTCATCATCTCTAGTAGCTACCCTCCATGAACCAGTTTCACACCCAGATTTACTAAGGTTGGGCTCTTCCGCCATTTTAGTGTTTTCCTGAGTATTCAAACTTATAATCAGGATGTCGTCTTCAACCCATATTTTTTCTTCACTCATATTTTTTCAGGGGAGTAACCTAATAATTTACATTCTCAGAGAGCTGATATTATGCTGGGCAAAACACCAAGACAAATTAGACCAGATGGGATGGCAATTCCCTATAAAGAAAAAAACCTTTATTTTAATATGTTTCTAACTTTTGGACATCCTACACACTTTTTCTTGAATTGCCAGTGAATGACAGTAATATAATTATTTGGTTTTAAAATTTGCATTAATCATCAAATTGTTTTCAGAGGCAGGGTTTTTTTGTTTTGTTTTTTTGCTTCCTGGAAAGCGTTATTTCATAAATAAATCTTTAACTCTCAAGTTGACCAAAATAAGAAATTGAAATTTGATCTGTTGAGTTCATAATGATTTTTGTTTTTCTGGCAGAGATTTATATAGAAAACAGTTGTCAAAATGGGTAGCTTCATTTCTGGCATTTAATATATGTTAAATAAAACACATACTGTATTTTGTATCTGTATTATCTCTAACCTGAGGCTTTGTTTCAAATTAAACAACAAATAGTGTAAAGTGCTAATATACTTTTCCTGTTTCTCTTTTGACATACTTTCATGTTTGGAATCCAAATATTCAGTGTTTAAGCCTTCTTCCTTTGATTAGTTACGGTGTTTATGTCAGCAAAATGGTAATACCAGAACATAGCAATCCCTCTTTGGTTTCCCAATTTATAAAATCCTACCTGTTCTTATCCTTTCTTCTCTTTTCTGAGGATATGGTAAAAACCTGTCATTTGACCTTTCTTTTCCGTACTCCAAACCGAGCCTGAAGTTTGAATAAGGGCTTAAGCAATTCACACAGCAAAAGGATGTAGTAGAGGTGATATAAAATTCACCTAAAATAAAACTGAATGCTGCAGTCAAGAGTTTAAAGCATTATTTTTTTCTCAAGAGAGCTGATGAAAGCCTTATGCCCCCTGGTCCCATTTCTACTTCCCAACACTGACCCTAATATTCCACGGTGCTGCCGCTACCATGGCCCACTTTGAATCAGGCACGGAACAAACGGGAAAGGCTGGACCAAGCAGATAATTGATTTGGAAACACATGCAAGGTTCAGGGCAACAGAGATGATGATTTCATCAGAAGACAGCTGAGCCCTCTCCAAGTTCTGGTCTTCCCAGAGCCTGTGAGGTGTGGTCCAGAGTGGGAAATGGTATAGACTCAGAGGAAACAGAGGTGATGGTGGTGTCCAGGTGGGCCTTTTCTCTGCTCTCACCTATCAGCCTGATGTGTTAGTAGTAGTAGTCGGTACTGAGGGAGCTCCTAGAGGATCATGTCCATGTTCCCAGTTTTGCCCAGAATGTTTTCCTGGTTGTCCCCTGCCTCGCACACACCAGTCATTCTCCAGGGTTGTCTCCCTCTCTTGTCCTAAGCACGTCCTCTCCTCCAAACACAAGCATGGGACTCCTTCTCCATTACAGCCAATGGTATGTATTGTGTATCTGCCACATGTTGGTCTTCCTCCCATACTGTGGCCCTGACGTCTGGAACTGAGAATCACGACTTTGTAGAATGAATAAATGAATGAGTGATTGAGTGAAGGAATCCTCTAAGGGAGAACGAAGAATATCATTGTGATAGCTCACAGATTCCATTTGCTCTAAATCGTAAACATTACTTACTGGCCTTTTTAGCCCTGGGTTCCTTCCCATGGATAGTCTTTGTGGGCCCTAGTTTTCCTTATCACTTTCTCTCCCCCTTGTGATCAGCTCAGGTAAACCTGATGTGGTCAAGTTCACCAAGGTACTCGTTATATGGAGCCATCACATAAAAGTGATGGCTCTCTCTTATTGTGGAGAATGAGCAGGTCATGAAAGTGCCTTAAAATAATGAAAATTGAGATATTCACTTAACGAGTGTTAGCATGCCCTTTCCACGTGGGAGGTACTGGGAAAATAATAGTGGGCCAAGCAGATACGACCCTCTTGAAACTAACCATGTGCTGGAGGATATAGATACTAGGTTTTATTTTTAATCTTGTAAATAAATGTCTAATGTTAATTGTGATAAGTACTCAGGGTTCCATGAGAGCCCACCATAGGGCACATGACCTCATTTTAGGTCAAGAACAGCTTCCCTGAGGAAGCAATATTTGGACTAATAGTTGGAGGATGAATAGGAAACTGACCTAAGAAGAAGAATATTGAGGCTGCATGCAGAGGAACAGGAAGGGTTTGGCTAATTAGGGACCCAGAAAGGACAATGAGGCCAGAGTAGCTAGAGAGTAGTGGCAAAAGCCAGGCAGGACAAGCCAGGTAGGGCTGTGCCTTCTCAGCTCTGTCCAAGATAAGCTTAGGGGGGCAGTGAAAGAATATAAGCCAGAATGATGTGATCAGATTGGCCATTTAGATACTCTACTCTGACTGCTATGCAGAATGGATTGAGGGGAGGAGGGGGAAGAAGAGAGGAGTGAGAGGCTGTTGCAGCTGCCCAGATGAGGGATGCTTGGTGGGGCACTCACAAGCATGGGAACATCGAGGGAAATGTGAGTTTGTGGGGGGAGGGATGAAATCATACATTAATTTTTTGACATGTTGAGTTTGAAGTACCTTTGAGACAGTCCAGGAAACATGGAGACTATAGATGAGTATACATTGGTCTGGTGCTCAGAACAGTGGTCTAAGCAGCAGGCCAATGTTTTGGACTAATTAGCATGTTGGTAATAAAACCATAGAAATGGGTAAACTTGCCTGGAGAGAGACAAGAGAAGCAATGAGAGCCAAAATTCCAACATTTAAGGGCCAAGGCGAGTAGGATCCACTAGCAGATGAAAGGGAGAGGGTGTGACTTGGGAAGTTGAGGGATAATGGTGGCCATGGGAGGTCCCAGAACCCAGGGAAAGAGAGTTTCAAGCTCAACAGCGCACAGGACTTCTGAGACTACAAGAGAGACGAGGCTTGAAAACCACTCCATGGACTGGACAACAAAAAGCTCATCAGTGACTTTATTGAGTGCTGTTTCTGTGCAGTAGAAGGAGCAGCATCCAGACAAGAGAAGACTGAGAACATGAAGTCGGGGAGTCGAGAGACCTTTTGTGAGGAGAGGCCACGGTTTCCATCCAGGGCCTCTCCATTTGTAAATGACCCTGTAGATAAGAACAAGTACCAAATGATGGAACACATTTTATGGAATTTATGGGACACTTAATACGGATGAGGTACTGTTCTCAGTTTCTTGCATGTATTAGCTCCTTTAGCCATCACAGATGCCCCATGAGGCAGGGACTGTTAACATCCCCATTTTACAGACAAAGAAATCTAAACACAGCTTGCCCAAGGTCACACAACTAGAAAGTGGTAGAGCTGGGATTTTAACGAGCACCGTCTGGCACCAGCGCCCTCTCTATCTTCTCTACTGAGCTTTCTTATTAAATGAAGAAATCCCCCTGGCTCAATAATGAACCACTCAGGCATTTTGCTGTGAAAGGGAGGTTTCCCATTTCCACATGTTTATGATTCAGAAGTGCCAGATCATGCATTTGTGCACTTGAACTCACAGAGGTTTTATGGCCAATGTTATCAACCTCATCTTTAAACTTCTTTTTCCTCTCCCCCTCTCTTATTTTTGCTGAGGTGACTGTTTTCAAGTCATTTGAATATTACATTATATTCTAAAGTGTAATTATTTTTTACTCTTACTCAGAGAATTCTAATCCTGGGACCTAATAAATCTGTGTATTATTGCAAAATTCACTTAACCGAGGGAGAAATTATAACCGAGTTCTATGAAGATGGGTGATAAGAGCTAGGAGCCCTCATGGCTGACATATGTTTGTAACAGACAGTTTTGTAAGTTATACTATATTTCATTCTTAAAGGTTCCAGTGCTGTAATACTTAGGTGCTTTTCGTAGTATTATCCATTAACGTAGAATGGCATTAACATTTGTTCAGCAAATAAAATCCGTTTACAACTTAATGGGGTTGTGCAGGGCTAGAATCTAGGATGCACAAATTTTATGCAAGACAGGTTTAGATGGCAGGTGTTGAGGGGCACTGCTCATAGCATAGTGAGTCTTCCTAATAAGAGACCAGTGTTGGAGATTCTGGTTTGGACTTAAAGGATGACGTTAGAGACAATTTCAGGGTAACATCTGAGCAGATTATTTTCTTGGTTTTTACCTTTAGTCACTAATTTAATTCCAATTTCCTATGTGATATTTATAGTGAATATTTACATAGAGTTGCATTTCTGTTGATAGGAAGGGGGTAACTGGTACTTGTTTAAATTCTGGGGGCTCAAATCAGTTTCCTGACACTACAATTGAACAGACTTCCAGCAAATAAAGGAACTCCTTTTCTAGATACTCCTAGACAAGGAGCCTGCTGGACAAGACTTTCAGTTTGGATTCTGGGAGATCTGTGAGTAAGGAGAGCTTTTAAAGCACCATCGTATGAAGTGCACATTATTATGGTCCCCTCACATGTTCCGACCCTCATGGTGGGCCAAGACAAACCTTGTGCTTAAATGTCTACGTGCTCCTTAACCCAAATGAAAATATGTTGGCCAGCCTATAGAGAACAGAAAGACAACTTGTTTTAAGTGACCTGTTCGGGTCATTTATAGAGATGGACCTCAGTCAAATCTCTCCTGCTTCAGACCAGACAGGCTTTTTTGAGCTCATGCTCTTTCCTTTATCAATTATATCATTTGTTTCAAACAGTAAAGATTTTATTAGTGACAAAATGAAGCCCACAAATGGCAAAATCAATCCAGGTAGAGCTGCAGAGGAGCTCCATTAATACATCCCATTACTTGGTGCAGTGAAATAAAATCAGAGCACGGGTAAACCTAATGTAGGCCTGGAGAAATTCGCCAGACAAAACCTACGGGTCTTGCCCAAGATGAACTATTGGCTGGTAGTGTTTTGTTTTCATTTCTCTTTCTGCATTTGGTCATCTGAATGGATAGAAACAGAAATACGTGTATATCTTATTTTACAACCATAGATGCATTTTTAAGAGATGTTATTATGCTAGTCCTTTTGGCTGAAACCAAAAGCCCTACTTAAATGACTCCATCTCTGCTTGCCAAGGGCATCCTCATGCCTGTGCGGGGTATCCAATGGCCTGCTCCTACATTCCAGGGCCATTTGGCTACAGTCTGTCGACTTTGTGATCCCTCCAGAAGTGTTCAATTTCTAACAGCAGTGGGGCAAGAGACCCCTCAAATTCAGAATCTGTTCTGAGCCCAGAGACTTTGGGGGTGATAGCCAAAGGAACCCCAGAGGTCTGGAAGCTCCAGGCACGGCAGGAATGGCTTTGCCTTTCTTTGTTTGCCTGTCCCATTCTGATGCATACCATTAGAAATTACAAAGGCATTTACAGAACCATGGGGATAGAAGACCAAAGGAATGTTAGCAGCCCATGTAGCTAAAGGTCCATGGGAATGTACTTTCTGCCCTAACAGTCAAGAGTGAATTCTGATACCTCAGCTGATATCTTTTCATGGGTGTTGGTCACTATTTTACTCTGAAGGTGCTGACTGAAAGAAAAGAGGAGATACACAAATGGCCTGTTCACAAAACCTAAATGCCACCGGATGTCATGGAAGCTCCTGGTGCTATGTGCCTCCTACCGTAGCCAGGCTAGTAAAGACTTGGAGATATGCACAGGAGGTGTGTCAGCCAGCCAGGATGCATGCAGTGCTGAGCTTCAGGCAAGGTCAAAGACCCAGTTTCACAGTTTCTCATGAGGATACTTGGTGAAGCTTAGCATTACATTAAAGGACCGAGGGATTAAAAATACGTGATTTTGTAAGTTTTCTGTTGCTCTTGCCTTTCAAGGGGCATCAACAGAACAAAGAAATAAGAGATTGAATGTAACTCAGAAAGTAGTAGATTTATGCCACACTTTAAAACACCTGCCAGACACGCAGAAGGGATAGATGCTTATAGAATGAGTAAGAGAGAGAATGTGGGGAAGAAAGCAAATAGAGATGCATTCCTTTCGATGCTGGTGCTCCTGTGAAAGGTGCCTTGCAGAGTCCTCCCCTAGCAACACAAGAGTGGAGGAGGGTGGGACAGAAGCAGAGACAGTCGCTGCCTGATGGTGCATATGTGGTCCATTGGACTATACTTGTCACCCATGCATGCCTCTCAGGTTTTCACAGCACCCTCACGGATTTCTGCTTCTTTGTATTTCAGTGAGGCCTCATTTTCAGAAAAATAAGTGCTTAAGCTTGAATCATCTAGAACAAAGCATGCAGATTCTTATCTTTATCTATGAATGAAGTTTACGATTGCAGTGTGGTTTTTATTTTACTTCTAGAAAATACCAATACACATGAGAGTATAATATCTGATAATACTTTCAAATGTATAAATTCCCAAAGAACATACTTATTTTTCATCTTGGGTTCTCTTAAGTGCAGCTCTTCAATGCTAATATTGCTGGCCACTCGACTTGCTTCAAGTCCTTTGCTAAATTAACCTAACAGAATGAATGCAATTTTATTTTCTCTTTCCTATTTCTATACTTAAGTATAATATAAGCATATGTGCTCATTGGACTTTGAAAACCACGCCAAAGATCAAAACTGGTAATTATTTATGGAATGATTATGTTAAGGCATTTAATAAAGAATATTTTGGAGTGCTAATTAAGAAGCATGAAAACATTAGAATATTTGCTGAAGTGATATTAGTACTTAACATGTGCAGACAAATAAGATCCTCTTTGTTTGCTGAAGTATTTTTAGACTGAATGTTTGTATACAGGTGTGTAACCTTTGTATCAGAAAATTTCTGGCAAAAAGGGCCCTGTGACCTTCTTCATCTCTACCCTACCTTTTTTTGCTTCTCTCTCTAACCTAGAAATTCTCTCAGGCAGCTGGTCCTTGCAAATAGGTCCTTGAGAACAAATCACTGAAGACCTCTTAACCACTGTTTCTGCCCACTCAAATTCTCTAAGGACACGGCCATCTCCCCACCACCCCCCAGAAAGCTTGCCAGTTTCAGCCTGTAGCTGGAATGGCCATGTGTGAGCGTTACCTTCCTCTGAGATGAGTCCTCTGTGAATGGCCTCCACTCCACCCCATTAGCAAGGCACCCTTGTGCTTGGTCTTTTGTCCACCTTCAGAGTTTACCCCACCCCTCAGTCCCTCCAGGACTTCCAGGATGGAGCAGTGAAACCTTTTCTCTAGCAGCCAGCTCTGAGGCCTGGATCATGGACCCTTCTCTGTGTCCCGCCAGTTGTGGCCTCTTGTTTATGTTGAATCCCAGTTTCAGGGCAGGATCATCTCGGCAGCTGGCCTGTGCTGTTTCCCATTACCCCCTTCTAGGGGGCCTTTAGACACTCTCCCTAATTGCTGCCCCATGAAATTCTAACACCGCAAATATACTGTACATCTGTGTATGGTATATGTTTCTGTGATTTATACAGAGAAAGACGTTTTCATCCCCAAGAACCAGGTTGAACTGGCTTAGCCAAGCCATCCCCCTTGCTCCACACCTCTGACACCTGGACCCCCTTCCTGCCTGAGCAGGAGCTTCACTGTCCCAGATGCTGAGGAGATAGATGCTATTAGCATGCGCACCTTGGCCTGCTGGCTTCCTTGGCCAATGTGCCAGGCTCTGTCCTAGGCACTGGGGGCACAGCAGTGAACCAAACAGGCCTAGATTCTGTCTTGCCAGACCTCTTATGTTCCGACCTGCTGACAGACCTGGAAACTTACCTGAATCTCAGGCACCCCTCCTTCCCTCTTTCCTGACTTCCGGCTAATCCCTCTGCCTGTGTGTTGGAGTCCCACGCATGACTGCAGCCAGCTCAGGAGCTGCTGAGTGCCCTCTCTCTCAGGTCTCCTCCAGCCTAGATCTCTCATAGTGTCATGTCCTCAGGGTAAATGTGTACACATGCTTTCCATCTTTGGAAGATAGCGTCTTCAGTGCTGCACTCCTTGGTGCAGCAGCACTCTTCAGTGCTGCTCTTTCCCCTTCCTCAGTTGACTCCTGCCGCCAGAGTCCCCGTGGGCCTTCACCTCCACTTTCCCATCAACCCACTGCTCTCTGGTTCCCCCTCCCATGCTCCCCTGAAACCACTTTTACCAGTGTCACCACTCCATGCTGGCTTCTTGCTAAGCACAGAGACCGTTCCCAGCATGATCCCCTGGTGGGCATTCCATGTGATGCCCGCACTGTCCACCTCAAAATGCTCGAGCCTTAGCCTCTCTCACCACACCATCCTGGATTTATTCCCATTGGGTGGTCATTTCTTCTTGAGCTCCTCCATGTACCTCTCTTCCTGTAACTACCCCTGATGTGCCGGGATTCCTCGGACTTCTGTTCCAGCTCTCTCTTCTTCTAGAGGCTACCGTTTCTCCAGCTTCTGGGGGCATTTGTGCCGTGATGGGGTGGGGGGCAAGTATGTTATCTCGAGCCCAGCTGTTTCCTGAGTTTCATGCTCATCTATCCAGCTGCCCCGAATGGCTCCACTTTTTTAAAAAGACTTTATTTATTTGAGAGAGAGAGAGAAGAGAGAGAGAGCACTAGCAGGGGGAAGGGCAGAGGAAGAGGGAGAAGCAGCCCTCCCTGCTGAGCAGAACGCCTGACACGGGGCTCCAGCCCAAGACCCTGAGATCATGACCTGAGCCAAAGTCAGACGCATAACCAACTGAGCCACCCAGGGCCCCAGTTGCTCCACTTATATGTGTCATGGACACCTCTACCCTAATGCCATCTCACACCCCTGCGGGCTCTGCCTCCAGCATGGATTATCCTCACTCATCTAGCTGCTCAAGCCATTGGGCTCTCCTGCTCACACTCGTCACATTCGGTTCCACACAAGTCTGTCAGTCTGTCTTCTGGATCTCACTTAAATAGGTCTGCTTCTTTCCATCTCCGTGCTACCCTCCTTGTTCAGTCCAACATCTTTCCCACCTAGATTATTCCAGAGACCTCCTCCCCGGCCGCCTGCCTACTGACTGCCTCTAGCCAGCTCCCCCAGTGTAGGTGGTATCAGCTTTCTGAAGCATGTGTACTTTAAAAAATTTCAGTGGCTCCCCTTGGGTTTAGGACAGAGTCAGATTCTTGGATGTGGTCTGGGAGAGCCACACAAGTCCTAGCCCTGCATTGCGTTCCAGCCTTATCTTAACCCACTGCCCCCCTCTATACTCTACTTCTGCCTCTGGGCTTACCTCATGCTCTTCTGTACCCAACAGAACATGCTCTGTCTACCCCTCACCCCAAATTCTGCTGTCCCCAAACCTTTCTTGAGAATCACTCCCTGCAGGAAGCCTTCCTGATTCCCAAGTCTGAGTTAGATGCTCCTATTCTGTATTCCCCAGGAAAGATACCCTTTATTCTTACCACTTCACTTACTATATTGAGTCATAATGGTCTTTCGTTGCCCACATTAGGCTGTTACCATCTATCCCCAGGGACTATCAAAATGACTGTCATATAATGAATGTTTAATAAATACTAAATAAATGGATGGAGAATAATGAATGAATGACTTTGACCTTTTGCTCAATGTGTGTTCTTGCTCTCTACCTTATTGTCCTTCCAGTACGGCAACAAAAAATGTTGAGGTGCTCTCCCCCTAGTACATAAGCTCTCCAAGGACAGCCAAAACTGTTGTGTGACCTGGGAGCATTAGGACACATCCTACAATTAGGACAAATGCAAGAGAGAGAGAAAATTCACCCCCTGACTCCTGAGGGTTGGAAGTGAAAAGGAATCCATGGGCTCTTGCCGGTGTTTCACACGTCGGGAGAGCTCAGACCTGTCTATCTGCTGCTTGTGTTCTGATTATCTTTCAGGAGAGAGAGTTTTTCATTTTGATAGATAATGAGTGTAATGTACAAGTTGAAGAAATCAAGATAATAAATTTACAGGGATCATTTGGTTAATTACCATTTTGCTGCTCATAGCATCAAGGGCTGGAAGTCAAAGCTCTTTCCGCTGCTGTTATGCTCTGTGGAAAGCAGTTCTTAGAACAATTAAAACACATCCACCCAAAAGCGATCAGCTCAAGACATACATTTAAAAATTGTATTTATTATCATGAAAACCACACACAGTGTTTTCTGTTACCTTTTCAAACTGAGGGGTGTGAAATTACGAATTTGCTACAAATTTGTATCCACATAGGAAAGTTGAAGATAATTTCTTAAATAGAAGATGATAATTTGCAGATTAAAGAGATAAGGGCCTTGAAAAATTAGACCATCTATCTAGATATTAATCTACATTTTCTGTAGTCCTTATATTCATAATTATTTAGATCAGCATAACCTGAAAAAACTTAGAAACCTCCATTCCCCTTTCCATTTCATTTATATGTTGTCCTATAGTTCTGAGAAATGTGATTTGTAGGTGTGCAATTCCTTTGTTTTTATGTTGGTTGGATGCAATGCAGTTTAAGTATTTTTTAAATGTAGGGGTTGGAACTCAGACATTTTGCATAACTTTTAGAACATGCTCCCATACTTACAGGCATCTTATTTTGTTCTGGTTTTGAAAGCTATCCACACAGCCCATAATTTCCGAATAGGTACCCTACTGTCAGCATTCTTTAGTCCCCCACACTAACTAGGTTTTGCACATGGCGTGTCGTCCCGTTTGCACATAGCTCCATTCCTGACCCCACTTAGACCTCAACAGTTCTGGAGAAATACTATGTTCGGTACCACGGCTCACACCTCCACTCTCTGGAGACCAGCCCTCTACCAAATACTGCTTTCCTAAACAATTTCAGTTTCTGATGATAAAACAGGAAAGGTGCACCACTGCCTGTCTCTCCAGTTACTAGCTTTGAGAACAATTGTCATACGCTAACAGTAGGGGATTTATTTTCTTTAATGTACCTTCCCTCTGTCTCTCCTCCCACTAAAAAGATGTGCCTATTTGTGCAAATGGGTATCGTTCTCTCTGCCCTGAATTTCTTAGGACATCACAGAAGTTGTGACCTGCTTATTATTACAGATTCTTCAGTATAATGTTTTTATTTTAGTGCCTTATTTTTGCATTGTAATTCTAAATAATTAGACGTCTAGTTCTGTGGAACTAAAAATATTAAAGATTTTATGTTATTTTTTTAAACAAAGTATTTATCTATGAACATTGATTAGGCCTCTGAAATGTGATTAAAAATCTTAAGATCAGCGTGCTTATAATTGATGTATTATGCAATAATTTAAAACTCTATCCTCATATACTTGTAAATATCTTTTTAATAGTCTCAAATATAGATTAATTCTGTATGTAAAGTACATATTTCTTTTTAAATTACCCTGGGATTCTATATTAATTCATTTAACATTATTGAAATACTTATATCTGCATATTTCCTTTATGAATCATTTTAGTCTTCCCTTCCCTGGCAATAACTTGTGACCTAACAGTATTTTGGGCCAATTTTTAAAACAGATTTTTGAATTCAGTTTAATGGTGTATAGCGAGGGGTGGGGTGGGGAGTGAAGAATAGGCTTTTCAAAATAGAACCTTTAAAGTTAGCTAAAAATATTAGTAGTGGCTTCTAAAAAATGACCAATCCCTGAAAACCTACCCCAGCTGCTTCTTTCTAACCAAATTACAGATTGAGACCCTGATGAATCTGAGACTCAACTTGAACTACAAAAGCCATTTGAAAATTCCATTGCAAATAACTAGAAAGACGCAAAGGGGGGGTTTGAGAAAATCCAGCCACATGCGATGAAAAAGATGATATTGCGCAAACAATGAGGTGCAACAGGTTCTCTCCAACCAGTGAGAGAAAAATGTCTCCTCTAATCTGCAAAATAAGCGTTTATCATTCTGACTTCTTAACTTCCTGTTTCCTTGTTTTTTTCCGCCGACGTCTCTCACCAACCTCTCCACACACATCCAACCCCAGACTCTGGAAAAAGATGAGAAATGAACACGGAGTTCTTTTGGAGGTTCACTAGTTATTGTTGTGTGAAATGAGGAGCCCACTGTGACATGAATAAAGACTCCAAAGCAGATTCCTAACATGTTTAAAACGGTGTGGATGGTGGGGGAGGAGGGGTCATGGTAGCTGGCATCATCTAGAAAGATCGTCAGCAACCCTTGAATAGTTGAAATGATTAATCACTTCAGCACAAAAGAACACAAAAGGAGATTGGTTAAGAATAAGCAGGGGACAGAGTGCTAGCTCCGGGGGTGACGTGCTTGTCTGCTTAATAATGTATTTTTAAAGTGTGTGCCACATCAAAAGCGAAGCACATGCAAATGGAGGAAGGAAAGATGAGGCAGTGAGCAAAATATTTGGTGAATTAGAACAAATGTTTAGGAAATCAGATGAGCAGTAATTTTGATTTGAACATTTTAAAAATGCATTCCCATCCCCTTCCCTCTCCCCGCCCCCAACATCTTAGGAGCACTGGGAAAGCTTGCAGGATGTGTGTTGGACTTTTATCACTGAAAATGAGGACAAGCTAATCAAATCAATATTGCCTCATAGCCTCCCTGTCTTTAAGGCGCAGTGTTTTGAATTGGCTCCTTAGACTAGAGCAAACTACGCAACTTAAAGCATAGGAAAGTATCATAATGGCATTGCTTAACATATATTGATGGCTAACTGTGCCCTTCACATCTATTACCTCTTTTAATCCTTGCAGTAACCCTATATGATGTCATCCCCATTTTACAGAAGAGGCAACGGAGATGTAGAGAGAAATTAAGAGACAGGGTTAGGGTTCAAACTCAGGTCTGTGGAGCCCAAGCTCATAAACACATACGTGCAATTTTTTCAAAACTCTGAATATTTTCAAAATGTAAGACTGAGCCAGTTCTTCTTGTGAGGGTACATCAGAACTCTTGCATTGTACCACCTCTTTCTTACAGCCTCGAGGAAACAAAGGGATGCATGACAGCTGCAGTTGTTGCCCCAGTGGCGAGAAGCTGCAAGGCGTCTGGCAGCAGTTAGACTGAGGATTGGTACGTGCCGAGTGGCATGAGGGAGGTGCAGTGAGCATGGAAATACCACTGATAGTTCCTTACGGAGTGAGCTGGAGTGTGTATTCATGTGGAAGCTAGTCACTGAGTAGTGTGTCTGTTACTGAGAATATGGGTCTTTCACATCAGCCTGTGTTATACGCTGCCTTGTATGGAGCTATACGTTACTGACACCTCCGGCCGTCTTGCCCCTCATAAGAGCAAGCAACACTCAGTGCTGTCCTCCTCCCCCAGAAGAGGGGTGGGTAAAGATGGGGAGTCCAGAGATACCAAGAACTCCAAGGGACAGAAGCCCGGGTGTGAGTTGTCCTGGAGCTTGAGCTTTTGCATCAGATACTCCTGCGTTCAACAACAGCTCCACCACCAACTGGCCGGGTAACACTGCGCTAATGTAGGTTTCAAGACAGTGTACATTTTGCCCAGGAAAAAAAAAAAGCTATTGTTCTCACTCACTATTTGATATGGTTGTAACATCTCTTGCTGGGTAAATTTGTGAATACACACATCTTAGTGAGTCAGCGTCTAACAAAATATTTTCGTTCATCAAATGCAATTCTGGAGGTAAACCAATTTTGTAAATCTGTGATTGAAATAAACAGTTTATTTTGGAACTGATGACTGTTAGCTGCTGGTTTCCTTGTTAGGATAATCGAGTATTTTCAAATTCATTAGAGACGAGGTTTACTTAAAGAAATTTCCATCTAGACTATTTAGCTGTAGAATACTTGTGTGGCTATCTTTACTGCTAAGAAACAATTGCTTTCTAAAGGATTCCTGGCTATAGGAAAAGATGGACCTAGGATTAGCCTCAGACTCCCCTAAAGTCTGTTTACAGTTTCTTTAAAACTCAGCATTAATAGGAAAACAAAAATGTTGGAAATCACTGAGTTTGATTGACAAACAGTAAAGCTTGGAATAAAGTCAAAAGCCAGTGGGACATTATAAATCACTTTACAAAAATAGAGTTTTATATGCAACCGTTCAGGGGCATATACTAAGTGGCTGCAAAGGGAATAAATGCAGACTGCGCCCTCTGGTGGAACACTAGTTTGATAGGTGGTTGGTAGCTTTTTGTCTTGTTAAGCATGGTTCAAGTGCTTATTTAAATTTCTTTGCCATTTTGGTTGATTATAAAACTATGTCAACTTGTGCCTATAAGCTGCTCTTATACATGTATGGTTTTATAAGTATGCCTCATTATAAATCAGATTACCCAGGCAAAGTAATGTTTATAATATGTGTTCTAATCTACTATGTTCCTGAAGATTCCTTTTGAGAGCTCACAAAGGATTAAAAATCATGCATAACTTCTAACTTGTAGCAGTATTTTCACACTGAAATACAATTGGTACACTGCTTGGAATAGCTCGCAAATGACACAGAACCCTCCTACTTAAATATCAGTCCTTTCCACATATACTTACGCAACCAAGGAGAGCAATGTAAAACTCAGAAATCTACTGGGACTTGAAAGGACAATGAATTAAAATGGTGGAAGTCTTCAAAGGGGTGGGTTCAGAAAATCCTCGGCTTTTATATAGACCCATAAAGGAGACATGAGAAGGAAAGTGGGTTGGCATTTTTATACCATGTATGAAGGATTATTTCTTTTCAATATTTTTCAGTGATGTACAGACTTAATTTCAATTTTAATTTCAATCAAACATTTCCGTTTGATTTCGTAGCACCCAGCAATCATCTCAATAAGTGCTTTTGAATGGTTTATTGAAAATCTATCTTCATGAAAAAATGGACTTATTCAATATTTAAAGGCATCTTATATACTTTCAAGTATGGGACATATTACTTGTTAAATTGTATTCAGTGCCTTGAGTTCATACTATTAAGAAAGCCAGAGAATTCTAGGGTCCAGAAATGAATAAGAGCTAGAATTTTACATATAGAAAATTCATGGCTTCATGGGAACTCAGAAGCATCTAAAATTATAAACTTAGTATTACCTCTGATAAGAATCTACTCTTGAGTGAAGTAGGAGTTTATAATGATACCTATCAGTACTTGATGATGAAGAACTGGCCATCCATATTCAGCAGAGTAAATAGTAAGTTTTCTAGCCGATTGTCTTGTCTGCCTGTGGCAGCAATAACATGTGCTTGACCCAGGTTGGTTGTGTAGCTCCAAGAAGATTAAGGATTGCACACAACATGGTAAAGTGCTATGAAAAGCAGTGATGCTTCAGCTCAGAGCTACAGAAAAAAGATAGAGAGCTGGAGGAAGCACTGCTTCACTCAAAACAAGAAAAAAGCTAGAGAAACTATTTAACCCATGAAAGAACTGACATCATAGGGCAAACAATTAACCTGAAATGTGATGAGAGCCAGACACCTTCAGGAAGAAATGGGACCTGAGCATTTGTTCATATGGGGCACCACCCAAGGCCATATACACCAGCAAGAAGATTGATCTAGAAACCTGTAATGAATTGCTAAAGTTGAATGTGGGCTCACAGGAGAGTGGCACAAACACAGGGAAGGTTGCTGTCTGCTGCAGTCTTTTCCTCCACCAGGCACTCATAGGAAAGACCAGGGAGCATACCGAGAAGCCTCTCTTGTGGTGCTGGCTAGAGGAGGGGAATAGCAGTCACTGCTCAGCCCCCATCCAGACCCAACTCCTCTGTCTCTCTGACTGCTTGGAGACCTTCATCTGTGGGAAGAAGGGCACAAAACTGCAGCCCTTCTGGTGGATCCCCTGGTGGGGCAGGGGAATGGCACCCACCTCTGAAACTGAATCTCAGACCCCTCTCCCTCTCATTCCTAAGAAACAGAAGCCTTAATCTCCAGGAGGAAGGACAACCAAAATGCATCCTGAGGTCCCTAGGGGAGACCCACTGTACCTGGTAAAAAGAAAACAAACAGCTCTACCCCTGGGGAAGGCACAGGAATATGTGCTACCTAACATTACTTCTGGAGGAGGCTACACCACCAAGACTCCTGTTCTCGGTGCCTACCTGAAACCAAGTCTTAATCAAAACATCAGAGTCCGTCTTCCCTCCCCAATTCTCCAACCACCACACTAGCAAGGATTGAGTAAGAATAAGAGTGGGATACAACTGGAAGAGCCATGCATAGGGAATACCCAAAGTCAAGTGAGGAGACTCATAGCCAAGCAGAGCGCAAACTTCATATCCATACCAACTCCTGACTAGGTGAACACAAACCTTCACACTAAAGACCTAACAGAGGGAAAGGCATTCTCATCTGCAAGCACAGAACATATTTACCTCAGAGTCTACTGCCCTATACAACATGTATGGCTTTCAACAGAAACTTAGGAGACCAATGAAGGGCTTCAAAAAAGCACAGTCTGAAGGGACAAAGCAGTCATCAGAATCAGAATCCAATGTGACACAGACATTAGAACTTAAGTGGCTTCAATTAATACATTCGTGGCTCGGAAGGAAGAAGGTATCTAAAATTATGAAGTTAGTTTTTACCTCTGTTAGGAATCCAAAATCATGCATGCAGAATCATAGGTAATTTCACTGGGGAGATAGGAACTATAAGAGTGAAAGCCACGTGAAAAAATGGGGAAATGGAAAACACAGAGAGATGTAAAATGCCTTTGATGGGTTTGTCAGTAGACTAGACACAGTTGAGGGAAGAATCAGAGTATGAAGATAAATCAATAGAAATTACTCGAAATGAAAACAAAGAGATAAAAATGTAAGAAAAAAATAGAGCAGAGCATCTAAGCTCTGTAGGGTAATAGTAAATGGTGAAATATTCATGTAATTGGAATCCGAGGAGGGGGAAGAAAAGAGAACAAGATAAAACAAATAATGGCCAAGAATTTTCAGAATTAGCCACAGACCCCCCCCCCAACCCACATATCCCAGAAGCTCAGGCTCAAAGAATGCCTAGCAGTATAAATACCAACACACGCCCCAAGGTATATCATACTCAAACTGCTAAAGACCAAAAACAAAGAGAAAATCTTGAAGGCAGCCAGCCAGAGAAAAAAGACACATTACCAACAGAGGAACTCAGACGAGAATGACGGAAGACTTCTCATCAGTGACCAGGCAAGAAATAAGACAATGGAGAGACATCTTTCAAGTGGTGAAAGAAGAAAAAAGCTGTCAGCCCAGAATTCTCAGCAAAAATATTCCTTAAAAGTTAAAGAGAAATAAAGAGTTTTGTAGACCAACAAAAAATGTGGGAATTCATTACCAGCAGACCTACTTTATGAGAAATGTTAAAGGAAATTCATAAGCAGAAGGACTATGATGTGGTCTGAAACTCAGATCTACACACACACAAATAAGAGCATCAGAAATGGAAAAAATGAAAGTAAAATAGCAACAAAAGCATGTAGTAAATCCCAAGGCCAAGAGCCAGGCCTTATGCTGAGTTCTTTTATTTCCTCTTTAAAATGCAACTACTACATATTATTTAATGGAAATAGAGCTTCAGTTTGGAAAGATGAAAAGGTTTTGTGGATGGATGGTGGTTACACAACAATATGAATGTAAGTACCACTGAACAGTATACTTAAAAATGAATTAAAATGATGCGTTTTATGTTACATATTTTTTTCTTTTTTTTTACCACAGTAAAAAAAAAAAAAAATGCAACTGTTACATCCAAGGAGTACTCAACAGGATGCAAACATAAAGCCCAAAAAGGGGGGTCTCTTGAAATCCTTTTCATGGGCTACTTCTTCTCCTGCCCTTACATGAAATCTCACTAGTTTCCCGGACACTATTAGATGATTCAAAAGTCCTCCAGTCACTCTTAGTGACAAAAAAAAAAAATCTCATTTCAGTAATTAAAATGCCCAGCTATAGGGCCTCATCAAGGCTCTGAACTCATTTAAAGTTAAAGATTTCCTTCCCCCAACTTGGGCTTCCTTCAGGCTGGAATCCTAGGAGGGAAGGAGGGACATAGGTGCTCCTTCTCTATTTCACTGTCTTGCATTGTTTCTTTTTTCAGCTAAGCTTTCTGGCTCCCCCAGGGCTAGAGCTAGGGTGACAAGAAAGTGCTAAGGGCCCAAGAAGTCATACTTGGCTGTCCCTAGGAACTGGCACTGGTGCTCTGTGGAGTTGGCGGGTCTCTCTCTGTGGGAAAGAGCACTGGTTCTTTGTGGGGTGCTTTAACGGTTCCAAAAAGATTTTTCCTCACTGTGAGCATCTACCTGTAGCTCCTTTGATGAGGGTAGTGCCTCTTTCTGTTCCGTATGACTGCCTCTTCTCTCCATGTTCTTGCCCAACCCAGCTTCTGCATCCAGTGTATGTCTTGTCTCTCTGTAGGTCAAAGTTCAATCCACATGTGACAGAGCCTTCTGTGCCGCCATGTCAGCCATTCACTGCTCCCCTGATGATTTTTGCAGGCTTAAGTTAGGTATCCCCAAGCACCCAAAGCAAATATGAAGTCCTCTGAGGGCTGTTGATGTCTGCACGGTTTTGTGTATGAAAGCCCTTTCTTGAGGTGAGGAAGAACTAGCTCCCTTCTCCCTCCTCCCACTTCAGATGGGGGAGAAAAGCATCACAGTATTACAGTATCTTTCTCCAAAGAAATTCTCTCTCTGGGCCTCAGATGAGTAATACTCTCTTTGAGCCCATCTCTTGCAGGCTTTGTCTTGCCTAGATGCACCCTCCTTTGATTGTATGGCATTTGTTTGTTCTAAATCAAAAAAAGGAAATGAGTTCCCTTTTCACATCTTGTTCAGTAGTCCTCGATTTTAGCACGATCAGGAGGTACATGTTTAGCTAGAAGGCACACTTAATAAGAGGTTTACCATTTTGTTCTGTGCTACTATTTGTAGTATCTACCATCTAGGTTACAAACAAAGCAGTTTTGTTCAGAAAACCTGACATCTCAGACAGAGGCCTTAGCCAGGTAGAAATAAGTATGTTCTCCTCTGATTTTCTCACATCCTCAGCCTTCTTAATCCTTTATTAGTTTCCCCTTGATATTTTATAAATGTCTACAGTGAATTTGGTCTCGGACAGGGTACACAGACCTCACCGAAATCATGAGCCAACATCCGCCTGAAGGTCAGAGTGCCCAGGCCTTATTAAATAGTCCCAGTCAGAGTCTGGTTTTGTAACTTCAGTAGGACCAGCCAGAGGACAAAATTAATTCTTATTAAGAGCGAGTTCTCAGGGCACCTGGGTGGCTCAGTCGTTAAGCATCTGCCTTCGGCTCAGGTCATGATCCCAGGTCCTGGGATCGAGCCCCGCATCAGGCTCCCCGCTCCACGGGAAGCCTGCTTCTCCCTTTCCCACTCCCCCTGCTTGTGTTCCCTCTCTCAGTGTGTCTCTGTCTGTCAAATAAATAAATAAAATCTTTAAAAAAATTTTTAAGGAAAAGAGCAAGTTCTCTTTCAATTTAGTAAATGTTTCTTACCCTGTGTTTCCCAGCACTACTTAAAGAGCTATTTTTAAAAGATCATTTTAGCTTTGGAATAAAACTAGTACAACAGTCCACTCACACAAATAGTATCTCTGTTTAAAATGAGAACATCACAGTGTGATTGAGCTATAGTTGGAACTTGTACGTTCTAATCTTTAGAGATGTCTCCGGTAAGCAACTGCATAGCCTCCCCTCCTCGATGCCCCTCCAACCCGGGCCGACATGGCTGTCACAGTACACAGATCAGCACTGCTACCTAAGATGTCCTTGAAATACTTGTTGTTTAGAGTGTATTATCACATGGCATGAAAATGTTGAAGAAGGGAAACACAGACTTTTAAAAATATGCCAGTATTTCCTGATTATCCTTTTTTTTTTTTTTTAGGTCAAACCCTTCATTTTGACACTTAATGAATAAAATGCCCACATGGCAAGAAATGAGATAATGAATTGTAAAAAGACATAATCAGCAATGACTAAATAATTAAGGGAATTGAAATGCAGAGTCATTTGGGAATGCATTAATAATAACACGATTTGTTCCATATGCTGAAGAATTCTGTTTTTAGAAAATCAGTCATCACACATGCTCCATAGCAAAAATAAAAAAAAAATTAATGTTGACTAATAGGAACTGTAATTAGATGTTCTCCTTTTAAACAGCTGAATAAAAGATGAAATCATATAGAAAGTATATTTAGATACAAGTCAGAAAGTAAACTGATTATTATTCATAGTGCTGTTAATAGGAACTATAATTTATGCATCTAGTGGGAATTGTGTTAGGCAGTTAAGGTAGGGAGTCACACTCGACTTCCCTTTATGCATTTACATTTATGTATTTTCCTGTGTTATACCAGGGACTATCTTTCTTATCGTTCACTAGCTTAACCATGAGAGTCACATCTCGAGGTGTCATGCACTGTGAGCATTTGGGGTTCTGGGGCTTGGAAGGTCTGCCCTCCAGAGGATGCTGCATCAGGATACTGCTCAGCCAGGGTGGACCACGCGCCTTTGTCGGGCACTGCCAGCAGGGGATTGTGACTTTTCAGCTTCTGTTAGTGTCTCACCTTGAGAGGTGTCTTCAGAGGTGACTAGGAGGGAAAGAGTGATACCTGACTTGGAAAGGCTGCAGTGGGCAGCCTCTAAATAGAGAGAGTGGGTGATAACGACCCCACACAGTCTCTGTGGACTGGCCCTAGCCGTGCGCCTAACCCATTCATCAGGAACCACCACATTTCACTAATCATCAGCACATCCCTTTAGTGGGTTATAAGAATCATTCCTTTTCTTTTTTTAGGGCATGAAACAGAACAAATCTGTGAGATCAAGGTTAAAATGAACAAGTTTCTGATTTTGGGTTTTCCATTAAAATGATGTGCCTTGGGGCACCTGCGTGGCTCGGTGGGTTAAGCATCTGCCTTCAGCTCAGGTAGTGATCCAGGGTCTTGGGATCAAGCCCCACATTGGGGCTACCTACTCAGTGGGGAGTCTGCTTGTCTCTCTGCCTCTTCCCCCCTCTCATGCTCTCTCTCTCTCAAATAAGTAAAATCTTTTTTGAAAAATGATGTACCTTTTTGGAGAATAAAACAGAAAACAGGCATGCAAGATTTTAACAAAACTCCTCAACCTCTCTGGCTATCTGTGTTTATATATAGGGTCGCCAATGTGCACACAAGGTACAGGTCTCCTACAGGTTCATTCTTTTATTCATACAAAAAAATGAAAACAAAAAGCCCTGAACCATAAAGTGAGCAATTCCTTTTAACCATGGACGTGAGGTATGGACATCGCTCTGCTGTACCTTAGAGTGATGGTGACTCTGCCTGTATGAACTGTTCCTCCTGTCCTCTCCATCCGTTAGGGTGTCACTGCCCCCAGCACACATCAGGGATCAGCTCTGAACTGTTGGGGAGAGAATCTCCTCAGCTCTGTGGGAGGCAGGCTTTGTGTTCTTTAAGTTTCTGAACAACCTCACATCTGTTTTTCCTTTCATAGGTTAGAAATAAGATCTCTTACTACTTCTTTGGGCAATATATGTTGATATGACACATGCCATGAGGGCTTTGCAGTATGGGTAATAGAAAGAACACGGGACTAAAATTCTGCATACCTGGGTGTGAATCGGATTTTGTGACCTTAAGGAAATCCCTCTGTGCCTCAGTTTACGCATCTATAAATCAGAGATAACACTGCTTTCCTTATCTGCCCTGCAGTGTAGTTACAAGGGTCTAATAAAAAAACATACATGTCAAAGTGCTTTGCAAACCATAAATCATGTTATAAATGCCAGGGTTGTTTTTGATTGTAGGGTTAGTATTTTATGTCCTTAAAACATAAAGCTCTGACGGTAATAGTCTTATACAGTTCCCTGAGCTATAATCACAAAATTCATAACCCACCATTGCTCTTGATAGATAAGTAATTACTCACAAACACACACTGTGCAAGGCAGAATAATGCCCCCCCAAAGATGCCCAAGTCCTAATCCTGAAAACATGTGACTATGTCAGGCTATATGGCAAAGGGGAATTAAGGTTATACAGGTGGAATTAAGGTTGTTAATCAGCTGACCTTGAGATGCAGAGATTATCCTGTATTGTCTGGTGGGTCCGATGTAATCACTAAGGTCCTTCATGAGTAGAGGAGAGAGGCAGAAGAGATGGGAGTATGAAAAAGATGCCTGACATGGCTAGCTTGGAAGATGGAAGAAGGGGCCACAAGCCAAGGAACGTGGGCAGTCTCTTAAAGCCAGAGGGGACAAGGAACAGATTCTCCACCAGAGCTTCGAGAACACAACACAGCCCCGCTTGATTTCAGCCCATCTGGACTTCTAAGATTCTGAACTGTGAGATCATAAATTTGTGTTGTTTCAAGCCACTGAATTTGAGATGATTTGTTTGTAACAGCAATAGAAAACCAACACACACACACACATTCTGACTAAAGTCAGTATTCAGATACTAATTTTAAAATGCCCCAAAGCCTCAACTGCATAGGGCCACAATCGCCTGGAGGATTTCAGAGCCTAATACTTCTACTTGTGCCTCGTTTGCCCAGGTATTTGGGCTAATCCTCTGCTATGCTTTAGCTTTATTTCCTGGCTTAAATAAGCAGTAAGTTTATTGCTTTGTGCCCTGTGGGTATTCCATAAATGCTTGTTGACTGCCTGACAGTGTGTTGTAAGTATTTCCTAGATGAGGAAACAAGTGAGGTTACAGAGGCCAGGTAGGATGAGGGACTTGTCTGGGGTTGCATAGCAACCAGGAGGATGCCCGGCTGCCTTCAAGTAGTCTTCACCTGTAATCGCCTGCCCTTCTCACTAAACAATACACTCCGCTTCAGATTAGCATCTGGTGATAATGGATCACTTTGCTCATCTCAGGCTGTTTTGTAGGTACCAGTGTTGATTCAAGCCCCAGAGGAACCTGAGTAAAAATCACTGGTCAATCAGCCTACTAGGGAAAACTTGAAATTCATGAGGGCATGGAGTTGACCTTTATACATAGTTATTGAGCACTTACTATATTCCAACACAGGCGATGACTATGACAGATCCATTTCCGCAGAGATTTCATAAAACTGAGTGTCCTTTGTCCCACAAATTGCCCGGCAATACTTACCAAAGGTCTTCTAAATAAGATGCTCTATTCAGCAGAAAATAGTTTGTTATTGTTTTTTTTTTTTAATGTAGTACTTGGCCCCGAAGTAAGGAGTTAATGATCCCACATAACAGAGAATAAGAAACTTGCCAAAAATCTTGGGAGTGTGTAAGTTAACAAATGTGCACTTAAATATAGTGCAGTGTGATCTGAGGCTTAGTAGGTAAGTTTGGGTTTTGTGTGTTTGTTCGCTTCTTTTGGGGAAATGGGTTTCCTCCTTTGCACCTTGGTACTAAGTAGCACCCCCCACAGCAGGAACTCAGTAACAGCCAAGTGGGGCAAAGATGAGCAGTGGCTTTGAGGACAGATCCGGTTTTGAATCCCAGCTTTACCATTTACTATCTGAGTGATTCTGGGTAAATCACTTAATCTCATTGAGCCTATTTTCTGCTTCTATTAAATGAAAGCATAGGAGGATGAAATGAGATAATGTATGTAAAGCTCCAGCTCGGGGCAGAGTGGCACCCCTCCCCACCTGCCAGAACAGCAGTTGTGTTAGGAGTAAGGGGTCCCCCACATTGAGGGCTTGCCCATGTGACCACTAAGAGCTCAGCCCCTCAATAGCTTCCTGTTCTTCTCTACCAGCCCCTCCGCTAAAGCCCTCCACTGTCACTTTCCCTTCCTGTCGCATCTTCACTCTCATATCCAAGGACATACCTTGGAACCTCAAAGGCTTTCTGCCTTCCAGAAACTTCTTTCACATTCCAAAGAAAAAATTTTAAAAATCACCAAGAAGGACAAATACTGCCCCTTTAACTTCATTTGTCTACTTTCCCTTTAAAACACCCACAAGACCACTCCTTGCCCTGTTCTCTCCCCTTTTATACGTGAATTCCAATGTTTGGATTCACTATGTTTGCTATCTATTGAATTCCCCTGGCCAGGGAATGAACCTGTGAGCCTAAAATGGAAACAGAAAAACTCCTCCCTTTCCTGTAGCTGCAGCTTCACTGAGTAGTCATTAAGTAAATTCAGTGTTTTAACGCACTAAAACACATGATTGTTTAACAGAGTATATTATGGAAAATGGTAGCGTTAATAGTCTCGGCGGAGTTCTAGTTGGGGAAAAGTACATTACAGCATTGCCAAGGCAGGGGGCTGTTTTTGTACGTGAAAATAAGTTACTGACATTGTACATCATTTTTATATCTTGTTGCTAGGCAACATTAAGAATGTGGTTATTGCCAATGTATCTGCTTTTTTATTTAAAAAAACGCCACTTCTTAATTCTGTTAAATTAGCCCTGTTATTGATTCTGTGGTCTTTCCTGAGTGTATTGATTGAGGTTCATCCATTAGCTTGGTGTGGGATGGGGGAGGGGAGACAGATTTGCGTCTCTAACTTGAACACATACATCAGTACTAATCACTAGTTCTCTTGTTCATCACTCTTTGTTTTCATACAGAGACAGGTAGAGTTTTGGTGCTCTGAGATGTGATATTCAGTGAACTAGAGTAAGATGTGAATGGAATCTGCTGGTGAACTAAATGCATAATTACACATTTTCTAGAATGTACTTCCTGTCACCGATGGTTCTGAGACCCCAGAATATTTCTTTGTTTTCTTTTTCCTCAATTGTGACTCGTGCTTTCCTCCTCTCTTCACTTGTTTTGTTTCCTAACCTAGTGCTACATCAGCAGCCATACCCACAGTCACTTAAGAAGACTCAGGAGTGGTATTTAGAGAAGATGGAAAGTGTGAGGAAATGTGATTTTTATTTTTTTATTATTATGTAATGTTAATCACCATACATCATTAGTTTTTGATATAGCGTTCCATGATTCATTGTTTGCGTATAACACCCAGTGCTCCATGCAGAATGTGCCCTCTTTAATACCCATCACCAGGTTAACCCATGCCCCCACCCCCTCCCCTCTAGAACCCTCAGTTTGTTTTTCAGAGCCCATCGTCTCTCATGGTTCGTCTCCCCCTCCGATTTGCCCCCTTCATTCTTCCCCTCCTGCTATCTTCTTTTTTTTTTTAACATATAATGTATTCTTTGTTTCAGAGGTACAGATCTGTGATTCAACAGTCTTGCACAATTCACAGAGCTCACCATAGCACATGCCCTCCCAATGTCTATCACCCAGCCACACCATCCCTCCCACCCCCCACCACTCCAGCAACCCTTGTTTCCTGAGATTAAGAATTCCTCATATCAGTGAGGTCATATGATACATGTCTTTCTCTGATTGACTTATTTCGCTCAGCATAATACCCTCCAGTTCCATCCACGTTGTTGCAAATGGCAAGATTTCATTCCTTTTGATGACTGCATAATATTCCATTGTGTGTGTGTGTGTGTGTGTGTGTGTGTGTGTGTGTGTGTGTGTGTGTGTATACATATATATATATACCACTTCTTCTTTATCCATTCATCTGTCGATGGACATCTTGGCTCTTCCCACAGTTTGGCTATTGTGGACATTGCTGCTATAAACATCGGGGTGCATGTACCCCTTCGGATCCCTACATTTGTATCTTTGGGGTAAATACCCAGTAGTGCAATTGCTGGATCGTATGGTAGCTCTATTTTCAACTTTTTGAGGAACCTCCGTACTGTTTTCCAGAGTGGCTGCACCAGCTTGCATTCCCACCAACAGTGTAGGAGGGTTCCCCTTTCTCCACATCCCCACCAACATCTGTCGTTTCCTGACTTGTGAATTTTAGCCATTCTGACTGGTGTGAGGTGGTATCTCACTGAGGTTTTGATTTGGATTTCCCTGATGCTGAGCAATGTTGAGCACTTTTCCGTGTGTCTCAACAAAACCAAAAGACAACCGACAGAATGGGAGAAGATATTTGCAAATGACATATCAGATAAAGGGCTAGTATCCAAAATCTATAAAGAACTTATCAAACTCAACATCCAAAGAACAAATGATCCAATCAAGAAATGGGCAGAAGACACGAGCAGACATTTTTCTAAAGAAGACATCCAAACGGCCAACAGACACAGGAAATGTGATTTTTAAATTCGCATGAAATCGAGTTCTTCTGGCCTCTGTTCCGCCCACTCTTCCCAGGTCCATAAGCCCTCATACTCACATACAGCTACTTTGATTGTCTCTACTTCACCCCATGGCTGAGGGAGAGATCCCCCTCCCAGGGGAATGGGGACAGCCGAACACATGACACCTGACACTGGACAGACGAGCTCAACAGCAGTTTATCAATCTCATGCGCTTCCCAGAGGAGATCTGCTAGTCTCAGAGGAGTCTTCCACCCAGAATCCTAATTCTTCATTTCTCAGGTGACACCAACTAATCTGATGAACCAAATTTACATTCGTGGGTGATAAGTTTCAGTTCATACACATGTTAACAGTGGCCTTCTATCAGAATTCATTGACAAATGCAAGGAGTAGGCCTGGTGATGACAGTAATACCACACAAAGCAAGGAATGTGTGGGGGTTAGGCTAAGATTTATGTCCCCCTTCTCAGGTCTTCTCCAAACCTCAGTGGAGCTTTGAGGCCTTAAACATGGCTCTGATAAACTCCTGAGGTCATGATCAAGTTCACAATCCATGATAAACCAGAAGATTTCCATATACTACCCCATTTCAGTGGTATGTCCCTTCCTTCAGAAATGATGAAAAATTACTGAAAAAGAAAACCACTCACATGTAATATACCATGGATTATAAGCGATACCCATGTAACTTATGGATTCAACATTCAGCATGGGATGCTTACTGTTTGCCAGGCTGTCTGCCAGACCCCAGCCTACCAGTTTATTTCCCAGCAAAGACACATTAAGAATAATGCTTGTGAATTTTTATCTGGAGCAAGAGTAGGGTGGGTGGAGACAGGTGTATGTGGGAGGGAATGAGACTCCTCTGAGACTAGCGGATCTCCTCCGGGTTCTAGGACATCAGGGTTGTTCTGAGTTACTTGCTCTATCATATGAGTTCAGCTTGGATTACCCCCATTAAATCTGGAGTGGCTATGTAGAAGAAATACATAGGGAGCTAGATCCCCAGTGCAGTGCATTGAATCTGTCAAAGAGTGCCCATCACACCCCCCCCAGACACCTGATGTCCCCACACTGTCATCTCAGGGCTGAGCACATGCACTGTTACATCTGCTCCTGTGTCCGCTCCATCCCTGGAACGTGAACTCCACGTAGTTATTTCTTGCCCCTTAGTGCGTCTTCTGTACATAGCACACCACTTCACATACAGTAGACAGAAGCTCCGTAAATGTTGGTGGGAGTAATTAATTAATGAATGGAGCATTAATCTGATACAGATGACCACTGACAGAGCAGTCTGCAGAAACTGGGCTCCTCTTGAAACGAGGCTGCGGCTGACTTATAACTACTCTCATTTTTTTCCTGCCATCTCTGGGAGGCATAGTCTTTATTTTATGCACGTGTTTCCTTTTTTGGTCCAAGAATAAGTTATCATTTGACAGTGATCTTTATTAATATTTGCAAGTTATACTCTTGGGTTTTGAAAGATATGCTGGTTATGTGTGTTGTCAAGAGACACATATTCTGCTTCTGTGAAAAGGGCAGGCAAATGTTACTTTGTTGTATGTACACACACACACACACACACACACTTGTGTCTGTGTGTGTCTGTGTATGTGTGCATGTATGTGTATAGAGGATACCCCTGCAGGTATTAACACATGTGAGAAAATGTTTCCTGCACTGAGCAATTTCCCTCCTGGAACTTAGATTCTAAAGAAGAAGCAGACGTATACATAATTATGAGATTATAGGATAAGTGCTTTATTATGAAGTATGTACAAAATATTATGGGCCTGAACAGGAGCAGAAATTTTCCACAAAAAGTAATCAACTGTTCTGTTGATAATGGACCAGAAAAATCAAAGATCAGTTGCTGGTTTAGAGAATGAGGATTGTTTCTTCAGGCACCAAATTATAATTTAGTAGATTAAAAAAAAGTTTTCAAAAGCTATTACTGCCCGCCTTCTCTGTGTTTTATTTACTGGCTTGTGTGTCTGTCTAAACAACTTAAGGCCAGAGAACACATCTGATTCCTCTTTCCATCTCTGGCATAGTTGAATTATCATAATACCACTGATGTAATATGCTTCTAACTTTTAAAAATTTTTTATTCTTCAAGTGAAAGTCCTATAAATAGAGATGTATTTCTCTTATTACGAAGCAGGTATATAATCGACATTTATTGGGCACCTGGGTGGCTCAATCGTTAAGCGTCTGCCTTCGGCTCAGGTCATGATCCCAGGGTCCTGGGATCGAGCCCCGCATCGGGCTCCCTGCTCAGCGGAAAGCCTGCTTCTCCCTCTCCCACTCCCCTTGCTTGTGCTCCCTCTCTTGCTGTTTCTCTCTCTGTCAAATAAATAAACAAAATCTTTAAAAAAAATAATCGATATTTATTTTAAAAATAACATTACACCTTTGAGACCAAACATAGATTTTGGGGGCGGGGATAGGGGGTGGGGAATGGAGTACATGGCTTCCTAGATTCACCAAAACACCAGCTGGGTAATGACTTTCATGCGAGTCATCACTGCTTATTATTTACAGTCAATTACATTAAGGAAACTCTTAATATATCTGTGGGAATAGGTTAATAATGCAGTCAGACCTCAGGTACATTTAATGAGAGCTGACTTTTTTTTTTTTTTGTCTCTTTATCCTGCACTCAGATGCTGAGCTCTTGAAGGTTTTAAATACTTTAACAAAATAAAAATCCATTAAAAAATTTTAAAGTAGGGCACCTGGGTGGCTCAGTTGGTTAAGCGACTGCCTTCGGCTCAGGTCATGATCCTGGAGTCCCGGGATCGAGTCCCACATCGGGCTCCCTGCTCGGCAGAGAGTCTGCTTCTCCCTCTGACCTTCCCCCCTCTCATGTGCTCTCTCTCTCATTCTCTCTCTCAAATAAATAAATAAAACCTTTAAAAAAAAAATTTTAAAGTATCCAACACATCAAGTGAAATAACTGGCTACTGGATTTTAAATTGTGTTTTCCATTAAAATGACTTTTAGAAGTCCTAAGTTGTGAACTTCAACAGTTGCCTACTCGTACATGCATTATTCATTTAAAAAAATAATTTCCATAACTTTTTAAACTTGGTAATTACATGTTTTAATTATGTAATTACACATTCTAATTATGCAGTTAAATCCGATTATAGTAATTATGTAATTATATGATAATTGATACATAATACACATGTAAAAACCTGTATAAGCATATATTTAACAAAGGAAATAGTTCTGAGGAAGATAGTTACGGGAAGAGTTGCAAAAGGATTGACTTACACAATTTGTCTAATTAATGACTTGAGATAATATAAAAACCCCTCCTACACTTTTAATATAAAAGTACTCATGCTATAACATCTGTGTTCACAATTTCTACTTTTCTGGTCACAGGCAAACACATGAACTGAAGAGCTCGGACTCAGGGGGATGAATGAAAATGAGAGATCCTATAACTAGATGTTAGGATAGGAGCATAGTTGGTGAAAACTTTCTAACAGAGCAGGTTCTGGATGGCTCCTCCATCCAGATTGTCCTGAAGGAAGGAAATACAGGCCCTGTGTTTCCATGACAGGAACTTTCTGCTCCCTGCCCCTGAGTCCCCCGCTGGGTCACTGGCCGTCTTACTGAGGGATCCACTTCTGCCTTTCCAATTAACAGTGCCAGTGGCTTCACTTTCTTGACTGTAAGTATCCACAATCACTAAAATCCTTGACAGTGAAGACCAAGTTCATGAAAACAGGAGAAAATACCTTGTAGCATAGTTGGATGAAGGTTAGAAAAAGAAGGTAATCTGTACAATTATAAGAAGTAATTGACATTGACATACTTTGGAATTTCTGAAAAAGTTTCTCAAAATTATTTAGCTGGTTTTGCTAAAAGAAACCCTGCCAGGAGCTTACAGAAAGGATTACATGTATGAAATCTAAACTGCATAGAATTGCAAAGAAATAGGAAATATTAGTTGTTCATTTCCCCATTGAAGTAAAATTGACATACAATGAATTGCACATATTTAGAATGGCAGCTTGGTAAGTTTTCACATAAGTGCATGAAGAGAAGCTCAAGATACCTGTGAAAACATCACCACAATCAAGATAATGAACATATCCATCACTCCTCAAATTTTTCTCAGACTCCTTTGTCATTCATCCCTTACCCTTGAATGTCCACCCTATCCCCAGGCCACCTCTTGTCTGCTTTCTGTCATTACAGAGGAGTTTGCATTTTTTCACACTTTTATATAAATGAAATCATATAATATGTACCCTTTTGTCTTCTTTCAGTCTGCATAATTATTTTGAGATTCATCCATATTTCATGCTCATTCCTTTTTGTGGTTAAGCAGTATTCCAGTGTATGGATATACCACAACTTGTTTATCCATTCACTTTCACAGGACATTTAATTTCTTTCTATTTCTTGGCTAGCACAAATAAGTCTGTTATAAATATTTGTGCACATGTGTAGAACATACAAAAAGTCTTTGTGTAGAAGTATGCTTTCTTTTCTCTGGAGTGAATACCTACCAGTGGAATGTTTGAATCAAATGATGGAAAGATGTTTAACTTTTTTAAAAAACCTACCAAACTGTTCTCCAAAGTGCTTATACCATTTTTCATCTCCATCAGTGGTATATAAGAATTGTGGTGCCTCTTCATCCTTGCAAATACCTGGTCTTCTTAATTCTAAACATTCTAATGTGTGCAGTGGTATATATTATCATGGTTTTCATTTGTGTTGCCTTAATGACTAATTATCTCAAGCTTCTCTTCACACACTTACTTTCCATCCATACATCTTCTTTGCTGAAGTATCCAAAACTTTTGTCCTTTTTTATTGTTTTTATTTTTGAGTTTTGAAATTTCTTTATATATATTTTATATACAAATCTTTTATATACTGTGCAGATACATCCTTTGCAAATATTTTCCGTTAGTATGGGGCTTGTCTTTACATTTTCTTTAACAGTGTCCTTCGGAAGATAACACTGTTAGGTTTTTTTAAAATTAATTTTGATGAAGTCCAATTTATTAGTTGTTTTTCTTTATGGATCATGTTTTTAGTATCATAACTACAAAATCTTTCCCTAATCTAAGATCACAAAGGTTTTTTTCCTACTTTTTTTTAACTTTTGCAGTTTGAGGTTTTACATTTGGTTTTAAGATCCACTTTAAAGGTTGGATGGAAGTTCAGTTTTTGCACATGGATATCCAATTTTTCCAGCACCGATGGTTAAAAACGCTACCCTTTCTCCATTGAATTGCCTTTGCACTTTTGCTGAAAATCAGTTGTCCATATATGTGTGATCTATCTCTGGATTCTTTATTTTGTCCCTGTATATCAATCTTTACACCAATATCACATTCTTTTGGTCACTGTGGCTCTATAATAAAATTTTCTAGCAGGTAGTGTTAGTTCTTCAATTTGGTTCTTGTTTTTCTAAGTTATTTTGGTTATTTTTACACCTTTGCATTTCCATATGAATTTTAGAGTAAGCTCATCAATTTCTACCAAAAAAAAATGCCTGCTGGAATTTTTATTGGAATTGTATTGAATCTACAGATCAATCTGGAAAGAACCGACATCTAAGTATTGATTCTTCCAAGCCACTAACACAGTATATATCTCCATTCATTTAAATGTCATTTAATTTCTCCCTTCAGTGTTTAGAATTTTAGTGTACAGGGCATGAACATCTTTTGTCAGATTTATCCCTAAGTATTTCATATTTTTTGTACTACTGTACATGGCGTTTATTTTTTAATTTCAATTTATATTTATTAGTTGCTAGGATATAGGTATACAATTGATGTCTGTTGATTTTACATCCTGAAGTATTGTGAAACTAACATTAATTTTAGTAGCTTTTTTGTAGATTCCATTAGATTTTCTACATTAACCATCATGTCATAGTGTTGCTGTTCAAGACTGCGTTGTGACTGGTTTTCTTCCTACTTATTCTGTCAGTTACTAAGGGAGGGATATTGAAATCTGAAGATAATTATGGGTTTGTCTATTTCTCCTTACTGTTGCATTGGTTTTACTTCATGGATTTTGAAACTCTGTATGGGAGGTGCAGGCATTTAGATTGTAATGTCCTATTGACGGATTGATTTCTTGAACATGATATAATCTCTTTATCCCTGGTTACACTGAGATATGCTTTGGTATTAATATAGCCATTCTGACCTTTTTTTAATTCATGTTAGTATATAATTTCTGTTTCTACTATTTTGTTTTAATTTGGTTTTTTATATTTTAAGTGTGGTTTTTATAAGCAGCATATAATTGGGTCTCACAATTTTTGTCTTTTAATTGGGATTTGAAAATGTTTACCTTTAATGTGATTATTGATGTGGTTGAGATTAGGTCTGTTGTCCTGCTCTTTTCTATTCATTCTTTCTTTTCTGTTTCTCTTCTCTCCTTTTCTGCCTTCTTTTGTACTGAGTTGTTTCATTATTCCACTTTAGTTACTTGTTGGCTTAGTAACTCTAACTCTTTGTTTTGTTCTCTCACTGGTTACTTTAGGGTTTACCATACACAGCTTTAACCTGTTACAGTCCACTTTCCAGCAACATCATCCCATTTCCCATGCAGTCTGAGAACTTTGCAACAGGATGCTTTCCTTTTTTTCCCCCTAGCCACCTATATGCTATTGTTGGCATATGTATTTACTTCTCTATGTTGTAAACTCCTCGTAAACTAATATTGTTGTTTAAGTAACCAATTATATCTTAAATGCATTTAAATAATAAAATATCTTTTTCTAAATTTACCTCTGTGGTTACCGTTTCCAGTTCTCTTTACTCCTTTGAATATATCTACGTTTCCATCTGCTAGCATTTTCCTTCTGCCTGAAGGACTTCCTTTAACATTTCTTAGAGTGCAGATCTGCTGATTATGAATTTTTCAGCATTTGTGTATTTGAAAATGTCACTATTTTACCCTAGTTTTTTACAGATATTTTTGCTGTTATATATCACTGGGCTGGTATTTATTTTCTTTCCATATTTTAAAGATGTTGCCTTACTGTCTTCACACTTACATTGTTTCCAATAAGAAATTTGTTGTAATCTTTATCTTCATTTCATTTTACTCTGGCTGCTTTTAATTTTTTCTCTTTATTGCTGATTTTGAGCAATTTCATTATATTGTGTCTTCACAGGGGTTTCTTCAGGGTTCCCATTCTTAGAGTTCATTGAGTTTCCTGAATCTACAGGTTTATAATTTTTATCCAGTTTGAATTTTTTTCTTTTATTATTTCTTCAAACATTTTCCCCATTCCCCTGTTCTCCTTTAGGGACTAAAATTTCATGTACATTAGGACACACATTAAATTATCCTACAATTCAATGATACTCTTGTGTGTTTTTTTTTTAATATTTTTCTCTCTGTGTTTTATTTTGTGTGGTTTCTGTTGCTGTGTCTTCAAGTTCATTAGTCTTTCCTTCTATAATCTCTATTCTGCCATTAATTACATTCAGTGTATATTTTCATCTCATACATTGTAGTTTTCATGTCTGGAAGTTTGATTTGGGTCATCTGTGTATCTTCTATGTCTCTCCTTATCTTTTTGGACATATAAATTACAACTATAATAATTGTTTAATTTATCCTTATATGCTTATTTTAACATCTGTGTCAGTTTTGAGTTGGTTTTGATTGATTGTTCTCTTCCCTATGGGGTTGTATCTTCTTGCTTCTTTGTAGATCTGGTAATATTTGGTAGGTTGTCAGGTGGTGAGAATTCTGCCTTTTTCTATTTCTATAAATCTTGAGCCTTGTTTTGGGGTGCATTTAAGTTGCTTGGAAACAACTTGATCATGTGGAGTCTTATTTTAACAATCTATTAGGTGAGAAAAGAGCAGTATTTAGTCTATTGCCCACTACTAAGACAAGATTCTTTCAAGTGCTGTACCCAATGCCCCATCATTTATGAGGTTTTCTAGTCTAGCTAGTGAAAACAATTACTGTTTCAGGCCTTGGGTGAACACCTGATGTCTTCTTTCTAATCCTTTCAGATGATTCTTTCCCTAGCATAAATTTGTTTCCTTCACACACTTTTGCTACTCAGGACCCTGTTGAATACTCAAAGGGACCTTCTGCAGATCTCCAGGTTTCTCTCTGTGCAAGAATCTCTCTGGCATTTTGTCCTGCAAACTCTAGTCAACTTGCTCTTCCAGACTCAGCTCAGAGTGTCCACTGGGCTCTACCTGGATTCCCTTTTCTGTACCATAGCCTGGCAACTCTTAATGCAGTAAGCTCGGGTGATAGTATAGTTTGCCTCATTAGTTTTCCATCTCCCGAGAATCAGTGTCACTGGTTGCCTAACATGTGTCTTGAAAACCTCTGTTTCATGTATTTATCCCAAATAGGAAACTTTTTGAATTAAAATATATCTGCTTGGTTTTTGTTCCTTTTTTTTTAAAGTGTAGTTGACACACAGTGTTACATTAGCTTCAGGTGTACAACATAGTGATTTGACAGTCTGTAAATTCTACTATGCTTACCACAAGTATAACTACCATCTGTCACCATATGATGTTATTACAATACCATCAACTACATTCCTTATGCTGTACCTTTTATGCCCGTGACACTATGACATTCATTCCATAACTAGAAGCCTACAGCTCCCTGAAAAGGAGAAAGAAATTATGACACAATATTAAACTGCCAAATTTTGAGTCAAATAATGTGGTTGTGAGCACAGTGTGCTCATATATGTCAGTTGCAATGGGTACTGCAGTAGGATATTCAATATAGTTAAGTGGGAAAATTGCAGGTATTTTCCCAACATTGAAATTCACCAAATTTTGGCAGGTTTGCTTAGATCATAAAATACAGGAAACCTCCATGTAAGATTGTCACATTTAAAAATTCTGATTTCTGAATAGGTTTTGACTGTAGTTGAGAATCTAACAAGAAAAAGTAGGATGATTTGATGTTAAGAGGCCTTTGGGCTTCTTTACTGTTGAAGGTTGACATTAAATAAAACAATAGATATTGAACAATCCTCTTAATTGTCTCTATCATATATCCTTTATCCAGTTTTTAACAAATATTGCTTCTGAATTAATTTTCTAAAGCATACTTCTTGATTTTGCACTTTTTCAAAAACCTAGTTTATAAGAGGCAAAATGTAAACAAATTAACAGAATTCCATGAGGTACATGCCAAATGAGGCACAGCACTACATAGACATAGAGGAAGATAATGTTTTAACTACCTGAAGGGAGGAAGAGGAATTTACTAGATGGACAAGATAGGAGACATGCCACAAGTGAAGGAAAGAGAACTGTCAAACTATTCAAGTGTAAGGAGTAAAAGTTGGTGCAAAATGGGGGAGGGGGCTGTGTAGTGAGACCCTAGAGACTGAGCCAAAATGTATGACAGAGGTCCCAGGTTTCCTGTGACCATCCTGCTTTATGTTTATTATCATAGTACCCCCTTCTGAGGAGCATTTTAGCACTTTAAAAAATATACCATTATAGACAGTAAAATCCGTAGTCAGCTTTGAAAGATTTTAAGCTAGAGAGTGACATCATCAGGTTTGTGTTTTTGAATGATTAATCTGGTTCCTCTGATATAGTAATAAATGGCATAGAATTTGTTCTTCTGCCATAAACAAATAGAAAACAGCACAAAATATGTAAAAGAACTATTTTCAGACATGGGGAAATAGTCCATTCAGAATTATGATTTTATAAGAAGGAAAATAAATTAGGTGACTACTGCATATTGACCTCAGATTTATATGCAGAGGTGCTTTCCAGACTGCAGGCCAGAGAGGTAGTTTCAGGCAGAACCTAGAAGTCTCACTGAGATGAGGAGAAAGAGAAACAGTGTTTGGAGAGGCCTAGGGAGCTCGAATTTGCAAGGCAGAATACAAAAGTGGAGGCATTCAGAGAAAGAGTTCAAGAAATCTGCATAGGGAGCCACTTGAGTCTTTGGCTGAATACTAATCCTTGCATACATAATGTGAAAACTCCACAAGGCCATGCAAATAAAAATTTCCATGGAGCTATAAACTGAACAATTCCCAGAGCTCTCATAGGGCAGAGGTACATTTGAATTCTTACAAGTCATAATGGAGAAGTCTCATTAAAAAACCAGAACATTAAGTAGAGTCACCAGAAAAGTCATATGCCTTAGTAATAAGGCTAAAATATCCCCAGAGTAAAGGCTACTTTGGGTCCACCCTAACAAACTTTAAAAGTAAGCCTTGTAAGGATAAACCTGATCCACAAGTAACAAATTTCACCTTTGAAGAAAGAAAAACATTAAAAGGATTACCAATACACACCTGTTAGAACAGCTGTCATCAAAAAGACAAGAAATAAGTGTTGACAAAGATGTGGAGAAAAGGAAACCCTTGTGCACTGCTGGTGGGAATGTAAATTGGTGCAGCCACTATGGAAAACAGTATGGAGGTTCCTCAGAAAATTAAAACTACCATATGATCCAGCAATTCCACTTCTGAGTATTTATTCAAAAGAAAACACTAACTTAAAAAGATATATGCACCCCCATGTTCATTGCAGTATTATGTATAATAGCCATGATATGGAAACACCTAAATCTCCTTTGACAGATGAATGGATAAAGAATACACACACACGCGTGCGCACACACACACACCACTGGAATATTACTCACCCATAAATAAAGGATTAACTCTTGCCATTTGCAACAACATGGCTGGACCTTGAGGGCATTATGCTAAGTGAGATAAGTCAGACAGAGAGAGATAAATATTGTATGAGCTCACTGTGGAATTTTAAAAACAAAACCAAAAAACAAGCTCATACATACAGAGAACAGGCTGGTGATTGCCAGAGGTGAGATGGGAGTGGGTGAAATGGATGAAGGGAGTCAAAAGTGGGTGAAATGGATGAAGGGAGTCAAAAGTCAAAACTTCCAGTTATAAAATAAGTCATGTGAATGTAATGTACGGCCTGGTGACTACAGTTAATAGTGCTGTATTGCCTACTTAAAATTTACTCTCTTCACAACTTTTAAAGGTTCTGATCACAAAAAAATTCTTTATGTGTGGTGACAGATGTTGACTGGACTTTTGGTGATCATTTTGCAATATATACAAATATCAAAGCATTATGTTATACACCTGAAACTAATATAATGTTGTATGTTAATTATACCTCATAAAAAAATATGAAAAACAATTACCAATGTAACACTCACATAGTTAAGCTTCCAATACAAAGAAACATTAGACATAAAAAAGAAGTGTGACTTGTCACAAAAGGAAAATAAAAAGGTCAATAAAAACATTCCCAGAAATGAAAGACATTATGGAATTATCAGACAAGAGCTTTATAATAGCTAATCTAAATGGTCTTGAAGATTTAAAGGAAATGACTAATATACTAAGGAAAGAAATTAAAGATATAGAAATGGAACTTCTAGAGCTGAAAATATACTTTCTAAAATTTAAAATCCACTAGACAGATTTAACAATAAATTGACACTTCAGAAAATTAAAATCAATGAAGCTGAAAACCTTATAATAGAAACTACCCAAAATGAGGTCTAGAGAGAAAAAACAATCTTACTGGTCTGTGTCACAATATCTAGGTATTTATCATATGTGTACTTGCCATTACAAAAGGAGAGGAGAAAGGGGCAGAAAAAATATTTTGAAGAAATAATGGCTGAAAGTCTCCTACTTTTTTAAAGATTGATTTATTTGAGAGAGAGAGAGAGAGAGCATGAGCTGGGGGAGGGGCAGAGGAAGAGGGAGAGAGAAGCAGCTCCCAGCTGAATTCAGAGCCTGATGCGGGGCTCCATCTCATGACCCTGAGATCAAGACCTGAGCCAAAATCAAGAATCAGACCCCCAACCAACTGAACCACCCAGGCGCCCCTTGAAAGTCTTTCATATTTGATGAAAACTATAAACTTACAGATCTACAAGTTCAACAAATACCAAGTAGGATAAATACAAAGAACATCACATCAAAGCAGATTATACTCAAAATGCTAAAAATGGATAACAAAGAAAATGTTAAGGCAACTAGAGGGGGAAAAAAAAGGAACACTATACACAGGGGAACAAACATAAGAACATGACTACAACCTTACTGTCAGTAACAATACAAACAACAACACAGTGAAATAGCATTTTTAAAATATTGAAAGAAAAAACATGTCAACCTAGAAATTAATATCCAATGAAAATATCTCAAAAGCGAATGCAAAGTAGAGCTTTTCAAATAAACAAAAGGTGAGATAATTCATTTCCAACAAATTGGACAAATATTGAAGAGTTTTTCAGGCTTAAAAAAAATAATGCCACATGGAAACTTGGAGCTACGTAAAAGAATGAAAACCTCTGGGAATGGTAGATATGCTAGTAAATATAAAACATTTTTCTAATTTAATCTGATTTTAATGATAACTGACAACCTAAAACAGAAAGACAGGGGCACCTGGGTGGCTCAGTAGATTAAGCATCTGCCTTCGACTCAGGTCATGATCCTAGGGTCCTGGGGTCAAGCCCCGTGTTGGGCTCCCTGCTTAGCAGGGGGTCTACTTCTCCCTTCCTCTCTGCCCCTCCCCCTGCTCTCTCTCCCTCTCTCAAATAAATAAATAAAATCTTTTTTCAAAAATTAAATAAATAAAGCAAAAAGACACAATTTATCAAAGTATTCATAACATGTAAAAGAAAAAAATGACCACAATAGTACAACAGACTGAAGGGGTACTAAGGTTACTGTTGCAAAGCTCTTACATCAGCAGTAGAGTGGTATATTACTTTATGACAGACCATGATAATAATGTATATTGTAAACTAAAGAGCAGCTCAAAAATTAAATGGACATATAGCAAATAAGCCAATAATGGAGAAAGAAGATACAAGAAAGATTGAATTAATATAAAAGAAGGCAGGAAAAGAGAAAAAAAGGAACAAAGAATGGACAGGGACATAGAAAACAACTATCAAGATGATAAACTTAAATCAAAGCCTAATGAAATGTATACTTAATATTAAGTTGATGTAATTTTATAATTACATTAAATGAAATGGTCTAAACACTAATTAAAAGGCTGAAATTGTTAGAGTGGATATAATAAAAGCAGAAAAGAACCATATGCTGTCTACATGCTTTATATTTAGAGAGATAGGCAAAGTAAAAGGATGAAAAATATATGCAAATATTAATCTAAAGAAAGATTGAGAGGCTATATTAAAATCAGCCCAAGTAGAATACAGGATGAATAATATTGCCAGAGATGTAGTGGTATGTTTTAAATGGATAAAAAAAATTGTTTTTAGCAAGTGATCAGAAGTACATAACAATCTTGTATATGTATGCAGTTCACAATAGCATCAAAATCACAAAGTACTTATTGATAAAATTGTAAGAATTATACTCTGAAAGCTATAAAAAAATTACTAAGGGAAATTAAAGAACACCTAAATAAAAGATGACCTCAACTGTAGCACTTCGGGAAGCAGACACTAACCTAGAGATAGAAATGCAAGTGTAATAGAGTCTAGTGAGAGACCCATGTATACTGTCAGTTCTCATTATTCATGGTAGTTATGTTCTATAAAGTTGCCATGAATATGGAATTTTCAAATATTGAACCTCGGGGAAATACAGTGTTAAGTTCCTGCAGGCCTCTCGGGTCACAACACTTTCATCAACCCATCAATACATAACCTTGTTTTATGTGTGTTTTTGTTTAAAGACACTTATTTAATATGTATTGTTGGCTCATTAACATTGAACTCATGGCCAGCACTCTAACTCCGGACTGAATGAAGCTTATCTGACACGCATTATCTTCTCTGGAAGGCACATCACAGCTTTCTTGCACCTAGGAACATTAGACAGCACTTCAGCTCTACACTTGGGGCTATTTTAAACAGTGAAACCACCAACAAAAACACAAAAATGCAAAAAATATGGTGCTAAATATACCACAAAAAGGACGTTTGTTTATAGTATGAGAGCTGAAAGAAGGCAAAGCATAGCCTTATTGGACCTCAGCTGGGAACATGAACATTGAACAATTCGTGGGCAAGTCCTTTGATGTTGTGATTTATAATAAGAAATATATATATTTGGTCTTCATCTCAATTCCTGGTACAAAGCTCCTAAAATCCTTGGAATTTCCTAAGTGATCAGAGAGATAAAGGTTTCTTTGGTTATTCATAATAAATCTCTTTCAGCCACATCTGAGTTCGTTAATGAGGTGATTTTTAGAAAGTCCCTAGATTACCTAAGGATGAAGGCTAGTTGCCAGGAGAACCAACCTTGTGATTAGAGGGTTGGAACTTTTAGGCTTGCCTCCTGACTACCAGGGACGGGAGAGGGGTTAAAGATTGAAGTGATCACCAGTGGCCAATGACTTAATCAATCATGCCTGTGTAATGAAACCTCCGTAAAAAAAACAAAAGGACGGGGTTTGGAGAGCTTCCACGTTGGTGAATAAGAATTCATCCATGTGCTCGGAGAGTAGCATATCCCAAACTCCATGGGCACAGGAGCTCCTATGCTCAGGATCTAACGGACATGAGATCTAATACATCTAATGTATCTCTTCATCTGGCTGTTCATTCAGGGACGTATGTTTTCATTTATCTTGGGTAAGTAAGCACCTAGGGGTAGAGTTGCTGGATTGTATGTTGATCATGGTTTCTGACTTTGGCACTATTCAGATAATTCTTTTTTGTGGGGGATTGTGCTTTGGAGGATGTTTAGCAGCACCCTGTCCCCTACCCACAAGGTGCCAGTAACACCCTCTCAATTGTGACAACCAAAAAATGTCTCCAGACATTGACCCTGGTTGAGAACCACTATAGAATTTGGTGGCCACTTAGCAGGGATTGATAATAAAATTGTGAAAGCAAACAGTGCTCAGTAAAGGAAGTATTTTATCCTCAGATGCATGAATATATCTCAGAGTTCCTTTACCAGGGAGAGGCAAATCTTAGATCTCTCATTCATTCACAGAAGATTCTGTTCAGTGCATTTCATTCAAAAATTCCAAAGCATTAGTCCCATTGTGTTTAGATATTGAAAAGCACGTGGTGCTCTTATTAAATTTTCAGTAGTTTCCTTATGCATGCTACTGGTAGACACTATAGTTACCACAGGTACCTGGTTAGTCATGTTTCGGGCTGTTCTTGTGGCATTTCATTTACTGTCTAGGCTTTTCAGACAGTTCAAGACTCTGATGTTGTCCCATTTCTTCCCTTATCTGTGCTGCATACACATTTTTGGACAAGAAACATTAGCTTGCAGTATTTCCTAAAGCAGGTTGGTAAATGCTTGAGTAGTCACTTTGTTGGAAGAATTTATCACAGGCAAGAGAGTTTCACATAGCAACGAATGTATTTTCTGATGAGCAATCACTTCGCATTTATTTTTGCAGGAGCTGCCACCAAGAATCTAATTTTAGGTATCATCACCAGCGTCCATGCATGTGTAATTTTGACTGGATCTACATTCCTTTCATTGTTGAAATTAGTTGAATGATTCTGTAATTTGCTTTAAAATGCAAAGAAGATAATTTTGTAGCTATATTTTAATTTGCAGAGCTTGTGCTTCTGCCACTGATGTTTCTTTTTCCTGACAAGACTTTAAAAAGTGTGGGAAGGACTCAGCACTGCAACTTAATCATGGGAGCAGCCTGAGTCCCTGAGTCCTTGGGCTATCCCTCTACCAGCTTCTCCTACATGACCAGTGTAGGATTCTGGTCTGATTCTCAGTGCTGATTGTCAACATTCCCAAAATGAAAGTCTCTCCTAACGGTGGAGGCAAGAAGAGGCATGGGTGCCGTCCATTGCATGTTAATCCCACTGGTATCCAGAGAGGCCTGATGGAAGTTCTGAGAGTCAGATTGTCATTCTGGTCGCATATACATAGTTACTAGGGTCCCTAGAAAAGAAAGTACCAGTAGTCTGAGTCCTCAGCAATGACGAGAAGTATCATACCAACTCTAGGAGGCATTTTACGGATGAGAGAACAGACTCAGAGAATGGCTAGCTCTAGATCACAGAGCTGCTACATAACCCAGCAAACTCAAAGCCAAGCCTCTGAGTAAAATCCAGGGTTTTGGTTTTGCTTTTTGTTTTTTTGTTTTTCACTCTGCCAAAACTCCCTCCATCGAAATTTGAAGCCCAGCCTAATTATCTCTAATCAAAAGTGTTTAGCCTTTCAGACCAGCAGCCCTGATCAGATCTCCCCAGGATAACCTTCATGGGGAACTGATCATTTGTTGGCTAGATGTTGTGTTCCCAAGACAGAAATTTATGACCTGTTTGTGGCAAGGGATAAGGAGTGAGCAGGAGATGTTGGGGGAAGTATATTGCCTGGAAGCCCTATAAACTAAAGAGCCAAACTGTGAGGCTTTCTTAGAAAGCAAAGTACACCACATTACAGAGCATGAGCGCAGGTATGGTACCCAATAATGAGGTGGGAGTTGCAACTATCCAGAGAATGCAGTCTCTAGAGAATACCTAGATCATCATTTTTGTGGGTTTTCTACCCTCTGTGCTTTAGCCTGGCATTCACTGGCCTCTGATTTAAAGAGTTTAGTTTGTAGGCAGTTTGCTAATTATGACCCAATGAGGCTTTGGTCAGAGTGAGTGGGTGTGAGCCAGTGCGCAGCCATGGCCTCCCATTGCCATCTGTGATTTAGAGCAAAATCTTTGAAAGAAGTATAACTGCCTGAATTACTGCTCTTTTATATGTTTTTAAATGAGAATGTAAAGGCCAAGGGCATTTTTTCCCATTTAATACTATTAAATCCATCATTAAATCTCTCGCTGAACACTAGCTGATTTTAATGATGCCCTCCAGTCCCGATCCTGATGCTTGACTGTGTTAATATTGTTGTATATATAGATACAATAAATAATGCTTAGCTAAGATGGTATGAGAAGCACTGCTATGTGTATCAATAAAAATAGTCGTGCTAATGAGTCCAAGTGTCAGGAACAGATGGTGTGGTGGGAATCCAGCCATTGGCGCTAAAAGTATGGTAAAGGACAAAGCTCCATGGCACATTGAATCTATCACTAAAACCAGCCCGAATCCTCTAAATATTTTACAGCAACTTGGCATAAAAGGATTAATTCAAAGTTATCATTTGTATTTTTACTATCTTACTTTATAGCGCTAGGACATAAAAACCAGAAATGCTTTCCAGGGTTGGTTCTATTTACTGACTCCTGCACCCCTGTCTCCTGGGCAGAGATACTTACCTGCCTGATTTCCTGATCACGTTGCTGAGTTACACTCACGTTTTTATTGTATAAGACCAAGCAACAGAAGGTGGGAGATCTTGATTTTGATTTTTAAACATTTGTCATCCCAAAGATGACACATTATTTTTTCTCTGAATATCCAATATTACATCTTCACTTTATGACTACATTGATCTTTGTAGCCACAGATCATATCTAAGGTCATAAAAGGGACTAGTGTGCTGGTGGTGGCTTAGTGCTAACATCTCATTTGAGCCTCCCATCGGATGACCTCACGAGTCAAGTACTATTCTCATTCCCCACTTAGAGATGAGAAAGAGGGACCTGGAGTTGGAATAACCTTCCAAAGGGCACAGAGCAGAAGTTGGCAGAGCTGGGATTCAAACCCCACCAGTCAGATTGTAGAACCCCAACTCTTGGTCTCCATGCTGTTCCTCTGCCTCACACACCAGACATTGTGCTAGGTGAGTATAAAGTTTCAGAGCAGGCTCAGGATAGGTCCTCAATGAATGAGTGGAATGGAGCTCAGAGAATATGTACATGGGGCGTATTGCACTAGGTGAACTCAAGTTCTTAAATAACTCATTAAAAGTTTATACTGACTCCAACTACCAGAATTTCTGGAGTGTGTGGAAATAGTTAGAAGTTTTCTAAAGACTGGAAGAAGATTACAGCAGCAAAACCTATCATCTGTGATATTTTTTAGAACTTTTATTTTAAGTCTCTACCAGAAATCCGAAGTGAAATAAAATGTCCCTCTTTTATTGCCCTTATAGAACTTCTGATAAGATTCCGCTGTAAAGAGAGAAAAGGAATAAGGAGAGAGTAAAGTTTTATTCTTTTTAAGCTAGTCTTCCTATCCTTAGTAGTCGTAACCTTTACAGGTAATTGTTAGAGATTTGGATATAATTTCTGAACTAGCGCTGTCCTTTTAAAGGCAGGGAGAATCCACCTCTGTGCTATTATTTTAGATTTAGAAATGGCCGCTTAATGTGAGTGTGGTACTAAGCTAGTGATATATAATTTCATTACTCACAGACTCCATTACTGTAATTCTCTGTTCTCTGTTTTACTCTCTTCCTGTTATACAGGTCCACATAGATTAGAACTTGGAATGACTTAGCCAGGGTGTGATTAGGAACAGACAAACCAGTCCAGGCTGACCTGCAGTAACTCTAACTCATTCTTCTGCCTCATCCTACCTCTGTGTGCTATTAGCGGCCAGGACACAGCAGGGAGGCAAATGGGGAGAAAGTGAATAAAACCTCAGAGCGTTCCAACATCACCTCTGTGCATAGACACTAAACAAGGTTCGAACAGTTTAAGAAACTACAGTTAGAATTTCCTCAACAGGTAATTTCAGAGGAGTGAGGAAACGCGCAAAAGAGGGTTGAGAACATATTCACAGAGAGGAAAACTAACACAGCCGTCTTATTGGGTCATTATGAGTTTTTTAAACTCTAGTAACTTAGGATGAACTCATGACAGAAATAGCTTCTGAAGGTAATTGAAAGGGTATGGACTAAATTTTAGGGCAATACCATTATATTTGGTATATTCTTCAGATCCTGAGATAAAAAGTGGCTCAGAAGATCGAAGTCTTCCTATTCACTAAAAGAAAATTGCTCTTGTATTTAGTGCCATATATAGAGAGCTTGTTCTCCTTGTGCCAGTAGCCTCAGATTTTAAAGTTGAGAAGCAGAATATCTTAATATTGCACAAAGCATTATATTTGTCTACTATGCTAATATAGAGTATGTACTAGCACACGCAGTTTTGTTTGCCAGCACATCTGCCTTCCGTCCTTCCTTTGCTCAGTGTCTGTTCCTGGCCCCTGTAGAGATGTAAGTCCCAAGCCTTGTGCTTACCATCTCTATTCCATGGGCCCTTGGTATGACCCCTTGCCTTCTGTCAGATTTAGAACTTGCAGAGGTTTGACAGATACACACACACACACACACACACACACACACACACACACACACACACACACACACACACACACACACACACACACACACACACTGAGAACTCGGACCCTCCAGGGTGCTGGAGACTGCAGCTCACCCAAGCCTGCTTCAACAGATACTGCCTCCAGATTCTTGGGACTACCTCAGTTTCCCTGAGGGACCTGGGGCTTAATCATTCAGGCCAGAGCAGCTGGTGAGATAAATCCATGCTTCTCAGCAAGGCATCTGTGGAGGCTACCATGAGTGTTTTCTTGGAGGACTATTAAGAAGTGCCTGGGTACACCTAAAAAGTAGACTTTGAATCAAAGTTAATCTAGCTCCCCAAAGTACTTGGCAATGGATGGCATGTGATTGATGAAGTACAGTATCTGTGCTCAGCACATTTTAAGAACTCAAGAGAGTGTTGATTTGCTGCCCTGAAGACCGTCTTGAATAACTTTCCCTTTCCACGAGGGCCCTGTCTTGACCTATCAGAGCAAGAATTAAGATATCTTAGAAAAGAAGCTGGTTTTATATCTTCAGGGTGGTTTTTTAACCATTCTTTCCTTTTCTGGAAATTTCTGAAAATGGCAGCCTCCACATCACAAAGCGTGCCTGGGTTCTAGGACAGTCAAGCTAACTGATTTATTACAGATATGTTTGGTGGAGAAAAGAACACATATTTTGTTGGTGACCAAGCTTGATTTAGTCTTTAGGACAGTGTAAGGTTGCAGTAAGCCCTCTCAGACTGCTCCATCGTTTGCTGTCATGTGGTGTTGTTGGCCAGTAAATATCAGGTGCCCTTGAGAGGAGGCCTGAGTTACACTTCCTGAGATGGGGTGGGTTCTGTCACATTGCAGGACAGAGCAATGCTGCCAGCACAAAAACTGCAGTTTTTATATCTATACCCTCCCCTTGCTTATCGTCTACCCAGAGTCCCTGGACAATGACAACACACAGGCCCCCTTGAAGCACACAGAGCCCCCTGGGTCTGCCACCACTTTTCAGAATCTCCACGGTTAGGTCCCAGGGCAGAGGGAATTTCTATCCCTCAGGTTTGGAGGGGGACATTAAAGAATATTTGGGAGGTGAGAGTTGGGAATGCATGGCAGTTATCAAACTCTGAGAGCAAAAGCTTTATTGCCATTGTGATGTAATTATTGGCATTTTCTCACTTAAATCTCTGCTCATTGTCTATTTTCCTTCTGGGAGTGATGGATTTTATCTTCCACTGTCTTCTGCAAAAAAGATAACAAGAGAAGAGATGGCCAACCTGGGCTCAAGGTTCCAAACAGTCATTCACTGTCCTTGTACTCTATATAACTCCCTCAAACACCCTAGAAACTTGTCTAAAACAACAAGGCAAAACAGGCTTTTGGATGTTGAAAATGATTCATCTAGAAAATATCCAAACTTAAGAAAACAGATCCTCTATGTACTCACAGGCCAAAATAAGCATTTGTGGGTTTCCTTCCTTTCCTTTCCTTTCCTTTCCTTTCCTTTCCTTTCCTTTCCTTTCCTTTCCTTTCCCTCTTTCTTTCTTTCTTTCTTTTCTTTTCTTTTCTTTTCTTTTCTTTTCTTTTCTTTTCTTTTCTTTCTTTCTTTCTTTCCTTCCTTCCTTCCTTCCTTCCTTCCTTCCTTCCTTCCTTCCTTCCTTCCTTCCTTTTTTGTTCTGGATATATAAATGTCATTAAAGTATTTTGAGTCTTGTTATGGGTCTGTATAGCACTGATTTTTATCTTCAGAAGTCTTGTTTCTGAATTTGCCATGAGTGCTCTTTGTGTGAATGTATGTGTGTGTGTGTGTGTGCGTGCGTGCGTGCGTGAGCGCGTTGTGGGGTGGGGTGGAGCGGGAGTATTGGTCTATAAACCTAACTAACAGTTTAAATGGTCAAATGTTGATGGAAGCCTGAGCCCTTGATGTTACACAAAAAGCAGAACACAGAAATAAGCAAATGCTTTTCAAGCTGGATCTTTTGAGAACCAGTGTTGCAGGTCAAGGTTTAAAAAGTTTCAGGAGTACTTTCAAATGGATTACCATGGAAAACCTTTGCAGGGTCACTGTAGGTCTCTTGTCCTACAGTGACAACAAAGGTCACAGCTCGGGCAGTATGTCCCCTAAGTGTTCAGTGGAGATTTTGTACTCTTTTAAAATTCTAACGCTGACCTTTCTTTTTGGGTTCTGTTCCTTCCTCGTTCTCATGCTGGCAGAATTAGTGCCTTAAAAAAAAATAACATCATAAACCTGGAATCCTGTTTCTTTATTTTATAATGTTCGCTAGCATTTACAGATGTTTGGGTTACAGGGCTTTTGGTAACATCTATGTTAAGCCTTTCAAGTGCACTCTGTTTACAAGTCTTATGACATGAGGACCCTAAATCCAAAAGAAGACTGCCTTCATGCCCAAAGGGAAATGGAAAATCAAAACATTGGCCAGAATAATTTAAAGAAGAAAAAGAGAAAAGAACCCTTTCCTTCCAGGTTTCTGAAGCCATAATTTTTGGTGTGTACATGTTTGCTTATTTGGACTGAAGTCACCTAGATAATAAAGCCCTACGTGGCCTTAAATGTCATACAGGCTAGCGGTATTCACCTCAGTACTTCTCCTATGTCACGTCAGAGAAAATATATTCTATTCCCAATGTACAGAAAACAGAATTCTAAAATATCTTTTGTATATATTTGGATTTTATTAAGTTCAAATCACTGTTTATATTTTACTATACTTGGTTAATCTAGTAACATAATGCAAATGCCCTTTTGCTATGGGATTACTTAATCCCACTTCTTTCCTTCTTTTTCCTTTCATTCATTCATTCATTCATTCATTCATTCATTGAACAAATGTGTTCAGTGCCTTCTACATATGCTAGCATAGACTTCTAGGCCTCAAAACAGGAATCAGCAAACTTTTTCTGTAGAGGGCCAGGTAGTAAATATTTTAGGCTTTGTGGGTCCTATAGTCTCCATTACAGCTACTCGGTTGTGCCTCTGGAACACAAAAGCAGCCATACAGCCGTTGTGAATGCATGGGTTTAGCTGTGTCCCAGTAAAACTTCATTTACAAAAATAGGAGACAGGTCACTTTCGTCTGGAGGTCATTGTTTACTGACACCTGCTCCATGATAGAGCAATGAACTAAAAAGTGAAGATTCTTTGTTCTGATGAAATTTACAAATTACTAGATGGAGGCAAGAAGCAAACAAGTAAATATATAAATGTCAGGTAGGTCATCAGTGCTAAGAAGAAGGAGGCAGGGTGAGAGGACGGGGAGCAGTGGGACAAGTGTTATTTAAGATAGGGCAGGCAGGGAGCCTTCTGTGTGGAAGTGACAGTGGAGCAGAGATGTAACAAATGAGGGGATGGTGTTGCTATGATGTAGAGTGGGCAGGCTACAGTTGCAGTAAGTGCAAAGGACCGGAGGCAAGAACTTGTTTGGCTTGTTTGGAGAAACAGCAAGGAGGCCATTGTAGCTAGAGTAGAATAAGTAGGGAGACAATAATGGAAATTAAGTCATAGAGAGAACCAGAAGCCAGATCATATAGGACGTTAGACCTTGGGTTTTATTTTCTATGAGATAGGCCACCATTGGAAACTTTTCATCAGAGGATCGACAGGATCGGCTTTGTGCTTTTTAAAGATCACTTTGATCTGTTTCCATAGTGTAATTTTACCACATTCACCTAAAACATCCCTCTGGCTGATGTATGGCAAAGAGGCTTGTCAGGGGACAAGGATGGAAGCAAAAAACCTTAGTGGAAGTGAAATAAGAAATGAAAGTGGCATGTACCAGCAAGATGGTAGCAGTGGATGGTTCAAGTGATTGGATTCCAGGTACCAGTTGAAGGTTGAGCTGACAGAATGTGCTAGTAGACTAAATGTTCAGTGTGAGAGAAGAAGAACCAAAATGACTCCAGGGTTTTGATCTGAGCAGCTAGAAGAATGAAGTTACCATTAACTCCGATTGGGAAGGCTGTGGGAAAAGAAGGCCTGTGGTGGAAATCAAGAGCTCCGTTTTAAATGTGTTAAACTGGGGTGCTGTTCTTATATCCAAGTGGCAGTCAATGGGAAGCAGTTCGACATACAAGTTTGGAATTCGGGAGAAAAATATATGTTAGCAGGATAAATGTGGCCAGGATGAAATCACCTAAAACAGAAGTATACTTGGAAAAGAGAAGTGGTTGTTGGGCTGAACCCTGGTTCACACGATTCCTCTTGCAAAGGAAACTGGGAAGGAATGGCTGCTGAGGAAGAAAGGGAACTAAAGGAAGTCAATGACCAAGTGCAGAGAGATTCATGAAGGAGAGAATTCTCAACTGAAACAGAGTGCTGAGAGGTCCAGTGAGATGGAGACTGAGAATCGGCATCGAGAATGCCAAAGAAGCACCAGCTCAGTGTGGCTGGAATTGGCAGATTGAGGAGAGGAAGTGGAGACAGAAAGTATCAGATAGCTCTTCCATGGAGTTTTGCTGTAAAAGGGAGCAGAAAAATGGAACAGTGGCTCGTGTGCTGAGATCAAGGAAGAGTGTTTGGAGATGGGACATACTTTTTGCTGTTTCTATAGTGATAGGAATGACCCATAGAAAAGGATAATGAACAGATGACCATTAAATGTTTCAGTGGTGCTTCAGATGTTGGGATTCTAGTTTTGAATGAGATGTTCCTTACCTTTTCATATAGTGATGCTGTGGCTATCCTTTCAGTATAATTAAAGGGGACTTTCTACGTATGTGTGGCTGAATATACAGACTGGAAATGAAAAGACCTGAAGTCTGGACCTGGCTTCACCATTTGCCAGTGTTATCCTTGGGAAAATTTCTGAGCTTCAGTTTCTTCACTTGTAAAATGAAGATTAATAATAATAATTATGACTGTGCGGTCACTTTCCCAGAGTTTTTTGTTTGTGCAAATTCCACAAAAACTGTGAATCACCACACTGGTATCTGATGCTAAATGCATATTGATTATCTTCCTGCTATTTTAAGAATTATTTTTTAAGGATTTATTCTAAGCAATTCAAAGTTGGTTCAACTTACGAAAATCAAGTAATATACAATAACTGTAGAATAAATGATTAAAAACCACATGATTATCTCAGTGGATACAGAAATCCAGCATCCTTTCATGATAAAAATGCTCAACAAACTAGGGATAGAGGCAAACTTCTTCAACCTATATAAAAGGATATCTATGGAAAACCCACAGCTAACATCACATGTAATGGTAAAACACTGAAAGCTTTCCCCCCAGCCAAGATCAGGAATGAGTCAAGGATGTCTGCCATCATGGCTCCTGTTCAACATGTATTAGAAGTACTCTGTCAGATAAGGCAGTTAGGCAAGAAAAAAAAAGGCATCCAGATTGGAGGAGATGAAGAAAAACTATCTCTATTTGTTGATAACATCATTTTCAGTATATAAAGCCCTAAAGAACACCCCCTCCAATTCATACACAAAACTATTATAACTAACAAGTCAACAAAGTTGCAAGATACAAGATTAATATAGTAAAATAAGTATTTTTTACAATAATATCAAAAGAATAAAATACTTAGAAATAAAATTAAATAAGTGCAGTACTTATACACTGCAAGCTACAAAACAATGTTGAAAGAAATTCAAGGCCTAAATAACTGTAAAGACATTTGGTGTTCATGGATTAGAAGAGCTAATATAATCAAGATGGCAATGCTACCCAAATTAATCTGCAGATTCAGTGCAATCTCTATCAAAGTTCCAATCACTGTTTTTGCAGAAAAGGACAAACTGATCTTAAAATTCATATGCAAATGCAAGAGACCTCCAAAGCCGAGAAAAATCTTGAGAAGAACAAAATTGAAGTACTCACATCACACTTTGTGATTTCTTTTTTTTTTTTTTTTTAAGATTTTATTTATTTATTTGACAGAGAGAGAGATAGAGCAGGAGCACAAGCACGGGGAATGGGAGAGGTATAAGCAGGGCTCCTGCCGAGCAGGGAGCCTAATGTGGGGCTCGATGTGGGCCTTGATCCCAGGACCCTGAGCTGAAGGCAGACACTTAATGACAGCTGCCCAGGCACCCCACACTTTCTGATTTCAAAACTTACTACAAAGCAACAAAGTATAGTACTGGCATAAGGATAGACATATAGATCAATAGAATAGAATTGAGAGTCCAAAATTAAACAGAATTGAGAGTCCAAAATTAAACCCATGATTTTATGATCAAGTGATACTTGACAAGGATATCAAGTCCATTCAATGGGGAAAGATGAGTCTTGTCAACAGTTGTTGCTGGGACAACCAGATATCCACATGCAAAAGAATGAAGTCAAACCCTTACCTCACACCATATACAAAAATTAACTCAAGATGGATTAAAGACCTAAATTTTAGAGCCAAAACTATAAGAATATTGAAGAAATCATAGGTATAAATGATTTTTGTGGCCTTGGATTAGGCAATTTTTTTCATAAATATGACATGAAAATCACAAGCAACAGAAGGAAAAATAACTAAGTTAGATCTCATCAGAATTTAAAACTTTTGTGCTTCAAAGAATATTATCAAGAAAGTAGAAAGATAACCTACAGAATGGAAGATAATATTTGCAAATCATGTATCTAGTAAGAGTTTGTTATCCAGAATATGTTTTTAAAATCTCTTAAAACTCAACAATAAAAAGAAAACTCAACCCCCAAAAAAGGGGCAAAGGATTTAATAGACATTTCTCTAAAGAAGATATACAAATGACCAAGAGCACATGAAAAGATGTTTGTCATTAGTCATTAGGAAAATAGATCAAAATTATGAGCTACTACTTCCTACCACTAGGATGGCTAAAATGAACAAACAAAATATTGGCAATGATGTGTAGAAATTAGAACTCTCGTATGTTGCTGGTATGAATGTAAGATGGTTCAGGGACTATGGAAAACAGTTGGCAGTTCCTCAAAAAGTTAAACATAGAGTTACCATATGACCCAGCAGTTTCATTCTGAAATATATATCCAAAAGAATTAAAAACATATGTTCACACCAAAACTTGTACATGAATATTATTACCAGCATTATCCATAATAGTCAAAAAGTTGAGACAACCCGAATATTTATCAACTGATGAGTACATAAACAAATTGTGCTATAATGAAGCATTATTTGGCCATACATAGGGATGAAATCCTGACACATGCTCCAACATGGATGAACCTTGAAAACATTATGCTAAGCGAAAGAAGCCAGACACAAAAGGCCACATATTGTATGATTCCATTTATATGAAATGCCCAGAATGGACAAATCCATGAAGACAGCAAGGAGCTAGATAGTGGTTGCCAGGGGCAGGAGGAGAGCAGAATTGGAAGATAGAAGGTTTCTTTGTGAGATGACAGAAATATTCTAGAATTAGATGTGGATGGTGGTTGCACAAAATTGTGAATAACATAAACCCACTGAATTGTGCATTTTTAAATGGTTAAAATAGTGAATTTTTATCTCAGTCTTTAAAAGGTTATTTCGTAGTTCCCAGTAAAAGTAACATAATGGGAATTTCAGATGCTGAGGTGACAGAAAATGCAACTGCTGTATATCCTGTGTTGGGAAGTGGCCAACTTCTCCAGGATGGGCCTCTCTTAAACACATACACACATGCATACACACAAACCGTAAACGTCTTTTCTATCCTACTATTTTCTTTCTTTTGATCATGAAGGTAGACAGTTGAGACCAAAAAATAGCAAAAAAAGAGCTTTCACATAAGAAATACAGTTAACTTCTGTGGGAAGTGCCTATTGCCCTAACCATATGTGGTCAATTATGTCTTAGAGCCTCATTATCATCCTTTTCTTCCCCCCAAAGCCTATTTAAATTCCAAGTTCTGGGAGTCAGGAATCAACATGTTTTTCTGTAGCAATTAGAATTGGAAATGACTTAAGATCCTTAACACCATCACTGCTGGACATATGAAGTTAGCTACCAGTAGAGGTCCTAATTCATCCCATTTCATCCGTGAGAGTCCAGGGGGAGTTTTTCTCAGTGCCTCTTTTCTCATCGCTAAATTCAGGGTTATCCCTAAGGAGGGGCTATACTGTTTTCAATGTCATTTTTCCTGATTATTAAATGTGGCATGTTCATTTAAAGGTGATACTGAGTGTCATTTCCTTGTCAAGAAATCCTAAAAACGACACGTTTACAACAATCCTTGCACTGAAATGTTTGAGGGGGAACTGCTAAAATGGAGATGGCTTTCTAAGCTCTTTGTGTGTGTGTATGACACACACACGTACATATATCATACTCAGAGATGCTCTCACAAAACACTCTTGACAGATAGATACATAGGTATATAGATAGACACACAGATACAGACAGATGGGCAGCCATATGGATCGTGATGATACTCACGTAAAAGAAAAGATGGAGGTGCCGGCCCTGTCCCCGCCAGTTATTGTTGAGAGTTGGGGAGAATCACACTGGGGATACGTACGTGAATCCTTCTGTTGCTTTCTGCAGCTGCTGTTAAACTCCCCTCCCTTCCCCCCCCGCCCCCCCCCCCCATTTCCCTTCTCCCATCCCAGTCACTGCCTGTCTGGGACACCACCGTGTCATCCCTTTCTGGTATCATTGGGACATTCCTTCATTCACTAAGCCAACATTTGTGGAGCTCCACTCCGTGCCAGGGACTGTGTAAGAGGCAGGAGAAAAGCCACTGACCTCTAGGAAGTGAGAGCTGAGGAGGAGGGGGGGAGGAAGAGGAGGGGGAGGAGGAGGAGGGACAGGAGGAGGCTCCACGAAGAGGAAGGAAGGGGAAGTGAGCCCAGGCAGTGGGGACAGGGGGAAGCCCAGCCAGGGACAGGAGGCGAGCCCAGGGCTCACTCTGGCTGTGGTGCTTCAGACATTGCTCTGTGTTTGGCTCTCTGCTCTCCCACAGACCAACTGAAACGGGTCTTTATGACACAGTCAGACCCTCAGGGGCTGAGCCATATGGACATGCAAGCTGCCCATTGGAACTGGCACTGCGGGTACTCATTTTTCCAGGTTTTTGATTTTCGTTTTGGTTTTAAAAGAACCCCCAGGGCCTGCTTTGTTAATGCTGTGCCGGCTGAGCCTGAGCTCCTGGGGCCACATCGGGCACATCCCCACCTACAGTTGTGTCTCCTCTGTGCAGCCCTGGGGACCTGTTGAAGGTGGCTGACTTGTCCCTGTGCATGTAGGCCATGCCCGCAGGGAGGTTGCCTGACAGCGACCTGCTCTTCAGGGCAATTTTCAGGCTACAGAAAAGGAACAGAGAAGACAGCCTGCCAGATGCTGGTGTCAAGCTAGCAATCCTTACCTGAGGTAATGTAAAAGTTCTCAAGGAGGAGCCTTGTCCTTTAACAGAGAAGCTTGCGAGGCCAGGCCATGGGAATGCTCAACCCAACCTGGCAAAGCAGAGGCACAGGGATCCAGTGCCGTGTCTTCCCTCCATGAGGAAAAGCTGGCAGACCACTCCCCTGTGACTCGGCACTCCAGCCCAAGACGTAGGGTGGTCAGTCTGCGGCCACCCACAATCCGGGGGCAGACTGCGCCAAACAGCCAGGCCTCGCGGTTGCACCCACCACTGTCTCTTGTCAGCTCCTTTAAGGCCCACAGAGAAGAGACATGAAGCCAGGTAGGGCCAAGACAATGTTTTTGGAGGAATGGAAGCCTTTCTCTGTGCAGAAAGAGCGGACAACTCTTGGGACCCTTTCCTAAGACATTCCTGGGAAGGAAGCAGGTAAATGAGAGGACCTGTGAGACAGGGTGGCTCAGAGGTGGGGGGAGACGTTGCTCCTTCACTTCCTGGCTCTGTGACCCTGGGCAAGTTCTTTAACCTCTCAAATTCTCAGTTTCCTCACCTTTCATATAGCGCTTGCCTCACGGCTCTGAGGATGACATGATGTAAATGTAGAGTTGAGTGCTTGGTGCAGCTTCTGGCACACAGTGAACATTCAGTACACGGTGCCTTTGAAAATCTGTTTCAAAGGTATCTGTGCTCTGCTCAGCGGTGGCCCAAGGAGCTGAGCTTGCTAATCTCACCCTTGAGTTGGGATTTTTAGCTGTGGTCACAATTGCAGTTAAAGGTGATTCGGTGATCACACTAGCCATTCCCTGTACTGTGTTCACTCTTCGTACATCAATTCAGACACTTTCCCTCCTCTTCCAAGCCCAACACTTCCTCTGTTTTGAAGTCTTCAGTAAGGGGAGAGCCAGAGTTCTTTACGCAAGGTTGCTCTGCTCCTTGGGGGGCCCTTTATGCTTTTTAAAATTATTTGGTCATGGATTCTGAATGTCTCTGAAGTCCCGTAGCCCCTCTGATCTAAAATACATAAGGTTGCCGTAAATTACATGCCATTTTGTGATGCTCAGTAACTGATGTGTGTTCACGGGGCCTCCAGATTTCAATGCGAGTCTTCTTAGAGGAAGGACCGCGGTTTACATGCCTTCTGTATGTCCAGAAGCCAGGAAAGACCATATTAAGCCTCTAAATGCAGTTGGATAAATCAGGCGGGTTAGTATCATTCTTGTTTGTTGAACTCAAGTACAGACTGACCAGGTCCACTCCTATCTGCAGTAGTAACTGGAGAACTCAGGAGAGCACAGGTGAGCTCACCCTATAAGGGGCAGGTTGGGGCAGGGCTGGGACCTAGGAGCTGGGTGGGGCTGGGTGGGGCTGGGTGGGGCTGGGACCCATCTGAGCCTGGGCTTTGTTTGCTCTTAAAACGGCCTTTGAGGTACAGGTCTGTGATGGGTATTAAAGAGGGCACGTACTTCATGGAGCACTGGGTGTTATATGCAAACAATGAATCATGGAACACTACATCAAAAACTAATGATGTATGGTGATTAACATAACATAATAAAAAAAATAAATTAATTAAAAAAAAAGACTGCCTTTGAAGAAACCTGCTCTAAGGTCAGAAGTTGGCCCTGCAGACTTTGTGTCCTCTAAAAGCAGTTCTTAACTCTGATGCTAAAACATCTGATTTTTCCTGAGCTCATCACCTCCTCATTCTTAGCCTATTATAATTTTATTTCTCAACTATTTTAAAAAGCTTTTTCTTCCTAGAAGGCTTCCTTCTCTCTCTCCCACTGTCCCCCATCCAAACTGTCTGGTGCAGGATTGCCAAGTTGCTCTGCCCAAAACAGCACCTGGCATGTCTGACCCTCCATGTTCAAACCTTCATAACCTACCATCACCCACCCACCCTCCATGGCACAATCTGGCATTCAAAGCCCTATGGAGACCGTGCTCATTATTCTCCTCTGCTGTCCTCTTGAGCCCCGCTGACTTCCACGCATCCCTTCACCCCTGCTCAAGTTCCCCATCAGCCTATTCCTGGGATTAGCCAGGTCTCACCTTCTGTTACTGGCTTGCTCACTACTCACCTCCTTCATGGAGCGCTGAACACGCCAGCTCACAGTGAGCACTGCTCCCTTGCTCGGTTCCAAGCATCGCTGCCCATCCTACTTTTGGAGCTTGCCACATATACCCAGGGACTGTATTGCCTCTGTATATGTGTGTTTGCAGATTCCCGCCTTCCCATCATACTGTAAGCTCCCTTACAGCAGAGCCCGTGGTTCCCACTTACCATGCCCCTTGCCATGCTCATCTCAGTGCCCTGCACCAGCCGGCTCTCCCTTGACTTCTGTAGACTGTGATCAAGACACTCCTGGTGCTCTGGTTTCTACCTCAGGTAGGGCTGCTGTTAGATGCCTCAGAGCTGAGCCCTCTCATTTTGGCTGGAGTCTACCACTGAGCCCCAGACAAAGCTATTTCTTGTACAGACAGGAGTAAGGAAAGATGATTTTAGCAGTTTGTGCCAACAGCCCTTCATCTGAGAGCCTGCAGCTCACTGCAGGAATGGTGGAGAAAGTGTGCTTCCTTGTGCCAGTTCCCTCTCCATTGTAATTAGGAAGCTGGCTTGTTTGAAATATAGTTTCACAGGTGCAGGATTCATCCTCAACAGGTGATTATGTTTTGATTTTTATCATCACTTATAAAACAGAATGGGGAAAGAGATTTCAGACCATAAAGCATATTCCACTGCAAATGAGATATTAGTGTTAAAAATTCACCAATGTTGCTAAATATTTACCCAATACAGGGTTTCTACCTTCTGCCAACCTGAAGCATTCTCTTGGCAAATGTGCTTCATGGAACTTTGGAAGTCTCTCTGCATTACTAGTCTAACTACATAAATACAACCATCTGTCTGTACTAGGTAAACAGACTGACCTCTGTTCTTTTTTTTTTTAACCTTTGTTTTAATTTCTTGAAATTTGTCCAAAATAATCCTGACTCTGCTGCTGGTTCTTTGTTTGGAGCCAAAAAGATACAATTATAAAGAACTCCAGAAACATCTAGTACATTCCTTTTTTTCTCTGTGTAATATGAAACCCCTTTGAGAATTGTAATTTAAAAGTTCCCCACACTTTCCTTCCTCCCGAGAGGTAACCATGCCTTTTCATGTGTTTGATACTGTTGTGTTGTTTTATTGTTCTGCTATAGAAACTTGGTATTTTTAAAGCATCAAATTTATTTTAAAGTCATATTTGCATAGAACCAAACTACAACCGGTAATAAGATTAGGCTAGTGAGTGTTGATTTAGTTCCTACTACGTGCTTAGTTGCTAGGTTCATCTTTAAAAGAAATATTCATATGTGGGGTATTTTTAATGCATTCAAAGGCATCACTCACTGTCCTTTAAAAAGTCATTTTGGGAAGTTAAATTCTCATTATAATGATGTCATCTCCCAGGCATTCCTAGAACTACTTCCTTCTTGATGAACAGGGAGGAACCAACATCCTTACTTGGGTTTTGATTCAAAACTTAGTTAGTCATGAACTGATATGGAATGGAAGGGTAGGGATGTGGACAGGGAAATGAAGGCAGATGGGTGAACACTAGCAAAGACCTGCAGCTGAGATGCACAGAGCCTCCTTACTCTGAGTGGCCAGGGTAACCTGGCTTGCCTAAATGAACACTCCTAGGAGGGACATGCTGGACATGTCACAGGCAGGCAGGACCTGAGACAAGACTGAGAAGTGGGAACTGCTCTAATGGGGAGTCAGGGACCCTCTCAATTGAGCAGACTCTTAGGGACGCAGGTGGCATGATAGAAAAGGTGTTTAGGGAAGATTAATGTGGCATCAGGATTAATGACCTTTCCCCTAGCTGCAGTTGCCCTAACTTCCTTGTGCTCAACTACATTTAATGATAGATGGTTCTAGAATTACATGTCAGAGACTTGGACATGAAGTTCCCCAGGGTGGGGAAGCAATTTGAGAATTAGAGCATGATTGTTTAACTCTGAAGTAAAAATGGTGCTTGGCTTAAGCACATGCCTTGACGCTGATCAAAATAAATTATTTTTAAAAAATTGTCACCCCATCGTCCTGAAGAGATACAAAAGAAATAACAAGAAGAGGGAAGAGGCAAATGCCAGAGAATCTGAGAACATTAAGACCTTGGCTGTGTATTGAAAACAGGTCTCCAGAGTAAATACTTTCCATTTCTATCATTCAGAAGAGCTGAATGTAGCTGGGCAATTTCTGTGTAAACTTCCAGCAAGAATCTTGCTATGTGTGTACACAGTTGTTCTTGAGGGGTAGTCTCCATCTAACTCCTTCCTTTCGAAAACTCTTTGATTATTTCATTTCTTCTCACAGTATTCACAGATGAGAAATGAAAGGTCCAGCAAAGTCAAGCATACATCCTGGTCAAGGATAAAGCAAGGTGTCCTGATTCCTAGTATACTTGCCTTCACCTGCCCACTTCACATAGTTCTGGTCTCTGCTTTCTCCTTCCCCTTCCCTTTTTTCTCTCTTGTCCCACTTCTGGTTTGTTTTTGGTGGAGCAGAGGTAGGAAAGAGGGGACCAGGGCCAAGTAAGAAACATTAAGAGAACCAATAATGCTAGAATAGTGTATAGATTACATTTACACTTAAGAAATACTGCTAATGATGGGGTGCCTGGGTGGATTGGTCAGTTAAGCATCTGCCTTTGGCTCAGGTCATGATCTCAGGGTCCTGGGACCGAGCTCAGCTTTGGGCTCCCTCCTCAGCGGGGAGTCTGCTTCTCCCTCTCCCTCTGCCCCTCCCCGCCCCCGCTTGTGCCCTTTCTCGCTCACGCTGTCTCTCAAATAAATAAATAAAATCTTAAAGAAAAAAATACTGTGGATGCTACTTGTTCTACATCAAGTAGCGTATTTACGAAATAATATCAAATACACTATCTTATTTCTTCTCACCAAACCCCAGTTAAATGATCTTCTCATTACTTCACAAACTGAAAGGAAATTGAAGGATGCAGAAGCCCTAGTTTCACATTCTAGGTCACCACAGAGTGACTTGGTGGCCTTGAGCAGTTAACTCCTCTGGGCCGAGTGCTCTCCCCTGGTTCCATGGTTCCCTATGGCTCTGGGACTGGCCTCGGTGTCTCCTCATTCTGAGTCCAGGGCTTTTTCTCTACCTCTTTCTACAGTGTTGTTCTCTTTGCCTCTGTGGGCTCTGAAGCATAAAGTTTTAAAGATAAATACGCTTTAAACAAGTAACATTTTAAAATGTTTAGTTGGGATTTTGTGTCTCTAACAGTTTCTCGATGCATCCCACTAGTGCCGACCTTCTTTCTTGTCAGAACCACTCCTGTCGTGACTCCCGGGCTTGGATCTCTTCGCTGGCTGAATTGCTCCATTATAGGCTTCCATGATCTGGGTGCTTGTTACCTATTCCAGGTTCATCTCTCTCTGTGCCAGAGCACTCACTACCACCCAGCACCACCCTCCATGCTGCCTTCTTCAAGCCGGGTTTCCCACTCCCAGGACCATCAGGGCCACGTTTACGTGGGTTCCGACCCTCCATCAGAAACCTGCTATCCTCTGCGACTCCTTCCCTAAGTCAAAAGGGTCCTTATCTTCTCACTACTGCTATTCTTCTCTAATCTGCACTCTCTAACTCTCCCTTTTATGACTTTATTGAGACATAGTTTACATGTCAAAAAACGAACCCATTTCTAATGTGCAATTCAGTGATTCATGGTAAATTTAGAATTGTGCAACCATCACCATTATATAGTTTTAGATTTCATCACCCTGGTGAGATCCCTCATACCCATCGTATAGCCAACAATCACACACAAACTTAAACACACACCCACCCGCTGACACACACCCCTGCACACATACATGCTCACTCAGACATCCATTCGTTCAACTGTAATATTACTATCCTGTTCTTTTTAGGCTTTTATTACAACAAATTTTTTTTGCAATCAGGTTTCAATATTTAGACAAGTTTGTTGCTATACAATAAAATTGCCACATACTTTGATGATTATATTGAATACTTTTCAAAGATAAAATTTGTATTGTTCACCTTTTGTTCTCAAGAGTTGTTTTTCCTTCCAAGTTTTCTCATGCATTTTTACTTCAGGAATTGTTTCCATAAATATGTGATTGGAAAATGTATTTATGTGACAACCTGACAAATGAGACAGAGCTAATTTCCAAAATACCCAAAGGGATTTTTAAGCAACAGTATGAAAAATATATACTCTGATGTCAAAATGGGCAAGGATATAAAGAGGTATTTCAGGACTAGGAAAAGAAAACACCTAATAAATATGCCACACTAATAATTGGAGATGCAATTAAAACAACAGTTCAAGCATTTTTTTTTTCCTATAAAATTGGCAGTGAGGTAAAAAATGATTGTTTATTGAGGTATAATTGACAAAATTGTAATATATTTAAAGAGTCCAGCATGATGATGAGATATACATAAACATTATGAAAAGATTTCCACCATGAAGTTAATTAACACTTCCATCAACTCACATATTTACCTTTTTTAAAGTTCTATTCTCAGAAATATCAGTTATATGATGCAGTATTTACAGTACATTATTAGCAACTATACATTTAGATATCAGACTTCATTTATCTTATAAATAGTGAAAGTTGGTACCCTTTTACCAACTTCTACTTGTTTTCCCCATACCCCAGCCAAACACCATTCTACTCTCTGTTTCTATGAATTCAACTTTTGTTTTGTTTTGTTTTGTTTTAGATTCCACCACCTATAGTAATGTCTTTCTCTGTTTGGCATATTTTATTTAGCATAATTTCCTCAAGGTCCATCTATGTTGTCACAAAAGGCAAGATTTTTCTCTTTTTAAGGCTGAATAAGATTCCATTGTATATATAAACCACAATTTCTTTTTCCATTCATCCATCAGTGGACACTTAGATTGTTTCCATTCTTTGGCTATTTTGAATAATGCTGCAGTGAACATGAGAATACAAATATTTCTTTGAGATAATGATTTTGTCTCCTTTAGATATACACCCAGATGTGGGATTATTGGATCATGTAGTAGTTACAATTTAATTTCTTGAGGAACCTCCGTACTGATTTTCCTTAGTAGCTGTACCAGTTTGCATTCCCACCAACAGTGCACAAGGGTTCCCTCTTCTCTACATCCTGCCAGTGTTTGGCATCTCTTTTCTTTTTTACAATAGATATCCTCACAGATGTGAGGTGATGGTTGATTGTGGTTTGACTCTTGTTTCTCTGATGATTAATAATGCTGCACTCCTTTTCATGTACCTGTTGTCCATCTGTCTGTCTTCTTTGAGAAATGTCTATTCAGATCTTCGGATTATTTGGTTTCTGCTTTTGGGTTGATGAGTTCCTTGTATATTTTGGATACTAATCAGATATGTGGTTTGCAGGTCTCCTATGCCAGAAGTTGTCTTTTCATTTTGTTGATGTTTCCTTTGCTGTGTAGAAGCTTTCAGTTTGATGGAGTCTCACTTGTTTATTTTTGCTTTTACTGTCTTTGCTTTTTGTGTCAAAAATGAGAGATCACTGCAAAGACTAATGTCAAGGAGCTTAATCCCTGTGTTTTCTTCTAGGAGTTTTATAGTATCAGGTCTTACATTCTCTTTTCCAGTTTACATCTTTTTATATTGTGCATTTGTTAACAAATTGTTGTAGTGGTTTTTAATACTTTTGTCTTTTAAACTTTATACTAGAGTTATAAGTAATTTATGTACCACCACTATAATATTAGAGTTTTCTGAATTTAACTACATATTTACCTTAACCAGTGAGTTTTATACTTTGATTTATTTTTATGTTACTAATTAGCATCCCTTAAGCTTGAAGAACTTCCTTTAACATTTCTTGAAAGACTGGTCTAATGACGACAGAAGGACTTTGTAAGGTAGAGTATTCTCAGGTGGCAGGTTGTTTTTCTCTGGCAGCACTTTGAATATGTCATCCCACTCCCCTCTGACCCACAAGGTTTCGGCTGAAAAAAAAAACTGTTGAAATATTATGGTATTTCCTTTGTATATAACAAGTTTTCTGGCTGCTTTTAAGGTTCTATCTTTGTCTTTAGGTTTTGACAATATAATTATAATGTGCATCAGCATGACTTTCTTTGGATTCATCTTCTTTGGTACTTTCTGCATTCCTGGATCTGGGTGTCTGTTTCCTTTTTCAGTTTAGGGAGGTTTACAGTATTTATTTGAATAAGTTTTCTGCCCCTTTCTCTCTTTTTCTCCTTCTGGGACCCCCATAATGTATATTGGTACATGTAATAGTGTCCAAGAAGTCCCTTACTCTTTTTTATTTCTTTTTGCACTTTTTATTAGATGAATTCCACTGCCCTGTCATCTAGTTCACTGTTTTTTTTCCCTCTTGATTTAGTCTGCTGTTGAATCCCTCTATTAGATTTTTTTCCAATTCAGTTATTACATTCTTCAGCTCTCTGATTTTTTTCATATATTTAATATTTTCAGTCTCTTTGTTGAGATTCTTTGTTCATAAATTGATTTCCTGACCTCAGTGAGCATTGTTATGAACATTACTCTGAACATTCTATTGGGTAAATCACTTCTCTCCATTTCATTAAGATTGGTTTCTGGAGATTTATCTTGTTATTTTGTTTAGAACATATTTCCCTGTTTCTTCACTTCTGAGATACTCTGTGTTTTTTTTCTGCACTTTAGTTAAAACAGCCACCTCTCCCTGGCTTGACAGACTGGTCTTGTATAGGAGATGAATCCCATCAATCAGCCCAGCTCAAGCTCCTGGTTACTTCTCAAACATTTGTGATTGTCCAAGCTGCCATTTTTGCTATTAGTGGCTCCCAGTAGTTGAGAGTATGCCAAGACTTCTCAGTGTCCCAAAAGGGAGGATTATAGTTAGCATTTAGATGCATGTTGATCAGAAGCCACTCCCTCTCACAGGGAAAGAGTATATACTCTTACTCCTTCCAGGGAGAAACTGGGAGATGGGCATTTTTGCCTGCCACCTCTGCACTGTGCCCAGGTGTATAGACACAATGCTCCTGCATCCTTTAATGACTTCTTCTTTGTTTCCTATAATCCTGTGGGACTCATGAACGCAAGCCCTGTGGACTATCAGAGCTAGGTGATTTGGGGGCCCATTCCTCAGGTGGCAGCCTTCAAATTTGGGGTGCTAAGTTTGTGATCCAGACACTCTCCTCCTCAGAGAGAAGCTGGAACTTGGGGGTTCCCTCCCAATTATATGCTGTGCTAGGGATGGGATTTATAGCATGAGTCTCACTCAGCCTTTTCTGCCTATTTCAATGTATATATTTTGTCTGTCACCTGATATGTAGGATTCACTCATCTAGTTCCTGGTTTTCTCTCAGAGGAGATTGCTCCATGTGTAGATGTATATTCAGTGTGTCCATGAAAGGAGGGAAATTCAATAGCCTCCTATGTTGCCATCTTGGTCTAGAAGCCACCACAAATATGACTTTTAAAAAGAGTATTAATAAAGGTGTTTAGAAACAGGGACTTTCATACGTTGTTATAAGATATGTAAATTAATAGACCATTTTTGGAGAACAATTTGACAATATATTAGCATTTAAAATATTTATGCCATTTGACCTAGAAATTCTGTACAAGGAATTTATACTCTGGAAGAAATACACAACCATGAAAAGATCGATGTACAAGGATTTTTGCCAAAGCATGGTTTATAGTCATTAAAAAAAAAAGGCAACAAATCAACTCTCCATCATTTGATTAAATAAGCTATAGTACTTCCAGGCAGAATAAATAAACTATGATACTTCCAGGCAGTGGATTGTTTGTGTAGCCTCTCGAAAGAAGATACATTTATATGTTGTGTTGGGAAAGAAGAAATGAAAATGAAAAAGATCAAGTCACCAAACAGTATGACCTCATTAAAAATACATATATAATCCCCATGTTAGTATATGTATATAAAAATTGGGTAAATATCTGGCGCTTAAAACTGTTCACTCTGGGCATTATCCATAGGTGTTAGGATCCTGGGTGGCTTTCACTTTCCTGCATTTTGTATTTTTGCAGTGTTTAACTTTTTAACAAGAAGCATATATTATTTATGTAAGCAGAAAGATACAGTGAAGATAATCTTTCAATTAAATTAAAAATTAAAGTGAAGTCATGTGTCCTTAGCCTAACAGAGAATACATGTGCAGTTAAGAACTTCACTGAATCACAAATAGAGACAAACAGAGAGGGCAAGGGTTGCCTCAATTCCCCCCATGATGCCCCACCAAAGTTAGAAGAAAGTAGGTACTCCAGACTTGGGATTCCTACAGACCTCTCGCTGTTACGATCTCAGATGCTTCCACGATAAGCAGCTCACCATTTTAAGAAATGACCAACTTACCACTACAGTTTTAATGGTTCTTATGTTATATCATATGATATCATGCTAACTTAAACTGCATTGTGTTATGTTATATAATGCTGCATAAAGTTGTATACATGTTTATTGTTTATCTCACTTTTACCAGAATGTAACATCCATGAGGACAGGGACCATATTTGCAGCTGCTTAGCACAAAGCACCTATGGAATATTGTCAGAAATTGTTAGAAAGTTTATAAAAACCAAACTCTTCCTGGCAGCTTTAAACCGTGGACTCTAATTGTGGCTGTTTGTACCCATAAGCCACCTGTAATGTTTTTTCCACAAGGTAGGCCCTTGGATGTCTGACACAGCAACTTAGGCTTCTTTTTTGCCAAACTGCTTAGACACATGAGACCAATGGAGCAACTATGAGGAATATGATTACTCAACCAGCGTCCGTTAAGGCCAGGATGGGCGTTGGTGGCTGGGGGTGGCTCCATGAGAAATAAAACCAGAAACAAAAACATGGCAACCACGAGGAATATGGATGTGTTATATTTACATTGTTCACCGTGTATTGCTTGTCTGTCCCACAGGTACTCACAGTTCCATGTCGGTTGTATTCTGTGTTGTATCCCCAGGACATAGTGTTGCACCACAGAGTGGATGCTCAAAAATGAGTTCAGTTGGATGGACATCTGGATGCACTAGTAGAAACTGAATGGATTGGTCCAACTAAGTCATAAACTATTCAGCATGATTGCAGACCCCTTCTCAAGACGGGAAACTATGTCTGGTGTCGTCAGCAAGGATCGAGGAATAGAAACATCTGTCTCAAATTTGTAGATGGTCCATTTGCTTTTGCATATTTGGAACCTTCCTTTTCACTTTCTCCCCATGGAGATGTCTGCAAGATCATCTCTGCTTCCTCATTTCCTTAAGTTCTTTTCTTTCCCCATTTAAACACACAGCATCTGAGTTCAGGTTCTTATCTTCCTTAGACGTCATTAATTTGGTGCCTTCCTCTTTTATCTCCATTTCTGTGCTCTCAAGGAATATCTTTTCCTGAGGGGTAAGCACTTTACCAGGCTGTACTAACCCAGTCTTTTTGTTGCTTTTCTTCTAATAAGAGTAGTTATCATCCTGTTTTCATTTTGGCTCTAACTTGTCTTTTCTCACAGACCTATGAACTTCTGGGGGGAAATATTTTGATCTTTTGCTTCTCCATTTTAAGGATATTTTAACCTCATGGTTTAAAAAGAAAACAAAAATGATGGTTTCTCCCGGGCTCACCAGCTTTCCTTCCTCCTCTGGATTTGGCTGTCTGTATCTGGAAAACTTCAGTAGACATTTCCTGTCTTCTGTAAAGTCATCCTGCCTTTTACATTCATCCCTAAGACGAGGAGACATCCCTGCTAGACTAGGGCAGTGTCACTCAGTGATTTCTAAATCACCTCTCAAACTGAGAGGAAATACTTGAGTGAAGTTCATAGAAACCTGCGTGGTGGAAGGGAACTCAGCTGGGAAAGGGCTTGAAAGGGAGAAAGACGTGCCCCATCAGCAAGGTTGCGCTAAGGGTAGCGCAGCTGCTGAGACCTGCCTTCCCTCTGGGGAACCAGACATCCTGCTGTACCAGGGACTTTTTATCTCAGCCCCAGTGGCTCTCAGGGTCTCTTCTTGTCCAGGCTGCCTGCTTTGGTCTGTGCCCTACCTCCAGGCTGACTCCCGCCCCCTGACCCAGTCGCTTTCCACCCCTATATTCACCTTTCCCCATTGGCTCCTTCAGGTCATCTTAGAAGAGCTCTCAGGCCAGTGTACCAGCTTAACTGCCCCAACTGTTGCCTCAGGGGTAGTCTGTAGGCATAAAGACAAAGCTTCTAAACTCTTTAGAACCCCAAACCAGCTTTTGGAAAGAGAATGCATTCTGCTTACTAGTAATTGTCCCATTTAAGAAAAATACCAGATGATGCAACAGCACCCCCTCCCCTCTGTGCACATGGCCTAGTGGCAAAGGGAGCGAGGGAAGCAAATTATTGTTTAATAAGCACACTTTCATTATGCCTTTTATTTGACTATGAATAATTAACCAGTTAAATATTAAATAATTAACGGAGTGAAATAGATTAAAAAACAAACTCATAAATGTCTTCTCCTATAGTCATCCGCATCTCTTCCCAAAGTCCAAGCCAAAAGCTGCCAACACTAACTATAAAGGTAGTGATACGGCCATAATCACCTTCTGTGGAGCACCTACTTTGTAACAGCTGCTGTGCTAGGTACTTTGTCGCCAATGCTTTTTTTTTTAGTAATCCTGCAAGATAGGGTGATTAACACCAATTTACAGATGAGGACATCAATAATCAGAAAAGCAAACTGGCCCAGGGTCATTCTGCCAGTTCACAGCAGGGCCAAGATGAGACGTGGTTTCTCAGATGCTGACTCCAAACCTGTTCTGTTCCACCATTCTGCTTCTCTATAATCGAGAGATGGGTTTTGTTGAATGCACATGTCTGGTTATCTGTGGAAGGGGGTTCGGGAACATGGTAAGAGGAAAACATGGCCAAGAATGTAATTCACCCTCTTTCCCTTCTGGCTTCCATAGTCTTCCTCTCTGTCCCAAATAATACCTTCTCTACCCTTAGATACATATGAAAGAGCCGTTTGATTGTTGCAAACCACAGCTGGTTCCGAGATTAATTACAATCTATACATCTATTAGGAGGGCTTATTTCTAGTGTTTGTGCTATCACGAAAAGGTGTTATGTAGATCAAAAGTAAGGTGACAGTGGTATCATAAATAACATGGCCTTTCTCATGAGCTGGTCGGGAATTTGGCTCAGTTCTTATAAATCTAGACTTAGTATGACTTATTCTTAGAAACGATACAGGAAAATACGCCCCACATTCAGAATTTGGGAAATCCTCTTACTGCCCCCAAATGCTTTATTTTTTATAAAGCATCTTTTAAAATTAGACTAATCAGTGCTTCTCAACAGGAGCACAAGGTTCTTAAGAGCGCAGGAAACTGGCAGGTGTCTGTGTGTTGCAGCAGGAACTCGGGGGTGAAATTGTCACCTGGGTTTAACAAGAGTCATTAAGTTCCTGCAGCTGTATACTCGACATCAAAAACCTCTTCTTTAAATTCTGAGGACCCGACGTAGATTTTACTACTTTTTTTTAAAAAGATTTTTTATTTATCTGAGAAAGAGAGAGAGAGAGAGAGCACACATGAATGGAGGGTGGGGGGAGCAGAGGGAAGGGGAGAAGCAGACTCTGCATTGAGGAGGGAGCCTGATGTGGGGCTCGATCCCAGGACCCTGGGATCATGACCTGAGCCGAAGGCAGACACTTAACCGCCTGAGCCACGCAGGCACCCCAGATTTTACTACCTTTAGCATTTAACACAATGTTCAGTTCTAGAAACAATCCACAATTAAAGAATAGAAATTATGATGTTTTTAAGCCTAGGGGGAAAAATGAATATTGAAAGCCAGGTAAAGAGTGAATGAATGAATGAATGAATGAGTACATGTTAGTTATTCTGTTGTCATAATTGCCTATTTGCTTATAAATTTCCCACACTAGATTCTAAGCTCCTTATTGGTGAGTACTATATATATATAATACTTACATATTTTATATGTATATACACAATATTTAATTTAGCATGTGAATCTAAAAATGAATTATAAAAATGTATGGTGCTTATTGTTCCAGAAGGCCCCAAGTAAATAGATAAAACAGAATGCACTTAACACAGAGGGACAAGAGAATAAGACAGTTCGCATCCGTCTTCCTGCCCCAAAAGAAAACTGGAAAGCAGCAAAGCTGCATCTAGGACAAGAAATCTTCAGAAAAGTCTCAAATGAAGGGATCTAGCATGCAATAATTTTTTGGCCTTGCAGTTGTATCTTGGCTTCAGTCTGAGCTCTTAGCCTTTCATTGGAGAGTCCAGAGTTTGCAGGGATGCTGAAGTCAGGGAGATGAAATGGGTCTGTAGTGCACAGGTTGTATTTCCTTATGAGCAATCACTTTTTACATGTGAAGGAAATAAGGAAAGGCCAGACATTATGTGGCCTCAGAGAACTGAAAATCTGATGGCCCAAGGAGGAAGTGTGATGCACAGGCTTCGTGCCCCCTTGGAATTTCCAGTTTGAAGGCTTACTTTTGTGCTTTTCCGTCCCCAGTGCTTGCCTTCTTCCCACCATAAGCCCATGGGGTCATATTGTTAATCTAATACAGCTAAATTGAAAACTGTTTCTCGAATTGATTCCATTAATCTTTACCTATGTGGTGCACCCTCCGTTTTATCCATTGATGATTAACCTCATTGAGAGCCAGGGGATAGCCTTAAGTTAAAAAGCACTGGCTGAGATTAGTTAGTGTTCCAATCTGAGATTCTGCCACCCAGGGGACATGTATGAGACCAGAAAATACATATATGGCTCCTGGGAATCCCCTTCTCAGGCCAATTTTAGTTCAAATTGGACATATTCCTGGGTTTTTAATATAAAGAAACAAGTTTTCACTATGATTTTTGGTAATGTTGCAATTAGACGTTTTTATTGGTTATTTGCTTACTTGTAATTTTAGCAGCCTAAGCTGTACTATAAAAAAAACAGAAGGTACTTTTCTTTTCCAGCAGCCACTGTTTTTCTAAAAGCTTTCCATGAATAGTGTTTCCATCAAAATAATGAATGTTGTTATTCTTAATGGACATGAATACACTATATTTACTATTATTTTGCAAACTCTAGGTCCTTCTACTATAGTAACAAAATGAGGATGTTCTTGAGTTTTTGTTGATTTAGGAGGCAACTTAGACCTACTTGTTCGGAGCCCAAACCTGCCCAGCCTTCAGGTCTGACCGTGGAGTCTGTTTAAAGCCCAGGGATGGACTGACAATTAGAATGCACTCCCTAGCCCCATCAGGGAAGAATGAGTGTGTTTCTCCCCATTTTTCTTACTCGAGGGCTGGTGCTCTGACTCCCAGGTATGGGCCTGTTTCCTTCACCAGACACAGTGCTCTTGTTAGCTACCGCATTTAAAGGATATGCAGTGTAATAAAAATTACACTGTTCTGTTGTTGGCAGCACTCATCTGAGAAGAGTGTCATAACATGAATAATATGTGTGAAAGAACTGAAAAGCTGAGGGATTATTCTGATATGGAAACTGAAAACAAAATAATGCTCTGATCTGCTGCAGCCACTGCCACATATAAAAATTGACTTTGGCATTTTATATTTTTATTCCCAAGTTACAGAATTAATCCAATGTTTTATTTTGAAAAGAGTGAGTTTCAGAGCACAAAGAATTTTGGAGTTAGCTGTGGTCATTTGCCAGGCCTGTGGGGATAGACACCGCCTTTTAGCAGACCTTGGAGTTGGCAGCAGATGTTGAAACGTTGCTGAAAGAGAAAGAAGAAATTCAGTCTCTCCTGATTCTGGCAACCATCATATGTATTTGGTAGGACAAGTATAGCTTATTTGTGCCATCATTTGAAAAGGAGAGAAAAGTGAATCCCAGAGATGTTAAATGAATTCCTGTTATTTTATCCATTGTGCTAGGCCTCCAGAGAGTTACAAGAGAGTTTCAAAGGCACAGTCCCTTCCCTGAAAGAGGTTATAATCTAATAGGAGTGAAAAAATGTATAGTCTGATAGTGGTAACACATGAAAAGTAAACTCACAGCCCCAGGTAACATGGAAATGTGAAATAAGGGACACAGATCATGTGTAATGGAGAGTGGAGGGTGTGGTGCTTGCTAAGGATCACACTTGTCAGTGACCTTCATTAGGAGATGAGGGATGAGAAAGAAGGAAAAGGTAAGGGGCACCTGGGTGGCTGATTCATTAAGGATACAACTCTTGATTTTGGCTCAGGTCCTGATCTCAGGGTCCTGAGATAGAACCCCGTGTTGGGCTCCCTGCTCAGCAGGGAGTCTGCTTGAGATTCTCTCTCTCCCTCTCCCATTGCCCCTTTTCCCCCCACTCTCTCTCTCAAATAAATAAATCTTTAAAAAAAAAAAAAAAAGGAGGAGGAAGAAGTAAGTGAAGTTGGAATAACATGAAAGGAAAAGCAGAAAATGTCGGGACAGGAAAACATAGGGCAAGACAAGAAGTAAGCCCATCTGGAGGGGAGGAGGGGAGGACCGTATAGAAAAGTAACAAGCAGTAACACTGCAGTGTTTCTTGATGGCACCATATGACAGAGCATCTTGAATGCTTGGACCAGAGTCCCTGGAAGCTTTTGAGCAAGTACGGCATAGTAACTATTTTAAATAAAACACTTCGTTGACAGCGATCAAGATAGATTGTAGTGGGGAGACAGTAGATAGGAAGAGAGACCAGGGAAAGTATTTCTCTATTTGCTGATTTTAATAGGAAAATTTAAATGTTGTTCAGAATTTTTCTAATTTACCCTATTTTCAAACTAAATATACTTTGCAGATCTTTATACTACAATATAAACATTTTGAACTCTTAAGATTTCAGGCTAAAATTCAATTTGTGTTTCTTCTCACCTTGAATAACAAAGAGGCACACTGTGTAATGAATGGATAACCGAACCTCTGACCATTTGTCCTAGGACAGGCTGATGCAGTTGATGCCAGAGTAAGTGGGTAGCTACATGAAGGGAAGAGGTTTGTGCAAAATGAGTACGTGAAAGTCTCCTCACCTTGAAGCTCTGGATTCCTGGGACTCAGGGTCAATCTTGCTGGGCAATAGACGTGAAAATGGACACTGGCCCATGTGTCCCGTGGCCTTCTGAGAACCGGTATATGGAGGATAGAGAAAAGTTGGACAGTTAAGGAAATGCAGTATTCTCTACTGTTACCATTCAACCATCTGTTCCTTCATTTAGCAGAAAAGTGAGTGTATTTACTATAAAGAGACTTGGCATTTTAAGCTTATCTAAGAAATAAGAAGACACCCTGAAATATGTCCCTTGGGTAACTAGACATCTGCTTAGAGAGATGGGACTGATGAGCCTATGTTAAGATAGATGCGTCTGATTTTGAATCCTACCAGTTGGCTAGGGAACCCAAGCTCAAAACTGGGGCCCTCTTAGTGTTGAGGAATAGGGTGTGACCTCATTCCTAAGGAATAAGAAATCAAAAAGGAACAAAGTCGGGCAGATCAAAGAAGTGGCAAGGGACTTTAGAAGATCAGAAGGTAGCTCCCTAAACTCTGGAGTAATTGGCTTTATATTATATTTTCATCCTGTCTTATCTCTGATCTGGGAAGTGGCTACCAGGCAGCCAAGTGGGGGAAAGAGGAGCAACGCAGTGATGAAGGGCTAATGGAGGCAAGGGAGGTCAGGAGCATAAGTAGGGGTGGGGAGCAGTGGACACACCTGCCAATGGGCAGGAATCTTTTCCTGTGAAGAGAATGTTGTGAGATAAACTAAGTGAAATTTTAGCAGTTATGAAAAATTTTACCTTTGTTTACATTTTAAACTACTAGAAATAAGGTACAAATTAAGCACTTTTTTTTAACCAAATCTTATCTCACTATTATTATGTCAAGGCTCTGTTCCCATGAGAAAGCTTAGGGACATTTTCTCCAGTGTAAAGTACAAATCATACTTAGGTATCCTAATAATCATTTTAAATAACTTTATGTTTTAATACTATATAGTTTGTATTAATTACTAGCTTAATTACAGGTTAAACTTACATAATGCTTCATTTTTTTTCCTTTTTTAAAAAAAAAGTTTTATTTATTTATTCATGAGAGTCAGAGAGAGAGAGAGAGAGAGAGAGAGAGGCAGAGGCAGAGGGAGAAGCAGGCTCCCAAGGAGCAGAGAGCCCGATGTGGGACTCGATCCCAGGACCCTGGAATCACGACCCGAGCCGAAGGCAGATGCTTAACCATCTGAGCCACCCAGGTGCCCTGCTTCATTTTTTTTATAAAAACACTTTCCCAGGGCGCCTGGGTGGCTCAGTCAGTTAAGTATCTGCCTTTGGCTTAGGTCATGATACCAGGGTCCTGGGATCGAGTTCTGCATCAGGCTTCCGGCTCGGCGGGGAGTCTGCTTCTCCTTTTGTCCCTCCCCCGCCCCCCCCCGCTCGTGTTCTCGCTCTCTCTCTCAAAAATAAATAAATAAAATCTTTAAAAAAAAAAAAAACACTTTCCCATTTATCCTCTCATCTCAGTTTCCCAATATCTAAAGCTCAGAGAGAAATTCTATTTCTCATTTTAAAAATAAGAATTCTGAAACTCAGTTTGATATTAATCAGTACTGTCTTTTATTGAATGATTAAACATAAAGGAACCATGCTATGCTCTTTATATGTATTATCTCATTTAATCTTCATGATTAAACTTTGAGATTGTTAACATCTCCATTTCCTCTGGTTTTAAAATACCACAAACTGAGATTTGATTGGTTCCTAAGTCTGTGGTTTGAAATCACTACAGTTTACTGAAGATGTGATTTACCTAAGCTCACTGGGCTAGTAAGTGACAGAAGAGGAAGTAGAAATAAACTATTTGCTCATAATTTTCCCATCTAACCCTAATGAAGAATTTTTATATAATGGATAATCAATCTTAAAAAAACCATTGATTGCACATTGATTTTTAAAGTATACATTTAAATAGTTTGTGTAAAGAATTCTTATGTTTTTGGAAATTCTAAAGATTTAAATGTTTTAAACAACCCTGTTGTCTTTACCATTCCTTCATATATTTAGCAGAATTCATTAGGTGGAAAAGTCACATGGAAATACTTAGCTAGAATTAAAATCAAGTTACTGAGCAATTTTGCATTGAATTATGGGCATTCAGTTCAATTCAGTGAGTTAATTTTGAGTGCTTAGAGTATAATGTGCTTCAGTCTACACAAAGATAAGTAGGCAGTATCCCTCTCTGAAGAAATTTTCAGTCCTTTACAGGATTATATTTAATAGATCTGAATGTTATTGAAAGAGATCGTTGAGATTCCTAAGTGTGATTTCTATTCTATTTTGGGAGAAGAATATTGGAAGAAGGAGAAATGGTTGAGCGCAGATTGAGGTATATACTCATAAAACTTAACACAAAAAAGAATCTAACAGTTACTATGAGAGAGAAAAATAAGTACATTGGCGGAGCATGAGAAGGAAATTGTCATATCATATTGGAATAGAAGGGGAATCAGCAAAGGCCTCAAAACATAGATGATGTTTGAGATGAGCCTTCATGAATGGATAGAAATCCAAAAAGCGTATGAGAATAGGGCATTCACACACAAAGGGCATAGTGTAAGTGAAAACAGAGACTGTAGTTTTCCTTATACTTAGTGTGGGTGTAGACTAACAAAAGGGCACAAGACTGAAAACCGAGACCTTGTAGAAGGTCTTGAATACTAGGCTGAGATCTTTGAGAGCAGATGCAGTGGAGTGAAAGACAAATACTGGGCTGGAAGTATGAGATAGATGTGCAAATTTCAGTGGTGACATTTATGAGTTGAGTGAACTTGGGCAAATCAGTTCATCTCTTTGAGCTTTGACTCCCTCACCTGCAGTATGGTTGTAGTAGTATTAAAGGTTGAGTGTAAATTTAAAAACTTGTATGGAAGTACTCTGAAAACTGTAAGGCACAACAGGAGACAGCATGGTCATGGTCATCATTGTATTATGTATATAATGGTATGTGAAGATTTTGGAGCAGCGAAGCTTTTTATCTGCATCTGCAGTCTAGGAAAATTGAGTTGGCAGGAGTGTAGTGGATGGATTAATAATAACAAAAGAAAGAGAACCAATCAGGAAGCTATTAAAGTAATTTAGGTTAAAAGTAATGAAGGTGTGATTAGAATGGTAGAGACATTGCAGAGATACTGTTCTATTTGGCATTAATTCAAAAATATACTGAGCACCCACTCTGTTCCTGGACACAAACTCGGCAGTCATGCTTAACAACCTCCTCAAAAGAGACAACAGATGGAATGGGCAGATACTTGGGGAGCAGAGGTGAGAGGAGAGAGGGATATAGAAGAAGGTCACTGATCTTCCTTTGCTTTCCATTGGCGAGACCTCTGTAAGAAGAATGGAGAAGGGACATCTCAGATGCCTACGAGCTTAATCCCCCAAGGCACAGGTGTCATGGTGGGTGAGAGATGATAATAGGGTCAGTAAATCCTTCCAGGGTGGGTTTGACCTCTCCTTCTCCTCCCTGTCTGTGTGGGTCTGCACTATCCGAGGTGCTGAAGGAGGAGAGTTACCCCCCCAAAAAACAGGCACAAGACCACCCTCAAGAATTTCTTTGACTTAAAAAACCTGACAGAATCCCTTTTCCCCAAGGGAGGTGAGAAAATGTCTTCACCTAAAAAGAATTTCTCACTTTTCTTAAAATAGATCAGCTACTGCTTCTATGCTTGCTTAGGTTTGAAAGTGGAAGGAAATTTAAAAAAATAAATAAATAAGGTTCAAAACCTCTCTCTAAACTCCCAAGTAAGTTTCCCGGTAATCAGAAATTGATTGATTCAATTTAATTGTACAATCATTTAGTGAATGCAGGTAACTTCCAGAAGATGGAACTGAAGAAGAAAACAGCAAGTGGATAAACACCGCTGCCCCCTCTCACGGTTTAGTGAAAGTATATGTCAGAAAGCATATGACAGATGATTGTGTGTTGAGCTAAAATTGTATTCTTAATACTGTGTTATAAAAATGATAAGACACTTATTTCCCTCCCTCCCTCTCTCTTTCTATTTCATACGTGTGATTTGTTTTGTTTTTTTTTTTTTTTTTTTACTTCTCCATGAAGGAGATTTTTATGAAGACCAAAGTGATGTGTGGGGCTTATTGGAAACTCATCCTAATACTTGTTTCTAATAAAATAAAGACTCCTCTCATAATGACCCTAAAGTCAGAAGTACTTTGTACATTTCTACAGAAACACCCTGTGAAATTTTGTGGGATTGAGTCCAAGAGAAGCAGCCCCCTTTGTTCGGCATTTTCCATAGAACTTTTACTACTAGGTTGTCCCTTTACTCTGGAGCTTAAACGAAATGAAAATAGGACAGCCTTGCAGATCTTTTTAAGATATAAAGGGAGCATGGGGATAGCCATGGAACCAAGAATTGGTAAAATTAGGAAAAGAAATCATGAAAGCGGATCTCACATCCTTTTTCAAAAAATCCCTTTCATTCTTTATTCATCTCTTCATTCCAATCCCTTCCCAGTGTTATTAAGGCAGGCTCAGATAGCTACTGACTTTAAATATTCCCTATATTACAATGCTGTTTGTTTTTTCCCACCATTTAGGAGATGACCTGGCTTCCACCACTTTCTGCTATTCCAGCACCTGGCAAAGTGGAACCAAGCAAATTTCCATTTCCAAATAAGGTGAGATCTTGTACCACTCAGGAGCAGTATGCTTTACTCACACGGATTTTTTAGTGGATAGTGGGTTTTCCCGTGATTGTTTTTCCCTCTGTAAATATTCCTACCAGAGGCATATGGCTGATTTTCAACAATTTGCAAGCATGTATTTATTCATCAAAGGGAGAAAATTAAGCTTCCACTTCCCTACTTTTGGCAAAATGTGATGCATATTATAATTGTCATTTTATCTAAAAAAAATTGTGAAGTTAAAATGCATCATACAATCCTTCTTATATATTCAGTGTGATTTTCTTTTTTTTCCTGAAAAGCTGTTATTAAATTAATGATGTATCTTAAAATCAATGTCTTAGAATTGAGGACGTGTAGTATATAATTCCTCTTCGGTATCTTTTATAAACCTTAAAATATTTTCTAGGACTTTAAAAAACAAATTTCCATTTTCTAAGGACCAGCACACACTCAAAAAATCAGCCACAATATATTTAAATTATACATAAGTCTAATAGGTTTTATTTTATGATTTTTAACCATACAACTAATATATAACTCCATATTCATAAGGAGGAAATTATGCCGATAGAAAGAGCAAAATATGAAAGTATCCAGTACCCGCATCCAAGTTTTATTTCACTACCCAGAATTTACCCTCAAGAGTTTGGTGAATACCATTCCACTCATCTTCCCTGTGCATGATATACATATACATTCATATGCAGTTTTTAAAAACTCTTAGACGGTATAGTTCTAAAAGCATTTCTTCTAAGAGTTGATTTTTTTCAGATACCATGAATACATATTATTGCTAAATATTAACACTGCAACCTTTTAAAGTGAATTATTAAAATAACAATTCATTATAATTATCACAGTGGCAAATTTCATTCTAAGCTGATTTTTATTTCCCTCAACAAAGTGTATTTGGAGATCTTTCCAAGTAAATATATAGAGATGTTCTTCATTCTTCTTAATTGCAGCAAAATATTTTGTGGTATGAATTTGTAGTAGTTTATTTAGTCGAGCTCCTTTTGATGGACACTGAGATGGGTTATGGTTTGTTATCACAAACACTATTACAACCAGCATTATTTATAAATGCCTTTTTGTATGCCTCTTATTGAAAGTCTCTAGAATAGATACCTAGAAAGAGGGTAGGTACTGGAGGCATGAGAAACCATAGTTAGCCTTGACTGTGTTTCAACAGTACTTCTTTATGCATCTTTGCCAATGTTTAACATTATCTGGCTTTATATCATTGTGTCTGTAGTGTGGGTGAAAAATTGATATCCCATTGTTTTAATTTGCATTTCTCCAATTACTTCTGAGTTTGAGCATTGACTGTTTTTCCTTTACAAATTGCGCATTCATATCCATTACCACTTTTAAAAAAAATGATTTGTACAAACTCCTTATATCTTATCCATTTGTCTGTTATATATGATGCAACTGTTTTCTTGCAACCTTATTTATGTACCTTTTATACTAGCAAAGTGTTTAATTTTTATGTCAGAGAAAAATGATTTTTCCTGCTCCAACATTCTAACAATGTTCTGTATTTTATTATCATTTTTTATAGTTTGATTTTGGGATTTTAAAACAATTTTTTGTAGATGGTGTAACAAAGGGTTCTAGCTTTATTCTTTTCAGCGGTTAGTAAATTATTGTTAACACTACCAACTGATTAGCCCATGTTCCCCCTACTGGTTTGAAATACCACCTAAATCAACAATTGAATTTCTCGTAAATACATGGATTTGTTTCAGGACTCTCCAGCCTCTTTTTTTCAGTATATTTATCTAATTCTTTCTCAATAACTCATTTTTAAATCAGAGGTCAGCAAGCTTTTTCTGTAAAGGATCAGTTTGTAAATAATTTACCTAAATGAATAAATGTGACTAAGTTCAGATAAAATGTTATTTATTGAAACAGGTAGTGGCACAATATATAAAGAACTCTTACAACCGAACAATAAAAAGATAACTCATTTTAAGAATGGGCAAAGGATTTAAATAGACATTTCTCCCAAGAAGGTCTACAAATGCCTGATACGTATATAAAAATACCCTATCACCATTGTTAATCATTAGAGTTCCAAATCAAAACCACAAGGAGATACTTCTTCACACCTACTTAAATAGCTAAAATCAAAGACAAACAATAACCAGTGTTGACAAGAATACTGAGAAATTGGAACCCTGCTATCTGTGGCTGGTAGGATCCAAAATGGTGCAGCCTCTTTGAAAGACAGTTTAACAGTTCCTCAAAAGGTTAAACATCGGGTTATCATATGACCCAGCAATTCCACTTCTAGGTATATATACCCAAGAGAACTGAAAAGGAATGCTATCAGGTGTTACATATTTATTTACTGAACTCCTTTTGTCCCGAGAGATTTTTTTTTTTTTTTTTTTGGTGACCTTATATTTTCCAAGTGGGGGAAAACAGAATGTGTAGCAATAAAATATATGACATGTTAGATCATGATGTATAGTGAAGAAACATAAATCAGGAGAGGAAGATAATGAATGTTGATGGTGAATGGGGTTGGATGGATGAATTTTAAGTAGAGAACTTAAGAAAGACCCTCCTGGGGAGGTGACACTTGAGCTGAAGGTAGAGAAGGAGCAAGTCATGCAGACAAGTGGAGGTAGAGACTTCTGGCAGATGGAGGTGAAAGTGCGTGGATGCTGGAGGAACAGCAAGAACAGTGGAGTCAGGGCAGAGAGAACGAGGCAAGGAACAGTAAGTGACACTGTGAGGTAAATGTAGTCATATTATGTTCGGACAGTAGGACCATTGAAAGGACTTGGGTTTTACTCTTAAGTGAATTGAGAAACTGTTAAAGAGTTTTGCAAATAACAAATATGTTTCATTTTACCCTTCTTACTCTGTCGATGGGAAGCTGTACATCTTTGCCATATTCCTGACATTAACAGGGATGATTCCAATCATTGAGTGTAGTTGTTATCAATAGGTATAAGAATTGCATATTGTGTGTCCAGCTCAGATAGCTTCCTTCTATTTCTAGCTTTCTGAACATTTTCATGGATTGATTTTTTCATTTTTAAAACTCAAGGTACAATTTGAAAACAGTACCCTGCAAGTTTTGAAAAACACATATGCTCCTAAGACCACCATACTCAAGATATAGAAGAGCATTCCATCACCACCCAGAACTCCCCCTTGGTACCTTGTAGTCAACGCCTCCCGCACACCCAACCCCTGGCAATTACTGATCGGTTTTCCAGAGTATACAGAAATACAATAAGTTTGAATTTAGTTGAAACTTATTCAGTATTTATTTAGGTGTTCATAGTTTTGTTCTTTAATCTGCTAATGTAGAAAATTACATTAACAGATTGTCTGATTTTTTAATCACCTGTATATTCCTATGCTTAGTTTCCTTGAGTATGGTGTATTATTCATTTGATACACTTTTGGATTCAATATGCCAATATTTAATTTAGGAATTTTACTCCCGTGTTCATAAGTCACCTTGGTCTAGGTATCTTTTTGTGTACACTTGTTCAGTTTTGACACCAGGAATGTAATAGCCTTCTATAATGAATTCTTTAGCTTTCTGCCTTTTTCTGTATTCTGGAACATTTTACATAACATGCCAGTTTCCCCCTCCTTAAAGACATGGAGTAACTCAACCATAAAACATACTGTCCATAGTTTTCTTTTAAGAGTAGATCTTTAATTGTATTTTCATTTTCTTCTATGCCTATTTGCTTTTTCAAATTTTCTACCTCCTCTTGGGTTAATTAATCTTTCTTTGTTCCTTTTTCCCCCCTTCAGGATTTTCAAACATATACATAATACTCTGTTTTTCTAGTAATTGCCTTTAAAATTTTAATACATTAGCCTAGTTAAACCTATTTTTATCAATACCTACAATTAACTCATATCTGCATTCTACCCCCAACAATTAGTTTTACTTTGATCTCCCTCACCGTCATCTCTCAGTTTGAGATTACAGTATTTCAAGCTGTTGTTACTATAACCATTTTTAGCATTACACCTTAACAATTATTTGTTAGTTTCTTAATTGGTCATTGTTTCTTGTGTCTCCAGCCTTCCTCTTTTTAAGATGTGCCTATTGTTTTTGCTAGAGTGTATTTTCAAGCAGGTTTTTAGTCCAGACTTGACCTAAAGTCTCTGATAGTCCTTTTCTGCACTTACCTTTAATCCTTCCACGTCTCCTCTCTGTTTGTTTACTCCTTCGGTGATTTCATCCAATTATTTCATCTGATCGTTGCTTTAAATACTCTCTATGCCAAGCTTATGACTTCTAAGTTTGTGTCTCTAGCCCCTTCTCCATCCCCCAAACGCCATACTTCCTCAACATCTCCACTTGAATACCTAACAAACATCTTAAGCTTGCTATATCAAACACTGAGCTTTTAATCCCCGCCACAAGCCTTTTATCCCAGGGTATCTCAGTAAATGATTTCTCCATTTTTGCAGCTGGCTCAGGCCAAAACCCTTGGAATCATCTGTATTTGTTTTCTAAGGCACCTGTAACAAAATACACAAAGTGGGCAGCTTAAAAGAAGTTTATTCTCTCATAGTTCTGGAGGCCAGAAGTCTGAAATCAGGGTGCCAGCAGGGCCATGCTCCCTCTGACGGCTCTAAGGAAGAATCCTTTCTTGCCTCTTCCTAGCTTTTGAAGACTTTCAGTGGTCTGTCACCTTCCTTGGCTTGTAGTTGCATCATTTTACATCTTTTTATCTTGTGTATCGTTCTATTTCTGCCTCTACATACACATGGCTGTCTTGCCTCTGTGTGTCTCTGTGTCTATAAGGACAGCAGTCCTTAAATTTAGGGCCCACTCTAATCTAGTGTGACTTCATCTTAACTTGATTTTACCTGCAAGAACCCTATATCCCCATAAGGTCAAATTCACAGATTTTGAGTGAACATGAGCTTTTGGAGGATGCTGTTCAACTCAGCACACCATTCTTGACCCGTCTTTCTCTCATATCACACATCCAACTCATCATTAAATCATGTCTCCCCTACTTTCAAAACATATCCCGAATCTAAATACTTCCCCCACTATCAGAGCTACCTCCTGGGTCTACACTGTCGTCCCTTGCTTTGGTTATTGCAGTAACTCCCCGACTGGTTTTCCTGTTTCCACACTTGCTCTACCTACCACTCAATTCCAAGCCGTCATCATATCCAGTGTGGACTCTGAGAGTTTTCCAGCCATTCATCCTGGCCTCTAATACACAGTCTCTTCTCCACATAGTAGCCTCAACAATATTTTTTCGAGTCTTGTTTTTTAATCCATTCAAGCCACTCTGTGTCTTTTGATTGGAGAATTCGGTCCATTTACATTTGAGATAATTTATTGATAGGTGTGTGCTTATTGTCATTTTGTTAGTTGTTTTCTAGCTGTTTTTGCAGTTCCTTTCTGTTCTTTTCTCCTTCGCCTGCTCTCTTCCTTTGTGGTTTGATGACTTTCTTTTACGGTATGCTTATATTCCTTTCCCTTTATCTTTTCTGTATTTACTATAGGTTTTTGCTTTGCAGTTACCATGAGGCTTACGTATAACAACTTATATCTATAACAATCTATTTTAAATTGATAACAACTTTGATCCCATTCTAAAGCTGAACATTTTTACTCTCCTCCTGCCATGTTTTGGTTTTGGTGTCACATTCTACATCTTTTTATCTTGTGTATCCCCTAATTGTAATCATGGTTATTTTTTACCACTTTTGTCTTTTAACCATCATTCTACCTTTATAATAATTAATCCACTACCTTTACTAAAGATTTACTTTTCCAGTGAGATTTACTTTCACATGTTTTCTTGTTACTAATTAGGCCACTTCTCTTCAGCTTCATGTGGTCCCCTCATCATTATGTGATGAACTCCTTTAGCTTTTCCTTGTCTGGAAAACTCTTGATCTCCTTCAGGTCTTAATGATAATTTTGCTGGGTAGAGTATTCTTGGGTGGAGGATTTTCCTTTCAGCACTTTGCATAGATCCTGCCACTCCCTTCTAATCTGTGAAGTTTGTGCTGAAACTCTTATGGGGTTTCCCTTGTACTTAACAAGTTGTTTTTCTCTTGCTGCTTTTTTTTTAAGATTTTATTTATTTATTTATTTATTTGAGAGAGAGAGAGCATGGGGGGGAAGGGTCAGAGGGAGAAGCAGGCTCCCTGCTGAGCAGGGAGCCCGACGCGGGACTCGATCCCGGGACTCCAGGATCATGACCTGAGCCAAAGGCAGTCGCTTAACCAACTGAGCCACCCAGGCACCCTTCTTTTGCTGCTTTTAATATTCCTTTTTCTTTAACTTATGAAATTTTATTCATAATGTGTCTTGGTGTGGGTCTCTTTGGATTCATCTTTTCTGGAATTCTCTGGGATTCCTGGATCTGGATTCCCATTTCCTCCCCCAAGGTAGGGAAATTTCTAGTCATTATTTCTTCTAATAAGATTTCTGTCCCTTTCTCTTTCTCTTTTCCTCTTGGGAGCCCTATAATGCAAATGTTAGTCTGTTGTCCCATATGGCTCTTAAGCTGTCTTCACTTATTTCATTCTTTTTTTCTTTATCTTGTTCTGATTGGTGAGTTCCACTGCCTTGTCTTTGAGTAGACTGATCCTTTCCTCTGCTTCATTTATTCTGTTCAGTCATTGCATTCTTCACCTCTGTGACTTCTGTTTGGTACTTTCTTATATTTTACATCTCTTTGTGGAAGTTCTCACTATGTTCATCTATTCTTCTCACCCGTTCAAGTAAGCATCTTTATGACCATTATTTTGAACTCTTTATCAGGTAAATTACGTACCTCTGTTTCATTAGCTTTTTTTTTTTCTAAGTTTTGCTTTCATTTGGAACATATTCCTCTGTCTTTTCATTTTGCTTGATTCTCTGTATTGGTTTCTATATAGTAGATAAAATAACCACCTCACCCAGTCCTGAAGGAGTGGCCTCGTGTAGGAGATGAACCTTTTTATCCAGCCCTTCCCAGCTCTTGGTCACCTCTCAAACCTGTGTGCTTGTCCAAGCAAACTCCTATATTTTTAATAGCTCCCAGTAGTTCAGGATGTGCCAAGACATGTCAGTGTCCCAAAGGGAAGGATCTCAGCGCCTAAATTCAGGCTGACTAGAAACCGGACCCACAGGCAACAGCTTTTAAAAGTATGCAAATATATAAAGTCCTGAGGGGCCACAGGCATAAGCACTGCTGACCACCAGAGCCAGGTGATCTGGAAATGTTCCCCGGACAACAGTTGCAAAAAGTTGGGCTCCAAAGGTGTGTATAAGCTCCTTTCTGGGAGATACCAGCAAATCTAGTATGAGGCAGAGGGAGAATGCAAAGATGGTGTCCATAGCCTATGTTCCTTGAGAGCAGCTCCGTAAGCCACTAAAGTATGTACCAGTCCCAAAGCCTGCCTCTCATTCTAAAGCTCCAGGACAAGCAAAGTGACCTCCTTCACAGACTGGGGGGAAGACAGTCTACTGTCTGTACAGTGCCCTGGACATGGTAGCATACCAAGAACCATCCCTCTAATTGCCACAGTCCTGTAGGACCCAGGAACACAAGCCCTTCAGGCCACCAGAACCAGGTGATCAAGGGGCATCCTCTGGGCATCTGCCACAAACACCAGGCACCAGATCCACATAAAACTCCCCTTCAGGAAACATGGCATTCTGGAGCAGAGGTGGGGTGCAAAGATAGCACCCACCCTCTGAGATAGCTGGGAAAGATTACAGTCATCTCCTAAATGCATGTTTAATTAGTAGCTGGCCCCTCAGGCTACAGGCATGATGATCAGCTACTAGGCGTCCTTCACAGAAAGACTGGGCTCCTGGGTCTATTGCTTCTTACAGTGACCTGGGGTTAGTAGCAGTTTAAGAACTCTTCTCCATTGTTTACAGTCTTGTGGGACCCACAGGTGGAAGCCCCAGTGGTCGCCCCAGTCAGGTGATGTGGAAGTGTCCCCTGATAGCAGAAGTCAGGGCATCAGACCAGTGTAAGTTCCTTTGTGGGTGACACCTGTTATTACAGTCCCCTGTGACCAGGATCACAAGCTCTCTGACCTCCAGAGCCAGGAGACCAAGAGGCATAATCTAGGCAGCAGCCACAGAAATCAAGGCATCAGACACATATCAGAGCTCCCTTCTGGGATATACTGGTGCTCAGGAACATGGCAAAAGGAGAGCAAGAAAATGGCACCTACCAGCTGACCCTTGAGAGTGTTCCAGCAAGCTCCGAGTTGTGAGTGTTAAAAGGTGCCTGCCTCTCAGGCCAAGATTTTAATATAAGTAGGTGTGCCTCCTGCAGGAGTCTGGGCATAATCTGAGCAGGGCCCTGGCCTGGTGACTTGGAGCACATGAGCCCCTTAAGAGGCATTTCTCACATCACTGCTGTGTTGTGGGTCTTGGAGTTCAAGCCCCATTGGTTTTCAAAATTGGATGTTTGGGGAGCTTACCTCTCAAGTGCAGCCCTAAAAAAGTTGGAGTGCTCAATATGGAGTTTGAACCCTTTGCTCCTCAAGGAGAAGCTTGGAGTTCCCTCCCAGTTGTGGGTTTTTGGGGAGATTGTGTCCCAGTTTCTCCTACCTGCTTTAATATAGTTTTCTTCTCATTTGCTGGATGTGTCATCATCAGTCAGCCAGCTTTAGGTTTCTTTAAGAGTAAGTATGTAGCTTCATGGGGACTCAGTGTATCTGTGAGGGGAGGTTGAGTTCAAGATCTTCCTATGTCACCATCTTTAACCAGAACCTGCATGTCACTCTTGTAGTAGAACTTCCAGTGGCATACTGCCACACAAAATACAATGCAGAATCCTTATAATTTTTGTATATAATCTGGCCGAAATAATGGCTTCACCCAAAACATAAGCAAATACATATTTTTATTATATAAACATATCCACGGTGTAAGTACAATTTCTGATGTAATTGAGCACACATCCCAAGGCCCATTTGGTTGTGACTTTTCCAAAAGGATTGTATAAATATGTTTTATTGAATGTATATAGTTAAGTTTAAGTAATAACTTATGTCTACAGTAAATTTGAGACCTTATCTCATTAGTACAAAAAATAATTTTTCAAGGCAGAAATTAAGTTATAAGAATCTTATCTTCCATCCAAAAAGATATATTATCAAATATCAGATAGGGCACAGAATTTCAAATTTAAATTAAAAACTGTATGTTATTTAGGATTTTTATAGGATTTGTGTGGAGTTATGTCGTCCCTAGATCTTTTGGCCTTACCCAGGAAAGAAAAAGTCATTTTACAAAATGTAAGAACATTGCATGATTTTAATAATGCTTTTCTTTCAAAAAGCTTGGAAGTACTATTAATTTATCTGGTATGGAAGAAATAAGACTGGATTAGTGTGCTATTTCTGCTAGAGCAAATTACCACAAACTTAGTGACTTAAGACAATACAAATGTATTGTCTTACAACTTTGGAAGTCAGAAGTCTGAGCTAAAATCAAGGTGTTGGTGGGCTGCGTTCCTCCAAAACACTCTAGGGAATAATTTTTCTTGTCGCTCTCAGCTTCTACAAGCTCCCCTTGTTACTTAGTTCATGGCTCTCATCATCCTGACCTCGAACTTCCTTGTCACATCTCCTTCTCTGACTCCCCGCCCCCGCCCCGCCCCGTTATAAGGGCCTTTGTGATTATACTGGGCCTACCTGGATAATCCAGGATAATCTCCCATCTCAAAATTATTAATCACATCTGCAAATCCCTTTTGCCACGAGCAGCAGTATAGTCACAGGGTCCAGGAATTAGGATACAGACATCTTTGGGGGAGCCCTAATCTGCCCATGGCAAAGACTGTTGCTAATTTTCACACACAGTGCATTTTTTTAACCTGTATCTCAACTGACAATTGGGGCTTGCTGTTCATTCATTACATTATTAACGTTTGAGATTATCACTATTGCTAGAGTACAGGAGTTAGAAATATTTATGGAATTTGAGGGGCAAAATCTCTAAAATGACTAATAAATAACAAAATTAAGCCCTCATTAAGATTGAAGGGGCACTTGCAACAACGTGGTTGGAACTAGAGGGTATTATGCTAAGCGAAATAAGTCAATCAGAGAAAGACAAGTATCATATGATCCCACTGATATGAGGAATTTGAGAAGCAAGACAGAGGATCATAGGGGAAGGGAGGAAAAAATGAAACAAGATGAAACCAGAGAGGGAGACAAACCATAAGAGACTCTGAGTCTCAGGAAACAAACTGAGGGTTGCTGGAGTAGGGGGTGGGAGGGATGGGGTGGCTGGGTGATGGACATTGGGGAGGGTATGTGCTGTGGTGAGCTCTGTGAATTGTGTAAGACTGTTGAATCACAGACCTGTACCTCTGAAACAAATAATACATTATATGTTAAAAAAAAAAAAAAAGAAGAAGAAGATAGTAGGAAGGAAGCGGGGGGAGTCGAAGGGGAAGACGAACTATGAGAGACTATGGACTCTGAGAAACAAACTGAGGGTTTTAGAGGGGAGGGGGGTGGGAGGATGGGTTAGCCCGGTGATGGGTATTAAGGAGGGCATATATTACATGGAGCACTGGGTGTTATACGCAAACAATGAATCATAGAACACTACATCAAAAATAATTATGTAATGTATGATGACTAACATAACATAATAAAATAAAACTTTAAAAGAAAAGATTGAAGGGGCAATTTGACCTCACAAGGAAAGTCCTTTTAACTGGGCATTCTGAGTTACCAGTACCACTAAATTAATTAGCTAAATACTTCTGAGAATTTCCCCAATTTGTCTCAGTGTTAAAGGACATAATGTATAGTAAAGTTCATTGATAATGAACTTGGATATTTTTTCTCTTCTCTGAAATCTTAATTCAGAGTCACAATTCCCTAGACAAAAACTACCAGACATGTCCATCTCAGTCTTTAAATCTCAAAAATAATTGAATTTGGTTAAAAAAAAAAAAAGACTGTGTGCCATTATCAGGTAATTCAACCAAGAAAAAAAAATTGAATTTGATTTGCCCTTTTCTCTTCATTTCTGTAGCAATCTCATAAATTTTGAAATGCAAATAAAGGACTCAAAGTTGTAGAACCTTTTCCATCCTCAGAAGGCACATGAGCAAACCTAATGACATTTCACAAACATTTCATGTGGCAATGGATGCTGGCTCTGGTGGGATCAAACCTGGTCTGGAACTATTCTTCCTGATCAGTGTTTAAAGCATTATACAGAAGAATTCTAGCATCGTTTTAGAAATGATAATCCTATTGCCTTTTTGTACACTAGAAGGAGAAGAAAAGCAGCAAGTGTGAAGGAAAGTGCTTTAAAGTTAGAAAGTTCGTTTTCTATCTCCCTCTTGGGGTTCCTAGTATGCTTTAAGTTGTACCACAAAGTGTTTGGACTAAAACTCCATGTTTTAGCATTCCCTTGAAACAAACATTTAAATTAATTATAAATTACTTTATTTCAACTCTTCTGAGATTTATTAAAGAAAAGAATGAGGAGAAAGTGATGGATGGGGGTGAAGAGAGAACCCAAATCAGGTGGTTCCTTTTTCTATAGTAACTAGCTTCATGCATGGGTCTGAAAATAAGAGAACATATATTTCTGTTTTGTTTTTTTTTAATTTTTTATTAACATGTTTCAGGGGTACAGGTCTGTGATTCATCAGTCTTATACAATTTACAGCACTCACCATAACACATACCCTCCCCAATGTCCATCACCCAGCCACACCATCCCTCCCACCCCCGATATATTTCCGTTTCTTGACTTTTATAATTCTAACGCTGGATTGATAGACAAGCAAGGAGAGATCTGAGTGGAGCAGTCCTCAGACGGTTCCAAAGAGCCATTTTTAAGTAATACCCTCACAGTATAAGGATCGTCCTTAAGCTACATGGCTTAAGAACTACTGTATTTTACTGATCTAAGGTAGATTTTTTTTTCATCTTACGTTCCCTAAAATAAGGATTTGTTTTAGAGTTGATGGGATCTTACAATTAATTGGCAGTACTTTTCTTTCATAGTGTACAGCAGGGAAGGTAGCCTCAGACAGTTTCGATGGCAGGCTACACGTGACGAAATACAGTCTTTATTATAGGGCTTCATTGAAGGGCTTTCTCAGATACCAGCACACTTGGTTATTTCTGTCTTAAGCCAAATGATGTGTAGAAACTTTACTTCCCAGCTAAACACCACGTTTAGAGAAGGTTTAGGATTCCCATGTACCAAACAATAGATGTTGGGAATTCAGGACTTGGAGGTGGAGAAGAATGAATTCCCATCTGTAGATATTCTTGTAAGTAACCAGAAGTGGCTGTCCCCTTTGTGCACATGTCAGAATGACACACACTTGTTGAATGACACTGGCAAACCAGAAGCAGTCGATTAACCTTAGCAGTGTCCTGTTACGGGATAACAGGCAACTTTTTTTTTATACTTTGCTGCTGTTCTGAATCTTCTTTAATGAATAGATATTACTGTTTGTTTCTTCAAATAGTAAATGCTCCTTAACAAGATAGAGCCATCCTTGGTCAAGACAGTAATAATAGTAGCATTCTTTTTGTGACTTTTATCCAGTTGTATACTTTAAATATGTGCGATTTGTATCATGTAATTTGTACCTTAATAAAGCTGGCTTTGTCTTTTTTTGTTAAAGAGTCCTAGTTGAAAAGATAATTTCTGTAGTGGCAGTGTGACATGGTGCAGTGAAAACATAAAGCAGATGTGTCCTTCTGAGATTCAGGAAGGTTTCAAAGAGCAGGTAACCCTTGAGCTTTTTTGTTCTGAGCCTTGAAGAAAGAATGAAGTTTGCCAACCAGAAAACAGAAAATGGCAGGACATGCATCCCAAGGACAAGGACAGAATGCAAAGGCTTGAAGTACCCTTGCAGAGCGGCCGTGACATCCCTTTCAGCCCTGGGTTATAATATTTCGTACATATATCATCTCCACTGCTAACTCAAGACCCCCGGGCCCTGTAGGCAGGGATTTTGTACACTCCCTCTGTAACCTTTAAGGGGCCTGACAGAACCTTGCAGCCCTCGTAGAGTGCTCCCAGAGGGGACTAAAATAAGAATGTGCAAATGGGGTTAGCAACTCCCCAAGCATCTACTTACGGAAAGCAAGGGCCTTTGAGAGAAAGAGAAGAGACAGAAAGACCTTTGAGACAGAAGCTATAGGTGTATGGGTGCCTGGGTGGCAGGAAATACAAAATGGGAGGGACTTAAGTAAGTGCCCGGGCCCTTTGGGAGGGAGGGACTTTGTTTCCCTAGACTCTGAACCCAGCCTTGCCCTGGCTCAGTGTAGGATGAAGGGTCTGTACGTTCTGTGGTAGCCCCTGGGTTTTGCAGCTGCCTGGGCAGAGCAGGATTCCTTCAAGAAGCAGCAGCTACCAGGCCTGTTGTTGGCCAGCTGAGACCTAGTCAGAATGAAGACAGTGTCCTGTGGACGTAATCTTGGGAGGAGCTTCATAAGGTAACTCACACCCTCCACCAGCCCACTGGCTGGGTGCTGGCCAAATGTCAATGAGAATGATAATGGGATATCATTCGTACCCACAGAGTGGCATGATATAGAAACACTGGGGTTAGAGTCAATATTTTCAAGCTAGTATTTGTTCAGTGCAGCACCCAGAAGACATCGGTTACAAACATGACATTACATATTAAGACAAAGTCTTTATTTTATTTTGCCTCTCCAGAAGTCTCCTTCTCTCTAGAAGGGCAGACTTTTAGGGTGATTTTTTTAACCAATTACTTTAACTTTTTCTGCCTCTCTTTACTGCCCACACAAAATAGAAATAATAATCACCATTAGTTACGCAAATATTTTAGGTAAAATTCAAAGTCTTCAATCTCTGAAATACATGATCTTGCAGTATGTAATTATAATTCAGGTTATCTGTGAGCTTATTTTTGGTTCTTTGCTCATGAGTCTATCGTCTGAACTTGAGGATACCTAACGTGCACCAAGAAATAAAATGAGCTCTTTCCCAAGAGTGTGAGCAGTTTCACAAAAATTCCTACTTTTTCCCTTAAGAATGAACTTAATGCAGGGCGCCTGGGTGGCTTAGTTGGTTAAGTGTCCAACTCTTGATTCCAGCTCAGGTCTTGCTCTCAGCCAGGGTCATGAGTTCAAGCCCTGCATTGGTCTCCATGCTCAGCATGGAGTCTACTTAAAAAAAAAAAAAAATGAACTTAATGCTGAAAATTATCTCAATTACTATTCTTGTCTCTTTGATGTTGAGTGAGTGTTTGCCTTTCTAGTACAAGACACCTGCAAAATGTCAAAATCTACAGACGGCTCAGAGGAGTCAACTACATGGGGCTCAAAGTACTTTCACGTATCAAAGCTAACACTAATTTATGTTCAAATATAAACTCTAAATTAATTAGAAAAGATGGAAAACATAGCAATCCATTTGGAGGGTTTAACCATGGATGTCTTCTTAATAACAACTATCCAAAGTAGGCCCATATTATTTATTTATGAGGATTATACTTTAGCCCATCATTTCAGGAACAATATTTCATCTTAATACACTGTTTCCAAAACCTGAATCTCAGGTTGAAAGTTGAGCATGTTCTTTTTCTTCATATGCATAGCTCATCATTACCAGCATTAACATTAAAAGCATCTTTGTATGACTCTGTCTGTTTAATGGAGCGGGAATTCCTTCCTTGCCCTATTTTCCCACCCAGCCCCTACCCAGCAGTCTGGCTGATTTTATACTGTTCCAGTGGAATTCCTTTTGAAAACATCATATGGATTTGAATATGCAACAAGTCATAAAGGACATCTCCTGTCCCATGACAAACATATTCATGGAGCAAAACTCTAGTAAAATACATTAAACTATATATTAGAAGATAATTCCATTTCACTGGATTTTTGTCCCATGCACTGAAATTATAAAGGAGTGTCACTGGATTTTATGTGCTGCCACTTATTCTTTTACATTCCTACCATCTTGATTAATTTGTTCTTTCGTAAGTCTCCCTTATATTTCATGCTAAATGGGAATTTTGCAAGTAAAAAGGATGTGAATTCCCAAAACAAAAGTTAGCATTTCACTTAAGTGCAAATAAAATCAGATTCAATTGCTATTTACCTAAACAGTAACTAAACTCAAAATACTATGTAGTCCTGGCTTTCCACCATTGCAGGTAAGTGGAAATCTGTAATAATCTTCCCATCCACCAATGTGAGACTGACAACAGTTGTTCAGTGAATTGTCCCTGGTGGGATGGTTGCCAGCCTCATCTATAGAAAGGTGATGAGAGTAAAGGTACATCCAAAGGGAAGTGGGTTAGATTAAAAGTCAGTTATATAATAAATCCTAATATATGAACTAAAACCATAAACCTCATGGAGAAAACATAGAGATAAGTGTATGACTTTGGATTTGGCAGTAGATTCTCAGATATGACACCAAAAGCATGAGCCATAAAAGAAAAATTAAATAAATAGGACTTCATTAAAATTAAAAACTTTTGTGCATCAAAGGATATTATCAATAAAGTGAAAAGACAGCTGACAGAATGGGAGGAAATATTATGCCAATCATATGTCTGATAAGGATCTAGGATCCAGAATATGTGAAAAACTCAACTCAACAACAAAAAGGCCAACAACCCACTTTAAAATGGGTCAAGTCCTTAAATAGATATTTCTCCAAAGAAGATATACAAGTGCCCAACAAAAACATGAAAACATGCTTATCATCATTAGTCATTAGGGAAATATAAATCAAAACCACAGTGAGAAACCACACACGTTAAAATGGCTATCATAAAATTTCTCAAAATTAAAAGAAAATAACAAGTGTTATTGAGGATGTGGAGAAATTGGAACCTTCATACATGGCTGGTAAAAATGCAAAATGATTCAGCCACTGTGGAAAACAATTTGGCAGTTCCTCAAAAAGTTTCATATAGAATTACCATATGACTCCACAATTCCATTCATGGGTATATACCCAAAAAGACTGAAACAGGGACTGAAACAAATACATATACCTGTGTATTCATAACAGCCCTATTCACAATAGCCAAAAGGTGGAAACAACTGAAATATCCATTAATGGATGAATGGCTAAACAAATTGGTGTATATACACACAATAGAATATTATTTGGCCATAAAAAGGAATGAAGTACTGATCCATGCTATGACATGGATGAACCTCCAAAACATTATGCTAAGTGAAAGTAGACAGAACAAAAGGTCACATGTTTTATGATTCCACTCCCTGAAATATCCAGAATAGATAAATTCATAGAGACAGGATACAGATTGGTGATTGTCAGGGACTGAGAGAAGGGAGGATTGAGGAGACACTGCCTAAAGGGTAACAAGGTTTATTTTGGAATGATGGAAATATTTGCAACCAAATAGAGGTAATGGTTATACAATATTAAGAGTATACTAAGTGCCATTGAGTTGTTCACTGTAAACATTTTTTTAAGATTTACTTATTTTTATTTTAGAGAGAGAATGTACAGTGGTGGTGAGGGGCAGAGGGAAGAGAGAATCCCAAGCAGACTCTGCGCTGAGTGTGTAGCCTAACGCAGGGCTCAATCTCAAAATCCTGAGATCACGACCTGAGCCAAAACCAAGAGCTGGACACTTAACTGACTGAACCACCCAGGCCCTAAATTGCTCACTTTAAAGTGGTTAATTTTATGTTATGTGAATTTCACCTCAGTAAACAAAAAGTATACAATACAAAAGGGAAGTGATTGTGAACTACATTTCTGGAACTGCTTAGTAAGCACATTGATATAAATGTTTCTCATTACAGTGGCTGGTAGAGATCACGATTAATGAATAGGGTCTGAATGACCAATAGTATGTCTCACATTTAACTAGATTTTGAAAGTCAAAATAAGAAAATTAATTGATATTTCTTGTTCTTTTAGGACTCTCAGCTTGTTTCCTCCGGACACAGTAATCCAAGTAAGAAAGACTTCTCTCTATAGCTTCATATGTGGAGGGTGGAAGATAGAGGGGGTGAGGAGGGGAAGAAGCATGCAATAGACTGTAGGTTGAGAAGAATTTCACAAGAAACAAAATCAGGTGGGGAAAAAGAGGGCCATTTGTTCAAGTACCGCCCAAATTGATAAGATTCTGGAGTGCTCCTCTAGCTTTATTCAAAGGGAAGGAGGATCAAAACATAAAATGGTGAATTTCAAAGCAGTCCTGGGAGGAAGGAATATTTTGCTTTATTAAAGTCGGTCTCTGGTATATGTGGAGGGGAAAAAATCTTTAAAGGCAACTAGGGAGTTATCTAAATTGAAAGAAAACGAGTGGGCCAAGAGAAGCAATCAGAAGACCTCAAGATAAATGACCTTAGAATCCATGAAGAAATCATGCCCTCTTCCAGAGATAGTCAGGCTGCAGTGTCTAGGAAGCACCTTTCTTACCGAAACTAGTATCTAATAAAACATGTGGGCTTCATCGTCGAAGAGAGGATGTTATCATTCCATGAAGTAGTGTTTTAATTCTCTTCTTTGGCGCTAGTAATTGGTGTTAATATCTTCTTGAGGATTAAAAATGCATATGCTACCCCATTCATGTCATGAAAGCACACTCACCAAGATGGCATTGTTAGTCTCATGACCAGCCAGTCAGCTGAGAGCACCCCTTGCCAATTGCAAAGCTACGTTTGAACATGAAAATCACTATGAGCTAGTAAATGTGTCTTTGGAACTGAGGCTCACCCACTGAGCATCTGTGAGGCAGAAGGCTTGAGGAGAAAAGACATCCAGACAAATATGTTAGAAAGCCCCAGACTTTTAATGCACAGCTAGAGAAAGGTCAGGGTCGGAGGATGGTGGCATCATGATGCATAGGCAATATCACTTAATTATCCCACCCTCTTTTGGGATTTGCTGTGAGCACAGGCACTGGTGAAGAGGTAAAAGGCCAAGGGACTGGAAATCTAAAGAAAATGATAAATTGAATGGTAAGAAAAGTACTTAAAAGAAATGCCTGATTAAGTCCATGAGATGTGCAGTATCAGCATCATATGCCTTATGATCATACTAAAGAACATACTAGAAAACTAGAGCATACTGAAGAGTTGCCATTACTTTCCTCACTATTTCTTTCTATTTGAACTTAAACAGTTCAGGGTAAAGGGAGAATATAATCCATGTACATTCATTGTACTTGCTTGAGCTTAGAGTTTTTGACACGAAGAACAAAGGAAATAGCTGTTGAGTCTCTTCTGTGTTCCAGTGCCTTGACATGGAATTTCACTGAATCCTAGCCATAGGCATATAAGGCAGGCATTACCATCCCCATTTTGCACGTGATGAAAATGAGATTTTGAGCTTAATAACTAACCCAAGGTCACATGGTCAAACAAAAAATGACTGCCAGGATTTGTATTCAGGAATCTCTACCCCAAAGACAACAGACTGTATTGCATTACCTTGACCCCTAGAAGATTGCTTCTGTCATTTCACTCTGAGTTTGAATTCTTGTCCAAGAACTATAGACTGTGATTTTTCTATGCATCTAGCATATTTTTATGGCATGTCAGAAATCCACATGCTTACACTGCAACATAGATTATGTAGAGCAGACCTCATCCTCTACGGAATGTAAGGTGGCACCTGCCTTGTGTGGTACACTCTCTGGCATTTCATCGTCTATGGAAATTTGTGATTGGCCTCCTCTTTTTTAGGGACAGGGGGATATTTTTTTTTCTAAATAAGTTTCCCCCAAAGCCAAGCACGTCTATAAAAAGGTAATACCACTATTTAAAAATCTGAGCTTTTTCTATAGATTAAAGCACATTTGAAACTTCAGGAGAGCTGATGCCACCGGCATTTCCAGTGCTGTTTCTTGTATTTGGTTTGGAATCATTACAGTTTGAAATGTGTTTGGAATTCTGACTCCAGCAAATATGTGGAAATAGAAAAAACTGAATTTCAAAGACACCGCACAAAAATGTGTATGTGTGGACTGACGAACTATCACTTTTGGTCAGTCCTTTTTTTCTTTTTGAAATTAGAAAAAGTATGTTATGTACATAACTAAGGGGAAAGAGTGTGTAAATTAAACAGAAATTCTTTTCAATCCAAATCCTTAAAAGATAGATGCTTTAGTCAATTTGTTGAATTAATGATTAATTTAATATTATAAAAGTTTATTAAGTTTAAGACACTTAAATATTAAAATAGATGACATATGTCTATGTTTTTCAAAAGTTATGAGCACATGGTGTTCAAGAGGAAGACTAAACATAAGCACTTCTTCCCCTTTCTTCAGAATCCGCATTTAAATAACCAAAAGCTATAGTAATGGAAATAAATTCATAATAGCACAGAGAACAAGAAGGGATGCCATCAACAAACCAGAAATTCAGTTGAATTTTTGGAAAACAGAAGCAGAAAGGACCATACTGTTTGATAATCTGGCAGAGAAAATCATGACCCAGAAAAAGAAAAAAAGGAAAATAGTGAAACAAACAGGAACAAGTTCTAGTGATTGTGGGAACTATCCTAGGGAGCTCCCAGAGAGACTCCATATTTCCATTCAACCCCAAGAAAGAATAGATAGGCATGGATTGTGGGCAATGACAGGAACACCTGGACCATTCTTCCCCCGATTACCTCCACTCCCATCCTAACTGGTTCTCATAGAGAGCATTCGGTCTGGTTTTTCTCCCAAAAAGAAAAAAACAAAAGACCAAAAAAAAAGTAATATTTACTAAGAAAATGAACAGCTGACTAGAAGTCCTAGTTGGGGGCTGATAACTAAGAAAGAAGCAAAGTAGATTCTGAGATGATACCAGAACTTAAAAATAGACATATATGAGTGGTAGAAGAAGAGTCACATTTTCTCAAGAAGGAAATAAAAACACTACACACTCAGGGTAAAGTACTTCTTACTTTTGTCGGGGTGTAGGGGGAGGATCAGGGCTCCCAGCTTACCTTGAGGCCTCTCTTCTCCTGAACCCTAAATGAAGCCTTCCAGTCACAGTACCCTGTGCACTTACAGAGAGCTCTAAATCAGCCCTTCCCTACAAGGCAAAGATATGTTAGGAAAAGAGATCAATATACTAACAAAGGAAATTCACACCAATTACCTTCATTAATCAACCCATTATCATTCAAAAATGTGAATATGTAACAGAACACCAAAGAGAAGGAATGGCCCTAAGGGAATCAATCTATTAATTCAAAGAACAGAAGAAAAAATTTCAAGTGTCATCACAATCTTCAGAAAAAACTGAAATTATTTGTATTAAATATAAAGAGAACAGATTGGCATGAAAAAGAAGTAGTTGCAGAATAAATGAGGACTTGAGAATTTAAAGTATGGTCAATAAAATTTAAAAATAGAAATGATGAGTAATAGCTGAAGCCTGGAATCTAGAATACAAGGTTGAAAACATTTTTTTTCTGGATATAAAGCAAAGGACAGATGGAAAATATGACAGGAAGATAAGATACTTGGAAAATCAATCAGGATGGAAAGGTCAAAATCCAGCTAATAGGAATACCAGAAAAGGGCGGAAAAGAACAGAAAAGAATAAAGAATAATAAAAATAGAATTCTAAGGGAAATGAGCAACTCACTATCAAAACCACTCATATACTAAACTTAAAAAAAATTGGGGCACCTGGTTGGCTCAGTCAGTGGAGCATACAGCTCTTGATCTTAGGGTCATGATTTCGAGCCCCACATCGGGTGTGAGATTGCTTAAGTAAATATACTTAAAGAGAAAACCACTCATGTACAAGAAAACAAGAGATCATAAACAAGAGCAATAAAAAACAGATAGCAGAGAATTAGTTAGACCTGCAAGGACTAGAGAGATTGGAATTACCAAGCCCATCGCTTCTTGGCCTTTTGGCTAAGATCAAGTGGAATTACCAAGCCCAAAATATAAAACAAGAGTGCTTACTTTAATTTCCAGAAATAAAAGGAAAGGATTGAAAATGTGGTAAAGAACAAGAAGATCTGAAGAAGTGCTAATCAGAACCTCTAGAAATGAAAAAGTAATAATAGGAAATAAGATTTCCTTGGTCAGGTTTAACAGCAGATGATTGGACTTCACTGAAGAAAAAAATAATGAATTGGGAAATTGGACTTAATCGATTATCTAGGGTACAGCCTAGAGAAATGACAAATACAAAATGGAAGTTAAGAAACATGGGGGGTAAAATGAGAAGGTCTCACATTCCAGAAGGAGATAAGGGAACAGAGGAAATATTAAAGGAGAAAGTGGCTGAGAATTTTCCAGAATTGAAAGACACTACCCCACAGACTGAAGGAACTCAATGAACGCTAAGCAAAATAAATAAAAAAGAGGTCCTCACTAGACATAGTTAAACTGCAAATCGCAAAGATAGGAAAAATTCTTAAAATAACCTTTAATACCTTCAGAGAAGCAACAATTAGACTTCCAGTTGACTTTTCTTTCTTATTTTTTTAAAGATTTTATTCATTTATTTGACAGAGAGAGACAGCGAGATAGGGGACAGAAACAGGGGGAGTGGGAGAGGGAGCAGGGAGCCCCACGCAGGGCTCGATCCTAGGACCCCAGGATCATGACCTGAGCCGAAGACAGACACTTAACAACTGAGCCATCCAGGTGCCCCTCCAGTTGACTCTTCAGCAGTGGCAGTGGGACAGTGGGATCCAGCAGACAGCAAATTTATAACTTCACTTTTCTATATGTGGAAAATGACAAGCTGATTCTCACATTTATTTGATAGGACAAAGGGCTAAGAGTATCTCGGACAGTCCTGAAGAAGAACAAGGTTGGAGCCTTGTCTTATCAGTTTTAAAAATAAATACATATTTGTAGCTAAGTAACGAAGATAGTAATAGACAAATTGAGCGACAAAATAGAAGACCCAGGAACAGACCCACAGATGTATGAAAACTAGATTATTACAGAGCTGATAAGGTAGACCAATGGAGAAAGAATGGGCTTTTTAATAAATAGTACAGAATAATTGGTTACTGATAGGGAGAAAAATGAAATTAACTCCTACCCTATGGTGTATACAAAAACTATTCCTCATATTTTTATTTTTTTAAGATTTATTTATTTATTTATTTATTTATTTATTTATTTATTTTTAGAGAGAGGAGGGGCAGAGGGAGAGGGAGAGAGAATCTCAAGCAGACTCCCCACTGAGCATGGAGCCTGACACAGGGCTCAATCTCACAAACCTGAGATCATGCCCTGAGCTGAAATCAAGAGCTGGACACTTAACTGACTGAGCCACGCAGGCACCCCCGTTCCTTGTATTTTTTAAAGACCTAAATGTTAATAGAAAAAATATACACTTTCAAAAGATAATATAGAACATCTTTTGATGTGTTTCTTAAACAAAACAAAATAATAAAGGAAAATGTTGATCAATTCATGTACATTAATATTGAGAACTTATAATCATCCAAAGATTCCAGAAAAAGAGTAAAAAGACTCATACTGGGCACAGTTATTCCCTGGGGTGTGTGTGTGCATGTATATATATGACAGAAGACTTGTATCAAGAAAATAAAATGCTTCTATGAATTAAAAAAAAATAATACTACAAAAAAATTTTTTTTAAGAATTGACAGGGTTGGGGCACCTGGGTGGTTCAGTCATTGAGCATCTGCCTTTGGCTCAGGTCATGATCTCAGGGTCTTGGGGTTGAGCCCCACATCGGGCTCCCTGCTCAGCAGGAAGCCTGCTTCTCCCTCTCCCACTCGCCCTGCTTGTGTTCCCTCTCTCTCACTGTCTCTCTATCAAATTAATAATAAAATAAAAAATCTTTAAAAAAAATAAAGATTCTGAACACAATAAAACCTAAAAAAAAAAAATTGACAGGGAGTGTCACAGAGAATTGGCACTCAGAAATGCAAACACCACAATGAAATTGCATTTTACATTATTAAGTTGGAAAAAACGTTTAAAGTTTAACCATAAGGTAATTTAGAAACCAATTTAGGATTCCCTAGTAAAGTCGAGAATATGTAAGCCCCAGGTCAAGAATATGTAAGCCCCATGTACCAGAACTCCTAACATGTGCACAAGGAAGGAAGTTCATGAATTTTTGTAATGACATCATTCATAATGAAAAAATAAATGTCCATCAAAAGTCAAATGAATAAGAAAATCATGGTAGATTTTTATAAGGAGATGCTGCATAACAATGAGGATGAGTGAACCAATGCTACAATACATCGTGATGGCTGAAGCTAAAAACCGTAACATTGAATGACAGAAGTAAGTCTCAGAAGAATGCATACAGTGTGATTCCATTTATGTAAAATTTAAAATCAGGAAAAACTAGAATTTTTTATCTACTAATACATACTTGGGTGGGAAAAAACATCAAAAAAAGAAAGGGAGGGCGCCTGGGTGGCTCAGTTGGTTAAGCGACTGCCTTCGGCTCAGGTCATGATCCCAGGGTCCTGGGATCGAGTCCCATATCGGGCTCCCTGCTCAGCAGGGAGTCTGCTTCTCCCTCTGACCCTCTTCCCTCTCATGCTCTCTATCTCTCATTCTCTCTCTCTCAAATAAGTAAATAAAATCTTAAAAAAAAAAAAAGAAAGGGAATGATTAACACAAAATTCCATTTCTAGATAGCTGGAGGGGAGGGCAGAAAGAGGATGTAAGCCCAGGAGGTTTCTGGGTTATTTCTTGGCAATACCCATTTCCTGGCCTGGAAGGCATTTTCACAGTTAACTAATTTTAACTTTTTAAACCCGTATATACACTTTCATAGACATACGCATTTTATGTACCTTAAATGCATACTCTGTTTAACATTTTTTAAAGACGTTATTTATTTATTTGAGAGAGCTCAAGAGAGAGCGTGAGTAGGGGGGAGGGGCAGAGAGAGAGAGGGAAAAGCAGACTCCCCACTGAGCAGGGAACCCAATGGAGGGCTCCATCCCAGGACCCTGGGGTCATGACCTGAGCTAAGGCAGATGTTTAACCAAATGAGCCACCCATGTGCATCTCTGTTCAACATTTTTTTCGGAAAAGCATAGCCTTTCATTGAGACAGATTAACATGTGGCATGATGAAGTATAAGAACGGAAATACATTTGATCTAAATGCCAGGAACACTTGCCTTCAGAGTTAGTGATGTTCCCTTCTGTACATATCCAGTCTTACTACTTTGTTCTTTAGTGACTAATATTTAATCATTATAACACTATAAATCCAATTATTGGTTTGTAATTTTTCTAATGGGCCTACAGGTGGTTCCAAAAATTAAATTACTATTTAAATTAATATTAATGAGGATGACTCATTACTGAACAGAATATAAATTACTGAATAGAATATAATAATTACTGAACAGAATATAAATATCTTAAATCTTGGCTATGTAGAAGGAAAGGTTTAGCTGTGCAGAGTTGTGTGCGGTGCAGGGAGAGAAGAATAAATGAGGAAATTCACTCATTTCACATAGTATAAAGGAAAAGATACTGTCAGCAGTTGATTAATCAAGAAATAGAAGGTTAAACTTAAAGTTCTAAAAACCCACTAGAGGCATTAAAAGTAAGAATTGTAAGCAGAGGTGGTAGTATCTTAAGTACCTTATCTCTCGCCTTTTATATCAGAAATCAGTACACACTGTCCAAAGCTGATATATCTAGAAACAAATATATTGCTTAGCATAGTGGTTGAAGGGCTAACAGAACTAAAAACAAAAGCAAGCCAAGTCGTTACCATGAACATGGGTTACTTTTGTTATAAAGAAAGTGAATCGTTGAACACTACATCAAAAACTAATGATGTACTATATACTGGCTAATTGAACATAATATAAATAAAGATAAATAAATAAATTTTTAAAAAAAGAAAAGAAAAGTCCTGGTATAGCAAAACTTTCCTCTGCAGCAGAATAGAGCCTAACGCAGGTGTATTTTGTCCCTTTTCAATGGTCTTTAGTCCACCTCGTAGCCCTGTTGATGGAGAGTGCCTACTCCAGCAGTGCAGTCACGTTATGGGTTTAAAGGGCATGAATTAGGTATTATTTATCTTTATGCTTACCAGAGTGCCCAATGCATGAGTCCTCAGTGCATTGATTGGATGAAAAATGTAGCTACTGCAATTTTTTAAGTGGCCTATCGGGGCCATCAAGCTGTTTCCTACCTCAAATCGTGTATTCATCTCAGTGGTGAGTGCCCCTTTCTCCTCTTCTCCCACTGTAGCCGGGATTCTATATTCCTGGCAGGTCATGAGACAGAAGACATATACTGAGCATGGAGTATATGTTAGGTGCGGTGGAAGGCTCAGGGAGACAGATATGGAGCGTCAAATTGAAAGTATGCATGTAGTATACATGTATACGAACCTAGGCATTTACGTGTGTGTGGAAATATATATATATATCCTGTGGCTCATTTTTTTGCCCTCTTCCCCTCTGTAATTATATTTCCACGTGCAAAATGGCCACACTGCTCCTGAGCCATTCTTTTATGTCCAGTTTCTTAATGATCAATGCAGGTTTCCTCCAAAGAGACCAGTGTGGTATCTATCATGAAAACAGCTGAAATAACCAGGGTGACCCAACACAGTCTTCTTTGTTGGCTGCAGGGAAGCATCTCCTGAGCACCCAACTAAGAATTTTTTTGTTGGGAATTCTCTAGTATACATTTATTATTTCCCCTTGTGTCCTGATAAAAAGACTATGATTCTTAATGGCTGATGCACTTGAACATTTCAAGTGAACCTCAGAAATTGCATCACCTAAAATTTCAAGATGTTGGGGAGAATTTTGCGTTTTATTCTTTCTGAACGACAGGCACAGCTTTAATCCCTGTCTCCGTCCGGAAGAGCTTACTCTTCCCCAGAAAGGTTAATTCATTATCAGCACTGAAGTTGCTGTAAATGCCCCGTTTGGCCCCGTTGTGTCCTTCCTGTTCTGTTTTCCCTGCTGCCACAATGTAAGTGCTGCTAAGAGCAGAGGTAATCAGCTGTAGCTTTTTCCCTGCGCTGATCCAGCCCACAGTTCCTACAGCCCCCAGAGCCCATGTGCAGTAAGGCCTGGGCCCTCTCATCCTACAGGTTACTTGGCAGCATTGCTGGTCAAGATAAAACATAGTTTTTCAGACATCCAAATAATTGTCTCTGTTTGTACTATTGATTTCCTGTGTCTTCGACAGAAGTTGTTTAGAACTGTTTACCATTGCCTACTGCTACAGAACTTGCTGTTTTACATTCTTGATTATGATTGTGTGTGGGGTTATTACCGGTGGCTATAGACTTGGGAAAGTAACCAATTGTTCCAAATTCAAGGAAAAAAAAAATATCAATATGGTTGAGAGATTAAATCTCCATTTAAGTTTGCCTTACATAATGCAGGTGTTACAGCTCTTATTGGGGGATTCTGGCAGCAATCGTGGTTACTTAGCGGAAAAATGATTCTGGAAAGTACTAAATTAGGTTATTTTCCAGCACTAAAGCCAGCCGATGAGGCCTTACATATCTCCTACATAAGTGTACCCCGGACTGGCCTGGAAGACAAAAATAGAGCATAAAAGTATGAGCTTTAAAGCAAGTTTGCGAATTTGCTGCCTCTACTTTTATTTCAGTATGGTTTCATCTGTACTGGGGCTTCATCTCATCAGTGTTTGTGATCAAGGCTCTTAAATCAGTTTTGTGGCTTTTTAACAACGTGACTATCCCTTGTGGTTTCTCTGGCACTGTGTAGACATATTAACACTGAGTTATATCTGAGATAGATGTGTGAACTATGTAAGTAGCTGTGCCTTCTTTTCCTCACAACTGTTTAATTTCCTAAAAGAAAAAGAGGAGAAATTGTGAAGTTTCCTCTGGAGTTCAGTTTGGATGATATCTTTGGGATGTGTTCATCACATAATGTAGGGGATCATTCCTGAGACGAGGTGACCACAAAGCTAATGTCAGAGGGGGCTAGTACAGTGCCATAGACCTGAGGTTCTACGAGATGTTCAGGCCTGACTTGCAAGAACAAAGCAAAGCAAGGCCCATTTCTTACAACCCACAACCTCCTCTAGGGTTTACTCACCTCTTAGCACCACACAACCATCATAACCATAGCGGACTCACACTTGCTGTCTTGACCCCTCTCCTTCCATCCCCTAGCCTCAAGGAAATAAAAAGAAGCACCTTACAAAATGAGGATGCATGGCTCAAACCCTCAGTGGTCAAGGTTCTAAGAATTACATTATGTGTATTGTTAGAAGAATTTGCCCTTTAAAAACTATAAAAAGGGAACTAGTTCCAGGCTCCCTTAATTAAAACCCATTAAGCCTTCAGTGACCACAGACCGCAGAGACATTTCTGTAGCTAGACTTTCAGATGGTCTGGAAGGATTTCTGGCTTACATCTTTTTCTGCATTAAAGCAGGGTTCCCAAAAGGTGCTGCCAGGGCTCTCAGCAGGGTAGAAATTTGGGGGATCTTGTGAGCTGCGGTGCAACCTTAGTGTCCTGTAAAATTCTCTCCTCCAAGTTCTTACGCAGCCTGTCCTGGTTTGGCTTATGTTAGCAGAAGGGATCAAAGTTCAAAATGCCTTGCCTGTAGAATGCTAATGGAGTTTATTTCCTTAAATTTTTTTCTGTAAAATGAAGTGGAAGGAAACAGGTTCCATCTGCAAGATATTCATCTCTTGGCAAGGTCTCCACTCTGAACCTCTGGTTGTTTGCAAACAGCTCCTTAGTACCTACTCACAGATCTGTGCCTGGGCAATTGTAATACAGAGAAGAAATTACTTGCAAATCCGGTTCTCAGACAATAAAAAGATGTTTTAAAAGCCTCCTCCTGCACATTTTGAAAGATTTTTAATAGGAGCATGGAAATATATTTAATCTCTCTTAAATCTTAAAGACCATAACACTCACATGTTGTTATTTTTTTTTTCTGCTTCCTTTTTAAGAGAAAGGTGATGCTGAGCCAGAGAGTCCAGACAATGGCACATCGAATACCTCGTAAGTCGCTTTCCTGTTTCTATCCAGATAATATGCCTGTAATATGAAACAGTGCAAGTATCTTGTAAGAGTAACCATAATAATGGAAGGAAACCTGTGGTTCTCTTTCTCATGATGATGTCTTTTTAAATGCTTTTGGGTGCAGACGCAATTTGAGGTCTTTCTTATGCTTTATCACAGTAAGAGTAATCTTAAAAATGCTAATACACCTTCTTATAAAATAGAAATGTAATAATACTTCAGGGTGTGTATTGTCAGGGATAAAGGAGGCAAACCCTTTAGAATTTTGTTGGAGGCTTTCAGCACTGTCACAAATAATTATAGGACTTTTCACACATACTGGGAGATACTCTGTCCTACATACCTGTGCGATACCAATGTCATTTTTAAAAGTCTGCCATCTACAACCTCACCTTGGCATTATGTGAAAAATACGATTCTAAATATCTCTGGAATCCCAAGAATTTGTTACTTTTTTGAATTAACAAATGCAGTTTTAAATACAGAAGAAAAAGCACTTGGAAAGCATGTGTTCCTCACTCCATATTTTGTCTTTTTCTTCTCAGTGCTCAAAGAATCCAAATGGGTTTTTAATGATTAATTTGCTACCAAATTTTTCTACCAGAGTTTAAATTAAATAATTCACAAATTAACAGATTACTTTAGCTTCACAGGAATCAGTATCAGGTGGGTTCTTAAGAATCTTCATTTTTATCACTCTGAGGGGTGAGATATATTTTCTTATTATAAGACAGCTTTGTGAATTTATCTACATGTAGGCCAGTGCTCATATTACTCAGCATCTAAAATGCTACTCATTAGAAATCACACTTTGTGATATGATATTATTGAATGTCTTACTTTGTCCAAGATCTGTTTCTCAGTCTAGAAAGATCCTTTGGCTTCCATAGAAGGGCTATGTATTTCATAAAGGATATAATTATATGTTTGTCTTTCTTAAGATATTGCCCTAAAAGTTCCAAATATTCCTACTGTCATGATTTCTGATGATATAATGAATGTGACTAGTCTTAAGTGGTTAAAATAGCACTGATTTTTAAATTTTTGTGCTGCAAAATATAATGGGAAAAGGGTTCTAATGCCATCTGGAGGCATTCTAGAGAACTGAAAAGGGTAGAATCATTTAAAAATTTGGTTCTTTTGAGTAACATTTGCAACTGAATAAGAATCAACACAACTAGAATGTAAGGTCTTTGGGAATAAGTAATATTTTTATAAATAATTTTATAAAGGTGCTAATTATTGTAGAAACAACAGTTTTTCAAATTCTCATTAACAAAATCATTTTAAAAACAGACAGAACATATAAAATATGTTGAAAAACTGCTAACATTCCACATTTAATTTTACAAATTTTAAAATTTCATTCAATACACATCCCAATTTTTTAATGCAGTTTGATGTGCCATTAATTCTTCTTCTCTTAAGCATTTCTAAAAAGCCTTTTCTCTAAAAGAATTGGTTTCCATATGTTAGTCTCTTATAAAAATAAATATACTGTTTGAGGAATTACTTTTAAATCCTCTGGAGATGTCAGAATGTTAAAAGCTTGAAGCATCATCCCACATTCATCATCTGCCTCACATCCTGCCTCTTGAACTAGAAATAGTGAGATAAAGTCTTAGATTGAAAGGATTTCTCTTTTAAAAGTGGAGAATTCTGGGGGCACCTGGGTGGCACAGTCAGTTAAGCATCCGAATCTTGGTTTTGGCTTCCGTCGTGATCTTGGGGTCGTGCTTCACGCTCAGCACAGAGTCAGCTTGGAACTCTCTCTCCCTCTCCCTCTGCCTCTCTCCCCCCTGCTCGCTCTCTCTCTCTCAAATAAATAGATAAATCTTTTTTAAAAAGTGGAGAATTCTGAAACTGAGCCCTCTAAGGGTGGTTCTATTGTAATTAGGCAAGAGAAAGAGCATATTATGAACAAAGAGCAAGAACTCAGGATACCTGAGATTTGTGTAGCATTTTACATGCTCTTCACAGTATCTTATTCAAGCTTTACTTAGGTAGACAAGTAGGGTAGGGACAATATCCTTATTTTATATACAAGGAATCTAAGGGTCAGAAAAGTCATTCAACTTAAGTGAAAAAATTAGGACACAAATCAAATATTTTGCTTCTCTATCCATTTACCAAACTGAGGAGTGAGTAGAACTTAGGAGTCAAAGCAAAGCCTTGAGTCATAATCAAGTAGAAAAACTGATCATATTATTTGTTAAGTGGTAAGTATAATAGTTTGCTAGGGCTGCCATAACAAAGTACCACAGACTGGGTTCTTCAAACAATAGAAACTTACTGTCTCACAGTTCTGCAGGCTAGAAGTCTAAAATCAGTCAGTAGGGTTGGTTTCTTCTGTGAAGGAAGGATCTGTTGTTCCAGGCCTTGTTCTCTGTTTTACAGATGGCCATATTCTCCCTGTGTTTCTTCACATAATCTTCCCTCTGGGTGTGTCTGTCCAAATTTCCCCTTTTTATAAAAATGCCGGTTATATTGGATTAGAGCCTACCCTAATGGCTTCATTTTTACCTTATTACCCCATAAAAGACCCTGTGCACATTCTGAGGTACTGGAGGCCAGAGCTTCAACATATGAATTTTGAGGAGAAAAGATTCAATTCATGATATTAAGGTTCAGAGCAACCAGAATGATTCAGAAGCCAAGTTGGAAGAACAGAGAGTGTATAGAATAGATGCCAGAAGATGAAACAAGGTCAAAGAACCTAAGTAAAACAGACCAAAAATGATGAACTCCACTGGGAGCTGAAGGGGTGAAGGAGCAGAGCAAAGAAAAGTGTAGATGACGTACACACAAAACATGAGGAAAGATACCTCTTTCACATCATGGTTTAGTGGGAAACTCAGCTTCATTAATGCTTATACATCCATCTATCTGTATAATTCAATGACCCTGTGAGTCATTTAAAGCCAGTATATGGATTTAAATTATAGTATATAAAAGGGAGTCTCCAGACAGGGGAACTCATTTCCTGAAGAAACAACTTTCCTCCCTGGCCTCTTTTAAAAGTAAGACATTAGCATTATTTAAAATGGCCAAGACATGGAAATAAACTCAGTGATCACAAATGGATGAATTGATAAAGAAAACGTAATGCATGCACATGTACACACACACACACACAGGAATATTATTTGACCATAAAAAAGAGGGAAATCCTCCATTTTTAACAACAGGGATGGACCTTAAGGGCATTATGCTAAGTGAAATAAGTCAGACAGAGAAAGACAAATGCCATATGATCTCACATATATGTGGAATCTTAAAAAAAGAACAGATTGGTGGTTTCCAGAGGCAGGGGTGTGGGGTGTGGGCGAGGAATGGGCAAAATGGGGGAAGGCGGTCAAAAGGTACAAACTTCCAGTTGTAAAATAAATAAGTCCTGGGGAGGTAATGAACAATTGACTATATAGTTGACTCTAATTGACTATAGTATAGGTGGCTATAGTTGATACTCTATTGTATATTTGAAAGTTGCTAAGAGAATAGATCTTAAAAGGTCTCAAAACAAGAAAAAAATTGTAACTATGTGTGGGCGTGGATGTTAACTAGACATTATGGTGATCATTTCACAGTATATACATACAGTTGGCCCCTACACAACACAGATTTATAATGCACGGATCCGCTTATATGTGGGTTTTTTTTTCCATAAAATACAGTACAATACTGTAAATGTACTTTTTCTTCCTTATGATTTTCCTAATAACCTTTTCTTTTTTCTAGCTTTATTGTACAAATACAGTATGTAATACATATAACATACAAAATATGTGTTAATTGACTTATTTATGTTATCAGTAAGGCTTCCAGTCACAATAGACTATTAGTAGTTAAGTTTGGGGGAGTCAAAAGTTGTACATGGATTTTCAACTGTATGGGGGTTGGGGCACTGACTGCATTGTTCAAGGGTCAACTGTATGTCAAATTATTATGTTGTACACCTGAAACTAATATATGAATAAATAAAAACAGAAGATTAATCATGACAAGTTTTAGATAGTCATTGCCTGATAGGACAGAGTTGTCTGGATAATACCTGATGATCCCCTCAAGATATAATATTTAATGATCCTATGAGTATTCATAAAGGTGAGAGGTATAATTTATTCTTAACATATACACACACAAACCCATAAATTAAAACTTCTGTGAGAGAGTTCCAGTTATGTCAATAATAGAAGAGCTTATATTAGATTAACTCTCCCTCGATAACTATTATAAACTCTGAACAAAATATTCCTTTAAAAAACTATTTGAAGGCATTAGAGGTTGACTAAAAGAAGGCAGATAATGTTGGGAATTTGTTCCTTCAAAGAAGGAAATAGACTGGTTGAGATCTACATTTATACAGGTTCTCTCCTGAGAGCACTTTCAATCCACAAGAGGAACTAGAATTGAAGGAGAAAGCCAGCCACAGTCATGTTTGCTTGAAGTGTCAGAAGGTGGAGCTCAGGGCTGCCAGCGTAGATGGACTTTCAGAGAGGAAAATCCAGAAAGCAAGGAACCATACAGAATAGAGTTCCACTTCTTTATATAATTTCTCTCAATCCTTGGATGACCCCTAAACTGCATATGTGTTGGCGAGATGCCAGTGAGCCCAGTGGAAAACAATAGCTGGAAAGCTGAAAAGCTGAGCAGAAATTTCAACTGCTGCCTAATGTCTACAACTACTACCTGTACAGTTTGGAATTTGAATCCCATCCAATTATAAGAGCTTGATAAACACCTTGAGTTTTGTTTTTTTGTTTTTTGGGGTTTTGTTTTTTTGTTTGTTTGTTTGTTTGTTTGTTTAAAACTCAGAGAGGCTATGCCTTAAGAATAAAGGAGTCATCCTAAAAACTAAAGACAAAACCAAAATGGATCATTACAAAGTGTAACACTAAGTACCCACAAGTTTCAGGCGATCAGCTAATAATTTGTCTGATAGAACAAAAAAAGTCAACATTGTTTAAAGGAAGAAAACAGACTCTAGAGTCTCTATAATGTATCATTGACAACATTCATTATCTAATCAAAAGTTAAAGGATATGTGAGGAATAGGAAAATGTGACCCATAATCAAGAGAAAAAGTAGTCACTATAATAGACCTTGAGGTGATCTAGATGTTGGAATTTTCAGACAAGAACTTTCAAGCTTATAATATGTTCAGGGATGTAAAGGAAAAAAAACATCATCATAATGACTGAAAGAAGTGAAATCTTAGCAGGGAAATGGAAACTATAAAGAAGAACCAAATGACAATTCTGGAACTGAATATTTGAAAAATATTTGAAATGAAAATTTCACTACATAACCAATAAGAATTATCCAGTATGAAGGACAGTGGGAATAAAGATTTAAAAACAATGAACAGAGCCTCAGTGCATTATGGGACAATATCAGGTAGTCAAAAATACATGTAATTGGAGTCCAGAAGGAGAGGGCAGAGAAAAGAGATCAGAAAAAAATTTTTGAAAAAATAATAGCCAGAAGCTTCCTAACCTGGGTGAAAACATTGACTTATAAATACAAGAAGCTCATCTAATCCTAAGGATAAATACATATAAAACCACATCTTGAAACATTATTGTAAAACTGCTAAAAACTAAAGATAAAGAGAAACTCTTGAAAGTTGCAAAGAAAAAATGACATGTGCAGGGGAGCAGTGATATAACTAACTGAAGGATTCCCATCAGAAACTTCAAAAGCTATAATACAAAGCAAAAACATTTTTAAAGTGCTGAAAACCCCCCCAAAAAAGTTAAAGAACTGTCAAGCCATAATTTTAACTCTAGCAAAAATACCTTTCAAAATAGAAGGTGAAACAAAGACTTTTGGATACACAAAATCAGAGAGAATTCATTCCAGTAGGCCTGTGCTACAACAAATGATAGAGGAAATTTATCAGGCTGAAGGACAATAATATCAGATGGAAACTCAGCCCTATAAGAAGGAAGTATATACAGGAAAAAATAAATATATGTGTAAACATAAAAAATTAACGTAAAAAATAAATATTGTTTGGTGGGATTTGTAATGTACACTTGACCATTGAACAATACAGGGGTTGGGGCTCTGATCCACCCCATGCATGAATAATCCATATACAACTTTTGACTCCTCAGAAACTTATGTACTAATACCTGCTGTTGACTGTAAGCCTTACAATAACATAGTCAATTGACACATATTTTGTATATGTGTTATGTACTGTACTCTAACAATAAAGTAAACTAGAGAAAAAATATTGTTAGAAAAATCCTAAGGAAGAGAAAATATATTTATAGTACTGTACTGTATTTATTGAAAAAAAATCTCATATAAGTGGCCCTGCACAGTTCAAACCCTTCTTGTTCAAGGATCACCTGTATACAGATGTCAAATATAGGACAAAAATAGCACAAAAAATAAGAAAGGGCTAATGGAATTGCATGACTAACAAGGTTCTTACATTTTATGTGAATTAGTATAATATTAAATCTAAGTTTGGTGAAAAGTATGCATAGTATAATAACTAGAAAAACCACTAAAAACAAACACCCCCAAAAAAGCATAGCCAAAACTAAGTCATTGGAGGAATTGAAATACCAAAAAAAAAATTAGGTTAATACAATACATGAAAGGAAAGAAAGAACAGAAAGAAAAAACAGAGGTTATGGATATAAAAGAAATAGAAAAATTGTAAACCTAATCCCAGCCATATCAATACTTGAATTAAATGTAAATGGACTAAAAACTACAGTTAAAAGGCAAAGACTATCAAAATGGCATAAACCAAGACTTTCCACTGTCAACAAGATGAGCAATTTAAATATAAAAATAAATAGTTTGAAGCCAGATAATGGTAGAAAAGATAGACTATAAACAGTAACCATAAGAAAGCCAGTGTGACACTATTAATATTGCCAAATAGATCTTCAGACAAAGACCTTTAACTAATGCTAAAAAGGTTAGTTAATAAGGAAAACATAACAATCATAATTATGTATGTATTTACTAACAGATCTTTAATATAATAGTTACAGATTTTTAACATCCCTTTCTTCAGTAATCAGTAGAAAAACAAAGTATTAGCAAGTATATGAACTATTTGGACATTATTAATCACTTTGACCTAATTGACATTTATAGAACACTGCCCCTAACAAGTGCAAATTACAGAGTCTTATCAAGCACACATGAAGCATTCACCCAAGACAGACCTTATTGAGAGCAATAAAAGAAATATCAGTGAATTTCATAGGACTAAAATCTTACAGAGTATATTCTATGATCACAGCATGATTACATTATATAAATGGCAAAAAATAATTAGGTATTTGATAGTTAAATAACATTTCTAGATAGTCTTTGAGTTAAGGAATAAATCACAAGGGAAATTAGAAAGTAATTTTAACTGAGTGAAAATGAAAGTACAATTTATGAAAATTATGAAAATTTATGAAATTTATGAAAGTACAATTTATGAAAAATTTCAGTTTAGTGAATTAGGATTCACTAAATAAACACAGCAAAAAAGAAATTTGCAGCTTCACATGTTTGTATTAAAAAAAGTACAATGTTTAACATCAGTAACTTATGTTCCCACTTTAAGAAGCTATAAAAAGAATAAATTAAACCCAAGATAATTAGAAGTGCATAATAAAAAATAGGAATAGAAGTTAACAAATAATAGAGAAAGCCAATGAAGCCAAAATATAGTTCTTTTAAAAGATTAATAAAATTAACAAACACTGATGATAATAATTAAGGAAAAAAAGAGTGAAAACACAAATTACCAACATCAGCAAGGAAAAGAGGGGACACGAACCCATATCCTACAGAAATTTTAACAATAATAACTGGATAGTATGAACTACTTATAGCCAGTTGATTTGACAATTTGGATGAAAAAGTCACTTTCTTTGAAAATACACAATTTACCATAACTGCCACAAGAATATTTAGAAAATCTGAATGCCCTTATTACTATTTTAAGGAGTTGAATTTGTAATAGAAACTTTTCCACAAAGAAGATTCCTCCAGGACTAGATGGTTTCACAGGTAAATTCTGTCAAAACTTTAAATAAAAAATGTTTATGCCAATGAAATTCCAACAAATAAACTACCAGTCTTACATGAATTCTTTCAGAAGATAGAGGAAGAAAAACTTCCCAGTTGATTGTAAAAGGCCAGTAACCCTGATACCAAAATCTGACATAAACCTTATAAGAAAAGAAAACAATCCAGGGGCACCTGGGTGGCTCAGTCATTAAGCATCTGCCTTTGGCTCAGGTCATGATACCAGGGTCCTGGGATCGAGCCCCGCATTGGGTTCCCTGCTCAGCGGGAAGCCTGCTTCTCCCTCTCCCACTCCCCCTGCTTGTGTTCCCTCTCTCACTGTGTCTCTCTCTGTCAAATAAATAAAATCTTTAAAGAAAAGAAAATAATCCAGTATCCCTCATAAGCATTCCAAAATTCCTTAACAAAATATTAGTATGTATAATCCAGTGATATATGAAAAAAAATGTGATTAACTGTGACTAAGTGGGGTTTATCACAGGAATGCATGGTTGGTTTAACAGAAAAATTAATTAATGTAATCCACCATATTAATAGTATAAAGGAGAAAAACCATATGATCTTCTAAATAGATGAAGATAAAGCATTTGGCATAATTAACACCCATGCATGGTTTTTTAAAAATCTCAGAAACTAGGACAAGAAGGTAACTTAATCAATCTGATAAAGGGCACCTACAATAAAAAACCTACTGCTAACATCATATTTAATGATGAAACACCAAACACTTTCCTCCTGAGATCAGAAACATAACAGTGGTGTCTGCGCTTACCACCTCTATCAACATTGTACTGGAGGTTCTAGTCAGTACAATAAGGCAAGAAAAGAAACTGAAAAACATAAAGATTGAAAAGAATGATTGTTTATAGAGAAAATCCTCAACTAGTAGAATCAATAAATGAATTAGGCAAGGTTAACGTACAAAACTCAGTTGTGTTTTTATTTCTTAGCAATAAGCAATTGGAAAATGAAATTTTAAATAGAATTTCATTTACAGTGACAAAATACATAATAAATTTAGCAAAAGACATAAGACCTGTACACTGAAAACTATAAAACATTGATGAGAGAAACTTGAGACCTAAGTAAATGGACAGATGTTGATGAATTAGAAGATTTAATTATGTTAATATGTCAATTCTTTTCATACTGTTCTGTAGATTCAACACTATCTTGATCAAAAGGCTAGCAGGACATTTTTATATAAAATGATGATTTGATTCTAAAATTTTAATAGAAAAGCAAAGGACCTAAGTAGCCAAAACAGTCTTGAAGAACAAGGTTGAAGGCCTTACAGTTCCTGATTTCAAGACTTATAAAACTGAAGTATTATATATAGTGCATAAATGGAGCAAAATAGAGTCTAGAAATAGACCCATACATATATGGTCAATTGATTTTTCACAGAACCACCAAGCAGTTCATTGGCAAAAGCCAAATGCTTTCAACAAATAGTGTTGGAGCAACTGCTGGGGGAAAAAAATAGGAATCTCACACTACATACAATTGAGATGAATCATAGACCTCAATATAAAGGCTAAAACTATAAAGTTTCTAGAGAAAAACATAGGAGAATATCTTCACAACCTGAGATAGGCAAAGATGTCTTACAGAGGTTCCAAAAACATACAATATAAAAGAAAATCCTGTTGAACTAGACTTCCTCAAAATTAAAAATACCTTCTCAACAAAATGACAAGGCAAGACACAGACTGGGAGGTTATATTTGTAATACATATATCTGACAAATAATTTGTAATCCAGAATACATAAGGAACTCTGACAATTCAATAACAAAATGATAAAGAAATGAATGTTTCAAATGGGCAACCTCCTCAAACAGACAAAAGAATATACACAAATGGCTAACAAGCAGCTTAAGAGATGCATTTCACTTTAATGACTTGAAAAATGCCATTTCAGTAACATTCATCTTCAGGGAAATAAAAATTAAAACCACAATGAGATGCCATTACACCCACCCGCTAAAATTGAAAGGACTGACAATACCAAATAGTGGCAAGGATCTGGAGCAGTTGGAAATCTCATGCATTGCTGGTAGAAAAGTAAAATGGCATAACCATTTTTGAAAACCATTTGACTGGTTTTAGTCAAGTTAAACACATTTGACCAGCAATTAAACACATACTTATTGCATGACTCAGCAATTCCCTTTGTAGCATTCACGCAGGAAAAATGGAAAATGTGTCCTTTAAAAGATTTGTACAAGGATATTTGTAGTGGCTTTATTCATAATAGTCAAAAACTGGAAGCAACCCCAATATCCATCAACTGGTGAATGGACAAATACGTATGGTTTATTCACAGAATGGAATACTTCTAATCAAAAGTCATACTTCCCAACTTGATCTGTAGATTCAATGCAATCACAATCAAACTTCCAGCAAGTTGTTTTGTGGATATAACAAGTTGATCCTAAAGTTTATATGGAGAGGCAAAATACCCAGAAGAACCAACACAATATTGAAGGAAAAGAGCAAAATTGGAGGACTAAAGGACTATCCAAGACTTACTGTAAAGCAACAGTAATCAAGACAGTGTGGTATTGGCAAAAGAATACAGAAATAGATCAGTGGAACAGAATAAATACATAAATACAGTCAACTGATCTTTGACAAAGGAGCAAAGACTACAGTGGACCAAAACCTTTTAAACAAATGGTGCTGGAACAGCTGGATATCCACATAGGAAAAAAAGAATCTAGACAGACCTTATGCCCCTCACAAAAGTTAACTCAAAATGGGTTACAGACCTATATATAAAACACAAAACTATAAAACTCCTAGAAGATAATATAGGAGAAAATCTAGACGACCTTGGGTGTGGTGATGACTTTTTAGATACACCACCAAAGGAATAATTCATGAAAGTAATAATTGCTAAACTGGATTTCATTGAAATTAAAAACATCTGCTCCATGGAAAACAATGTGAAAAGAATGAGAAGATGAGAATATGAAGACGAGTTAATGTCAAGGGAATAAGACTGGGAGAAAATACTTGTGAAAAACATATCTGATAAAGGACTGGTATCCAAAATACACAAAGAATTCTTAAAACTCAACAATAAGAAAACAACCCAATTTAAAAATGGGCCAAAGACCTTAACATGAATAGATGCTCTTACTCCATATATCATCAGGGAAATGCAAATGAAAACAATGAGATACCACTAGTAGAATGGCCATTAGAATGGCCCAAACCCAGAACACTGACAACACCAAATGCTGGTGAGGATATGGAGCAACAAGAACTCTCATTCATTGCTGGTGGTTGCTATGAAGAGCTGGGGATTGACTGGAAGGGGTCATGATGAAATTTCTAAAGTGATGGAAGGGTTCTATATTTTAATTTGTGCTGTGTGAGAAGGATATACATTTATCAAAACCCCACTGAATTTTACACTTAAGTTCTGTGCACTTCACTATCTATAAATTTTGCCTCAATTAAACAAATAACAAAATTAATTTACAGAAAAGATAAATTTATGTAGCAGCTTTTCTATCTGGTGATAATAATAATTGACCTGTTTTGAGCTTTTACCTTGACCAAGTACTAGTCTTAACAGTTTACATGTTTTATCACCTCTAATTTTTAGCAAAAATCCAATAACACCCTATTTTACAGGCAAAAAGAGGAGAATTAAGGTTTCTGCTCTATATAGCTTGAAGTGGCAAAGCCAGGATTTAAACCCAAGATTTGGAACCTTCAAGCCAAGCTTTTAACCTCTCTGTCCCACTCTACTGCTGTCTTTGAGCTCTTCTGAAGTTTCTTTGGAGACAATAATCAGGCCAGGAGGAGCAAGCAATTAAGGTGGTGCCTGCAGAGGACGAGTAGATTGAGATCCTGTCAGATTGTCATCTGTACTAGAAAAGTTCTAGGAATAATGAGCAAGTGGAGATTCCCAAAATACTATGGAGGCCGCAGTTCGATAGGGTCACTGTGCTTGCTTAATTCAGACTTGCCAACCACTAACAAATCCACTCTCAAATGAGAGGTCAATAGCATACCCTTGTAGAAGAATCCCGAGGCAGGACCCTCCTGTATCTGTAGATGGCCCTTCGTTGAAAAAAGCACCTATAATGTTAAAAACTTCATGAAGATTTGAAATCACCTTCATAAATGAAAGAAGTGGGATCAAACACAAAGTATTCAACTCCTAGGAGAAAAAAATAAATAAAAGAGACAGAAAAAGAAGGGTCCATCAGGTGTGCATATGGTACAGTAAAAGACTTGGAAATTATTATAAGCTCAAACTGAATTAGAATGACTCACAGAATGTTCTTTCTCCAAAGTTTATACAGTAGTTGAAATTCATGTATAGAAAGTGCCAGTTACCTGGTAGGCAACCAATAAACAGTTATTACTGTAATCCTAACAGGATTCATGACTTATAAAAGATAGAAAACAACCCTGTCTTAGCAGTTGGTATCAGAGCTCAGTTAGAATTTTAATCTTTCCTTTAAAAAAAAAAGTAAACTGAGAAGGGGTGAAGGGTGATAAAAACGAAAGTTTCAAAAGGTCTTCTAGTGGAGCTGAGGCAGTGAAGAAGAAAGGCTAGTGGTCAGTCTAGTCCAGCGATGTTAACTGGAATGAGCTCTCCTCCAAGCCTTCAGACAATAGGAGCATAGGCAAGGAGTGCGTGGGTTTACACTTCTCCTGTAAAGAAAGCATGACCTGGAGGAGGCTAAAGAATTTACCACTGACTTCTGTTTTTAAATGTCTTAGAAGATGTCACTATCATTGATTGGTAGAACAGAGTGGGTCTAGATGATGCCCAAAGATCCTTTCCAGGTATATAATGTCCAACTCTGTGAGTCATTTATAAAGATGAAAGTCCACATCAATGAAAAATATTTATCTTTGTCAGTTCAGGTTGTTAAAACAAACTACCATAGACTGGGTGGCTTGTAAACAATAGAAATTTACTTCTTGCAGTTTCAGAGGCTGGGAAGTCTAAGATCAAGGTGCTGGCAAATCCAGCATCTGGTGAGGGCCCACTTCCTGGTTTGCAGATGGCCATCTTCTTGCTGAGAAGAGAGAGGAAGCAAGCTTTATTATATTCCTTCATATAAGGACACTGATTCTAATTACCTCCCCAACGCCCTCCTAATACCATCACTTGGGAGTTAGAATTTCAGCATACGAATTTTGGAGGGACATAAACAGTTCATGACCATATTCATTAAAAATTTCTTATGCCCCTTGTAGAGCTGTCTTAGAAAATGTTAAATACAAAGGAAAAAATAGAGAAAAAATTGTATGCCAAACACAGAGAAATCTGTCATTTATACATGTGCATTTAATAATAAGGTTATACAAACTGATCATATAATAGGTTCTGGAAGTTGAGAGATCAAAGTTGATTTGAGAACTGTTACCAAAAGATGGTTTTATAGTTTGTACATGCGTGTGTGTGTGTGTGTGTGTGTTTTCAGAGAACTTTGAAACCTTCCTGATATTTATTTTGGCCACAGCATCCGTATCTAAATAATGGCTGTTCTTTTAGTCTATGAGGGTCTGTCCCCAGAGACTTCCTTTCCGTATCTGTTTAAACAATTTGCCAGGATTCTGTCTGCTAAGAAAATGAGAAACCTGGTGTACAACTTTTGCCTAGAAAAAATTGGCCAGATTCTGTTTCTTCAACTCTCAGACACCAAGAATAAAAAATATAATAGGAAGGGCCTTTAGGGCTCCTTGGACCCCCTCATTATGTAATTGAACAAATTTAGGTTGAAGGCCTTTGAGAAGTATGGTTTATGCAATAAGGAAGGAAGACCTTGACCCAACACTCAGATACGAATGAGTCCAAGACTGGACAGCCTTGTTGAAAGAGAAGAGATGAGTATATCAGTTTTACCTGAGGGGGAAGCTAGACCTTGCTATCGTATTGGTTGTACTCTCAAATTAAAATACAATATGAACCCTAGAATGTAGGTTGGAAATTATGCTCTCACAGAAGCAAACCTTCTGTTTTGTGTTCTTATGCCAGACTGGAAGGCCCATGGTCCCAGAGGTCACAAAAGAGAATTCTTCAAAAAACTAGAGAGTATATTCCCTGACCCATTTGGTTCCCCAGAGACCCACGCTTTCTCTTTCCTTTATGTCCAGGCTCCATCCAAACACACTTCTCAGAGTGTTATCTAGGTCAGGGTTTCTCAATATTTTTTTTTTGTAATTTACTGTCTTTTTAAAATTTTAATTGTGATAAAATACATGTAACATAAAATCTACCATCTTAACCATTTTTAAGTGTACAGGTTAGTAGCATTAGGCACAGTCACAAAGTTGTACAATCATCACTCCCATCCATCCACAGAACTCCTTTGATCTCCCCAAATGGAAACTCTGCTAATATGCTGAATTAATGAATTGTCATAGCCAGTAACTCCCATCTCCCCCTGGCAACCACCAGTCTACTTTCTGTCTCTATGAATTTGACTGGACCTCGTATTGGTGGAATCATATAGTATTTATCCTTTTGTATCTGGTTTATTTCACTTAGCATGATGTCTTCAAAGGTTCATCCACGTTGTAGCGTGTGTCAGAAATTCTTTTCTTTTTAAAAAGGAATTTCCTTCCTTTTTATGATTGAATATTATTCCATGGTGTATACACACACACACACACACACACACACACACACATAATGAAATAATATTCCATGGTGTGTGATTCCATTCATCCATCAGTGGATACCTGGGTTGCTTCTACTTTTTAGCTGTTGCAAATAACGCTACTTATGAAGATGAGTATACAACTACCTCTTTGAATTCCTGCCTTTAGTTATTTTGGGTGTATACTCATTTCATCCTTTTTGAACATAACCTACACAGTCAGAAGTACATTTTGTATCATGTCCGATGAAAGTGTATGTACTGAAAGAATGGTATCACAAAACATTACCTACAATTACTCTGACATCTTCTATTCTTATTTAATATTTTAAAATACAGATCAAACCACACCAATCCACCTTTTGCCAGCCAATGTTCATAACACACTATCGTTTACTGACCAACTAATGATACATAATCTGTGCCAAAGGAGTGAGGAAGGAGAAGGAAATGACGTGCCCCTCTTCAGACCTCCCCATAGCCTCCAAGGGAGTTCTTTCTTCATCTCTTACAGATGAGGAAACTGAGACTGAAAGGGTATAAGAAGCTTGTCCAAAAAAAAAAAAAGAAGAAGAAGCTTGTCCAGAGGTTTGTATCCAGTGAGTCTCTTCCCACTCGGCTCTGCCATTCCCCACACTACCAGAATATGACTAGTTTATACCCTGCAGTACTCCCCTCAGAGAAGCCATAAGTATTCTCACAGGGCCAAGGAAAGCTTGAGCTCAAAGGAGGCCTGACAACTCAGAAAATTTTAGGACCCATTCACAGGCTCAAGAAGGTAGATAGTTGGAGTGTACGTTACGCAACAAGGAAAAGTTTTGCGGCGACCCCTAATTAGATCGCATAAGTAACTGCTTCCTTCACTTAATGATTAAGGTGGACAGTTTCTGGACATGAGTTTGACACTTCTGCAATGAGCAATTCCAGTCCCCACAGACATTAATTAATAAACTTTAGCTACTCTGTATTCACTGTGGCTTTAGCATATAGCAACATTTTTCTGAGGAGTCACTTAGGCCATGGGAGAGTGTGGTAAATCAATAAATATGACCATATTTATTGATCGCAGTGTGTAATCAATAAATATTGCCTGTCATTAACAGACTAATTATGCTTCCTCCAAATATTTTCTTTTATAAAGCTTCTTCATGCTCTTGTGCTGAAGCTTTGCCCAGCTATTTAGACATAATACCTACACAATAAGAAATCGTTGGTATGAATCAATGAATGAATGTGGAATAACACAAGGGATGGTTGGAATACATTTGCTGTGCATTTTCTGTATCTTCGTTCAGAAATACCACTAGCGATTTGTTCTTTCTCTTCTACAGATTTTAATTAAGATGTAAATCTCCAAAATGCAGAGTTTATATATTTGCAAACTGAATTCTCCCCCTCTTCCCACCCCCCGATCACACAGATTCTCTTTGCCTCTAATGCTGATCTCTCCCCAGGCAGCCTGGTACCATTATGATACTTTCCAGGCATTAAATGCCTATTTTGTGCCAGAGGCTGTACTGGACATGTTGTCTTATTTAATTCTTACAATAATCCAATGAGGTGCATTATTGTATTATTACATCCCATGTTATAGAACAGAGAATCAAAGTCTCAGAGTTGCAAGTTGGCTCGAGGAGATTTTGCAGTGGGCCATGGCCTAGATTTCAGCTAGGTCAGCCAGCTCCAGAACCACTTGCAGGAACCACTTTCAGTCTGTGGCCTGGTACAGAGGGCACATGAAGCAGAGGCGATTTTAAGGGAGAAATCCTGTTTCTGCATGAAGGGCTGGTATTTCCCTGAAAGCCTATACAAGGGAAAGTCTTCCCTCCCTCCAGATCATCAAAAGGACTGTGTCCCAGAGAGCTGGGGAAGAAGTAGGAGGAAGCCTGGTTATAGACAATGAGGAAGGGCGCTGTTACTGCACAGTGATGGAGATCTTGGAAAGAGCCGAGGCTGCAGTCTGGGATTCATCTGACAGTCCAAGTAGCTGGCAGAAGGAAAAGGACAGCTTCCCAGCCCTGGCCCCCCTGCTCACCTCAGAGGGCCTTCTGCGCTGTTGGCAGAGTATATTTTGCTAAAGCAGTACTCACACGATCCCACCAAAGCATGTAAAATATTTAAGCCTCTGCCCTCAAGGTTCTACCGCAGAGAACTCCACCCCCACTTTGAGCTTCTTATAGCTGAAATAGACAAAGGGACAGGGAAGGTAGGGATAGTGGGCAGGTGACCAAACTTTGACACACATGCACGCACTCATCTTTCTATGTTAAAAGGGCCATCCCTGCTTTTAAAAATGAGGGCTTGGTGGGACTTAAAGCATTTCTTTAGAATAGTATAAAGGTGTTGGTATATCATGATTAAGAGGTAAAAAATCCTGGGTGCCTGGGTAGCTCAGTCTTTAAGCGTCTGCCTTTGGCTAAGGTCACGGTCCCAGGGTCCTGGGATCGAGCCCTGCATCGGGCTCCCTGCTCCGCGGGAAGCTTGCTTCTCCCTCTCCCACTCCCGCTGCTTGTGTTCCCTCTCTTGCTGTCTCTCTCTCTGTCAAATAAATAAAAATCTTTAAAAAATAAAAAAAAGAGGTAACAAATCCTGAATAGTAACCAGCCAGTCTGTATGTTAAATGCCTAATAAAAATTGGATAACTATATAATTTAACAGTGATGCAGGGACGACAGGTGTAAACCAAAACATAGGATCACCCTGTAGAAGAGTCAACTCTTTGAATCTTCATAGCAACCCCAAAAAAGTAGACAGTATTAGAATCTCTCTTTTTATAGATAAAGAAAGCGAGTCTCGGGGAGCTCACACAGGTAGTGTGGCCCAGCCAGGATATTACCCTAGAGGTATCTGACTTGAAAGCACTCTTTCTTTACCACCACCTCTGACTGCAGACACCTGAGCTGTGTTGTAGAGTAGACCCAGCACTGTTGGACTCCGTTCCTGGTTCAAAACACAAACAAATGAAATTCGAAGTGACCAGATGGCAGGAAACCCAGTGACTGGGGACTATTTCATTCAAAAATCTGTTTAACGCTAATGCTAGAGGGTTGAGTTAGATTAATTGGCTTGTAGGAATGGGGGAAAGAGTGTTGTTCATTTGCTTTTGGAGTTGGGGAGAGTAAAGAGAATATAAGCAAGGTGAAAAAGAAAAACAACCAATAGTTGGATAGGACTGTTAACCAAATAACTTCACTTCTTGAAATAATCTGATGCTAATTTCACACAACCCAAGAAGTTATATACTCTGAAAACAAAGAGAAGATTTTTTTAATGGATAAATACGTAAAATACTGGTATTTATCATTCTGAAAATTTTAATATATCATCCATTTGGCCACAGGAAAAAAAAATCATTTTTCTCCTGGGCCAATTGTAAAAATGGAGCCAGTCTCTGATTTTGTGAGTTTTGTTTTCCTATTGACAGTTTAGGCTATGACCCTCACCCCCAAAATTTACTGAGCACTTTACTGTGTGGTAGGCACTGTTCTAAGCATTTTACTCGTATCATTCTCACAGCTCTCTGGAATGGTTGTCCCCATTTACAGATAAGGGAAATGATGCACAGAGAGGGTAAGTAACTTGCCCAGCGTCACACAGCTAGTGTGTGACAAAGCTGGGATTTGAACTCAGTTTGATTCCCGAACCCATGCTTTTAACCCCACTTTTATACATTCTCCATTCTGGCAATCAGACTTCAACATATTTTCAGAATACTGAATATTAATACATCTTTGAATAAGAGAACATCATTTCTGAATTACATGCCCCCCTTGGGTGTACTTAGATGTTGGAAAATACACTTGAATTAATAATTAATGTAATTAAGATCGTCATCTTATCTTAAATGTCTGGAGCATATCAATATTTTCATCTTCCCTTTCAAAATGTCCAAGAGGTGATCATTTTATTACATTTTGAAGTACAATTGAATTCTGTTGTTTTTCCTAATAATGACTGTACTAATCATGCTAAATTGCCTCAGAGTGGGAACGATAGAGAGAAAACTCTTTCAGTGCCTTTGAAAATATTAAATTTGATGCACAAATTTCAAAGGAGAATGATCGATTAAAACTTGAGTGTTTCTTTGGTTTTGTGGCGGGACTACAACCCCGTGCTGTCTGCGTGCGGGACCCATTTTGCGAGTTCTGGGCTCTGGTGATTCAGAGCTGAAACCCTGTGGACTTCTTCAGACAGTGTCAGGATGTGGTATGCTTTGTGAGACTGTTAGTAAAACTGGATGGGTCAAAAAAAAACCAATGCCATTGAGTGTTATACCGAGACAAAAAGCATTCAGAAGGATAGGAATGGAAATTTCTCTTCTTCCAGTTGTAAATAGATGTCTTTGTTGTTTTTTAAGCCCTTCTGTTTAACATCCAAACTAGTATTGCCAGATAAAATACAAGGCACACAGTTAAATTTGAATTTCAGAGCAAAAAGGAATAGTTCTTTGGTATTAGTATATCCGGTGCAATATTTGGGAATAATTTTTTTAGTACAAGTATATCCCATGCAATATTTGGGATATATTTATATTAAAAATTATTCATTTTTTTACCTGAATTTCAGATTTAACTGGGCATCCTGTACTTTTATTTGCTAATTCTAGCAACCCTACCAAACACCATGTTTAAGTGTAGGTCCAGCTGGATTAATTTAAATCCATACTTTATCAAAGAATAGAAGATAAGCAAGGTGAGGAAGGGAGAGAAGGGAAGGGAGAAGAGAGGGAAGGGAAGAAGGGGTTCTGGCAATCTGCCAAGCAAAATAACTAACATTTTGCAAGAAAGAAATCCTAAAACTAAGGTCATAGGATGGAAAAAGTCTGTTTCACAGACTCTTTAGCCTGAACACTGGCCAAAAAAAAAAAAAAACAAACAGGCATCCTATTAACATCTGACTACCAAAGCTCATCCAGGAATGGAAAGATTTGGAATTTGAAGATCCTTAGCTTCCAGCTTTGTTAGAATACCACAAGTTTTTATTAATTGCAAAGAGGATTTTGTTTTTTCAGTGAGATGCATAGGTAATTCGATATCAAAGAAAGGTAACTTCACTTTATGTTACTAACATGCATTTGAAACTTTGTGGATAACCTTTTGTTTGCTTGCCTTGCACTAAAATGCAATATATATATATATATATATATATATATATATATATATATATATATATCTCAATAAGATACCTGATATGGAGGAGAATTTACCTCTGTTTAAAAATCACACAGTTCTGCTGTGAAGCGTGAAGATGGCTTTTTTTAAAGTTAAAAAATATTAACTGACAGCTTCGAGACAGATTTTTTTTTCTTTAATCTCAAACCAGACAAATTACTAGAAGCAAGAAACCTCTTGCCTTAATCTGGACACGTCACAGATGTGACACTGTTCTGTAGGAGATGGCTTTTTAACTGTGGATGGGGGAAAATAACCTTTGGAATTTTTAGGATGTTATTACAAGCAAGTTTACTAGTTTTTGACTTTCTAAGCCACAGCTGGAGCCAGCCTTCATCGGGGTAAGAATATTTTCATGCTACTATTTTATCTTCTGTATTTCAAGAGTAGGATTATTGCATTTGGGGGAGTATGGCCTTTGAGGCTTGTACTGTCTGTTGAGTATGCAAATGTGAGTGTCCTATAAAAGGGGAGAGGAGCTGACAGTTTCCTTCTGTGCCGTAAACTTAAATACTCCAACAGATGATACGTCCGGGCTGCTGGAGCAGGAATTGGATCACACCATCATGTGGGATAAAAGAAAATTTTGTATTTCTTTGAGAGCTTTTAAAAGGGCTGGGCTTATGGCCTCCCTCAGAGCCAAGCAACTGTGCCAGGCTCTCATTTCTGTAACTGTTGTATTGTTACTGTTGCTTTAAAAAAAAAAAATCGACCAAACAGTGCAAGGAATTTTCTGGCCAAATTATGAATCTGCCTGACAATATTTTCTTTTAGGTTAGTGAAATAGGAACCATCATTGCTTTTTCTATCCTCTTTCCTCCATTCTGCATCTTTGTTTCTTTTATGAGATACACTGTGTCATTAGTTCAGAGACTGAACAATGTTATTCCGTATATTTTCCCTTAAAGAGAATTCAAAAAATTTCAAAGCCAGGCTCTCTCCACAGAGCCACAGATGGCATCCCTGCAGGCCTGGCCGCCTGTGTAAATGCACTGAGAAGCCACAGAGAAACACATCAGTCCACCTGTGACAGCCAGGTTAGGAGCAGATGCCGTTTCGATAGGAGAAATGTCCAAAGGAAATTGTCAGGTGACATAAGTAACAGAGAACTAATCGGTTTGGTGAATTTCAGTATTCTATGCAACTAGTTACTGGGTTTTTTGTTTTTGTTTTTTCCCAATCCAATCTCTCTACTGTGGTTCTTATCCAGGGTGCACATCGGATCATCTGGAGAGCTTTTTGAAATATGAATAAGCTGTGCTCTGCAGAGTCAGTTAATTCGTGCCTGCCCCTGTGATCCTGATACATGTCCTTGGTTGGAAAACCATACTCAGGAGGTCCCAAACCCAGCTAACCTTCAGAATCCCTGAAAGGGCTTTAAAATGCAGATTCCTGGGAAATTCTGATTTGGTGTGGCTGGGTTTGGGCCTAGAAATATGTATTTTGGGAAAGTTTCACAGTTAATTTTGATGATTAGTCAGACTTGGGAAACCACCTTTGCCCTAACTGGGTCATATTAATTTCAGCAAAAAAAAAAAGGGGGGTTTTGATTGAAAAGAAAAATAATCTGGTCGTGAGTACATTACGTTTGGAGCAACACCCTATGTTTCCATTGTTTTCACCTTAAACCTTTTCCTAGCTTTATCCCAGCCTGCCTCTCTCCCATCTCAGTAGAAGAAATGTCTGATCCTTTTCTCTTCTGGTGCCCCTCACCTCATGTCCTTCCTCCTATCTTGTTCTTTTCTTAGGTGCTCTTCCTACCTGGGCCTGTAACTGGTTCATATTTTCCCAAAGGAAACAACAGGCACATCCATCAACCATCATAACCACTCGCTCCCAAGGGTTCTCTTCCTGACCACCTGTCCACTACAGCCCACCACTGTGTGCTACTTGTGGACCCACCACTGGGCCAAACCAGTGGCCCTTTCTGAGTCTTTAACTCCCTTGATGTCTTTGCAGCCTATGGCCCCGTTCATTGATCAAGCCCTCTTTGAACCATCTGTTCCTTGTCTGCCACCCTATGAGGGAAGGTTCAGTCTTTGGTCTGTTTCTTTTTCTCTACATCCTTCTCATGATGATCTTATCCATTCCCATAGCTTTAACTCTCATCTCTGTCCAGATGCCTCTCAAGTTGAGATCCCTAACTGTGGTATCTTCCTTGAGCTTCTAACCAGTCTTTCCTGCCATCTACTGAGACCCCAAATCCTACATATTCAAAATCTAATACTCCTCTCCATTCTTGCCCCCAGCTCTTACTTTTATATTGCCTACTTTTGCTAACAGTGACCTCCAGACTCAGAACCATGGTTTCTCTCCCCTTCCTTGGCCCCAACACTTGGTAACTTGCTATAGCCTATCAAGTTCTATGCCCATAGCTTCTCCTACATAATTCTTTTTCTGTAAGTCTTTATGGCCACCTGAGTTTGGGCCTTCCCTTTCTCCCTTCCCTGTCCTCTGTAGAAACCTGATCTCCCTGCCCCCAATTGCTTCATACCATCTCTACGAAGCTGCCAGATTAATTAACCTAAAGTACAGTTCTGGGGGTGCCTGGGTGGTGCAGTCAGTTAAGCGTCCAACTCTGTTTCAGCTCAGGTCATGATCTAAGGGTCATGGGATCTAGCCCTGTGTTGGGCTCTGAGCTCAGCGGGGAGTCTGCTTGAGACCCTCTCTCCCTCTCCCTATGCCCCTCCCCCCAGATAAATAAATTTTAAAAAACACAGTTCTGATCATGCCACTTCTCTGCTCTAAAGTGTTTGATAACTATGTACTACCAAAAATTAAGTTCAAATTCCAAACCTGGATTTTAGAATCTTTTGTGATCTTCCCCTATTTCTTTCTCTAGCTTCATCTTCCACTGTCTACCCTCAGTCCCCACATACCCAAAGCATGATCCAAACTAATACTTGCTATTCCTCTGTCATGCTCTGGGATCTTTCTTCTACCTAGCTCTGTTCATGCCATTCTCTCTGCTGAGAGTACATTCTTCTAATTCTCCTGATTGTCTCTCTAGGTTCTCACATGAGATCCTTTCCTACTTCTGTGATAATGCCACATGAGTTTCAAATTCTAGCTCAGTTCCTCTCTCTATCATTATACCAAATATATGGGTACCTGATTTTGCCCCTAATATATTTCCTCATAATATAATACATATATTAGTAATAAATATATGATAGGCATATAAAATCACTACAAAATGAAAATTCACCTTAGTTATTGCCTGAACATTTTGAAATGTAGGTTAGTCAGGCATTAGCACAGTGACCTAGTAACATAGTATGTCTCATGGTCTAGAACTGTATAGTTTAATCCACTGATTAGGTGAACCCAGGGGCTGGCAAAGCAAATAAAGGGCAAGAAACACGATTAGTTGCTTTGCTGGTTTTAATTTCTAGAATTCAGAGATAATATAGGAACCGAATTCTGAAAGTCAAGTGGCTCTCCATGGTGAAATCCATACATTCCAATACCTAGTACTTCGTTTTACCCAATTGCAACCAAAGACATGGCACAATGTATTGATGCTGACATTCTTCCCAGGGCTTTTGTGTTACATCTGAGGTCTAAGCCAGAGTTGGTAGTTTATTCTTATGTTTTTTTAAAATACATCTATAGACAAAGGGAGGGTGTGTTATGTGAGATATCTGTAGGCCTGGTGCCTATGTCCGTAAGTATTATTGGATGCAGTAATGGCTCTGAGACCTCAGAGTCACACTGGAAGTTCAGAGACCACAGGGCTTAAATATTTCAGACTTAAACTTCTAAAACTGTTCCAAACCCAGGTGAACTGATGAAGATAGTTTTCACAGTAGAGAGGATAAAGGAACTTGAATTAAAGCTTCTACATTTTACGCAAAGTGGATACCAGAAGGCTGTGATAAGTGATCTATGTGTGGCAATACTGAGAACAACCCTTAAGAAAACAATATAAGCAATATACTCAAAATCATTATAAATAAATCAAAATGGAACTCTAAAAAATATTCAGGTAACCCACACGAAGGCAAGAAAAAAAAAGGAATGAGAAACAAAAGAAAAACAGTAAGTAACTGACAATATGGCAGACTTAAACCCTAACCTATCAATAATTACATTCCATGTAAATGGTCTAAATACACCAATCAAAATACAGAGATTGGTAGAGTGGATTTTTAAAAAATGATTCAACTACTTAGTGTCTACAAAAAACTCATTTCAAACACAATGGCATACGTAGGTTAAAAGCAAAACTACCAGAAAGATACATCATGTAAAAATTAATTTAAAAAACTAAGAATGGCTATATTAATATTTTAAAAGTAGATTTCAGAGCAAGGAAAATTACAAGGGACAAAGAGGGAAATTACATAATGTTAAAAGGATCAATCCACCAAGGAGATATGCCAACCTGAAATGTATATTTAGAAACAAAAGCACTTCAAAATACATGAAGCAAAAACTGATGGAGCTGAAAAGATAAACAGACAAATCCATAGTTATAGTCAGGGATTGCAAAACCCCATTCTCAGCAATTAATAGACTACTAGACAGGAAATCAACAATGATTAGAGGAATTGAACAATACCTTCAAGCAACAGGATCTAACTGACATTAATAGAACACTTCACCCCACAACAGTTAGGACACACATTCTTTTCAAGTACCCACGGAACATTCACCAAGATAAGCCTTGTTCTGGGTCATAAAACAAACCTTAAGATTAAAAGAATAGAAATCATATACATTATATTCTCTGACCATAACAGAATCAAACTAAAAATAACAGAAAGACAACAGGAAAATCTCCGAACACTTGGAAATTAAACAGCTTATTTCTAAATAACCATAGGTCAAAGAGGAAATTTCAAAAGGAAATTTATAATACACATAGAAATTGAAAATGAAAACACGACATATCAAAGTGTTATGGGATATAGCTAAAACAATATCAAGATGGAAATTTGTAGCACTACATGCTTACATTAGAAATGAAAAAAGATCTCAAATCAATTATCTAAGTCCTGCCATAAGAAACTAGAAAAAGAAGAGCAAAATATACCCAAGGCAAGTAGAAGAAAGGAAATAACAAGAATAAAAGCTAAAATCAATGAAATTGAAAACAGGAAAACAATAGAAAAAATTAATAAACAAAAAACTGATTCTTTGAAGAAATTAATAAAATTCTGGCAAGACTGAAGATAAAAAGAGAGAAAATAGAAGTAACCAATATGAGGAATGAAACAAAGGGTACCACTGTAAGACCCTGCAGACGTCAGAAGGATAAGATAACCCTATGAACATAACTCTAAACACATAAATCTTGCAATTTACATGAAAGGGGTCAAATCCTTGAAAACCCACAAATTATGAGAACTCAGCCAAGCTGAAATAGTTAACCTGAATAGCCATATAACTGTGAAGGAAATTTACTTTGTAATTTAAAAGCTCCCCCCAAAAAGAAGTCTCTAGGCACAGATGTTTTCACTGGAGAATTTTATCATTTATATAAAGAAAAATTAACATTAATTTTGTAAAGTCTTTTCCAGATAAGATTCCCAAATCATATGAGGTAAATATTACCCTGATGCCAAAACCAGACAAAAACAAAATAAGAATATCATAGACCAATATCTCTTGTATACTTCAAAAATTTTTTAAAAATTTTTTTCAAGAAAATTTTAGCAAGTTAAATCCAACAATGTATAAAAAGAATAATATACCATGCATACCATTTATTCCAGGTATGCAACACTGGTTCAATATGTGAAAATCAGCCCATGTAATCTTTTGTATCAAACAAGCTAAAAAGGAAAATGCATATAATCACATGCATTGATGCAAAAAAATCATTTTACAAAATTTGACACCTATTTGACACCAGTCTTATTCGATGTAACACCAAAAGTTCTAGCCGCTGCAGTATGGCAAGAAATAGAAGGCATACGTATTGGAAAAGAAGAGACACAGTTGTCTCTATTTGGAGACAACATGCTTGTCTATATGGAAAATCCCAGAGAACCTATCAAATAGAACAAACAAATGAGTTCTGGGAGATTATAGGATACAAGAACAACACACGAGAATCAGTTGCATTTCTGTGTACTGACAACAAGTAGGAACCAAAATAAAAATACAATACCATTTACAGTTGCTTCAAAGAAAGTAAAGTACTTAGGTGTAAATCTAACAACATGTGTACAGGGGCTCTGTGATGAAAATTACAGAATACTGGTGCCCAAATGCCTAAAATGTTCTTAACTTGGTGTCCATAATTGTGTGTCTGTCAGCACTGTGGATCAGTCTCTCCTTGCAAAAGAGTGTTAACTCTTATCTTTGGTGAGCCTTGGACATTTCTGGGTAAATACGTAAAAGATCAAGTGCTTAAATAGATAAAAAATTATTGGTAGCATCTACACTGACAAAAGTTTTCCACTGTCTCAATATCAAAAGCCCAAGAATGCCCAGATTCCCAAAGTGAGTCAGTGCTTGGATTGTTTTGCATGAACATAGTCAGCCAGAATCAGCCAGAATCAACAGCGTTGGACTTGAGCTTGAGGTGGAATTTCCAAATTTTCAAATGCTTGGTGACAGCCATCCAGCACCCCAGTGCTGGGCAGTCCAAGGCATGAGTCACACAGGCAGACTCTTGAACAGTCAGTGAGCACTGAAGGGATGCCCAGATTGGCCCCCAAACTCCATTGTTAATGGTGCCACAAGACACGTAGCTGCCCCGGGGGCTGGGAAATAGGCTTTAAAAAAACACAAACAGGCCGCTAAAACAGTGGTCCACAGGCAAAGAGTAGAGATGCCTGGTTAGAGAATGTTGTTTCATAGAACAGAGTTTTCAAACTGGGAAGTTTAAAGATGTTTTGGTTCCTGGAACTTTGGATTAGCTCCAGGATCAAGATAACACTGTGCTACTGCCCAGTCCTACAGATGATACACCCTTGGAATTCTATTTTGAACAGCCTGGGAATATACAGAGAAGTTTTGGAGCAGGAAAAGGCAGACATAAGCATCATAGAACATCACAGATGAGACCTCGTGATACAGGCCATAGATATCTTGGCAGCAGGCAAACACACTGTCAGGTATTTGGTTACTGCCTTATTAATATTCATAAAGTAGTTACATCTGTTACATCACCCTGTCTTCAACAACAACATGTGAAGAAAGCAGACTTGTTTTTTTTCTCTTTAAATTTTTTATTGTTATGTTAATCACCACACCATTACATCATTAGTTTTTGATGTAGCGTTCCTGATTCATTGTTTGCATGTAACACCCAGTGCTCCATGCAGAACGTGCCCTCTTTAATACCCATCACCAGGCTAACCCATCCCCCACCCCCTCCCCTCTAGAACCCTCAGTTTGTTTTTCAGAGTCCATCGTCTCTCATGGTTCGTCTCCCGCTCCAGTATCCCCCCCTTCATTCTTCCCCTCCCGCTATCTTCTTTTTTTTCTTAACATATATTGCATTATTTGTTTCAGAGATACAGATCTGTGATTCAACAGTCTTGCACAATTCATAGCACTCACCATAGCACATACCCTCCCCAATGTCTATCACCCAGCCACCCCATCCCTCCCACCCCACCCCCACTCCAGCAATCCTCAGTTTGTTTCCTGAGATTCAGAATTCCTCATATCAGTGAGGTCATATGATACATGTCTTTCTCTGATTGACTTCTTTCACTCAGCATAACACCTTCTAGTTCCATCCACGTTGTTGCGAATGGCAAGATCTCATTCCTTTTGATGGCTGTATAATATTCCATTGTGTGTGTGTGTGTGTGTGTGTGTGTGTGTGTGTGTGTGTGTGTGTGTACCACATCTTCTTTATCCATTCATCTGTCGATGGACATCTTGGCTCTTTCCACAGTTTGGCTATTGTAGACATTACTGCTATAAACATTGGGGTGCACATACCCCTTCGGATCCCTACATTTGTATCTTTGGGGTAAATACCCAGTAGTGCAATTGCTGGATCGTATGGTAGCTCTATTTTCAACTTTTTGAGGAACCTCCATACTGTTTTCCAGAGTGGCTGCACCAGCTTGCATTTCCACCAACAGTATAGGAGGGTTCCCCTTTCTCCACATCCCCGCCAACATCTGTCGTTTCCTGACTTGTTAATTTTAGCCATTCTGACTGGTGTGAGGTGGTATCTCATTGAGGTTTTGATTTGGATTTCCCTGATGCCGAGCGACGTTGAGTACTTTTTCATGTGTCTGTTGGCCATTCGGATGTCTTCTTTGGAAAAATGTCAAGCAGACTTGGTTTTATTATTCCCACTGTAAGTACTGGACATCAGAGCCAGGAGAAGGACTCAGCCCCTCAGCTCTGAGATACCTGGCAGAGCTGTCAGAGCCTGAACTGAGTTATCAGAGCCTGGGTCCTTACTTAGCACGACCTATTCTTCTGTTTTGATTCCAAGGACCTTTCTACAGAACAGAATGTCTTGCTTATTTTTTGAAGAAGAATTAGCCTTTACAATAGAAGTATGTACAGAAACCTAACTCATGATCTTACTAACTGTTCTTCCTTACCACATTTGCCCTATAGACCTGAAACGTGCATTTTGTTTTCTCTAATAAACTCTAGGTTTTTACAGATGGTCCTTGGGTTGGAAAGTCTTTTTTGAGGTAGGATAGCTACAGTCTCACACACACACACACACACACACACACACACACACACACACACACACACACACACACACACAGACACCATACCCAGAACAGGGATGGACAGAAGGCCATCTCATTCACCTGCAGTGCTGCCCAGCTAAGTATGTGGTAGGACCCCACATGGCATCAAGAATTCTCAAATCTGCAGGAACCTGATCCAAAATCTTGTGGAAGTCCTCCTCTCCAGATTTCTCCTGCTTCTACTCTCTGCCTGTGAAGAGCCAAGTGACTGTCTTTTCCTTGGGGTGGGAAGCAAAAAGGAGTTAAGGCACCTGATGCCTTCAGATCTTACAGGCATGGGAAGGGCCTCACTCCCTCAGAAGAAAGAGAGGAAGAGGAGATCAAAGGGAGCAGCGAGGCTGGCCACCTCCTTCCCCATAGTCATCCAGAATTCCACCAGTCCACAGGAATCTCACACTGTGCTGTAGAATGTGCAGAGCTTTCATTAGTCCAAATTCTGGGCTTCCAGAGACTGCATGTCTAGAGCAGAAGGAAGAAAGAGCAATGTAGTAGGGCAATAAGTATAACTTGATTCTCTTTTGTGGCAAACTAAGTGGGTGCAGATGTACCTGTGTAGACAGGATGCGTACCCTGGATTAGGCCTTTTACATTAAATGTAATGCAGAGTTTAAATAATAGAAGCATAAGATAACCCGGCTTAAAATTAAATACTGTTCAGCTAAGACACAGTGATTTTTAGCTTCCTAGGCACAAACCACCGAGTCTTGCTGCTGTAACATGCAGCAGTGTTGGGTATGAGAAGACAGAGGATGAAACTGTCTTAATGAAACTTTTTACAGTTCTTCCAGGCAGCCGAGATTTTATGTGATAATCTGTCAAATTGACTTCTTGGGCAATTCATTTGTGAATTTTATCTGCACACTCACCAAAAAAAATAATCATCATCATCAATTTTGTTTTAATGGGTTTGGACAGCTAACTGTTGTGTGAGGTCATCAGGCTGTGAAGAGTGAGTGTGCCCCGTGGGAAGGGGGTGACCGGTGTTCCTAAGTGCCCCGTTGGAGTGGTTTGGGGTGCCTCCCCACACAGGCAAGCTTCTCACAGCTTCTCGGGAGTTCTTTGGCTAAGGAGAGGGACTCTGTGATTGATCATCCTTATTTTTACAGACACTTAATTTCAGCTTCTTCCTCAGTTCTCCTATTTTATGGCTTGCAGGTGCTTATACGTGCTCGAGAATTCTCAGGATTCTACATTACAAATGTAATCCCAGCTCTAGTGAAGATAGAGTGCTGTTTTGTGAGCTTGAGAAATATTCTGTTTATTAAGGTTGTTGGAACTAACCATGGTCATTTATAATGAAAAAAGTGGAAGCAGGGATAACTATCTCCTGCATCCTGTGTAGCTCTGGATATGCACAGAAACTCAGAGTTTTTACAGAAAAATACATTTCCCAGATTTTTTTTCTTTGCAATTTAAAGGCACACTTCCAGCCTATCCCAAGAGCTCTCGCTAAAAAGAATATATTTATGCTCATAAATGTAGGTACCTGGCATTAATCCCCTGGTCTTTGGTAAGCTGGTGAATTAAATGAGTCAAGCTGTATGTATTCAAGTAGAAGTGTGGAGTGTGCTAGGGTCCCACCTGGGAGACTCACCTGTGGGGAAGCCTGAGCCATCTGAGGTATGAGACTGGCCCAGCTGTGGCATCTAGAGCTGACCCAGTCCAGGAGCCCCCAGGCATGGGTAACTGTGGAGCACTGGAAATGTGGAGAGTCTGCACTGAGATAGGTTCTTAGTGTAGAGTACACACCAGGTGTCAAACACTTTGTACAAAAACAAAACAAAAACATAAATAATCTCCATAATTCTTATTGATTACATGTTGAAATGACAATATTTGGGGTATGTTGGGTTAAGTAAATATATTATTAAAATTAACTTCACCATTTTATTTTAACATAGCTACTAGCAATTTTTAAATTACATAGGTGGTTCATATTCTATTTCTGTTAGCACTGTTCTAGAGAATCCACTGGCAGGCGGGGTGGGCGAGGAGAGGTCTTATGGAAAGCAATGCAAACAATTTCAAAACCGATTACTAGGCGTTCTTGTCCTAAGAGTCCTCGGCAGCCCTCCCCAGGGGCTTCTCCTTGGCTGCCCTTGGTAGCTTCAACATGCACCCAGCATAGCCTATGGCCAGCTTCCCTCTCCTCACCCCTTGCTGCTGTTCTCCTGAGCCTCTCCCTCCCTCCAGCATAGCCCACACTCCAGATAGCTCACATTCTATTGGCCTGAGCCTTTCCTCTTTCCAGCAGAAAATGAAGAGAGTCTTTGGTTAACAGGCCCAGCCTCCTTAGAAGGCTTTCCTTTAGAGTATCAACCAACAATCTCTCCCTCAACTCAGACGTTTTAAAAGCTCTGAAGGCCCTCAATTTAAAAACAAAAAACAACAACAAAACTTATTTGGTAGAACTAGCTGCAAGCTCTTTATAGCTTTGATCTCACTTCCTGTGACTGTTCATTCAACGGCCCCAGACCCTGCGCAGGTGTTGTACAGTATGCGATGGAGGCATCAGTTTGCCTTTCTAAAAAGAAGTTCTGAGTCCCCAAACACATCCAGACCTGAGAGTTTCAGAAGGCCTTATGGACCTGAAGCAGGTTTTCCCTTCCTTAAAAGCTGGCTTTCCTCACCCATCCAGGCTGCCTTAAAGATCATCTTCCTGCAAGACAGGCTTAACCAGGTCACTGTCCTTTCAGTCCCTTTAAGGACTCCCACGGCCTCCAGGGCCAGGTCCCAGCTCCTTAACGGCTGTCCGGGCTCCTCATCAGCAAGTATGGATCACCTGCCACAGGTAGGCCCTCAGACAGGGGCTGTGGGGCCTTAAGACACTTGAAGTACAGTCTCTGACCTTAGAGAGGGGAGATGAACCACCAGGAACCACAGTGAACAATAAAAGAGTTAAACTCGAAATGAAGGCAAGTGGCTGCGAGTGCAGGCCGAATATGAGAAGCCAGAGAGAAGGGCAGCAGGGGCTCTGGGGTCCCAGGTGGGCTGGATGGCAGGAAGAGGACCAGCGCCGGCAGAAAAGGTGAAGGGAAGTGCGGTTTCCTGCTCCCCAACCTGGACATCTGTCTTCTCCTGGTAGTTAATGGGGGTTGGCCTGTTGTCTGCGTTTCAGTGGGCCCAGGGGACACCCGAAGGATCCTGCCTTCTAGAATCGAATGTGTTCCCTGTGTTTTGTCATTTGAACTGATTCCTTAGAAACCATAACCAGATGTTGAAGTTCATTGTTTTCATCCCTGTGTCATGCTGAGCCCAAATTAACCTGCCAAATCTGTTTCCCACTCTCCCTCACCTCTGGACTACACGTCAAGTTGCCAGAAGAATTAGTGGTGGTGGTTGGGTAGCCCTTCCTTTCAGTTCCCATTTGTTGAGGTCCTACTGTACACAAGGCTCTGAGCATACACTGTTGGAATCCTGTAGCCCTCAGTCCCTTAGAAGACTTACTCTGTGCTTTAAAATTTGCAGAATGTTTTTGTCTACGTGATCTTATTCAGTTCCCCAATAATCCTTTAAAGTTGAGGAGATGTGTATTATTCATTCTCAGTTTAGTCAGAAATGGAGGACTAAAAAGGCCCAATAATTTACTCAGGGCCATTAAGCTAGTAACTGACAGAGTCAGAGGTCAAAAATTAACTGCAAATCCAGCACGTTTTCCAATACAGTAGTCACCCATTTCCTATCTCACTAACCTGAGGGGTTAAAAGCTTTATTTTAGGGGCATCTGGGTGGCTCAGTAGGTTAAGCGTCTGCCTTCGGCTCAGGTCATAATCTCAGGGTGCTGGGATCGAGCCCCGAGTCAGGCTCCCCGCTCCCCGTGGGGCATCTTCTCCCTCTCCCTCTGTGCACTCTTTCTCTTTCTCTCTCTCTCTCTCTCAAATAAATCTTTAAAAAAAAAAAAGATGTATTTTAATTGACATATTGCGCATTTGAAGGTCATTGAGTAGGTATGGACGCATGCCCACTACTGGCCCAGACATGGAACTTTTCTTACCAGTTCCCGAAGCAATGCTGGCAACATTCAGCCACTTTCCAGAATAAATCTTAACAGCTATGCTAAAGAATACCCCAAATTCGTAAAGAAAATGTTGACCCAGCCATGTGAAACGGCAGAATGGAGCAGGGGAGGCAGCAAACAATTTATGAGTATTGGTCCCAAGATGTGGGATCGGTTAAAAGAGCTGCACTCTTGCGGGTAAATGAAAGGGAGGTGCAAGGCTCTCCTAGATATTCCATAATTATGAGATTACAGTGTATCATATAACCAAATGACAGCTTTTAATGATGTTTTTATTCCTGGCAGCGCAAAAGCTTTTGTACCCATATCGTTTCTCAGAGAGAACCACAGTTCTGAGAGAGTATTTTCTTTTCCCCTTTATAGAGAAGGAAACTGACAGTATTACCGGCAGGTGACCGAGCAAGTAAAGAACAGTAGGACCTCGTCCACTCCCGCTCAGAGCACCTGGGCTCCCGTGTGGCTAACTGCTCACAGCTCACACCAGCTACGCCCCGGCTTTACACGGCCACCCAATCAAGGGGTCAAGGGTCACCAGATGGGTCTTCCCTCAGTCAGAATTTGGCCTGAGTCCATAAAATCCTTTGAAAATCTAAAGCACTCTTCTCTACTTTCTGGTCTGGAGACTTCTGAAAAGTACTGGGAAGTGAGAAATCTGTATTTACACAGTGAAAATGGCTGCTTTTTTATGGGATCCCTTGACATTGGAAATAATGATGCAGCAGGAAATGGAAGAGGTGTTTTGAGTGCTTTTCTTACTTACCAACTTAAGAGTATAAATAAGGTACCAAAAATCACTGGCTTTCAAGTTAATTCTTTTATTAAAAAAATAAATTAACAACTTTATTTTCAGTAATAAGGGAAAAATAGAACGAAGTAGGTGGTATCACAGGACAAAAAGTCACTTCAGGGAGCCATTCCCCTATTATTGAGGAACCAGCGATAAACGTAAGGTCTACAAATTACAGGATCCAGGAGGCAATGTCTCTTCTCTCATGCCCACCAACTCTATAATTTTTCTTTGGTTGAAATCACATTGACTTCTATAAAAAGTATAAGTGCTTTTCTTTAATAGAAAAGATTTACAATTACTGTAAATGATGATACTAGATAAGAAATCCTAGTGGCATATCAACTGTTTCCATATGGAAATTAGGTTTGGGCATATCCCGTGTTTGCAATATCTGGGGGATAGAAAGAAGGGTGATTTCCAAGAATCTGACTGAAATATACACAGAGAAAAATAAGATTTTTCTTGCAGAATCCTATTTAAAGTTCCCCATTCTGGGTAGTAATGTTAACGTTACTATCAGTTAATACTGACTTGAGGTGCAGTCAGTAATGGAATTCCCGTGCATCTGGTTTTGATCCCCCTTCTCCTCTTACTCCGTCACCCGCTTCTTTTCTCCATAACCTCATCGCGGTCCAGTGGGGGAAACTGTTAATTTGTTAGGTTTCTGCTCTGTCCCGGGTCCCGCACTGGAAATAACAAAATAAACATGCGACAGTGGCATGGCCTCAGCTCATAAGAGGTTCACCCTGCATGGGGTGAGGCTGAGACATAAGGAAGGCATTTCAGTGGAAGGTGACAGCAACTCTGATGGAGGTGTGCATCCAGACAGGCTGAGTCGCCCGCGGCTGCCAGAACAGCTCTGGCCGCGAGAAGCCGAGCCAGCTGCGGGCTTTCACGCGGAGTCTCCGCCCACTGCATTTAACCTGACCTGATAACCTGACCCTCCAGAGGACACAAGAGTGTCAAGCGTCGTCTGGGTCCCAGAAGTCTGGAGGAGAGGAGAGAACTACTGGCACCCAGCCAAGACAACGGATCCTTGATGGGGTTCAGAGAAGAGGGGACACCAGGGAAGGTGGGTCATCTGGTGGACTTCCTAGAGGAGCAGTTCTGGGGATGGACCCTCAAAGATGTGTGCGATTCAAACTGCAGCAGAAGGAGGCCTGGCATTGCAGGCGAGGACAGAGCACACAGCACCGTGGGATTTGGTCCTGCTCCCTCTTCCCCCCTCCCAGAAAACTCCTTGGAGGCCTTCATCAGCCAGTCTTCCTCCTGCCACCGTGTATCCCAGGCCACAGATTCCACCTCCAGCCTCCATAGCTTGGTAACCTCTTCCCAACTGTTGCTGCTGGGGATAAGATAGAAGAGTAGGAATAAGAACAGTGCTGCTTCAGAAGGGGCCAGGAGCAAGGGACAAGCAGAATTCTCTGTCCTGTCTCCAGGCCCCAGGGGCCACCCCACAGATGGAAAAAGTCAGCAAAGGCCAGAACCGGATTTAGCAGCTAGGGCTTTTCTCTGCCTTGGGACTCAGTGCTGCAGGGGAAAGGGTTAACAGTTGGGTTTGGCAGGAGGAGGGCTCAGCCCAGAGGAGGAGGTGGGGGCCAGGCCAGAAGGCCACACCCTCCCTGGGCTCCAGCAAAGCCCTGACCTTGCCACTCCGGCAGGGTCAGCCGCCAGCCCCGGAGGCTGGCGACCAGTCACTGCTTCCAGAAGCTCCACCATGAAGGGCGAGAAGGCTACTCAGAAGGGTCCTTGACTCCTTCCATACTTTAGATCACATTAGTTAATTATATGAACTTAGTCCTTCCCTGGGCTCTAATCACTAGTTAAATATCCTCCTGAAACAAGACCACCCTCAGAATGAATGTCCATCTTCGAGCCAACAGCGCTCCTACTGGGGGAGCTTTTCCCTTCAGTTCATTTTTCTCCTGATCCAGTCACACGCTCACAGGCTCTGCACGGCTTGTCCCACGTCCCATGGTCTCTCACTGATGGCAGGGTGGACGCTCGCTTTGTCACTGCCGTCTCCTTGCAGGAGGGAAAAGTGGCCGATGACACTTACCCGAGGCCCCTGCTCTCCTGCACAGGTTTTCCTCTAAAGAAAGAGTTGGGGTGCCACCACTGACACCAACAGTCTATAAACCACTGGTCTCGATTATCACCACAGCCTCTTCACCTCTAAAATCCCTCTTAAGAGGATTTTCCTGGCACATGAGCTCATTTATGGTCTGAGTCTTTGGACTGTGGTCTTGAGTGAAGGCTTCCTTTGGGGACGGCAGCTCAGAGAAAGCAGGGAAGTACCCCAGCTTGGACACCAGCTGGGGACAAGGGCACAGGAACGTTAGCAACCCTGGGTGCTCCAAAATAACACTCCCAAACTGCAGGCCACAGAAGGTCAGCAGGTACATGCGTTTTGGGCAGAGCTTTATTATGGTGTCTGGATTTTTCATGAAAATAATCTGGGTACAGATGCATTGAAAGATCCTATACAGAGCTCTTGGTGCACAAATAAGACCAAATTTCCCCCAGAACCTCTGACTCAGCATGGGAGAAGTTAGCAGTGATTGGGCACAGCCTGGTGTGGAGACCAGCCTTGGTGATCAGGCAACCTGGGAATTTTCTGGAGCAGGGAGTGTGTTGCAGTTGGGAGGTGAGGAAATCCTGGTCAAGATTATTTTGGTAAAGAAAAAGAAAAGGCAGGGAGGGAGCCTCTGATAGGGCTAAAAACTACCCACTTGGCCTCAGCTTCCTAAGGGACTGGGCCTCTGGACCCCAAACAACGGCAAAGTTAGGGGGAGTCCCTGTAATATATATTCCTTACATACCATTGTCACTGCCTTTTGTGCCCCACACCGAGATGTTCAGACAGAATGTGCCCCATTTGCCTGACACCGCATCCACACTGCCATCTTTGTCCTTCCCCATATGGCTCCTCCTGGACTCCCCGATCCTGCCTTCTCCATCAGAAAACTAAAAGAAAGAAAGTCCAGGGGTACTTGGGTGGCTCAGTTGGTTAAGTGTCTGCCTTCGGCTCAGGTCAGGATCTCAGTGTCCTGGGATCCAGCCCACATCGGGCTCCCTGCTCGGTGGGGGGCCTGCTTCTCCCTCTGCCCCTCGCCCTGCTCGTGCACGTGCTCACTCTCTCTCCCTCTCTCTCAAATAAATAAAATCATCAAAAAAAAAAAACCTCTACCATGCCTGCATAGAAACTCTTCAAAACACAAATTTAATCTTTTTTTTAAAGATTTTATTTATTTATTTGAGAGAGAGAGAGCACAAGCAGGGGGAGGAACAGAGAGAGAGGGACAAGCAGACTCCCTGCTGAGCGGGGAGCTCAACGAGGGTGTGATCCCACCACCCTGAGACCGTGACCTGAGTCAAAATCAAGAGTGGGATGCTCAACCGACTGAGCCACTCAGCCGCCCCTAATCTTTATTATTATTATTGTTATTATTATTACCTTGTATTAGGATACCTTTAACCAAAATATATTTGTCAAAAGCCAGATCTTTAGTGGGAAAAGATCTGGATGAAAAGTAGCACACACTACCCCATCATTTCCTGCAGGAATTCTAGCAGCAGCACATGGCCATTAGCCTTGCACCTTTTATTTCATAAACAGCTACACAGTCGACCAAGGCCTGGGGCGTCTCTGGGTTCCATTTGAGCCCTTTCGGTTGTTGCTTTGATTCTGTAGTAGACAAATTTGCCCAGCCACTTTTTGTTGTTGAAGTTAATAGGCAATAAGCTTTAAAAAAAAAATTGTGGTTATTATAAATTCAATTACCTCTTAAAGTAAATTTTTCTGTAACTTATTTTGAGCTCATTATTTTTCAGCCCGCTGAAAGGCATATTTTAAATGTATTCCATTCCATTTGTAGTCATGGATCAAGTTCTTCTGTGCAGTGTTACAGCTCTTGTCTCTTATTAAGGAGGGGCGTGTGCTTAGGACTTTTCATTAAGTAAATACTTGTGTGCCCCTGGCGCTGGGGACACAGAAAGGAGTGAGGCTGGCATTTCCTTCAAGGAGCCCATGAGTCAGGTAGATGATGGACTCTGAAGACAGATAATTACACCGTATAGTAGAAAATGTGCTCTTAGACAAGTGTACAGAAGGGGGTAATTAAGGTCACTGAGCATCAAGACGATGTGCCCTTTGGGGTGGCTTTTGAAGGGTGAGTAATAGATGAAAGCAGGGAACAGAAAGAAGGTCATTTCAGGCAGGAGGAGAGGTCGAGGCTGAAGGTCAGACAAGTGGAACTCTACATAGTTTGCACTGTTCCAGTATTTCATCCAAGGGCTAGGACAGGGTAGCAACTGCAAAGAGCTGAGGCCAGGCCATGAAGAGCCTTGTGGGCCTTAACAGGCAGCAGGGACTATGAATTTTGATTATAGGTGGACTGCAGCAAGATGGGCAGCAGAACCTGGAGAAAAACTTGAGGGAGGTAGTTGCTACCTTTAATTCACACTTCTGAATTGTGAATTAAAGCAGTATTGTGAGAAATGGAGGAAGATGGGTTCAAGAGAAAACTTAAGAATTGAACATATGCCTCTAGGAGTTTTATTGCTGTAAAGAGGAGAGGAAGTCAGCAACCATGTGCAGATGGCCAGGCGGATAGCAGTGCCACAGACTTGGGCACACAATTCAGCAGTGCATGTTGGATTTTAGGTGGGGAGATGAGGAGTTCTGGTTTTAGGCAAATCAAGGTCAGGCACATTCAAGTGCAGATTCATTTATTTTCTTCGCAAACATTTGTTGTGTGGTTATTCGATGCCAAGCATTTTGCTAGACACTAAAGATGCCCAGTAGAATAAATGTGGTCTCTGGCCTCTAGGAGGCCAGAGTGCCGAAATACCAGGGTGCACTTGGGCCTGTAGAATTGGCTTTTGGAGGATGAGGTCATAGATGTCATCCTCAGGAATAGATGAGGAGGTGAGAAGGGGAAGGAGAGAAGAGAACTGAGGACAGGATCCAAGGGTAACATCAGCTTCTGAAAAGTGGCTGAAGGGGTAGATTCATCAAAGGAAATGGGAGGGGAAAGATAAAGAGAACCTTAAGGACCAGAGAGGCTGGGCAAGGAACATTTTAAGGAAGGAGTGTTACATGAATGTCACGTAAATCAATGTGAACAAATAAGACAGAGAATCAAAGGTGTCTGTTTCATTTGGCAGTTGAATATCTCTGATAGCCTTAGCGTATACATATGAATATGCGGACATCTATCATTTAGAAAGAATTCTGTTCTTGCTGATCAGAATCTGAATGCTTTGTTGGGACTCTCTTTGGCCAGATTTTAATCACTTTGCACAGATAATGACAAGCCTTTGATTTATGTCCATAGCTACCATTGGCAACACATCCTGACTCTGCCCCTTGGCTCTATCTATAGAGTGTCAGAAGGACTACTCAGTCCAGTACTTTTTATGTGATTAAGAAGTAGTTGAGGGGCATCTGGGTGGTGCAGTCAGTTGAGCGCCCGACTCTTGGTTTCGGCTCAGGTCGTGATCTCACAGTCATGAGATGGAGCCCTACGTTGGACTCCATGCTCAGAGTAGAGTCTGCTTGATATTCTCTCTCCCTCTCCTTCTGGCCCTCCCCCCATGCTCTCTCTCTTTCTCTCAAATAAATGAATGAATCTTTAAAAAAAGAGAGAAACAGTTGACTAGTGTTGGATTGTAACCCAGTACAGAAAGTAAATATGCAAGAGTCCATACGGATATAAATGATTGAATAAACAAATAAACAGGGTGAATAGGCGAATTTCTTGTACAGAATAATACCAAATAATTTCGGTGGATACGGTCCCTCAAGGAGGTGGAATCCCTACCCCTTAAGCATGAGTTTTACTTAGTGACTTCCATATGCAGTCTGGAAAAGGAGGTTAAAGAGTAACTTTACAGTAGATAAACCTCACAAACACAACTTCAGCCAAGTGATTAAGCTTAGCATCAGAAGTGATAAATCACGTTGATAACAGGCACCCTTGATACAATGAAATAAGAATGGCACTTTACCTCTGGGGTCTTCCTCCCCAGAACCCCAATCTCATCATGAGAAAAACATCAAACAATCCAAACTGTGGGACATTCTACAAAATACATGGCCAGCACTCCTCAAAATGATCAGGGTCATCAAAAAAAGGCGAGACCGAGAAATTGTCACAGCCAAGAAGAAGAACCTTAAGGAGACATGGCAATTGAATGTCATGTCTGTTTATCCCAGATGGGATCCTGGGACAGAAAAAGAACGTGCTGCATGAGAAAGGAGGTATGAACCTTGGAAGAGGGAGAGGGTGCACCTAAAATGGTAGAGGTTTCCAAAGACAAGGTGCACCTTCTTTGCAGTGTTGTCTAGTGTTGGTCCTGAGCTCAACTGATTTTCTACCATTGTAATGAAAAACTATGAACCAGGACTCCTGACCCATCTAAAATTGGAAACTCAGGAAATCTACATGGGGTCCTGTCTCTCTATCCCTACTCCTGTCTTCTGTCAATGAACAGACCCACTTAGGCAGGATTTACACCATGACCTCTAGGATAGTAACTGCATTTATCATGATTATTACTGGTTCTTTTAGTATTTATTTATTTATTTGAGAGAGAAAGCAAAGCGAGCCACAGAGAACACAAGTGGTGGGGGAGGGGCAGAGGGAGAGGGAGAAGTAGGTTCCCCGCTGAGCAGGGAGCCCGATTCGGGGCTCTATCCCAGGACCCTGGGATCATGACCTGAGCCAAAGGCAGACGCTTAACCAACTGAGCCACCCAGACACCAACTGGTTATTTTCTTAAGCAGTAAGTAGAACAAATACTACTCTGCAGTCACATTCTGTTTCAAAAATATGCACTACCACTTAAAATTTTTCACATGAATTATTTTCTTTGCACTTGAGATTTCTTTCTGCCACCTGAAAGTCAAAGAGATGAATCTCTAAAAAGCTGGATAGGCAGCAACTTCCTTCTGCAGTTCTACTCATCTTGACTTAATCCCAAAATATACCTGATCTAAAACCATGAGGAAATGCTGAAACTTTTTTGTGGAGTGGCCTTGACTGATGCCTGTGACCCTGTTTCCAGTCCAGTGAATGGAACCCTCCTCTGCAATAGATATGGCAGGGCTTAATGTGCATGAGTTGTTTGATCCATTCTGTATCACCACGAGCAGAACAACTCCCGAAAGGATGTAATTGGTGGATAGAGGTGCATGTTGAATGGGTAATTGTTTCCCATTGCAAAAACCAGTTGTGCATACCTGAAAATGAGTATAGAACATTTAATATATTTGGCCTAATTTTCAACCCTATTCACTTAAAAAAAAAAGTAGTGAATTAATCCTGGTATATATGAGATTTTTTTTAATTGAGATTATCTGCTTTATATATTCAGACCACCTGTATTAGTTTTATAATGAAAAATTCTGGAAGTATCAGAGATAATATGTGAAGTACTACAAAAGTGGTAACGTTAAGCTGTATTTACGAAAATGCCTTAGTGTGAGTATCATATACCAACCTCCCGATTTAATGAATATCTAATAGGATGCTTTTTCTCTAATATGGGACATGGATGTCCTCTTCTCTTCTTTGCATTTAAATGGTCAGTTTGTTGTGTTTGTGGCAAAGAGGATTAGTGGCTTTAGTATAAAAACCTGCAGCTTAGTCACAGGTAGCCAGAAGTCCTGAGGGCGTACATCCCAGGAGACTGGACAACTTGAGATGGGGGTTTGGCTGGATCTCTGCAGTATCCAGTTCTGGCTTGGTCCCCTCCACAATCAAAGAAGCCAGAATGGTCATCTAGGTCCACAGAGCATAGGGCAAGGCTGTTAAAATGTGGTGATGAATCTCAAATGACCTGTGGGTATCCTGAACAAAGAGGCAGATGGACAGGGAGGGAGCAACGCAATGAACAAGATGGAGAACTGTTGGAACTCTTGACTTCCAACATAGGACAGGTGTTTCTCCTGCTGCAGCTAATCCTGAGAAAGCCTAGATAGTGGATTGTGTCCCTCACATGACTCTATACATTCGGAAGGACCTCGGAGAACTTATAGTAGACACAGAAGAGAACTACAGAGACGTTTCAAAGCCTGGAGAATAAGACCTGTGAGGAAAAATAAAAGGGGCCAGCATTGTCTAACAAAGACAGAAGATGGTTATTTGTGCTTCCACTTTTTATCACTTTGCTGGGTTTACTTATCGGCCTTTCCCTCCAAAAGGCAGTGAGCCACTTGAAGGCAAAAACCTTTTTAATTTTATATCACTATCAACTGTTCTTTGGAGATTGTCAAAAAATTAAGAAGTTTATGTTCGTGGGATGCCTGGGTGGTTCAGTCATTAAGCGTCTGCCTTAGGCCCAGATCATGATCCCAGGGTCCTGGGATCAAGCCCCGCATCGGGCTCCCTGCTCAGCGGGAAGTCTGCTTCTCCCTCTCCCACTCCCCCTGCTTGTGTTCCCTCTCTCGCTGTCTCTCTGTCTGTCAGATAAATAAATAAAATCTTTAAAAAAAATTTTTTAAAACGAAGTTTATGTTCGCTGTTAGAAGAAGTGAAATGGTCTTAAATTATAGCATGTCGATTGTTATAAGATGGAATGGGTAAAATAACACCAATAATAATATTGAATATTTATTGAGTGAGTCCTGTGTATCAGGCACTATACAAATGTTTCATGCGTTTTCTCCATATAATTCCCACAATATTCCTGGGAGGTAAACATTCTTATTTCCTGTTTTAAAGATGAGGAAACCGAGACAGAGCAATGCTGGGTTTTTTGCACAAGGACACACAGCTAGTATGTGGCAGAGCCAGGATGCACATCAATAAATCAGGCTTTCTGACTCCAGAGCTCATGCTCTTAATTACTGTACATGTAAGTCAGAGTTCAATCTGGGAAAGAGAAACCGGTCTAGGTATTTTAAGTAGAAAGGCACTAACTGTAGGGCATAACCCATCAGGAGGGCTAGGGAAGCTACAAGCATGGAGCCAGCAGGAAATCAGTAAAGCCAGAATTACAGAAAACTGCTAACAATAATCTCAGAAGTCTGCAGCACCTACAGTGTTACAGAAGGATGCCTGGAAGCCACCGGCAGATAGCAAATCTGCCGTCTGCTGAAGCTTATACACCTGCTTTCACTGCCCTGGGAGGATTAATGGCTCCCATTACTCTTTGACCTCCCAAACCCTGTTCAGTGCCTCTCACTGGTGACATCTAGCCAAAACCCGGCAGGCAGGGAGTGCAGTTCCCAGGCCTCTAGCCCCTGTGGTGCAGGGTAGTGCTTTAAAAGGGAGCTGAGATGTCAACTGTGCTATTTCGTCTTGAAGAAAGTTTCAGGACTTCCCCAGAGAATGTAAAAGGTAAGATAACCTATAACCTTCTGTATTTCCTCCCAGGGGCTGTGGAACAGAAAAGAATCTCAGGTGCCCCAGCACTGTCCATGGTTTCTGAAAACCACCACTGAAGAATTCTAAAACACTAACAATACTTCCTTAACTCATTAGTAATGATGGGTTTGTGCCTTATCCTGGGTATAACACACCTCTCCCTTGGAAGTGTTGTTACTCAAATGGAAGGCGAGGGAAAAGTGGAGCCAGATGAGCTGACGAGCAGTCCTCTCTAGTGCTTTAATTCTGTGCAAAATTAGATAAGATGGGAAGAATTCTGTCCTGTGGATTGGAGATGGCTTTAATGAGAAGGCGATCATTCACTTCAAATTGAGGCAGTGGTTTTTAACCCTGGCTGAGCAGTAAATTCATCTGGGCTGCCTGTCAAAATACCGATGCCCATGCCCAACCCAAGACCAATTAAATCAGATTCTCTGGGGATGAGGCCCATGAGCCAGTCCTTTTTTCTTTCCCATTTATCTATTTCACTCATCTTCCTCACCAATCTACCTCCGGCCACCACCAGTTTATTCTCCAAATATAAGTCTATTTTTTTGTTTGTCTCTTTTTTCATTTGTTTGTTTTGTTTCTTAAATTTCACATAGGAGTGAAATTATGTGGTATTTGTCTTTCTCTGTCTGACTTATTTCATTGGCATTATACCCTTTAGATCCATCCATGTTGTGACAAATGGCCAGATATTCTTTTTATGGCTGAGTAATATTCCACTGTGTATATACACCACATCTTCTTTATCCATTTATCTGTTGATAGACACTTAGGTTGCTTCCATATCTTGGCTATTGTGAATAATGCCACAATAAACATAGGGGTGCTGTATCTTTTTGAATTAGTGTTTTCATTTTCTTTGGGCAGATAGCCAGTAGTGAAGTTACTAGATCATATGCTAATTCTATTTTTAATTTTTTGAGGAACCTCCTTATGGTTTTCCACAGTGTCTGCACCAATTTGCATTCCCACCAACAGTACATGAGGGTTCCTTTTTCTCTACATCCTTGCCAACACTTATTATTTCTTGTGTTTTTTGATTCTAGCCATTCTGACAAGTATAAAGTGATATCTCATTTTGGTTTTGATTTGCATTTCCCTGATGATGAGTGATGTTGAGTATCTTTTCATGTGTCTGGTGGCCCTTTGTGTGTCTTCTTTGAAAAAAATGTCTATTCAGGTCTTCTGCCCACTTTTAAATTGGATTATTTGTATTTTGTTGCTGAGTTGTAAAAGTTCTTTATATATTTTGGATATTAACTCCTTATCATATATGTCATTTACAAATATCTTCTCCCATTCAGTAGGTTACCTGGTCATTTTGTTGATGGTTTCCTTCACTGTGCAAAATGAATCAATATTTTTTAAAGCACCTAAGATAATGCTAACCCCATTGCTGAGAAGCCCTTATAAGGCTTTGCAATTTCCAGTGTGCTTTTACCTTTATTGGCTCATTTGAATCAACTATCATCCCATTTTATTTTTTTAAAGATTTTATTTATTTGAGAGAGAGAGAGAGCATGAGCTGGGGGTGGTGAGGGGCAGAGGGAGAGGGAGAAGCAGACTCACCGCTGAACAGGGAGCCCAATGTGGGGCTTGATCTCAGAACCCCGGGATTATGACCTGAGCCACAGACAGATGCTTAACTGACTGAGCCACCCAGGCACCCCTATCATCCCATTTTATTAATGGGTAAACTAAAACTTCAGAGTTTAGGTCCAGAACTGTTGAAGGCATGCAGCTCTTTTGACTCTTTGTCCAGTTCTGTGTTATATAGGGGTTCCCAAACTTTGCTGTAAATCAAAATCACCTGAGAGGCTTTTAAAAACATGGATCCCCAGATCATACCCCTGTTACATCAGAATATGGGGGGTGGGGTGGGAGCTAGGCATCAGTATTTTTCAAAGATCCCAAGTGATTCTGTTGTGCAGTAAAGTTTAGAAACCACTGCATTATGCCATTAGCAGGCAACATGTAAGGTTGGTGTAGCTTAAAGGGCATGCATTTGCTAATTAGAAGGTTGTGCTTGGTTCTCTTTTCTAATCCTAACAATTTATCAGTTCAAATACATCTCTCAATTAGGTACTCTTTCGGCAATTAACTTATTAATAACAATAGCCACAAAAATGCAAAAACTGGTATCATGAACCAAAGAACAAATCTTAACCTAGTGGATGCCTGACCCTTTTAGGTTCGGTGCATTCTTATTGTCAGAATTATCAATTAAATAAGCCAACCATTAGTTAGCAAACAGAATAGGCAACCAGCTTACTAATTTTTATTGACAACCAATTAATATCCGACATCACAAACATGAGCCATATATGTACATATCTCATTTCCCCTCTGGTTAGGTATAAATTCCCCTTCAGAGAGAATTAAGTAAAGAAATGCCCATCATTGGATCCATGCAGCTGAGAAAACTTTATGTTCCCAGTCAGGGTCCTCGGACCTCTCTTCTGGTGTCTGCTTGGAAAAGGATCTTATTCTTTCATGCACCATACTTGAATTTGCTCAGAAACTGAATCCTCTAATAGCAAGAACATCAAGTTCAGGAACTAATTTTCTAGAAGTCCTTGTAGCAAACAAGGATAGGAATTTTTAAATTGTCTTTGAGCAGAAAGCATTCCCTATCAAAGTGCTATTTCTAAAGCCTCAGATGTTTTTTGATAGAAATGACAGAGTACCTACATCCCTCTTCTCCTATACTGCTTTCCAGAGGAAGCAATTTTAAAGTCTAATGTGTTCAGAGAATGCTCCTTTATAACAGTGGACTGCACTGCCCTAAATGGAAAAGATGGTGCATTTTCATATTTTCATGGTCACATCAACTGTGTGTGGCACTTAACATCCTTCTGGGTGCTTTCCCTCCACGGGATGTTCAAGGAAAACGGGCCCAGCATTCCATTTGGAGAGTTCTCTCTGGGCCACTCAGCATCCCTAGGTAGAATTGCAATTCCACGTGAAAAAAACAACCAGCACACTTTTAAAAATACACAACTTCAAAAAAAAAAAAAAAACCCAGCTTTTGTGAGCTATGTCTTTACTATATGCAAGAGAAGCGGGTAAGAGATAAGTCAGAGCAACGAGTACAGAGTTTCCTTGCCCAGTCAGCCTCTGACAGGTGTATTTGCAAGGCAGCCCACTGTTCTGTTTTCAAACTAGGCCGTGGCTCCTAAACACGTTGCACTGAGCATAGCCCTCTTGTGGGCCACCTGCAGCTCAGTGCAGGTTTCAAAGCCTTCCAGCTCTTGTGTGAAGCCAGAAGCTTCCATGTACATTGTGGAGTGTCATGCCACATGTAATTAGCTTCATCAGAATTAGAAGCAAAGATGGGTCATTAAAACATTTAACTGGCACAAAATGGGCCTCTGGGATCCCAGTCTCCGTGAAGGATAGTCAGTGGGGGTACGCGTTTGCAGTGATACTGACCAAAGCCTTCCCTTTCTCCTCCCTTAGCTCCTGCACAGGGGATCTTTGCTGTCACAGACTTGTTCAGTGTACCCTGTTAAAAGCAGGAGGTGTTAGAGAAGATTGACATCTGAAAGAAGCAAATGGGGGCTGAGGGCTGAGTGGGGACGGGAAAAACACAAAACCTCCAGGAGATTTGAACACCCCTCACCTTCTACAAAAAGTATAAGCCTGCATTGTCCAATATAGGAGCCACATGTGGCCAGTGAGCATTATCATGTTGAATGATATGTTGGCATAAGCAAAACATACTGTTAAAGTTGGTTTTACTTGTTTCTTTTTACCTTTTTTAACACGGCTTTTAGAACTTTTTAATTACCTTTTAGGCCCACATTATACTTCTGTAGGATGGCTTGAATAATGGCTACTAATGCTTTTAGCTCAAGCAGTTAAGAGTGATCTTGAAAAGGGACACACTAAATATTTAATATCATCTGCTAGCATATGAATTACCCACAGCCTAACAAATTACCCCAAAACTTAGTGGCTTCAAACAGCATTTATTACTCTATAGTTTCTGTCAGTCAGGAATCTGAGCACCTGGGTCCTCTGGCTAAGGGTCTCTCACAAAGCAGCAAGGTGTGGGTGGGTTGTAGCCATCTCAAACCTTACCTGGGGAGAGACCCACTTGCAAGCTCACTCGTGTGGTTGTTGGCAAGATTCAGTTCCTCCTGGGTGGCTGGGCTGAGGACCTTAGTTCCTCCTTGGCTGTTGGCCAGATGTCCCCCGCCCCCCAGTTCCCTGCCACAGGAATTTCTCCATACAACAGCTCACAACATGGCAGCCTTTTCCATCCAAGCAGGCTGGCAAGAAGAGTATAAGAGTATGCATGCCAGCAAGCAGAGGTCACCTAAACTGGCAAGTAACATCCTATCACTTTTGTCCTCCTCTGTTTACTAGAAGCCAGTCACTAGGTGCAGCCACACTCAGGGGAGGGAAGTACACAAGGACATAAATACCAGGAGGCGGGATCATTGGGAGCATCTTAGAAGTTGCCTGCCACAGCCAGATAATTAGAGTCCAGTTAACATTATATTTGTCCACCACTATAGTTGTTCTTTAATGTCATGTACTTACCCTAATGGATCTAATGCTCTGTGTTCATGTTTGCTTATTAATGCATAAAGAAATTCCGAAATAATATAGAAGAAGCTACAGACAGGCGTGACTTTGGGGGATGAGAGTAGGAAGTAAGAGGGTAGGAAGAAGGCCAGGAGGGAGACATTTCATTGTATACCTTATGCTATTTGGGGAGTTCTGAACTATGTGTATGTATCACTTTTAAAAAAATACCATGAGAGTAAGGGAAATAAACTACCTCCATGCCCAAGCACTCTGTGCTTGGCTGTCAACCTTCCTCTGTGGGGCAGGATAGAGGTCCCTGACTTCATTTGCCTCCTCTAGGACTTTGAAGCCCTTCAGGTACTCCCTCCTCCTTGCAGCTTTTCCCGAGCCGCCTGTTCTCCAGAATTCATCCACCCCACACTCTAGTACCACTGACTATATTTTTTTAATTAGTGTCGGTTTTCAGTTTCCTTTGATTTCCATTTATTCTATATTAATGTAATAGATATGGGTCCTATTGGGAAAGGCAGTTGCTCGATTGAGATTTCAAAGGCACACATTCATCTCATATCTCACCAGGGTTTAGCAGGTCTTCTAAATGAGACTGGTGTTTTGCGAGAGTCTTAAATGGTAGGGAATGAGGTGCTGGCCCCCAGGGAAGACAGGGCTGTGTAGAAGGTAGCAGGTGCACTCAGCTTGTAAGTGGGAAAAAAGGACCAATGGAACTTACTGGCCCTAAGAAAAAATAAGGTCATAAACAGAAGAGCTACAGTGCACCTTCATCCTTCAGCAGAGGATGAACATGGTAGAATCAGATAATTTGTCGATTTCACTGACAACCGGAACAGTCCCTGGAAGAGGAAGTCCAGGAAGGAGATACATGTGAGCAAACACCATCTCCCTATGACCCACCATTGTTTCAAAAGATGTAGATATGAAACCCTGGATAGGAAAATACCAGAGTTGGAAACTTTTAGGTCATCTAGACCACCCCCTTTGTGTTACTCCTGATTTCTCTATTTGCTTCCACACTAAGTTACTTCATTTGTGCTTTGGATGCACTAAATCACCAACCCCCAGTGCAAACCTATCCTAGCCTTCCTGGCTCCCGGTTGACTGAAATGGCAGGAGCTTAATTCTTCTGAACAAATGCAGAGAGGAAAGTAGTTACCTGTTTGTGAAAATAAGCCCAGGCAGATGGTAGCAATGACCCTGACAGAGGAGTGGACTTCAGACAGAATGAAAGTTGGTTTATAACTTCCTTCCCATGTTCCGAGCAGTAGAAATGATGGCTTGGGGAGTACCTGCAGAGGGGTGCGCTTGCATAATGAGTAGGCTATAGTGCACAGCTAATTGCTAGAATGGATATTTGCATATATGAATATGTTTAATGGGGAGTCATAAACATTTCTCTTTGGCTTTAAATCTCAAATAGGTGGAGACAGTCGTAGTACCAGTTATAGAAGCAAATCTGAAAATCAAACAGCCCAATTAAAAGTCAGATGTTTTAAAAGCCATTAAGATCAAGCAAAATGAAGTGAACTTTAAAGGGCTAAAGGATTCAGATCTGTTAAGGGCCCCAAATGGCAAGTAATTCCGGGGAAATCCTATTAATTAAAAACCACTGCTCTGTGAAATGACTGCCATTACATTTGCAGGTAGTTAATGTGCCCGTTTGCGATACCTGTGAAGAAATAGGGGAGCATGAGAAGCAGTTGGCCATCTGCTAAGGAGAGGCTACTGTTTCTGCTCCGTGAGAAGTGGTGTACGTCAGAAACGTAAGGACTGGCAACAACGGAAGTGTGTCTATTGCCCAATTAAAAAATACCACCCGTGGGAAAGTTACCGTCATCAGATATTAAAGTCTTAAGGGTTTTATTTTTCCCCTTCCTGAGCGCTACCACAGATACCGCCAGATGAGGTGGCTGGGTTCTGTGACAGTTGTGTGTGCCAGAGCTTCACAGTTTGGAGGCATTTTTTTAAATGGCCAAGTGGCAGCGCTGATCTGAATGTAGTATGTGAGGGAACCCCGGCCCTGGGACAGTGCACCTGCTCCCCCGCCCCTCGTTACCATGTGACTACAGGAGTAGTAGTAGCCGAGAGGTGTCAGGGCTCCTGCTGGTGGGGGACCGTGCTGCCATTCATCCTTCACTACCTGAGGTAGTCCTCAGCAGACCTCACAGGGAACTGTCTGTGCCTGCTTCCCTCGTCAGAGCTCGGAAGCCTCGTTGCGACCTCCCCTGGAAGCCATCCACGCCAGGCCCCCTCCATGCATGAGAGCATGGGACCTGCAGCCCGTGCCTCAAAACCTCGTGATCTTTGCCCCAGGTGCTCCCCCGAGCGAGTGATAACAAGCCTGGGACGATAATTTTAAGAAACTGTTGTCTAACGCAGTTCCCCAGTGAAAGATACGTAGAATCTTAATCACCTAATTGCATGTTTAAAAATCCTGCCTGCGTCCTTTCACGTCTCAGTTCTTGGTTACCTGGTTCGGACTCCGCGGGTAAGTCACCCTGGGGCCCGACCTTGGAGTGCTTCTGACAGCAGTGACAGCATGTCAGGTGTTCCGGGCACAGAGTCCAGGTTTCTCGGCACCTCTGGCTGCACCTCTGTTCTCTGGCCTTACTTCAGAAAGTCCCATTTTATTGTCTATTTTATTTCAACATCCCTGTTGTCATCACTCAGTGGGTCCTGTGAGGGGACTCACGGCTGGCCCTCAGGGCAGATCTCCTTGTGCACTGAGGCTGATGGGCATGCGTTGTGTCCACTGTAGCAGTAAGCGCAGTCCTGTCAATCAGCCATGGCAGCAATTATAACCTAAAATACATTACCCCATCCGCAACCTCTAGAAAATCTCATCTTTTCTTTACAGAATGTCCAGAAAGTAGAGCCAAAGGGCTTAGATTTAAGGCATTCTTATAGAAACAGCTTTTCTCCCAAATTGTTTACCCATGCAAATTCCTTAAATGCTCTAAGGCATTACCCTCAGAGATAAAAAAAAAAAGAAATATTAATAAAAACGAACATTTATTGAATGCTTGTTCTGTGCCAGGTTCTGTGCTAAGCACTTTCCAATGATTGTGTAATGATTTCTCTGGAAAACCCGTGGAGGTAGGTATCGGGTCACTCAGCTCGTTGAGTGGTTAGAACTAGGATTCATCCTGGGCAGCCTGACTGCACAGCCCATGCTTGGAGCACCTCGCCTGCCTGCTGCCGCAGTAGCGCCCACCTTGGAGGAGTTGCGTGGGATTGAGCAAGGTAACGTGTAGAAAGTGCTTTCAGCCGGCCTGGCATGAACATCCATTCAACGCTGAGCGCTGCTACCAATCAACAGTTCAGGCACCTGGGGGGGGCTCCCAGGGGCTGAGAAGGGGAAGGGCTAAGGGCACATGAAAGGGAGTGGCTCTGGCTGGGTGGGCATCACTGGCTGGAGGAAGGCCCAGTGGTGCTCAGATGCAGGTGTATAGGGCTAGGGCAGCCAGCACGATCCCGAAGCACAGGCCCTGTGCTGATGTACAGATGACCCATCCCAAACTCTGCCTCCAGCCCTTCGGAGCATCGGAGACTTTGTCTTCCTTTTTTCAAAAATGGAGTTGGAGATACCCGCCTCTGCCCTTTGGCCTCACCAACACTGGGATTTTCTTTTACTTTTGGTTTAATCCTTTGTTTTTTGTTCATGCCAATCTATTCCTTTTGGAAATAGATGATAAAATGTTCTCAAATGGGTAGGATTGGAGTTGGGGGCACAATGGCCACAGTGCCCTCTGTGTGTTTACATGGAGCTAACCCCGGCCTCCGGTCTACCTGTGACCCTCCACACACTGACGTTTCTTAGGATCTTGTGGGATTACTGCATTTTTCTTCTCCAACCATGCTTTGTTGTTCGGCTATAGCTTAAGATATCCACTCTGACTCCTCCTCCTCAAGTCGGCTAGGCCAGGCTTCAAGAACGCAGTGCATGTTGAGTTGCGGGGATTCTGCCGTGACCATCAGAATAAAGCACAAGGGCTGGACTGTGTTCCAGGATGGCCTTGAGCATCCGTTCCCTCGGTGCGTGACTGCTGGCGATTGGGTGCAGAGAGGTGGTGACAGTCCCAGGGCTGCTGTGGGATGTGTATGAACTGGACTTAGTGTTTCAGTGCCATTTCCTCTCATTTCAAGATTTGGAAGTTTAATGGGATTTATAACTTCTCAGGAAGTCTCTCCTGAATACGAGGTATTCTTACATTTGATCCTTAGTTTTTTTAGATCTCAGCTGGAAACAATAAATTCATTTTTTTTAAATATAAAAAATTCACAAAGCAAGGTGGACCTCTGACTGCTTTTCTTCTAGAGATGATAGCAAATACAGAAATGACAAAGCCGAGGCCCAGAGGTGTGACTCACTCGGGATCAGGGGATGTGAGAGACAGTATGAAATTCAAACAAACACCCAGTGATGTGTTTACACATTTAGCACATGCTTCAAATAAACCAAAATAAGCTGTATTCCCCACCTTAAAACAGAACCTCACACACTGTTCTTACTGTTGTGGTTCCTTTCAGCATTGCCAGCCTCGTGTGGTGACTGAGTCACATGGCTGGTGTGCAGCCAAGCTGAGATCCCTTGCTTTGGGGCATGTTGGGGTTTCTTGCTCGGGTTGACAGTGGCCTTCAAGTCTGTGCATGCTATCGCCCGTATGAAGATGAGACTTCCCAGTCACCCTTAACGTGACCTCTATCCAACAACAAAGGGGTTGTTAATGAGGATTGTGTGTGTACCTCCCCCCTCCTTCCTCCCACCCACTGACAGGACCACCCACACTGGGAACACCCAGCGCCTTCAGGGCAGTCCTCGAGATGAAACCAAATTGCAGTTTGCGGTTTACCCCTAAAGAGAGAGTGAGGGGTGGACGCAAGATATGGTCCTGCTTCTCTGGGCTTTTTCATCAGAAAGCCATTTGTGCCTTTTGGTAGGAAAATAGGCTTGGGGAAGGCGCCCCAGCCCAGCCAACAAATTGGTATTGTATTCTGTGCCGTCACTGTGCTGGTGACTGGGGACTCAAGGACAAAGAAAACACAGTCCCCTTCCTAGAAGCTTCTTCCCAAACAATACTGTAATAAATCACCACCATGTCTCTTCTCTTTGAAGCTAAGGGTAGGAGTTTGTGAGGTCAAAGGGAACGGATGACACGCCCAACAGATACAAAGGGCAGTTGGGGATATAGCTCTGCAGTCTTCACTGGTGCTTTCTTGGTTTGCCTGTGGTTGAAATACTACAAGAGTGATACTTCTCCATACTGGTAGACTATCCATCGCCTGTGAGGAAACAGATCTGGTGTCCTAATGGTTACAGCTTACATAGTACACCAGAAATTGCTTAAAAATATCTCAGCTGTGCTCTCTACGACAAATACAAGAGTCTTTCTACTTTATGAAAGAGGGGGCGACTTTATTCCCTAGACTCATAGAATCTAAAGCAGGACTGGACCGTAGAGATTGCCCAGCATAACTTGTCATTTTACAACTCAGGCAATGGGACCAGGGGTGAGGGCGTTCAGTGATTTTCTCCAAACAAACGCCTAGTTGGGGCAAAACTGGGTCCATGTGCTGCCCTGGCAAGTCTTTACCCCAAGTTCACCCCAAAAATCACTGAAATTACTTATAAAAATATTCAGAGGAATATACTGATGATGGGCCTATAATTGGCTTTTAAAGAAACTAGGCACATTTTAGGGGACAGTCTTTGGAAGGTGACTTCAAGGAGGACAGTGAGGTCTTTCAAGCACATGAGCTCAGTGGCCTTCAGACTGGTTCCTGGAACCCCGGGGTCCATCAGAAATGGACTCTTCCCCACCCCACCCCCACCCCACAGAGCAGCTCTGCCTGCATTCATTTGCGTTACAGAGTATCCTTCTGAGTGAGATTTCATCTGAAATGAATTAACCTGAAAACTATTACCCTATAAACAATTCACCAGTGCCACTAAGAATACAATTTTATCATCATCAGAAATAAGAGGACTTGAATTTCTGTTTGTATGTTTTTACTTTGGACTCTTACGGACCCAAAAGTATCCTTCCCCACTGCCTCCACCATGGCAAACCTAACAGAGCCAACAGGCACTTGGGAATTGCCTCCACAGAGTCTTTTCGGAAAGTTCTCTCCCATTTGGTCTTCCTCATCCAGCAAAGTCTTCGGGCAGATGTCTTCTCCAGATGTTTGACTGGTGGAGACCTAAGCAGCTACCGCTCACAGCTCCAGTTTATTGCGTTATTGCTGTCGGCAGAGTTCTACCTGCTCTCTGATTGTTTACCATGAATAATCATGGAGACATAGCACAGCGCTGTCACATGCCGAACACTGAACAAGTAACTAGAATTCAAACTGCAAGCAAAAGCACCTGATTCTGTTGGTTTACAACCTCATATTCTTGAAGCAACCCATCTGATCTCTATAAAGGACTGTTGTGAGGGTTAATTTTCATTATGGTGCAGTTATTTCCTAAGTACATCAGAAGAAAAGACTTAAAAGGAAAGGGTTTCTTTTGGGTTTTGTTTTGTTTTGTTTTTGCAATTAATCAGGAAATAAAATATACTTATTGAAACATTGCTCTAACAGAGATAGTTTGGTGAATTATTTTGAATTTGCTAAGTAGCTGTACCTCTTTGTTCCTTTTTTCAGAATGCTAGAAGATGACCTTAAGCTAAGTAGTGACGAAGAGGAGAATGAGCAGGTAAGATTTCGTTTTATGTTTCTGTCTTTGAACGTGACAGAGCGCCACTGACCCAGTGGGCTGTCCTGGGAGTTGATTGAGTCATACACATTCAAAGTTGTGGTGTTCTAAGAGGCTGAGTGCCCTCTGGTAATTATGAGCTTCCATGTCATGGGGCCGGTCCACTAAAGTATCTTGGGCTTAATTTCCCTTTTAAAACTGTGATGCTACAATTTTTGTGTCATTGAAACCAACAATGGGAACTGACAAGGAAGCTGACTAACATCAGACTTCAATACAAAATCGACCATTTTTTGTTTTTTCTTTTCTTTTCTTTTTTTTTTCTTTTTGGCAAAGCTCACTGGTCTTCTAGAGATCAAGCATGTGACCTAACCTTGTCAGCATGCAACAGGCAAGCTGTAACATTAAATATTGAGAAGTCTTATACAGATATTATTAACATTGAGAAGAAGCAAACGTAGAGGTGAAACTTAAATGATGAATAAAAAATAATCATGCTCTGAATAGGCTGTTTGTCTTAGATGATAAATGTGCTTAAAGTGTTCTCCCCTGGTGTTGATTTACAAGCTCAAGACATCAGTCAGGGGTTTATAAATACTCTTCTGATCAGTCAGTTAAAGTGGAAAAATATCCACATAGCATTCATCACTTTCAACTTCTGCATTGCAGGAAATGTTTGTATTTTAAAGCAAGTTTGAAAACACAAAAGATAGATTTTCCTCTACTTCAGTTTCCTTTTTCTTATTATCTGTGTGGTATTTTGTCAAGTATGGACAAATGTGGTAGGTATAAAGACAATCCAGAGAGGTTTTTCCAGAAGTTATTTTTACATGCAATAGGAGACAGTATGCGGTTGATCTTGGAATCGTGAATTTATACAAAGGTGTCATGGAGTGCTATACAGGCAACTCAGCTGTCTAGCCATGCAAACGCACATAATGTACAAAGTGTGCAGCGGTGAAATAAAAGTCAAAGGAACATTTCCAGGAAGATCATCTAAGCAGAATGTGGCTGTGAGGTCACAGAGGAGTTTGTTCACCTTGAAGAAGAAGGTGAGGCACCAAAGAAGGGCCTGGATGTGAAATAGAACTCGCATTGAAACTAGAGTAGCAGCCAAGTGAAGAAAGGTTAACTGAGCAAGGAAAGCTGCTCAGGCTTCAGGTTTTGTAGAGACTGATGACTTTGTTTCTAGGTGTGCACGCTAGGACAGTCAGATATCTGTAACACAGCAATCTTGGCAGAGCTGAGAATGACTTCACTCCTAATTTTGGCTCCTCATCTATGTGACTATCAGCTAATCATGTCTTCATGTATTTCCCAATGAGAGGTTCAGATACGTACATTGTGGATTAAGTCATATCAGGTGTGTAGGTTGTGCGTCCTTCATATTAGAAAAGGGATTCACAGAGTATTGCATTCAGCAAGCTTTCTTAATTTGGAAAGAAATTTCCAGAGTTATTTCCAGGTAATACTTCCACTGAAAACTCAATTTAAAAAAAATTTATTCTCAAGGATGTACTAGACACATTCTTTAAGGCAGTAAGAACTTTAAGTTGAATCATTTTGCTTTATTAGCTACTGCTTTTCTAATCTGTGACCATGGATAATATTGTATTGAGAATATACGGGTTAGATCCTTTATTCTTACATTTGGTCCCTCTGTGTGTACACCTTTCCATCATTTGCAATGAGAGCAGCTGACAGAATGAATGATTTTTATACAGTGGTATAATTAAGACTCCAGACAGTGGTTTGTATATAGTAGTTTAAGTGATTGCTCTAACACTAATTATATTAAGTTATCCTGCTTTGGCCTATAATTATAGCCTGGCCTAATCACAAAATCATAATTTCCATGCTTTTAAAAAAGACTAATGATATGGTATTTTTTCCCTCCAAGACCAAAATATGATTGTGCCCCTGAAGAGTCGAGCTTATGTGCACACACGGACACACACACACACACACATACACACACACACACATACACACACTGCATTTTTCTGGCATTGGGAGATAATTAAATGTTTCACATAAATGATTTTGCCAGACATCATCAGAGTTTGTCCCTTAACCCAAAATCTTTCAAAAATGTATTGTACATTTCCCTGCCTCAATAAACAGAGAATACTAAACTCCTTACCCTTCTCCTACATGACATCTGGATGTCCTTGTGAATACTGGTCACTTGCTGTGACAAAAAGATATCCACAAGAGCTTCAAGTTGCTGTGCCCGTTTGCCCTTCCTCAAGTCGCTTCAGACTCACATGCATTTGAACACTCTGTCTAATGCTGCCTTTATCCTCATTGTCTTTGCGCTCTCAAGGATGAAGAGACAGGCTAGTTTAGTGAGTACACACAGGCTCAGCAGCCAAGCTCCCTGGGTTCAAATCCCTGCTCTGCTGGTGACTCAGTAGCTTTGCAGCCCTGCCCCAGTCCCCAAGATGTTCTCTGCTCCAGGATCACCATTTGTAAAATGGGAATTAATGTTAGATCCCCAAAGCCTGCCACTTCCTTGGAACTTGGGCTCACCTTGTTACCTTCATGTCACTGGAACCAATAGGCTTTTGGTTTTTTGCTTTTTAGTCAACTTATAACTGAATATACCATAAACAGAGAAAAGTACACATAATCTACGAATACAGTGTGATGAATATTCGTAAACCACACACACACACACACCCATGTAATAATCAGCACCCAGATCAAGATATAGACACTGCTAGCCTCTCAGGTCTGCCACATCCCCATCCAGTCACCACCCTCCAGAAGAATAACCACTCTCCCGTTTTTCTAACACCAAAGAGTAATTTTGCTTGTTTTTGAACTTTCTATCAATGGAATCATACAGTGTGTGCTCTTGTTTCTGGCTTCTTTCACTCAGTGTTATGTTTGTGTTGGATGTAATTGAAGTATGTTCATTTTCATTGTTCAGTCATATTTCATTATGTGCATATACCTTAATTTACTTACCCATTCTACTCCCGATGGGCACAAAGGTATTTGGGGGCTATTAGAATAGTACTGTCATTGACATTCTTGTACAGGTCTTCTGGTGAGCATATGGGAACATTTCTATTAGGTGTATGACCAAGAGTAGAAATCAGGGCCGAGGGGTATATGCATGTTCGAGTAGCTCATCTCAGACCTTTATCCAAAGCAGTTTCACCAACTGACACTCCCATCAGGAGTGTAAGAGAATTGCAGTTGCTCACATCCTCACCACATTTGTCTTTTTAAGGTGGTGAGCAATATTGTTCTGAAGATTCCTTTTTTTTGTATTGTCTTTGTCTGGTTTTAAAAGAAGGGCATTACTGGCTTATAAAATGACTTGAGAAGTGTTCCCTGCACTTGTTTTTTCTTGAAGAGATTATATAAAGTTAATGTTAATTTTTCTTTAAACACCTGTCAGATTCCTCCAGTGAAACCACATGGGTCTGGAGATTTTTAACACAGATTCTATTTTCTGAATAGTTATTTCACATGGGGTAGGTTATGGCAGTATGTGCTCTTTAAGTAATTGGTTTATCATGTCATTTAAGTTGTCATATTTATATATAGAAAGTTCTATTCTTTTATTGTTCCTTTAATGTCTGGGTCTATGGTGATATCCCATTTCATCTTGGGACTGATCTTATTTTTGTCTTTGTCATCTTGCTAGAGGTTTTTCAATTTCATTGATCTTTTCAAAAAAAAAACAAGTTTTTTTCATTGATATTCTCTATCAACTTTTCTGTTTTTGACTTTATTGATTTCTTAACTTTATTATTTCCCTCCTTCTGTTGCTTTGGGTTCATTTTGCTCTTCTTTTTCTGGATTCTTCAGGGACTTTAGATTACTGATTTGAGGCTTGCACTCTTTTATAATATAAGCATCTACATTTTCCTTTCAGCACGCTGTAGTTGCATCCCACAAATTTTGACACATTGTATTTTCATTGTCCTTCAGTTCAGTGAGACTTCCCCTTTGATGCATGGATTATTTAGAAGTGGGTTGTTTCATTTCCAAATGTTTGGAGATTTCCTATAATCTTACTTGTATTGATTTCTAGTTTGGTTCCATTATGGTCAAAGAACACATTCTGTATGATTTCAATTCTTGGAAAGTTACTAAGTATTTTTTATGGCCCAAGATCTGGTCTATATTGGTATATATCGGTATATGTCTTATGGGCACTTGAAAGAACGTGGATTCTGCTGCAGTTGGGTGGAGTGTTCTATAAATGTCAATCAAATCCTGTTGGTTGATACTGTTGAGTTCTTCTAGATCCTTGCTGACTTTCTCTCTAGTTGCTTTATCAGTTGTTGGGAGAGGAATGTTGAAGTCTCCAGCTAAAATTGTGGATTTGTCTATTGCTCCTTTCCATTCTGTCAGTTTTTGCTTCATATATTTTACAGCTCTGTTATTTGGTGCATAACATTTAGGATTGCCCTGTCTTCTTTGTAGATTGACTTTTTTTTTTTATAGTTTACATACAGTGTTATATTAGTTTCAGGTGTACAATATAGTGATTCAACACTTCCACACATCACCCAGTGCTCATCATATAAGTGCACTCCTTAATCTCTGTTATCTATTTCACTGATGTTCCACTCTATCTCTGGTAATTTTCTTTGCTCTGAGGCCTACTTTATCTGATACTGATATAGCCACTGCTGCATTCTTTTGATTAATGTTTACATAATGTAACTTTTTCCATTCTTTTACTTTCAGCCCATCTATACTGTTGTATTTGAAGTGAGTTTCTTACAGATAATATATTGTTGTCACATTTTTTATCTATTTTGCCAATCTCTGTCTTTAATTGATGTATTTAGAACATTTGCATTTAATGTAATTACTGATATACTAGGGCTTAAGTCTGTCACTTTATTTTTGCTTTTCTGTCACTTTCCTTTTCTTTCTGTTTTCCTTTTTCTGTTTTCTTTTCCCTGACTTCGTATAGGTTTCTTGAACATTCTACAGAATTCTGTTTTTATTTATCTGTCATATTTTTAGTGTATCTCTTTGTATAGCTTTTTAAATGGCTGTTCTAGGAATTACATTATATATACATAACTTATTAACGGTTCATTAGTGATGGCATTTTACAGGTTTCCTCCCTGAGTATTCTCCATCACAGAACTGATAATATGTGGATAATGGAGGATTTTATTTTCTATCTTCCTGACTTTTTGAGTGAGCAACCTGAATCTTATTCTATATCTTATTCAACCTAGTGCATACCCTGGCTGACTGGCATCCAGTAGGAAAGCCTCATCTTCCCATAACCAGATGCACACAAGTATCTTTATCTTCACTCATCCCCTCCCTTATTCCTATTACTGAGAACGCTGCTTTCTTTTTATCAAGTCTGTCCCATTTCCTCTCAGTTACCTGGGACCTTATTCTTTTGACTCCTTTCTGCCCCACCTCCCCATCAGAACTATGCATTGGGTCACAAGTAACCTCCACAGAGCCAAACATACTGGGCTCTTTTCAGTCTCTTGGCTTACCAGAAGACTTACCGCATTAAACTATCAATCACCCCACTTTTCTTGAGGTGTCTAACACTAAACTCCTGGTTTGCTTCCTGCCCTTTTGACTGTTTCTTCTTAGGCTCCTTTCTGGCTGCTCCTCTTCCGCCCAATTTTAAATATTGGAGTCTTTCAGCATTTATTCATGATTTCTGTTCTCCACTTCCTTTCTCTCCCTCCCTCCCTCTCTCCCTGTCTGGGTGATCTCTTCCATTCCCATGACCTTCATTTTTTATATGCTTACAATTTCTAAAGTTATATCCTCAACTCAGAACTCTCTTCTGAACTGCAGACCTACTTGACTTTTCCACTTGGATGTGTCACAAGCATTTCAAATTCAGTTTGTGCCAAACTGGACTTCTGGTCTTTGCCACCCTTTACCCACCCACACACAAATATATTCTTCTTGTGATTGTTGCCCTGCCAGACACCCAGTTGTTCAAGCCTAGAAACACCAAGCTTATCCTGGACAACTCCCTGTTCCTCACTTAAATGTTAATTTTAATCTCTAAGGCCTGTAAATTCAACCTCCAAAATTAAATACTAGCCTTTGGAAAGAGATGTCTTTCCATCCTGCCAAGTCTAAACCAATCTAGTAGACACTAGCATATTTCTATTCTTCCTCTCTATAATGCAATCTCCCGACAGCGATCTTTTAAAAATATAAATCAGATCAACTGATCAACCGTTTCACTTGAGATAAAATCCAGAGCCCATAGCATGACTAACACTACCCTACACTAAGTCCAGCTTCACCCACTTCTTTCCCTTCACTTCACATTGAGCTCACTCATGGCACGTTAGCCACATGGGCCTTCTTACAGCTCCTTTAACAAGCCATGCTCAGCTGCCTCAGGGCCTCCAGAGGCCTCTCCTCCCTCATTTTTTCTTTCTTTTGGTTTGACCAACACCTACTCATCCGGGAAGTGCAACATAACTTTCACTTTCTCAGGGGAACTCCCCATTCTCTAAATTGGACCTCCCAGTTAGTCCTTTTCCCAATTGTCTTAACCTTTCTTCGTAAGTCTCATCATACTTTTAGTTATGTGTTATGTTTACTTCTTAAAATATCTGTCTCTACCAACGAGACTGGAAGCTTCCTGAGGGCAGAGACTGTCTGGCACAGCAGTGGTGCTAAATACTTGCTGAATGGATACATGAATCAACATACAATGTTGAGTTGAATTGAGAGTATTTCCTGCTTTTTGTTGTCCAGTATCAAAGATAACTTTTGCTCTGCCTTTATTCTTTTACTGAACACTATGGTTTTTCAAATTTGTCCTGTCCAAAGATCCAAGGTGTTGACAGAGAAGACAAAAACGTAAGACCCAAAATCTTAAGGTGGCTATAGATGAATGTACAAATAATCTACCTATTTAGGAGGAAAGGTCTATCCAGTCTCCAATGGAAATGTCTATAGCCACTTCTTAAATATGCTTACCGCCACGCCATGCTGAAGTTACAAATGTTCAGAATTTATCTCAAACAGAAGCCTCCGAAACCAAAAGAATGGGTTTCTCTGCAGCCTTCCCTTTCAAGGATAGCAGAATTTTGACTGTAAAGTCTAGAGCTGAGATTGTGACAGAGTTTACCTAGGAAGTTTGGGGTTATAATTAAAATGGAAGCATATTCCCATGTTCACTCTTATAATTTTCATACTTGATGAGGTTCAAACTGGGACTGGGACAAATAATATGAGAATCCATCTTCTTGTTTGTCTGGGTAAATGAAAGATACCAATAGTGTAGCAATTTATTTAGATCCCCTTTTCTGTAACTCTTGGCTTTAACACTCCAGAGGCCAATGTTTTCATGTAAGAATGCAAAGAAATTAGAAGATTTAAGACAAAACTATTCCCAAAGTCACTAAGTACTAAAGGAATTTTTTTAATGGACTTGGAGAGATTAATTATATTGCATGTCTTCCAATTTGGTAAAAAGAGGAGCTCTGCCTCTCAAGTCAGGGAAAGCTTGGGAAGTCAGACACAGCTAATATCTAGAAGAAATTATTATAGCCAAGGCTTAAGGAGAGGAACAGATGATCAAGACTTTCAGCAAGAAGCAGCCAAGAGAGTGTCAACTGCAGACAGTGTTTCAGAGATGACAAATATATAAGCTCAGGGAGAGTAAAGAAGCAGGGATCCAAACTGAATGGCTACATATGTGCCTGCAGCTTCCAGTAATTACATTATCTGCACATTATCAGGCAGTCTTTTCATTTTAATTATATAACTGCATTTTTCCTCTTTAAATGAGCATGGTTTATCTGCTCAAACTGACAATTTTAATTTTACAGGCACTGATGATTGGATATAATCTGTAGAGGGAAATTTTCCTACTGGCAGAATTTACATCTTACAATGAAGAAAAGTTACCTTTTAATCCCCAATCAATATTTGGAGAGCACACAATTAATTTAATAGATATCTAGGTAGCTAATGTAAATCTTCAAGTTAAAGAGCCAGTTCTTATTTTTAATGCATGGAGTACTAACCGTGTCTCTCAAAAAGAATCCCAGCCCTCTAGGAATGAATCTAAAGCCTCACTGCATCAAGATGTCAAGATCATAGGTGCAATTGCTCCGAGCACTGAATTGCAGTTCTCATTGCTTTTTGTCACCTTTGGTTTCTTACGGGGAGGCACAAAAACATCCCCACTCAGTTCTCTGCTTTTTACCATAGAGGCCACTGGATAACTCACATCAGTGTGGGCTGTAATATTGAAAGCAGATTGCCAAGTAAGAGGCGCTGTTCGTTTTTTCCCTTGTTCCTTTTTAATATGACAATTGCATAACAGAAAGCAGAGCTTTCGAAAAGAACCTCTGAAGCCACTGGCAGTGCAGGTCTATCAGTGACCAAATGAATTAGCTAAATGATATGCAGACGTGGAATAAAAACATAGGAGGTTTGTGCAGCCCAGCTTCACTTCCCTGGGTGCATTTTTCTTCTCAGGATCAGCTCAGTGGATGCCGGAGTTCTTGGCCTGTGAAAATTTATTACCCACAGAGTCAATCTGCATTCAGTCGGCCAAGTCTGAATAAATAGAGTCATTGTGCTTGTCTGGGATTTGTGGCTAGAGTTCATCCAGTCAGCTTGACATTCACATCCCAGGAGATTCATAAAAGCCAACACCCTGGTATGTGCTCTTGAATCCTGCCAAACTTGTGTAGAATTATATAAACAGGAGTTGAAGCAGTAATCAGGACCAGGTTTGAGGGGCAAGACTCCAAAATCAAGTTCCTCCTCTATTAGAAATGAACTGTATTGTAGATGTTATTTGTAGTCAAACAAGAGCTAAAAAATTTTTACATAAGAGTCCTTCTGAGAATCAACTTGAATGCCTACTAAGTGCCGGACATCAAGCAAGACACATTAGCAATATTCATTATGGTAATTTAGCCTCAAACATTTAAAGTGAATTTTAAATGCCAGGAAAAGCTCTGCCCTCAATGTACAAAAAGAAGCATATATTATATATATTAAACTTAATAGCAAAATAGAAAAAAGGAAGAGTAGTTTGTTTGTTTTTATGTTTAGTCTTGCATTAATGTTATCCCTAAGCTAAATATCCAATTTAATCATATTGATGAATTGGTTTCTTTTTAATATAGAAGCAGAGCAATAACTCAAATTGAAAATGACTGCCTGTCAGGTCTTTGTCATGTGTATGAAGTAAGCATCTATTTGAAACTTCTGTTGCAGTCAGTGGAGACTCAAATGTGTAGCAGGAGATTTTTATTTGGATAACAGTCCTAAAACTTAGTTAAGTAATCATACTATATCAGTGAAATTTCATTGTCACCAGAAGCAAATGCAAAAATCTCTTAATATGGCCAATTTTATTAAATTGTGCCACTCTTCATACACATTTGTGAAAAAC